>NW_024870795.1:0-600000 GCF_019054845.1 Dipodomys spectabilis
TGTGGGTGGGTGTGGGTGTGGGGGGTGTGGGGGTGTGGATGGGGAGTGCGGGGTGGGGGTGTATGTGGGTGGGGGGTGGGGGGGTGGGGGTGTGGGTGTGGGCGTGTGGGGGTGTATGTGGGTGTGGGTGTGTGGGTGGGGGTGTGTGGGGGTGGGGGGTGTGGGGTGTGTGTGGGTGGGGGGGGTGTGGGGGTGTGGGTATGGGTGTGGGTGTATGTGGGTGTGGGTGTGTGGGTGTGGGTGGGTGGGGGGTGTGTGGGTGTGTGGGGGGGTGTGGGGGTGTGGGGGTGTGGGGGTGGGTATGTGGGTGTGGGTGTGTGGGTGTGTGGGTGTGTGTGGGTGTATGTGGGTGTGGGTGTGTGGGGGTGGGGGTGTGGGGGGTGGGGGGTGGGGGGGGTGGGGGGGTGGGGGTGGGGGGTGGGGGTGTGTGGGTGTGGGTGTGTGGGTGTGTGTGGGTGTGGGGTGTGGGGGGTGTGGGTGTGTGGGTGTGTGGGGTGGGGGGGTGGGGGGTGGGTGGGGGTGGGGGGGTGGGTGGGGGGTGTGGGTGTGTGGGTGTGGGTGTGTGGGTGTATGTGGGTGTATGTGGGTGTGGGTGTGTGGGGGTGTGTGGGTGTGGGTGTGTGGGTGTGTGGGGGTGGGGTGTGGGGGTGTGGGTGGGGGTGGGGGTATGGGTGTGTGCTGTGTGTGTGCACGTATGACTCTGTGTGTGCGTGTGGGGTGTGCACACGCTGTGTGTGAGGCAGCCGGGCCGCCTCTTGCGCTCTGTCCATGGTGCTGAGGACAGCTTGCGGTGGAGATCCCGAGCCGCGGGGCTATGGGAACGGGGGCCCTAGCCCAGCCCTGCTCGGAGGCTGGGAGCAGGCAAACCCAGGCCCCAGGCCCTGCCTGGGAGCTGCTGAGTCTCTTGTGCAGGGCGGCGGGGGGGTCCCAGGTCTTTGCTGGCCCCTCTCCCAGCCCCGGATACAGCCCCCCCCGCCCCCCCCCCGTCTGCTCTCTGTGGAGATGCCGCCCCACCCCGTGCCAGCTGCCAGCTGTGCCAGCTGCTTCCCTCCCCGTAGACAGACCCTGGGTCCTGGGTTCCTGCTGGCAGGGAACGCGGAGGGTAGGGGGAGGCCAATGCACAGGGCATAGCAGCATGGACTCCCCCCTGCAGATGGCCAAGACAGACGGCCCAGTTCCCTGCCACCCTCTGACTCGCTAATTGACACTTTCTCATTAGAACATTTCACCCAGCATTAAAAAAACGAAAAGAAAAAAAAAATCCGTGTGTGTAAATGTAAGGAGATAGGCTAGGAAAGGCTGAAAGATCAAATTAGCCGTGCCAGCTCCTTCCGAAAGCTGCGGAAAGGGAATGGAGGGAGACAGGAGGAGAGAAGGGAGGGGCCTCCTCCAAGCTGGGTCTGGAGAAAAGCTAGGCATTCCCCATCCACAGGCTCAGAGTCCTCTCACCTCAGGGCCTTTGCACATGCTGTTCTCACTGGCTGGAAGACTGTTCCCTTCAGCTGGATCTGAACCCTGAGGAGGAGTGTGAGGAAGATTACCGATTTCCAGGCCCGTCTTCTCCCTCTCTTGCACCAAAAGTCTGTACTCGCCTTCCCCTCCTTCCCTTCTTCCTCCTCTTCCTCTTCCTCTCTTCTCTCCATCTCCTCCCTCCCCTGTACCAGGAAGTAGGTGGAAAAGACCTCACATGGCATAAAGCCCTGACTGGGAGCTGGGGCTCACACCCACACCAGCACCAGGCTTTACCCTCTCTGTCTGGTGCCTCTTCTCTGTTTCAAAGAAACTTCACCACTGCTCCTACTTTTCCCGCCTCCTGAGTCTTTACTTGGTCAGTAAATGGACTCTAGACCCCTGGATGATGTCAGCACTGCCCAAGGCCAGAGCCAGGGAGGGGCAGCGCAGGCTGACTGAGCCCTCGGCCCTGCTGGCCACGTCTGAGACAGCAGAGTCGATCTAAAATCTGCCCTGGGGCGTGGGAGGTGAGCAGAAAACGCCTTCCAGGGATTTCTCCAGGGAAAGAGAGGCGCGAGGCCTAGAGCCAGGTGTGGAGAGGCGTGTTTGTAACTGGGACGAGACTGGCCCGCTGGAAAAGGATGCTCCCCGGAGCCCTCACTGCATCCTGCCCCCCCCACGCTGTGTGCTCACTGCATTCCCCCCCACACCAGCGGCAGCAATAACTTGCATGCAATTAGCATGCAGCCTGCCACCCCCGGGCCTGCTGTCCCTCTCCTCACGCGAGCCTTTCATGCATCGGGCCCTGGGCTCGTGGCTACCCGCGTGTCCTGGCAGTGTGCCAGGCCCGTGCGAGGGGCTCTGTGAACATCCATAAATTCGGCTTGGTGCTCCAAAGTTTTCAGCTTTACGGATCCACCTGCTATTTAATATGCAAATGGAAGCGGCCCCCGGCTCTTCACGCTCCAGTTCCCCAGCCCCAAGCTCTCAGTTTCTCACTCAATTCACACAACTCTCCTCTCCCACTGCCTCACGCCAGCACAGGACAAAGGCCAAGGCCAGGGCAGTCCTGGGCCTCAGTTTCTCACAGATTCCACTTAGGACCAAGAGCCCGTGTGTCTGTAAAGTCTGCTTGCTGGAGACCAGGTGAGGGCCGATGGAGGAATGTCGCTCCGTTCTAAGATAAAAGCAGGGATGCCTTGCTGTGGCAAAGATGCTCCCACCAACGAGCCCACCCCCCCCCCCCCCCCCCGCTTGGTCCCACCCCTCCAACCTTCTCCTCGTCCCTCCCTCCACCTCGGGCCTCTGCCCCACCTCCCACCTCTCACTGGCCTGGAATCCCAGCAGCTGCCTGCTCCTGGGTCACAGGAAACAAATGCTTCTGCCTCCTGCCTGGGCCCCACCGTCCCAGGCCTCGGTCTGGTGTGCCACTAACCACAGGGCCTTTGCATTCAGGAAGTGGGGAGGTTGCTACGGATCCTTCCAGGTGTGGCACACGATCAATCCAGGCTGGAAGGCCTCAGAGCCCAGCTTCCTCCTCCCCAAGGTGGGCCCAGACCCCCTCCCTGCCTCCCTGGGGTGAGTCCCACCCCCTCCCTCCCCCACCTTCCCCAGGGTGAGGCCTCCAATGATCTCAGAGGTGTCCACAGAGGTTCCTGTTTTCCAGATGTGCATGTCCGTCCACAATCGCTATTTTTTACAGACAAGGAAATGAGGGCCCGGAGGAAGGAGGTGGCTTGTTCCAGTCCAGCAAATTGGTGGAGAGGGGAAGGGAGGGCAGGGCAGGGCAGGGGAGGGCCCTGGCCACTCCCGTCCAGTCTGAAGCCCTTCTTGGGGGCCAGCCGGCACGCAGTCCACACAGCACCCGCCACCCCATCCACAGCCCACGCCCCAGAATCGCACTGCCAGGCAGACGGGCTCTAAGGGCATCCCCACCACCCTTCACGGGCTGGCCGGGGACTAGGCCCACCCCATGGTCTTCACACGTGGGGACCGAGGCCCCGGGTCTCCACGGCTTTGAAAACAGCCGGCCGTGACCCAAGCCAGCTGTCCGTGACAAGGCCGCCATCCCCGGGAAAGCCAGCCCGCCAGGCCCCCACCCACAGGGCTGTGGAGGGCGAGCAATGGCCTCGCACTCCACCCTCGTGGCTTCCTGCAGCTGCTGTGGGATCTCGCCCCGAAGGAACGCACTGCCTGGGCCCTTCCTGCCCTCTGGTCTGAGCCCACAGCCATCCTGACTCTGCTGAGCAGCCCGAGGAGCCAAAGAGCAATGTCCTGGATGCTCACGATCACAAAAGCGTGGAGTTGGAGTGTATGCACGCGGATGGATACACACGCACATCACCATCACCACCATCATCATCATCCCCATCACCACCATCACCTTCATCATCATCCGGTTCAGTCTGTCTCCACGCTCCAAACACCCTTTTTGTAGCCCTGCCTCCTGCATCCCTGACATTCATGCTGGGTCCCAGGGAGCCCCAACTTCACAGGTGCAGCACAGGGCCATGGGGGAGGGGAGGGGGGAGGGGGAGAGCCAGCATCAGAGGGGGGGAAGGGGGAGAGCCAGCAGCAGAGGGGGAGGGGAGGGGGGAAGGGGGAGAGCCAGCAGCAGAGGGGGAGGGGAGGGGGGAGGGGGAGAGCCAGCAGCAGAGGGGGAGGGGAGGGGAGAGGGGGAGAGCCAGCAGCAGAGGGGGAGGGGAGGGGGGAGGGGGAGAGCCAGCAGCAGAGGGGGAGGGGAGGGGAGAGGGGGAGAGCCAGCAGCAGAGGGGGAGGGGAGGGGGGAGGGGGAGAGCCAGCAGCAGAGGGGAGGGGGGGGAAGGGGGAGAGCCAGCAGCAGAGGGGGAGGGGAGGGGGAAGGGGAGAGCCAGCAGCAGAGGGGGAAGGGAGGGGGGAGGGGGAGAGCCAGCAGCAGAGAGGGAAGGGAGGGGGGAGGGGGAGAGCCAGCAGCAGAGGGGGAGGGGAGGGGGAAGGGGAGAGCCAGCAGCAGAGGGGGAAGGGAGGGGGGAGGGGGAGAGCCAGCAGCAGAGGGGGAGGGGAGGGGGAAGGGGAGAGCCAGCAGCAGAGAGGGAAGGGAGGGGGGAGGGGGAGAGCCAGCAGCAGAGGGGGAGGGGGGGGAAGGGGGAGAGCCAGCAGCAGAGGGGGAGGGGAGGGGGGAGGGGAGAGCCAGCAGCAGAGGGGGAGGGGAGGGGGAAGGGGAGAGCCAGCAGCAGAGGGGGAGGGGAGGGGGAAGGGGAGAGCCAGCAGCAGAGGGGGAAGGGAGGGGGGAGGGGGAGAGCCAGCAGCAGAGGGGGAGGGGAGGGGGAAGGGGAGAGCCAGCAGCAGCTCTGCTGTCACTCGCCTGCCGGCATGGCCGTCACACACCCCTGTGCTGTCTTCTCCTGTCAGGTTTCATTGGAAGATACGACTTGCTGCTTCAGAAAACACCTGAGCGCCAAGGCCCCTCTGCTCCGGGGAGAGGCCACGGAGGCATCGGAGGCGTGCGAAGGGGAGGATGACAGCATGGAGCCTCAGAAACCCACTCTCCACAAGACAGGTGGCCCACATCCGTAATCCTGGCTACTCAGGAAGTGGAGATCGGGGGAATCCCGGTTCAAAGCCAACCACAGCACTGAAGCCACAGAAACCCACTGCCAAAATGTGTGTTCTGGTGTCACCTGCTGACAGCCCCCCTTCCTCAGCTTCCCTCCCTCCACCTCCCTCCTCTACTCCCTATCCCTCCCCACCTGCTCTTGGCCACACCCCTGCCCCAAAACACAGCTGAGTCCAGCCACTGAGCAGCCAACAAGCAGCCAATGAACAGCCACTGAGCAGCCAACAAGCAGCCAATGAACAGCCACTGAGCAGCCAACAAGCAGCCAATGAACAGCCACTGAGCAGCCAACAAGCAGCCAATGAACAGCCACTGAGCAGCCAACAAGCAGCCAATGAACAGCCACTGAGCAGCCAACAAGCAGCCAATGAGCAGCCACGGAGCAGCCCAATGCTCCCTCTCCAAACTCCTTACCTCTCTAGCTCCTGACTTGCACCAGTCTTGAGGAACAAACGTACTGTGACATTGTAGTGGTGACGGACCCCCAATAGGGGATGGATTTAATTAAGCCAACTGTGTCCCCTTGCCATGTCACTGGTCTCAGAAGACATGTTTCCCTTGTCCGTCCAGTGACAACTTAACCAAACCTCCACCACCTAAATGGCTTCGGAAGACATCTCTCGGCAGTCAGTGACAATTTAACCAAACAGCTTCGTCCATGGTCTTCCTGCCATCCTGCACAGTCTGGTTGTGAATGTCTCACTCATCAGGCCTGGGCCAGATGGGGGAGAAACTGAGGCCCAGAGGAGAGAAGCAACTGGCTCTGGGTTTCACAGCCAGCAGACACTAGTGGTGCTGTTCTCCTGAGTTCCATTCCCGCGCCTGCATGGAGGTAATCTGTTGTTTGGGTTATAGCTAGCTACATTGTTCTGAGGGCCCCGGTACTGGTGGCTCCCACCTGTCATCCTAGCTACTCAGGAGGCTGAGATCTGAGGATCAGGGTTCAAAGCCAACCTGGGCAGGAAAGTCTGTGAGTCTCTTATCTCCAATTAACCACCAGAAAAGTGGAAGTGGTGCTGTGGCTCAAAGTGGTAGAGCATTTGCCTGGAGCTGAAGAGCTGAGGGATAGCACTCAGAACCCGAGTTCAAGCCCCATGACCACCACCAACAATAACAACAAAAAACCTTTCTCTCCACCCCAGCTCCAGAAAACAGACCACCGTGGCTCAGGGTAGGCCTGACTGCTCACACCCCCTCCTGTCCTCCACCTGCATCATCTGCCCTGAGCTCTGGCTTCGGCCCCAGGCCATCCTGAATGGAGCTGTCAGCCTGACAGCCTGGACCAGACTGTATTATTAATAGCTATCACGGTGAAATATTTATAGAAGATTGATGGAATCGTTGAGATTTGCTTTAACTAAAAGGTGGGGTGAGGGAAGGAGGCGGGCAGGCAGGGCAGGGCAGGGCTGGGCAGGCTGGGCAATGGGGTTTCCTTAGACACGTTGGCTATTTACTTGGAAGACCACAATTCTCCGTAATCAAAGAAATTCTTCCCCAGAGAATGAATCAGTGGCTGATGGTGGCTGTGTGTGTGTGTGTGTGTGTGTGTGTGTGTGTGTGTGCCAGTGCTAGTCCTAGGCCTTGAACTCAGGGCCTGGGTGCTGTCCCTGAGCCTTGCTGCTCAAGGCTAGTGTTCTACCACTTGAGCCACAGCTCCATGTTCAGATCTTTTGGAGGTGAATTAAACGTAACAGTCTCATGGATTTTCCTGCCCGGGCTGGCTATAAACTACAATCCTCAGATCTCAGCCTTCTGAGTAGCTAGGGTTACAGGAGGGAGCCACTGGTGGTGCCCAGCTTAAAAGAGGTCACTTGTCTGGTGCTGACATCGTGCCCTGAGCTTCATGTGCATTCCTGCTGCATCCTCATGTGGCCCTACTCTATTGCTCCAGGAAGCAGAGACGGACAGGGAGCTGCTCTCTCCCAGCCCTGTCCCTGCTTCCCACACAGGGTCAGCAGAGCATCACAGTGACCCCGGGGCCCTTGGGCTGCCCTGGCCTGCAGTTGGGGTGGCATCCTTGGAACTGGCACCTGTTCCTTCGAACATCTTCATCTTAATTCTCTAAAGCCAGGGGCACCATGTTCTGAGTCACCCAGGAGGCCTTGGGAGCTGAGCTCTCCGGCCAGTAGTGCCCGCAAGCTAGATGGGGGAGAGGCAAACAACTGTCTCAAACTGTTGCTCAGCAATGACTTTCCTGCGAAGATGACGCGTGGCAGGTGTCACTGTGAGTGCTGAGGAAATGAACATGAGGGCCTGGCAGACCAGTGCAAGCCGGGCAGTGGAAAGAGCATGTGCAAATGTCCTGTGGCGGGGACACATGGAAGCAGGGAAGGGGGGGAAGTTTGAGCAAAGGGGAGTAGGGAGGCATGGAGGATGCACCCCCTGCCTGTGTGCCCCTGTGTGCCCCCAAAGATCCTGGGAGCCGTCCAGGCGGGAGGAGTCCTCCAGTGACCCACAAAAGGCAAACCTTCTTTCTGAAATGGAGGCCAAGACACAAAGCAGAGGTGGGCCGGAGTGGCCAGCTCCTGGCTTGCAGAGAAATTTCTCCTAAGGGGGTGATCAGGGCTTTGTGTTTAAATTCCAAGGAGAACCCCAGGAGCAGAAAGAAAATGAGTTTTAATTCAACCCGGGGAGAGGCCAGGCAGCGGGCAGCAGGGCTCGGTCTTCGGAAGGCAGAGTTTTGCTCTAATTAGGTAATTAAGACTATGTCTTCCCAAATCAGAATGCAGAGGAGGAGGGAGGCGGGTGAGAGGGGAGGGCGGGTGAGAGGGGAGGGCGGGAGGGGCGGCCTGGCCTGCCGTCCCCCAGCTCACGCGGTCTCCACCGTGGAATCTCTGGCTCTGCTCTTTGCAGATTCTCAATGGTGCTGGGAGTCTACGTCGCCCTCCAGCGGCGGGTTCCATCCAAGGCCTGGGGACCCAGCTAGAGCAGGACAGCCGCGGCCTCCGCACCCACCCCACCCATCAAATAAAACCAAGCCAGGAGCTGGGGAATCACGCCTGTAATCCACGCTACTCAAGAGGCTGAGTTCTGAGGATCACAGATCGAGGCCAACCTCTGACAGGAAAGTCCACGGGACGCTTACCGCCAAGTAATCACCAGGACGTGGAGGTGTGGCTCATGTGGTAGAGCTCCAGCCTGAGTGGAAAAAGCCAAGGGAGAGCATGAGGCCCTCAATTTAAGCCCCAATATGAGAACAACAAAAAAAGAGGGAGGGAGGGAGGGAGAGAGAGGGGGAAGGAAAGAAGGAAGGAGGGAAGGAAGGAAGGAAGGAAGGAAGGAAGGAAGGAAGGAAGGAAGGAAGGAAGGAAGGAAGGAAGGAAGGAAGGAAGGAAGGACTTGTGCCGAGCCTGAACAGCCTGGCATCAAATAGCAAATGGTGTGAGGACCGAGGGAAGAAAGAAAGAAAACATGGACAGCTGTCATGAGAGACTGGGAACTCCAGCCAACCTTTCCATTGGCCAAGAAGCCTGCTGTGTGACCTCAGGCAGGTGAGCCAACCTCTCTGGGCCAACCGTCCTCAGCTGTACCCGGGGATGAGGCTGGGAAGCTGGGGTACACAGAAGTGCCTGGCGCCGCCGAGCAGATGCTCCGTCAAAGGTAGCTGTCGCCGTGTGTTATATCGCTTGGGCAAGCTGCTGTTCCTGAGCCAATTGCAGTCAACCTGCTTCTGACTCGGTGGCTGTTGGCCAAACTCTGGCTTCAAGCGGGCCAGGAGTTTGAATTCAGCCCAGGCTTCGGGAAGTGTTGGGTGAGTGTCAGTGCTCGTTACCTGCAAAAGCATCGGTCGGGCTGCTCAGATGCAGCCCGGGACCAGAGCCCAGGATCGAGAGCAGCTGGCAGCTGGAGCCTGTGCTGGGCCTGGCCACCGTGCCTGGCCTGGCCCCAGGGCAGTGAATGTGGTGCCCGGCCACCGGCTGAACAAGCGGAAGAGGCGTCGATGGCTTGGAACCCCCCTCCCAGCCCAGCGCTGTGAGGCAGCTGCCAGCCCCCTGAGCTGAGGCCTCGCGGTGGAACATTCTGGGTGGGGCCACGGGCGCCACACACCGCAGTCTTCTTCCCAGGGAGGAAGGCCATGGGGTGGGAGGGAGAGAAGCATCAAAGAACAGCCAACCCTGTGCTTTGGACCACCAACCCCTGGCTGCCCGCCTGGGGAGCTCCAGGAGAATGAACAGGCCCGGGAGCCGTGGCTCACGCCCGTCATCCCAGCTCCTCAGCGAGCTGAGATCTCAGAATCGTGGTTTGAAGTCAGCCTGGGCAGATAAAACCCGAGACTCTACTCCGAGCTCAGGATAAGGGGGTGCTCTGCCCTGGCCCCCAAACAATCCACAGGGAGAGGCAGGTGCGTCTCCCTCTGTCTCTGCACCCCCATTTCTCAGAGGCAAGCTAAGCTCTTGGTTGGAGATTTGTTCTGGTCATTACTGCGTGTAGCAGGCAGTATGTATCTGACTTTGAAGAGCATTGATCTTCAGCCTGGTCCCATTCTAATGAGGCATAGGCCGGGAGAGAAGCCATTAAACCCACATTGCTCTTCTCTCTGGAACATTCCTCCCTCATGGCCCAGCTGAGGAGGGGCTGACAGCTGCGAAGGCCGACCCCAGCCCCAGCCGCGCCCCCCAGCCCAGGACAGGGGCGGCCACATGCCCACCCGCACCACGCCAGCTCTTAAGCAGAGTTCTTCTCTTTTCTTTTTCTTTTCAAGATGGCCAGTCTAGGTTTCTATGTGAAATCGGCTGATTTGTGAATATTGGCAACTTATTCAATCGTTAAAAAAGACAAACTGCTGAGCAAGGCGGGCAACTTTCACAGCAGGAGCGGCCGGCCCTGAGGGCTGACAGGACCCGTTCAGAGAGGGGAGACGCAGCCCCGGGCCCCAGGAGGGCGTGGGGGGGGCTGTCAGTCTGATGGAGGAGACGCAGCGGCTCTGTCCTGGAGAGTCACCCCGTTCTGGGCTCTGTGGGATCTCCTAAGGCTGAGACTCCCGCTGGCGGGGGAGATGGCGTGGATGGGCAGCGGGTGAGCCCGGCCATGTCTCCCACATTCTCCACAAGCTCTTGGAGGCTCAGCAGGATGGGGGACAGGGACGGGTGATCAGGAGGGGCCCGCAGCCAGCATGGGATCTCCGGGAAGGCCGAGCAGCCTGATGGCTGAGCACGGAGACGCAGCCTTGGACGCTCTGTGCCTGGAGGGCCCCCAGGGACCGCGGGGCCCACCGTTCCAACACACAGAGGGGGAAATGGAGGCTGGAGGAAGGAAGGAACACGCCCCGGGCCAGACCGCAAGAGGGTGACCCAGCCCAGGAGGAGATGAAGTCCCAGGGCCCGGGAGCCGCCCTGGCCGCCGGCTTCATGGCCCCCTTCGGTCTGAGAGCTGGCACTGTCGCCAGCCACGGCTGCCCTTTGAATTAACCTTCAGACTATGCAGATAAATGGTCCCTCTGTCTGCCATCTTCCACTCGACAGGCCCAGACGTCAGTGGGAGCCTGAGTGTGCTCCAGAGAGCCCTTATCAGAGCTCCAGGCCCCCGGGGCACACAGACCAGCCCCTGGTGGCCCAGGAACCCAGGGCCAGGCTGCAAGGGAGTCGCACCCCTGATCCGTCTCCTGACCCCACAAGACCAGGACCCTGACATCTCCTGCCACAGATGGGGAAACAGGCTGGCCCCAGCCAGAAGAAATAGCTCTGGGATTGGGAGACAGGGCCAGGGCGCCGGTGGCTCCTGCCTGTCATCCTAGCCACTCTGGAGGCTGAGATCTGAGGATCCCTGCAGTTCAGGAAAATTAAGAGATTCAGGTTCCCGGCTATCAGGAAAGTCCATGAGACTTTTATCTCCAGCTAACCACTGAAGAGCCAGAAATGGATTTATGGCTCAAAGTGATAGAGCACTAGCCTTTTGCAAAAAAGCTCAAGGACAGTGCTCAGGCCCCATGACTAACAAAAAATGAAGAAGGAAGAGGAAGAGGAGGAAGAAGGAAGTGGAGGAAGAAGATGAAGGAGAAGGAGGAGGAGGAAGAAGAAGAAGAAGAGGAAGAAGGAGGAGGAGGAGGAAGAGGAGGAGGAAAGGGAGGAAGGCAGGAGAGAGGATCCTGTCTCACGGCAGCTGTGCCCCCTCTCAGCTGCCCGCCCTCCCTTGCGCCCCCCTCATTCAGGTCTCACTCTGGTCGCCCCTTCACGCCACTCCTCACAGATCTGTCTGTAGCTGCTCGCCTGTCTGTACTCGTCAGAGCCATGAATGCAAAGGCCCAGGGCTGGGCTGTGGGGACCGGCAGCTCCGACACGGGGGAGCTGCTGAAGACTTGGCCCTTGATGGTAGCAAAATCAGGCTTTCTTGTGGCAGCTTCCAATTTTTTCTTAACTGCTGCTGGGCATGGGTGGCCCATGCTTGTTGATCCTAGCTTACTCAGAAGGCTGAGATCTGAGGATCAATCACAGTACGAAGCCAGCCTGGGCAGGAAAGTCCGTGAGACTTTCTCCAGCAAAAAGCCCAGAAGTGGAGTCGTGGTACAAGTGATAGAGCACCGGCCTGGAGCACAAAAGCTCAGGAACAGCACCCAGTATTGGGGCACAGACACCCCACACACACACAATCATCAGCATCACTGAGAACAAAATACATAAAAGTACGAAAGTCACGGACCTTAGGAGGCATGCTCCAGGACTCCCCTATACCACCATCCACAGCCTCTGCACCCCTTCACTGGAGAAAATGTCCAGCCACCCCCACCCCAGAGGCGGCCACCTGTGTCCCCAGCCACCAGGGCCTCTTCCCCGGGTCCCCTCCTTGTTGGAGTGAGATCTTTCCTTCCCTGGTCCTCTCCCTGCTCCCACCCCCGTCCTCCCCTTCCTGGGCTAGATCCAGGAGCGATCGGAGGTGAGGTCCGCCTCTCATTGTCTGGCCACAGGAGAGCCACAGGAGTCTGTGGCACACAGCTCGGCATGGGTATGGGAACTCAGTTCCCAGGACAGGAGGCAGCAGCGAGGACACAAACAGCCTGTGGCCACCACAGAGAGAAAGGGCTCAGGGCTCTGGCCGGCTCAGGGCGGCTCCCGCCGGGGAGGGGATCCCGGCTGCCCACCCTGCAGGTCAGGCCCACCTTCCCCGTCTCTCGCATTCCCATTCAAAGAACAGCACGCTCGAAACCCAGCCCCGAGATTACAGGGGAAAAAATAGTATTTAAAGGTGCTTATTAAGGGTACTCGGCAGGCCGTTCGAATGTCAAACAGCTGTGCGCAATCTCTAATTTGATGATCTACGTGTTAATGAATCCCAGACATGCAGATTAAATTCTCTTTAAGTCGCACGTGGTTTTAAAATGTATTTCCTTCCAGCATGTCTGGTTCCGAGCAAGGTTAAGCAAACACCTGTGAGGCGGGTCAGCTGCCCGGAGAGCAGAGCCAGTACTTCCCCCTCCCGCCCAGGCTGGGGGAGTTTGGGAGGCAGTAATCCTACCTACTCCTTAGGCTGAGATCTTAGGATCAGGGTTCCAAGCCAGCCCGGGCAGGAAAGTCCATGTGACTCTTATCTCCAATGAACTACCAAAAAACTGGAAGTGGCGCTGTGGCTCAAAGTGGTAGGGTGCTCGCCCTGAGCTGAACTGCTGAGGGACGGCACCCAGGCCCAGAGTCCAAGCTCCCTTGAAGTTCAGACCTTGCCCCCCATGGCCACAGGCAGGGACACAATCAGAGCCCCACACCCAGCACTGTCCCAGCTGGCTGACAGCCTCAAGTTCTCTGACTGACGTTCATCTGGACCACGCCCCTGGCCAGGCCGGGAACAGAGTGGGAGTCTGAATCTCCCTCTTCCTCCATCCGAGCAGGGGCAAGCTGTATGCAAATGAGATGCAAATGACAATGCAAATCTTCCCAAGGTCCTGCCTCGGGACGCTGTCTCCCACTGACCCCACACCCCTAGGGCCTTCAGGGGCTCAGGGCTCAGGCCCCAAAAGTAAAAGGTAGAGGATGGAGAGCAGACCCCGTGGTGCTGGTGGGGACCCCAAAGCACACCCCACACCACACCCTATTTGTCTCAGGATGAGCTCTGCTAGGCCCAGGGAGCTGCAAACCCCTTGTGCACCCAGGTTAGATAATTGGCCTGTAGCCACAGAGCCAGCGGTGACCGCCGTGCAGAGCGCGTGGCTCGGGCCTCCAGCCGCCTGTGGTGGGCAGTTCTGCCTGCTGTGGCCAGGCCCACCCCTGCGCCTGCGCCTGCCATGCACCGGCCTCCACTGTTACCTGTTCCACAAGCTCACCTGCAGCTACGCCGCCGCCGCCTCTCTGCTGTCACACGCACGCCAGCCTCTCTCACCAGGCAGATGGCTGCCACCTCAGCCACACTGGCCTCCGGTCAACCCCAGCCATCCGGCCACCTGTGTCCCCCTGGGCCTTCGCACCTGCTGTTCTCTGCTGGAGCCCAAAGCCTGTGGCCGTTTGCTCAACTGAACTGAAGGTTTTTGTCTCTGTGTACCCCAGAAGCTGGTGTCTCTGGGGTGACTCCCGGTCCCCGTCCCCCCCGTCCCGACCCCCGCCCTGACCCCCACCAGCGTCCATGTGTGCCATTCCACTTCCTCAGGACGGGACCCGTGGGCGGCGCAGAGCAGGCACTCAATAACCGCAGCCTGGATAAATCAGCGAGCAGCCTGCGCCGTCGGCGGTGGAGAAGGCTTTATTCATTCCGTTTTGAAGAGGCTCCAGTCAGCGTTGCCGGAGCCGGGCGGCAGCACCCCACCCCCTGTGTCTCTGGTCCTACGCTCAGTCGACAAACACCGGCCAATCATGCACCCGGCACAGAGCTGCGGCCATGGCCCGCCCCACGTCCCCAAGCTCCACGGCCAGAACAGCAGTTAAACAGCCGTGGACAAAGCCTCCTGGGCCGCCGGGCATCTCCCACCACCTCCCGTTCATTCATTCATTCATTCAGTCAGTCAGTCAGTCAGTCAGTGTCTGCTCACTGAGGAGGAAGGGGGTCGTGTAATTCACCCTGAGGACCTGAGTTCGAATCCTGCCTCTGCCACCTACGAAAGTTTGACTCTCCATGCTCCGTCCAGGCCTTGGGGTCCTCAGTTTGCCCATCTGCCAATGGGGTCAACCACTGTGTCCACCTCAAGGGACTGCTGATGGGGCGGGGGCTGGCTCAAAGCATGCTGTGGCCGCCATCACCAACGCCGTCTGTGAGGGGCCTGGCTGGGCCTGCAGACACCCCAGCCAGCGCGGTGGCATGCACGCACAGGAGCCCCCGGGGCGACCCCGAGGCCCCGGCCCCGGCCCCCGCAGGGCGACCTGCAAACCCCATCTTAGCTGTGCTGCTCAATGCGCACGCTTTTCCTGCCCAGCCCATTTCTAGATAACGAAATAACTGCGATACAGAAAGAACTCATTTAAAAAATAAAGCGTGACAGTGTGAGGAGAAGCCGGCCGCGGGCGGCTCATGCTGACATCCTAGCCGAGACCTGAGGATCATGGTTCAAAGCCAGCCTGGGCAGGAAAGTCCGTCAGACTCTTATCTCCAATAAACCACCAGAAAACCGAAGTGGCGCTGTGGCTCTAGTGGTAGAGCGCTCGCCTTGAGCTGAAGAGCTGAGGGACAGCACCCAGGCCCAGAGTTCAAATCCCGTGACCGACAAAAACCAACCAACCAACCAACCTGCACTACAGAAGTCTGAGACAAGGATGGGGGTGGGGTGGGGGGAGCATGCCGGCTTGGTGCCCCCAGCCTGCGTCCCCCAAGGACTCTGGGAGCTGAGCAGGACAGCCGCTGAGAAGTTGGGGTCCCCTCCTTAAGGAAGGGGGAGGAGAAGCGGGCTCCAGCCAGGCCCAGGCCTCCCCCCTGCCCAGAGCCCGTTGGGGGCAGAGGGGAGAGAGGCTGAGGCAGGAGGGGGCGGGGGGAGCCAGACAGCCCCCTGCCCCTCGGCCTCTGAACCAGACCAGGAACAAATCAACCTGTCACACCCTGCACAAATGGGGAAACTGAGCCTCCAGAGGCACACGGCCTTGCCCAAGGTCATGCGGGGTGAGGACCGGCATCCTGTGCCTGTGGCGGCTGCCTGGAGCGGTGACGGCCCCCAGCTCTGGCCCAGCCGGCCCAGCCGGCCCAGGCCCTGCCCAGGCTGCAGGCGGCTCACTCGGCCCCTGGCCTTGACTCTGCTGCCCTCTGGTGGTAGCCGGCGTCGGGCACCGGCCCCTGTCCCCTTGGGAGCAGAGTGTGGAAGGAACCAACCGTGGAATATTCTGGAAGGAGGAAGAGTGGACTCCACTGGTGCCGGGGAGGGGAGCCGTGGCCTCCTCCCCAAAGCCTGGCAGGCACACCAGGCCAGGCCAGACAGGGCATGGCGGGCCGGGGGCCGGGGCCTCCCCTGGCACCATCGCCAGTGTGGCCGTGGGGCCTGACCCCTGCTGGCCCCGGAGCTGGGGCTCGCCCCCCCACATCCTGCCCGTCCCCCGCATTTACCCGACCCCAGGCTGGGCCTTGAGCGAGCAGCAGTTTCAGTCTCCCAGCCCAGCCACCCCACAACCTGGCCCGGGACCCCCGGGAAACCCAGCCAGCTCTCCAGTGAGGCCACCGGCATCTTTACCTTCATCACTATCTCCATCATCACCACCACCACCACCACCATCACTATCACCACCACCACCATCACCATCATCACCATCACCATCACCATCACCATCATCACCATCATCATCACCACCACCACCACCATCACCATCACCATCACCACCATCACCATCATCACCATCACCATCACCACCACCATCACCACCACCACCACCATCACCACCACCACCACCATCACCATCACCATCACCATCACCACCACCATCACCACCACCACCACCATCACCATCACCATCACCATCACCATCACCATCACCACCACCACCACCATCACCATCATCACCATCATCACCATCACCATCACCATCACCACCACCACCACCATCACCATCACCACCATCATCACCATCACCACCACCATCATCACCACCATCACCACCACCATCACCATCACCATCACCATCATCACCATCATCACCATCATCACTACCATCACCATCACCACCACCACCATCACCATCACCACCACCACCACCATCATCACCACCACCACCATCACCATCACCACCACCACCACCATCATCACCACCACCACCATCACCACCACCATCACCATCATCACCACCATCACCATCACCATCACCATCACCACCACCACCACCATCATCACCATCACCACCACCACCATCACCATCACCACCACCACCACCATCACCACCACCACCATCATCACCACCATCACCATCACCACCACCACCACCATCACCACCACCACCACCATCATCACCATCACCACCACCACCACCACCACCATCATCACTACCACCACCATCACCACCACCACCATCACCACCACCACCACCATCACCACCACCACCATCACCATCACCACCATCACCACCACCATCACCATCATCATCATCACCACCACCACCATCACCACCATCACCATCATCATCACCATCACCACCACCACCATCACCATCATCACCATCATCATCACCACCACCACCATCACCACCACCACCACCACCACCATCATCACCATCACCACCATCACCACCACCATCATCACCACCACCACCACCACCACCATCACCATCACCATCATCACCACCACCACCACCACCATCATCACCATCACCACCATCACCATCACCACCATCACCACCACCATCATCACCACCACCACCATCACCACCACCACCATCATCACCATCACCATTACCATCACCACCACCACCATCATCACCACCACTATCTCCACTATCACCACCAGCGTCACCAGTTTCCATCCGGTCACCTTCGCTGTCACGGTGTCACTGTTTCCATGGAGACAACGCCGTGGCTGTCGGGGGCGGGGGGGACGGGGAAGGAGACCCGGCTCCTCCCCCTCCAACCCCCCCCCCTCCCCTCACCACATCCTCCCTGGGGCTGGGCCTCCAACGTGAGTTCTCATGCAGCAAGCTTGGCCGAGTGAGCCAGCGGCTCGGTGTCCCGGGTTTCTTCGGAGCCGGGAGCTGGGAGGGGCTCCCGGGCCCTGGCGCCCAGCACCCCGCTCGGTGGCCGGCCTTGGCACCCTCGTACCCTCGTGCCCAGCCCCGCACGGAGCGGCCCTCAGCTCACACATGCCCCCCAGCCGTTCCCCGGCCTGCACCCAGGCCCAGCCCAGAGCTGAGTGGGCTCAGGCAGGCCTGGGCCACGGCCACCGCAGGTGCCCACGCCCGCGGGACACGCCACGCCCCTCTGCCCGGCACGGGCCAACCAGCAGCGCGCCCCTCTGCCCGGCACGGGCCAACCAGCAGCACTCAGCCTCACCGGGAGCGGGGAGGGGCGGCGGCTGTGAGAGGCCAGCGAGCAGAGCACGGGGCCCCGGGACCGCCCGGCCGGGCCTTGCTGGCCGCTGAGGGCCACTCTTCTGGCCACTTAAAGCCCACGGGAGCTGCCAGCAAGCAGGACACAGGACCAAGAGCCACGACGTCTCTCAACACCACTAAGGACACAAAACCACTCCGCAGCCTGTACAGTCCCAGTAGGAAGCTCTGGAACTTTCTATGTATAAACTCCTGGCAAGGGTCTAAAGAGCACCTACTATGGAGCACCGGGGAGAGGGTCAGTGACGGAAACAAACGTTCCAGCCCGCGTAGGGAAATCTGAATATCAATAACTCAGTACATGAAGTGGGAAATGAGCAAAACAGACAGCAAATGGGGAAAAGGAGCTGACACTACGAAGGAAATTTCAGTTTTAATAAAGTGGTCTGGAGGAGGTGACAGTTGAACAAAGACTTGAAGGTGAGCACAGGAGGAGAGGAGAGGTAAAGCCTGCGCAAAGGCCCTGGGGCAGGAAGGAGCCACCGAGCTCCGGGACAGCAAGAAGTCAACGGGCCGGGGTGGGCACGGCCCCCTCGGAGGCTCACTGTATCTAGCTTCCCTGGCTGCTGCCTGCAGGCCAGACTTGTGGGACAAGGGTGGAGTCGGGAAGACAAGGAAGCACTGAGCAGCACTGAGGGCCGGTAATGGCACCTCAGAGAAGCCAGCCGCGGGGGGAGGGGGGGCTCACATCTGTGACCCCAGCTACTCAGGAGGTTGAGGTTCAAAGATCAAGGTTCAAAGCCAGCCCAAGAGAGGATAGTCTGTGAGAGTCTTGTTTTCTATTAGCCACCAAAAAGCCAGACAGGAAGCTGTGGTTCGAGGGGTAGAGCGCCAGCCTTGACTGAAAAGCTGAGCCAAGAGCTCAAGCCCCAGCCCCGGCACAAAGTAAATGAGAAATAAACAAGATGAAGGCCACGCCTGGAGCCCAAGTTTCTATGTCCTTAACAGGTGAGCGAGAAGCTCGGAGCACGGACACTCAGCCCTGCGTCCTGGGGTGGGGGGTGCTGAGCATCTCTAGGGGCCAAGCTGGGTCCATCGTCCTGGGGGGGGGGGGGCACCAGCTGACCGGTGGCGGCCAGCTCCCACACCTACACCTGCGGGGCCCAGGCCGGCCTCCGTGGGGCACCAGCGCCACCTTGTGTCCACCCGCAGCATTGCAGCCTGGCACCTGAGCAGGGCCAAACCACCAGCGCTGGGGTTTCTCCATATTCTCTCCCCCGCCCCCCCCCCCCCGCCTTTTTTTGGTCGTGGGGCTTGAACTCTGGGCCTGGGCACTGTCCCTCAGCTCTTCAGCTCAAGGCGAGCACTCTACCACTTTGAGCCACAGCACCACTTCTGGTTTTCTGGTGGTTCATTGGAGAAGAGTCTCACAGACTTTCCTGCTCGGGCTGGCTTTGAACCACGATCCTCAGACCTCAGCCTCCTGAGTAGCTAGGATGACAGGTGTGAGCCTCCGGTGCCTGCTCTCACCCAGCTCCCTCACACTGCTGGCCCCTGGTCCCAGTCTGCCTTGTTCCTAGGATCCGGGCTACTGAACAGCACCAGGACAGGAAGTCCCTCCCAGGCGGGGAGCCAGGCTCTGTGTGCACCCAGGATGGCAGCCTGTGGTTCTGGGGTGCCCAGGGGACCCAGGCCAGACCTCACGCGAGAACCAGAGGAGGCTGGGGAGGCTCCCGGGGCCAGCGGGAGGGGACCCCCTGTGGAGACCAGAGAATGAAGCTGAGCAGGGCTCCTTGGGTGGTATGGGTTCATTCCATTGAAACCAAAGACCAGCCAGGCACAGTCAGGCACACCTGGAACCCCAGCACGCAGGAGGCAAGGGCAGGAGGAGATCGTGAGTTTGAGGCCAGCATCAAGAAACCTTGTCTTCTCTATCCTTGGGGGAGGGGGGCGGGGCAGGAGGGAATAACGGGGAGACGGGGAGGGAAGGGGCGATATTGTCCAAAAAACAGACATACTCGACTCATTGCTTGACTTGTGCAACTCTAACTCCTCTACGTTTTTAGAACAGGAAGATAGAAAGAAACCCTGACTTAATCCTGCCAGTTTGGATATGAAGTGACCCCCAAAAGTCATTACCTGTTGAGAACTCTGTTTCCAGAGATGCCACTATTTGGGGAGGTTCTGGAAACTTCGGGAGCAGGGACCTGGCTAGAGGAAGTAGGTGATGGAGCGTGGGTCTCAGGGATATCTTGTCCTGGCCCCTTCCAGTCTCTGTTTCTGTCTCTCTCCCTCTCCCCCCCCCCCCCCCACCCCGTCCCCAACTTCTTGTTCGCCATTTACTGCCATGATGCTTTTGCCCACGGGAAAAAGTGTGGCTGCCTAGCAACCTTGGACCAAGTCAAACCCTCTAAAGCCAGGAGCCCCAAAAACCCTTTCCTCCCTTAAGTTGTTCTATCAGGTGACAAGAAAGGCCATCAAAGGCGACCTCTGCTCACCTGGCCTCTGCCCACTCGCTACTTCTGTGTATGTGAGTGTGTGTGTGTGTGTGTGTGTACGTGCACCAGTCCTGGGGCTCGAACTCAGGGCCTGTGTGCCCTCCCTTGGCTTCTTCAATCAAGGCTGGCGCTATACCACTTGAGCTATGGCTCCACTTCTGGCTTTTTACTCATTATTCAGCAAAGACAAGTCTCACAGACCTTTCCGGCCAGGGTTGGCTTTGAACGTTGGTCCTCAGGTCTCAGCCTTCTGAGTGGCTGGGATTACAGGTGTGTGCTAACATCCGGATGGCTCTCAGCAGGCTGCCGGGCGCCGCTCTGTCAGCGAGTCTGATGCTCGTGGAGGCTGCCCGGCCTGCATCTGTTCCACAGGCTGACCGAGGGTGGGGCCAGGTCCAGTCGTGTTCCTGCAGCTTGATGGAGGAGAGTGACCCGCGGCTGCGGTTTGAGTGGGCGCTGATGACTGCTCCACAGCCTTCCCCTGTGTCTGCGCACACGCCTGTAGTTTTGTCGGTTCTGGAGGCAGATCCCATGGATTCCCATAGATTCCTTCCGGGTGAGGTGAGACCTTGACCCCTAATTCAAGACGTGAAGTGCAGTTCCCAGACCTACATCTGGGTTTGGACTCTGCTCACAATACAATTTTTTCCCTTTAGTTTGTGATCTATCTATCTATCTATCATCTAAATATATATATTACTTTATGTAAACAAATGTATCTATTGCTGGGCGCTGGTGGCTTGCGCCTGTAATCCTAGCTACTCAGGAGGCTGAGATCTGAGGATCACAGTTCAAAGACAGTCTGGGCAGAAAAGGCCGCGAAACTCTCATCTCTAATAAATCACCAGAAAACCGGAAGTGGCGCTGTGGCTCAAGTGGTAGAGCCCTCGCCTTGAACTGAAGAGCTCAGGGACAGCGCCCAGGCCCAGAGTTCAAGCCCCACAACTGACAAAAAAGAAAGGAAGGAAGAAAGAAGGAAGGAAGGAAAGAAGGAAGGAAGAAGGAAGGAAGGAGGAAGGAAGGAAGAAGGAAGGAAGGAAGGAAAAGCAAAGCAAAGCATCAATCTTGTGTAATGGCTTCTAGACTTGGGGGACAGAATTAGAACCCCTCCACCATAAGAATGTCATGAAGGAATTGCGCCCCCCCATTTCCTGCGCAAACACTGAGGGTCTCCCTCACATGGCTGTCTGTAATGTACGTGGGCTACAAGGGAGGCGTCTGGTCTGTGCTCTGGCAGGGACAGAGGCGGCGGGGGAGGGGGGCGGGAGAGGGTGCTGTCTATGGCCTCAGGAAAACATATTGGGTAATTCCAGTGCCCAGTGCCTCAGGGGTGCACTAAGCCGATAAATATTCAACTCCCTTGAGCTCAGGCTGGTCTCTGGCTTTCTACTCCTCATTCTCACTCGAGAATTTATGGGTGACAGCCACAGGGCTGTGTGTGTGTGTGTGTGTGTGTGTGTATGCACGTGGTACTGGGCTGCAACCAGGGCCTCCGGGCTAGGTAAGCATGTACCCCTGACTACACCCCAGGCTCCCAGCCACATTGTTTCATGACAAAAAATTCCTACAGGGCTTGGGTTTTGCCTCCAAGCGCTCTCCTTCCAGAATTTTCTTAGACATGCCAACTACTTAATTTGCTCACCTGAGCTTTGAGCATCAGTCATTGCATTTAAAAAAAATAATAAAATAAAAACTGTTGCTGAGCCAGGTGCCGGTGGCTCCTTGTAATCCTAGCTACTCAGGAGGCTGAGATCTGAGGATCGAGGTTCAAAGCCAGCCTGGGCAGGAAAGTGGTAGCGCACTAGCCTTGAGCATAAAGAGCTCAGGGATAGCGCCCAGGCCCTGAGTTCAAGCCTCATGACCCCAAAATCAAAACAAAACAAAACAAAAAACTGTTGCTGTTTTTGTTTTTGTTTTTTCGGAATTCAAGCACATTTATCAGTGAGCTTAAGGCGAATGAGAAGTTCCTCGATATTCCTTCCTTCCAACCCTCACTTCCTTTTTCTCTTAGTAGTTTTGTGCATTTCAACTCTTGGGGAAGTAGCACACATGCACCACCCCAGCTCCACGAGAGTCCACAAAACATGAACGTGGTCAGCAGACATAAGTGGCACCCGCAGCCCAGAAATCCTCTCCTGCCGGTGGGGAGCTCATGCCCACTCCTAGAGGTACCAGGGCTGGAACTCAGGGCCTGCTGGGCATTCTTGCTCATGACTGGTACTCTACCACCTGAGCCATGCCTCCAGTCCGGTTTTTTGCTGACTCACTGGAGATGGAAGTCTCATGAAGTTTTCTGCCTAACCTGGCTTGGAACCATGATACTCTGGATCTCAGTCTCCTGAGAAGCTTGGATTACAGGGGTGAGCCACGGGTACCAGCTATTGCCTGGCTTGGGCTGTTATCTGAACAATGCCCTGTGAGGCCCTGGTGTCTGGCTGTGCCGCCTCGCGGTGTCAGATCCCCATTCTGTTGCTGTGGGCTTGTGAGTCCATCTTCAGTGCTGCGTAATTCTCCATGGCACGCCCCATCCCAATGTCTCCAAGCATGCCAGTTAGAACATTCTAGAGCTAGGCTCTCACTGGGACATTGAGGCTGCTGAGAAGAGCGTGGCTAGTCATAGGATGTGTGTGTGCGTGCACGTGTGTGTGCATGCACATGTACTTGTGCTGGTCCTAGGGCTTGAACTCAGGGCCTGGACACTGGTGAGTCTTTTGCTCAAGGCTAGCACTCTACCAGTCTGAGCCACAGCTCCACTTCCAGCTTTTGGTGGTTTATTGGCGATAAGAGCCTCATGGACGTTCCTGCCCTGGCTGGCTTTGAACCTTAGTCCTCATCTCTCAGGTTCCTGAGTAGCTGGGATTACAGGCGTGAGCTACTGGTGCCGGCTCTTTTTCAGTTTTGAACCTAGGGCCTCGCACGGGCTAATCAAGTATTCCATCACCCGAGCTCTGCACGCAGCTCTCTCCAACGGTTTTCTCAAGGCCTGGCGTTTACACACACACACACACACACACACACACACACACACTCACCTGTCTGCCTCCTCGCTCTGTGCCAGGCACTTCTGAGACTCCACTCCCCAGGCTCCCTTGCAGCTAGAGGAGGCCCCATGGGTGAGGCCAGTCCTCATGGGGGCAGGAGGGGGGACCTGGGTGGAGCCCACATCTCCTTCCACCCTCCACAGTGGGTGAGCCACCCCATCCTCCCCCCCACTTCCGGCATTAAACACCCCCACAAGGGGGCAGAGATGCTGGGTAGGAAGCAGCCTCCTGAGACCACCTCTCAGGAGTTCTGTGGCTGCCCACACTGAGCTGTTGGCCTCAGGCCATTAGCACCTGACAGCGAGACTCCAGGACCGTTAGTGTCTGTAGCATCTTGTATGGTCTACAAGGCGGAAGCCGGGGCTCTGGATGCCACCTCCTGTGCAGGGCAGACTGGGACTCGTGTATTCGGATCCAGCTGAAATAGTTTTTCCTTCTCCTGGGCACCTTTTAAACCCATTTCCATGGATGGGCATTTCTGTTGTCCTTCCTCGGTCGTGGGGCCTGAACTCTGGGCCTGGGCGCTGTCCCTCAGCTCTTGAGCTCAAGGCGAGCGCTCTACCACTTGAGCTACAGCGCCACTTCCGGTTTTCTGGAGGTTCGTTGGAGATCAGTGTCCTGCGGGCCTTGAACCTCGATCCTCAGATCTCAGCCTCCCTGAGTAGCTAGGATGACAGGCGTGAGTCACGGGCGCCTGGCTGTGTGGGGTCTTTAAAGTGGTTCACGGGGTGGCTGGCTTCCTCGGAGCGGTGGCTCTTCTGTGGGGAGGTGGTTATGTAGAGTCCCGGCGTCCCGGGGTAGTTTGCACGGCAGTGGGCTGGTCCGCATGGTGGGATATTTCGGGAGGTCCCACCCCGGGCTCCTGACTGCTGGCGCGCAGGCCGGGGTCCCCGGCTGAGTTCTCTGACTGCATGCCCACCATGAGGCAGCCCACAACTGACCGCGTGCTTCTCCAATGCCAGGACACTGGCCCTGGCTGGGCTCTGCTGGGATGAGGGCTGAGTGTGTGGAGGGAGGGGTGTCCTCTCTGGGGTCCGGCAGGAAAGGGTGCATGATGGCCACTAGGTGGCAGCGTTGCTCTGTGGAGAGGGCACCTTCGCGTCCAAAGGAAGACAGTTGCAGGCACGCCCTTGCGACATCCCGGGGAGTGGGGAAATGTGGATTCTCCTGGGATCCAGAACCATCCATATCCTTGGCAAGTTCCATGTGCTGGCCCACCCCCAAACAATTGTCCAAGCTCTCAGTGAACATGGGGCTCCCCCGAGTAGGTTCATTTGTGGGGGGGGAGAGCTGAGGACAGGGAGGGGAGAGGAGGGGCATGCGCCCCTGGGGGAGAGGAGGGGTGGGGCATGCACCCCTAGGGTCCCTCAGGGGCTGGCAGACCCCCCCACACCCACCAAGAGGACTCCCAGACTCACAGAGCAGAAAAATAGAACCAAAAGTCATAGCAAGCCTGGCGCCGCGACGCACACCTGTAATCCTGGCAGTCCGGAGGCCTGAGGATGGTGAGTCAAATCAAAGCAAAGGAGTTACACTTGCCCCTGCTTGGCTGTCTGTAAACACCCAGTCTCTGTGTTACAATGACTCTACCACGCGGTTTCCTGCCCCCCACGGGTCACACCTCACAAGAGATGTCTTGCGTGGCCGTGGGGCTCAGCCAGAGCGCTCAGAACCCAGCAGCCAGGATGGCGGGTGGCCTCTGCACGGGGGTTCGGTAGGCGTGGAGCGGTGCCTCGGCCCAGCGCCCCCGTAAACCAGGGCATCGGGAATGGATGCACCTGGAACAAAGGCACCAGCGTGGCCTCTGGCCGGTCCCAGCGCCTCCATCCCCCGGGGCCACCTGTGAACGCTGGCCCGAGATGGGTCCCTGCCTCTGACAGGGGCACAGAACTAGTGCACATACGTGTGTGTGTGCACACGCGCTCTCTCTCTCTCTCACACACACACCCATGATCTTCCATTTCATAATAATGTGGCCTCCCAGAGGTCTATGTTGAGCACATCCAGATGCCTCCGTGTGCCTCAGTTTCCCTTGTGTGGGATGGGACAAGTTTTCCCTTGTGTGGGAGCCCCCGGTCAAGGGCTCCATGGACCAATGGACAGATGGACGGACTGACTGACGGATGGACAGGGCCTACCACTGTACATCCACAGCACTGTCTCCCTGGCCGCTGCCCCCCCGCCCCGTGGGTCCTGTGGCACTGCTGCCCCCGCCCCTCCCCCGCCCCGGCCCTGACACTCAGGCAGCATGTTGGCTCAGCTGGCACTCGACCACCTGAACCACACCTCCAGCTGCCTTTTTTTTTTTGCTGGCTGTTTTGGAGATGGAAGTCTCCGGGACTTTTCTCCCTAGACTAGCCTAGAATGACGAACCTCCAGATCTCAGCCTCCTGAACAGCTAGGGTGACAGGTGTGAGCCACCAGCACCCGATGGAAGTGTTTGGAGGATTGTGGGTCCTCCTCACAGGGCTGGGGACTCTACACCCCAAGAGAGGGAGGGAAGAAGGAAGGCCAGGGCTGGGGTGGAGGCTACTCAGACCGGAGAACCACCAAAGGCACGGAAGCCAGGCTTCCACGGGCCAGTCATGCAGCCCAGACATGTGGCACCCTGGGTTCCCCTTGGTGGAACTCAGGCCCCTGGCCCTCGGGCAGCTGGGAGTCTCCGGGAGTTCTTGCAGCCTCTCTGGGGTCTCTTTGGCCTCCAGCTCGGTCCTCAGAGCCCAGAGCACCCCCCATCTCTGCCTGCACGCCCCCTCCCTGCCCCTCTCTGCCCGCACACCTCCACAAGGCCCCCTCCACCCATCCAAAGTTAATTCCTTGCAAACTTTTCTTGGGAGCAATTTCTGCTGGTGATTACGCCTGCTGCGCGGGCCGGAGCGGCGCTATCTACCTCCGTACAGCAGGGACAGCAGCGTGACACTTGCCTGGAATAGCCCAGGTGACAAGGCGGGGGGGGGCTCCCAGGATTATGATAAGGGCTGCGGGCCCCCTTAGTATGCCAGCCCCGGCCCGCGCCAGGCCATCCGCACTGGGCAGATAGGGACGATTCTCCACGCTGCCCTATCTCCTATCGCGAGCGCACATTCAAACGCAGCCCCGCGCCTCTCTCTGCCCTCACGCTCCTGCGGGAAACGGGGCCCGGTGATTGGCAAGGGGGAAAGAAATTAATTGAAGTAGCCAGGTCATTCCCTTCCTATGGATTCCTGGATTTAATGAAAAACCAGAGAGCGTTTTGAAGCCACGTGTGCATACTGGGTGCGGGGAGACAGAACGGGGGCATGGGGGAGGAGGACAGGGGGATGGAGGGTGGGGGATGGAGTTGGTGGGCTTGGGACAGGTGCCACACAGGCCACCAGGAATGACACGCCCGTGGGCACTGGGCCCAATCCTGTAGGTGGCTCAGAGTTGTAAAATCTGATCACACTGTGTGTGTGTGTTTGTGTGTGTGTGTGTGTGTGTGTGTGTGTGTGTGTAACCATGCCAATTCTGGGGCTTGAACTCAGAGCCTGGGTGCTGTCCCTCAGCTTCCTTGCTCAAGGTTGGTGCTCTAGCACTTGACCCAAACCGCTAGTCCTGGCTTTTTGGTGCTTGATTGGAAATAAGAGTCTCATAGACTTTCCTGCCTAGGCTAGCTTTGAACTCCAGTCCTCAGATCTCATCCTCCTAAGTAGCTAGGATAACAGGCCTAAGCCACCAGTGCCCGGCTCAGAGATAAGGGGAGGGGGCTGGGGTGCAAGGGGCTGAGGAGGTAGAGGGACAAGGATTTTCCTTTGTCACTAGATTTTAGCTGTGGCTGGGCACCAGTGGCTCACACCTGTAATCTTAGCTACTCAGGAGGCTGAGATCTGAGGATCGTGGTGCTGTGGCTCAAGTAGTAGAGCGCTCGCCTTGAGCTGAAGAGCTGAGGGACGGCGCCCAGGCCCAGAGTTCAGGCCCCACGACCGACAACAACAACAAGAAAAAAACAAAAACAACAAAAAATGGGCAAGAAACTTCGTGAGACTCATTTCCAATGAACCACCAGAAAACTGGAAGTGGCACTGTGGCTCAAGTGGTAGAGCACTCACCTTGAGCTGAAGAGCTGAGGGACAGTGCCCAGGCCTAGAGTTCAAGCCCCAGGAAAGGAAGGAAGGAGACAGACAATGCTCCAGTCCCCAGCAAACACGAAGTAGGGTGGAGGAACAGAGGGAGGTCAGGCACTAGGGCAGTATGGAAGGCTGCCGGGAGGAGGCGGCCCGTGAAGCCAGCAAAGGATGAGACAGAAAAAGAAAAAAGATTTTAGCAGCAAAGAGGCTTCTGGATGGCTTGGCCTCTTTAGTTGTCTCCACTGTCATTATTCCATGATTCCTATTGTCACAGGGGTTGGAGTTGTGTCTGGGATGGGCGCCCACGGTGTGCCGGGCACCCTGCCCGCCAGGCCACCCTCCTGCCCTCTGCCCACTTCCCACCCGGTCCGTCCCCTCTGAGGTCTTTCTTTCTTTCTTTCTTCCTTCCTTCCTTCCTTCCTTCCTTTCTCTTTCTTTCTTTCTTCCTTTCTTTCTTCCTTTCTTTCTTTCTTTCTTTCTGCCAGACCTGGGGCTTGAACTCAGGGCCTGGGCTCTGTCCCTGAGCTTCTTTTGCTCAAGGCTAGCACTCTACCACTTGACCCACAGTGCCACTTCTGGCTTTTTCTGTGTATGTGGTGCTGAGGAATCGAACCCAGGACTTCATGCATGCTGGGCAAGCGCTCTACCACTGAGCCACAATCCCAGCCAGGAGGGCAGTTTCTTTTCTTGCTGAAGTCAGCACCAATGGCGGAGACACCAGCTCAGGAACTTCACTGCCATGGAGATGGGGTGGCCCAGGGGCTTGGGGCAGGGCGGGAGAGGGCCAGGCTTTGGGGGCTCAGTGCCGGGCTCGGCCCAGCCCTCAGGGGTCACCCTTAAATCAAATCCGGGTTTTGCCCCCGCCTGCCCACCATCTTCCCCGACTCCCCTGCCGGCGAGCAAGGGCTCTGCTGCCCAGGACTGGACCCCTGGCCCCGGCCATCGGGGGACATCTGTGCTTTGTGGGGCTCAGTGCCCCCAGCCTTTGCCCTCTAGAGACCCCAGCACCCCTGGCCCCCACCGGGACAACAACTTCCAGGCATCCCTGAGTGTTATCAAGCGGGTAAAGTCATCCCTGATTGAGAACTGCCACCCCAGCAGTCCAAGCACCAGGCCAGGCACCTAGTCCAAACCCCCCACCCCAAGGATACACAGGATGTGCTCTGACAAGCCCACAGCCTGTGAGCCACACATGGGGTACTCTGCCCAGCACCTTCCTGAGCTACACGTGGAGTACTCAGCCCAGGACCTTGTAAATTGTGAGCAATCTGTGGGGTACTTAGTCTAGCACCTGCTGAGTGGGCAAGCTGTCTGTAAGGTACTTAGCCCAGCACCTGGCGAATGTGTGCTTAAAAGAAATGGCCATATTGCGGGAGGGACAACCAGCACCACCTGGAGGAGCCTGGCCTGTCGGAAGTCACCAGAACTTGAGGTAAAGGTGCAGGTCTTTATCGGCAGACCCCACATCCAGGTTTACTTCCCCGAGGTGGGTTGAGGGCTCTCAGCCATGGGCAGGAGGAGGGGTGACAATGTCACAGCCGGCTGGGGCGGGAAGGAAGGAGGGAGGCACCAGGCTTGGGTGGCGCCAACTGTCCTACAGCAAAAAGTTACCCAGCGCTTTGACTGGGAAACCTGTTCACAGAATTCTACCTTACGTCTTTCCCTTTCTGCCTTGGCCACCAGGGAACTCAGCCCAAGGTTTTATACTCCATCCATACTGCTTTTTTTCTGTGTAGGCAAGCCCTCTATGACTTTGAGCCACAGCACCACTTCCGGTTTTCTAGTGGTTTTATTGAAGATAAGAGTCTCACAGACTTTCCTGCCCAGGCTGGCTTTGAACCGCGATCCTCAGATCTCAGCCTCCTGAGTAGGGAGCATTACAGGCGTGAGCCATGGGTGCCTGGCTTGGTGTAGATTTCTGGTTCAGCTTTCTCTCCTCCCCAACTTCTCAGCAGGCCTAAAGAATCTGTGTTTTGTTGTAATCGTGCTTTATTGCTTCAGGAAGAAGACACATAAACCCAAATCCAAACTAACCCCTTGGTGCCTTGTTGGTTTGTTTTTAAAAAACAAAAAAACCCAAGGCCTCCTGTTTGTTTTTAGGGCTTGCAGACTCTTGGGAGTTATTTCATCCTCTCAAGAGCAAGCAGGTGAGAGGGGAGGCTGAGCCGGAGGCAGAGGAGATTAAGCGAGTAAGAAACAAAGCTAGGACTCACTCGCACAGGAATGCCATGAGTTAGTCAGAACCCATTCATCTGCTTGATGGACAATCATAGCTTTTCAGGTCTTCACCTGAATTAACCCATTAACCCCCACAGCAACCTTTTCAAACACAGGATTTCCTTTTCAAAGCCCAGAAAACCAAGAGGAGGAAGAGGGGAAGGGGAGAGGAGAAGGAGGAGGAGGGGAAGGGGAAGGGGGGAGGCCGCCCTCAGCCGGCTTCCCAGGGCCCAGAACCACTTCCTTTCTGGGCCCACTGTTTGTACAAGCCTCCAAAGGCCGGCAGGCGGGCAGGTGAGGGGGCAGAAGGTGGGTTCGAGGCCCTGGAGCACTCAGAAGGAGAAGGAGAAGAAGGAAGGGGTCAGGCCAGGGACCCCACATGGCTGTCAAAGGAATATTTTGTCTACCCAGGGCGGCACAGCTGGTTCAAAGTTAGGGATTTTGTTTTCTTTTCTCTCGCTCGGACTGGCTGCTTTAGCTAGGTGAATAGGCAATCTGAGAATGACTGGGAAAAATAATATTTTCTCTCCAGCCCAGGGCTCCAAATTGCTCAATTAATGGGAGCCGGGCGGGTCTGCTCTTTGAAGGAGCTAGCCGCAGGCCTGGTGTCACCGCCGAGGCCCGTGGGCCACAAGGGAGGAGAGGATTGAACAGGTGTACTGGGGTTACGGTGGCGGGGGGGGGGGGGGGGGGGGGTGGGGGGGGGGGGGGATGGTGGGTGGGAAGACAAACCCCAGAATCTCAGCTGGAAACAGCTAGGGAAAGGGTTGCGTGGATCTTAGCTATTAAACGCCTTGCCTGGAAAAATAAAATGAAAAATAATTTTTAAAAAACCCATAAGGACCCAAAGAACTCTTTTCATATAGATTCGAGTTTGATTGCAAAGGTAGGAACGGCGCGGGGGGGGGGGGGGGGGGGGAAGGGGGGGGGAGGGGGGCTGCGGGAGGAGGGGGGTGCACAGAAAACGCAGAGCGCCCGCTGAGTTCCAGGCGGACTTTCCACCTTCATTCTCCAGGCTTTGTAAAGAGCCCGCGTGGCTTTTATAATCCAAACGCATCTTCTCAGACTCTTTCCCGGGAATATCAAGGCCCGGCCTTCCCTTTGAAATAGCTTCCAGCTTGCAAATGGTCTAAACGCCTCTGTGCGGCCTGTGACTGCTGCCCTGGGGGGGGGGGGGCTGGGGGGCGTTCAGATCACACAGCAGCGGGAAAGTGGGGGCTGCGGAAGGCTCTGGGCTCCCTCCCAGCCATGTTGCTTCAGCTTCTGTGTAAAGCAGGTGACCAAAATAATCTCCCTGTAGACAAGAATGGGGACCAGGCCTTGCAAGTAGAGGAGCCCCCAAGAAAGACGATTTTGTCACCTCTGGGGGTGGGGTGGGGGACATCTTCTAAATAAGTATGACCAATTCTCTCTCTCTCCCCCACCCCCTCCCTCTCATGCTGGCTGAGGATCAAACCCCAGGACCTTTGCACATGCTAGACAAAGGCTGGACCCCACCCCCCACCCCCAGAGCCACAACCCCAGCCCTCTGATTCCTCTTCGATCCTGATTCCCCCCACTCCTGTTCTGCCTCAGAACTGGTCACGTCCTAGACAAGAAACTGATTTGATCCACTCATCAAGGAGAGCAAAGCCTTCAAATGCCAGTCCCAAGATGTCACAGTGATCCGGATGTAAACCTGCACTCAGGCTCCCAACCTGGAAGTCAAACTGTCATTCAGGCCCCTCGTCTGGCTGGGTGCCCGTCTAGATCAGCCCATGAGGCAGACACTCACGCTGCCAGGAGGAGGTCCAGGCAGGGCCAGAGGAGGCCCAGGCCCCCTGCCCCCCCCCCCCACACACACACTCCCCTCCAGTCACGCGGCTGGGAAATACCAGGATTCTAACCCAAATCTCTGGCCATAGACCAGAGTGTGTGCGCTCTGTGTGTGTGTGTGTGTGTGTGTGTGTGTGTGTGTGTGTGTGTGTGTGTGTGTGTGTGTGTGTCAGGGTCTGGGCACTGTCTCTGAGCTTTCCTTTGCGCAAAGCTGGTGCTCTACCACCTGAGCCACAACACTACTTCTGTTTTTCCGGTGGCTAATTGGAGAAAAGAGTCTCATGGCCGTTCCTGCCTGGGCTGGCTTTGAACCGCGCTCCTTGGATCTCAGCCTCCTGAGCAGCTGGGACGGCAGGCGTGAGCACCGGCGCCTGGACTGTCCATGCTGTGTTGGCAGCTCCTCATCTTTGCATCCCACACCCCCTCTGTGTGTTGCACAGCAGGACCACATTTTAAAGAATCCATGACCACAATACACATCTAACTTGAGCTACTGCCTCCTCCCCTCCCCCCCCCTGCAGTGCTCCTCACCCAGGACCTCTTCCCCCTCACCTGAGAGGCAGGGTTAACAGTTAACCTCAATCTACACAGGAGAGGCAAACCCTCTGAGCTGTGTCTCACAGCTGGGGAGTCTGAGGAACCCCAGCCCCGGGCTGGGCTGCGGGGTGTCTTGAATATCCCAACTCCTTACGTGGCAGGGCTCTGCCCGGGGCCCCTGCTGAGGGCCAGGCGGCTGCACTCCGAGCCTGAAGCCCCCAGCAGGCTGTGTGGCAGCCAGGAACAGTGGTGGAGGTGGCCGCGCTGCGGGAGGGAGGTGAGGTGTGCTAAAGGGCAGGGGTTCAAGCCCAGCCCGGCACGGAAACCGATGCCACGAGGGACAGCCAGGGCCGCTTGCACTGGAGGCAGAGGCTCAATCTGCTACACACGCATGCACACACACCCGTGTGCACACACACGCACACACACACACACACCAGGCTCAGGCAACCCAGACAGCCCAGAAGGAGGAAGGCTGGATTCAGGATCCAGGGGCATTCTACCCTACCCCTGTCAAGGGATTTCTTTTCACCTGAAGGAAAATGAAGAATGCACTTTGGGAGAGCTTTCAAAGAGAGCCAAGTGCCACTGCTCACGCCTGTCATCCTAGCTACCCAGGAGACCTGAAGATCCTGAAGATCGCAGTTCAAAGCCAGCCTGGGCAGGAAAGTCTGTGAGACTGATCTCCAATAAACCACCAGAAAACAGGAAGTGGCGCTGTGGCGCAAAGTGGCAGAGCATTCGCCTTGGGCAAAAGAGCTCAGGGACAGCGCCCAGGCCCTGAGTACAAGCCCCATGACTGACCAAAAATAGAAGCAAGCGTTCAGAGATTCCCAGTGGCTCCCAGGAAGCCCTACTTTCACTCAGAGTCGAAGCTACTACCAGAATGGCTCCGTCAGCGCCCATCGTGAGCACTGCTCTGCAACGTGCCCTGATCCAGGACCCGCCCCTGCTTTTTGTGCACAAACCTCTGGAAGCATAAAGAAGAAGAAGGTAATCGACTCAGGGCTCATCTTCCCTCCTGTGGCTGTCAGCCCGCATCAGCCGAGACGGGCACCCGCGTGTGGACACAAACACACCACAACCCACAAACACACCACAACCCACAAACACACCACAACCCACAAACACACAGTCTCTCTTTACAGCCCCCCCCCCTTAGAATGTAGTCAGTGCTTGAAGCATACAAAGTCTCCATCCCACCCAGAATAGAAGGAGATCTCCAGTCCACTCAAGTCATGAGCGACCAGGCTGAGGGACCCCGGGACCCTGTGGCTCACGGGAGGGGTGGGGCGAGCAGAAGTGACTTGTCCGAGGGTCATTTGTGACTGCACCCAGAATCCCCTGCACCCCAGACCAGCCCTGCCCAGAGAGACAGGCCAGGGCCAGGAGTCAGAAACTTCCCTGCGCCCCCCACTCCCCGTCAAGCCCCCGGGGGAGCCGTGGAGGAAATCTTCACAGGCAGCTTTTCAAAGACTCTCCCTGTGTCATCTATGGGAAGAAATCTTTGGGGAGCAGTCTCCATGAATCAGCTGTCAGCAGACGGGGGGGGGGGGGGGGGGGGAGGGGACAGGGAGGAGGGGGAGCGCACTAACTCATTTCCCGGGTCTGTCTTCTCAAGTCCAGAAGAAAAAAAAAATGAGTTTAGCAGAGCCAACCACTCTGGGGGCATCTGAGGAAAATGAGAAAGATTAGCAGCATAGTCAAATGATCCAAATCCTCACAGGGATGCCTTAGAGTCTTCTAGAAGCCTTGTTTTGGAGCAGCGCGCCCGTGGGATTCTTACCTGTCATCCTTGCTGCTCAGGAGGCTGACATCTGAGGATCGCAGTTGGAGGCCAACCCAGGCAGACAAACCTGAGAGACTCTTATTTCCTGTTAACCGCCAAAAGGCTGGAAGGGGAGCGGTGGCTCAAGCAGTAGAGCCCCGGCCTTGAATGAACTCAGGCCCAGGCCCGGAGTTCAAGTCCTAGGACTGGCACAAAAATAAAATGGTGACTCCACCTGGGAAACAGTCCTTGGCCAATTCCCAGACCACGCTTCGAGATTCACATCCCTCCCCCGCCTCCCCCACGTGCTATTGTCGCCAATGGTGAGGCTCAGGCGAAGAGGCATCCAAGGGGCATTACCCACCTGGAAGTGGAATCAGTCAAAGCCCAGTCCATGAAGGTCGGCAGAGGCTCCAGGACGGCCAGCCCTAGGCAGACACCACCATACCGGCGTGCAATTTCCGTGTGTATTTCTGCATTTGCCTTGGTTGATGGGTGGAGGAAGATGACACCAGGACCAGCCCCCTCCTAAGAGGAAAGCGGTGTAGAGACAGCGTGTCCCAACCCCGCAGGGGCCAGCGGCTTCTTCTTCGCCCTAGTCTCGGGTTAGGGGACACTTAGAAGCTGACGTGCAAGTGTGAGCCCAAGGCCTGCTTGTTCTCACTGCTAGCCACTCATTTTCTGGGCATGGGATTTGAACTCAGAGTCTCTCCTTGAACTTCTTGTTTTTTTTGTCGGTCATGGGGCTTGAACTCTGGACCTGGGCGCTGTCCCTCAGCTCTTCAGCTAGAGGCTAGTGCTCTACCACTTGAGCCACAGCGACACTTCCAGTTTTCTGGTGGTATATTGGAGATACGAGTCTCACAGCCTTTCCTGCCCAGGCTGGCTTTGAACCGTGATCCTCAGATCTCAGCCTCCTGAGTAGCTAGGCTTACAAGCAAGAGCCACCATCACCCAGCTTCTCCTTGAACTTCTTTTGCTCAAGGTTAGCACGCTGCTACTTGAGCCACAGCACCACTTCTGGCTTTTCCTGAGTAGTTTATTGGAGATAAGAGTCTCATGAACTTTTTGGCCCGGGCTGGCTTTGAACCACGATCCTCAGATCTCAGCCTCCTGAGTAGGTAGGATTACAGGCGTGAGCCACTGGCACCCAGCTTTCCGAGTGAGACTCTTATCTCCAATAAACCACCAGAAAACCGGGAAGTAGCACTATAGCTCAAACAGTAGAGTGCTTGCCTTGAGCTAAAGAGCGCAGGGACAGCGCCCAAGCCCAGAGTTCAAGCCCCATGACCAACAAATAAAAAAAAGAGTTAATAATCCTCATTTAGGGGAAAATTAAAATTAGCCAGGTAGTGGTAGCTCTCGCCTGTAATCCTAGCTATTGCAGAGGCTGGGATCTAGAGGATCACAGTTCAAAGCCAGCCCAGCAGCAAGTGTAAGATCTGATTGTTTGAATTTGCTTTTCTTAGTTGTTTGGGAAGACTGACAAGATGCCCTATGTGTATGGGTTGCCTATGTATGTATGTCCCTGGCCTTCAGGCTATCCTCTTATTAGTTTGCAACAGCTCTTTACATAGCGAAGACTTGAACCCCCCGGGGCAGGGAGACGCTCAGAGTCTCTCTTCTGGGTTGTCACTGGGCTGTTTTGTTTTTGGCGGGTTGGCTTCTCCTGTGCCTTTTTCTCTTCCCTGCAGTCCAGGGCAGCCCTCTTTCCCACCAAGATCTTCCCCGCCCAGCCCACGGTCCCCCCATCTCTCCACACTGCCTGAGGCAGTCTCTTTGATTTACTGTCCCAAATTGGAAAGTGGTCTTAATGATGTCTCTCTAGGAAGTCCAAAATGAGCCAACCCACTGGGCTCCGCCCCCGCTGGCAACCTCCTAGGCCACAGGTCACAGGTCATCATGCTCCAACAACCCCCACCCCCCAAAAAAGGGACGTCTCCAGCCCCCTGGGGATGGCGGTGGAAGGCCGCCAGCTGGTCGGGAAGTCCCTTTCTCTAAGGCCTGGGAGGGGAAAAGCACAATTCAGCGGAAGGCAAGTGGGAGAGCAGCCGGGTGGGGAGCCCTGCCCAGGGCCAGCGCTGCCTGTGCATCATTTCAGCAAGCCAGGGCTCTGATCTTTTCTTTCCTCATGCTGGGGCTTGAACTCAGGGCCTGTCCCTGAGCTCTTGTTTTGCTCAAGGCTAGCGCTCTCCCACTTCAGCCACAGTTCCACTTCCAGCTTTTGGGGTGGTTCACTGGAGATAAGAGTCTCATGGATTTCCCGCCCGGGGACTGGCTTCAAACCACCATCCACAGATCTCAGCTTCCTAAGCCACCAGCACCGGGCTCAGTCGGCCCTGTTATACTTTTGACAGTGACGTGAGTAGCACCTTCGTAGGTGAATTCACAGAATTACACGCATCTACTCACCCCTCGCCTCACAGAGTGTACAGTCACACACACAGAGAACAGACACACACAGAGACGGAGATGGACCACCAGCCCCCTCACCGCTGAGAGTCACACTCATCCATCCATCCATCCATCCATCCATCCATCCATCCATCCACCCCCCACCCACCCATCCATCCATCCTTCCATCCATCCATCCATCCATCCATCCATCCATCCACCCACCCATCCATCTATCTACCCACCCACCCATCCATCCACCCACCCACCCACCCACCCATCCATCCATCCATCCATCCATCCATCCATCCATTCATTCAGCAAACAGTCATTGTGCTCCAAGTCCTGGGGGCACAGGACTATGAGGCTTCAAGGAACTCATGCTAATGCACATACAGGTACACACACACACACACACACACACACACACACACACACAGAGACGTGACATAGAGTCTCCTCTCCATTTGCACTTTCCTTGCTTGGAACTTTTTGACTGTCCAAGATGTCAGAGACCCAGGATGCCCGCGTTCCTGTGGAGCCAGCCCTCCTGACACATGGGAAACCTATGGCCCCCAAAGTCCTTTCAGAACATGGTCCAAGGGATGTTATTCTACAAGGGCAAAAACGATGCCTTTCACGGCTCACCTGGCTCCTTCTATCAATTCAACTCTTGCTCTCTTCTTTCCTTTCTTTCTTTCTTTGGTGGTACTGGGGCTTGAGCTCAGGGCCTCATGCTTGCTTGGATGGAGCTTTACCACTTGAACCACACCCCAGCCCTGCTTTTGGCTGGTTATTTTGGAGATGTGGAGGGGCCTCTTGGATTGTTCTTCCAGGCAGAAGTGGGGACACCTCTGGAGGCTCAGGGGGACAATCCTTCCTTGCCGCTTCCACTGCCGGGGCTACTGATGGCCACAAAGGGCCCAGCTCCCAGATCTCTTCCCGTGCAGTCCCGCGTCCTCAGCGTCTACGTGTCCTTCTGCTCTGACAAGGACAGTCCTGGTAGCACTTGGGGCTTACCCTGCTGATCCAAGACCATGTCTCCTCTGCAAAGACCTTTTGTCTTTCTACGGTGTCAGCTTCATGCTACAGGAGTGGGGACCATATGGCTGGTCACAGTCACTCTGGGAGAGAAGGGAGGGATGGCTCTGGGAGGGGGACTGTCCACTGTATGGACACAGCCCATACATTGTGTCATTTACTGAAATAATTGTTGGGGTACTGAGAACTGAACCTAGAGTCTCCATGCCTGCTCCTACCACAAGCAACACCCCTTGCTCTTTCTTTTTTTTTTTTTGTCGGTCATGGGGCTTGAACTCTGGGCCTGGGCGCTGTCCCTCAGCTCTTCAGCTCAAGGCGAGCGCTCTACCACTTGAGCCACAGCACCACTTCCAGTTTTCTGGTGGTTTATTGGAGATAAGAGTCTCACAGATTTTCCTGCCCGGGCTGGCGTTGAACCATGATCCTCAGATCTCAGCCTCCTGAGTAGCTAGGATTACAGGCGTGAGCCACCGGCGCCCGGCTCCATTGCTCTTTCTTTAAGCCCCCTGTCTCCCAGCCACCCTCACGGGCCCTACCACTGGACCCTCCTTCTCTCCCTGTCCTCAGATGCACAGGCTGCTGCCTGCGTGGTGCATCTGCCTGATGATCAAAGAAGCATCTGGAAAGCCCCTCGCAGAGCACCTGGCTCACTGTAAGCCCCGACACGCCCTAAATTACTGTGACTGTCCTAGCCACCCTTCTAAAAGTGAGGAGTGGTTTCTACAACCTACCTATGTGTGCACACACACACATGCACTCAAGAGCCTGCACCCACACTCACGCGATGCACACACACACAGACACTCACAAGCATGCTTGCCCAAACACACAGAGATCCAAACACGTGAATGTGTGCATACATGCACACAGCTGCACAAGAACTTGCACATGCACACGCAGGCATGCATATGGACATATGCACACATGTGTGTCCAATCTGCACAGTGTGCACACACAGACTCACACATGGACGTGTGTGCACACACATCCTTGCATTCACACAACCCACCCTGCAGGAGTAAACCAGAAACCTAGTTTCTGGAACTCAGCCTTGATGGGGGTGGGGGGCGGGGTGCCAGGAGAGCTGCTGATGACAAATGGGGAGGGTGGGGTGGGGGAGGGGGCCGAGGGGGAGGGGTCTCGCAAGCGCACTTTTTGATCTGTTCTAACTGCTGCTATAGAGAATTAGATGGAATTCATTTTTATGATGAAGGAATTAATGGCTACGGAGAGAATTGGGTTCAGGTGGAAGACTTGAATCCGAAGTAGGGAATAAAGCCTTGAAATTCAAATGAAAAATTACTATATAAGCATAAAGGAAACCTATTTTACACCTGTAAGACTGAATGTATAAATATGAACCCACGGCTCCCTCTGGGAAACGGGGATTGTGCTTTTAATTCACCTAGACAAATAGGCAGTGCGTTCTACCTTCTACCCATCCATTTCAATGAGGGCCAGGCACTGTCAGGGCTCCAGAGCACCCACGCCAGCACCTCCACCTCCGCCGGGCACCTGCTGTGGTCCCCAGAGGATGCGGGCTCCTTGAACAAGGTCATTGCGTCTCGAAGGCTCCCTCCCAGCCCACATAGTCTCTGTTCCAGATTCCTTCACTCATCCAATAACGGCTCAGCGCCACTACCCCTGGGCCAGTCTCTGCGTCCAGGGGAGGGGATGGACACCAAGGGGAAAACTGGGGCCACGCGAGAAGCAGCAGAGCCAGGCACCTCACTAGTCATGAGGTTGAGATCTGAGGATCAAGGTTTGAAACCAGCCAGGGCAAGAGAGTCCATGAAACCCTTAGGTCCAGTTAGCCAGCCAAAAGCCGTAAGTGGAACCGTGGCTCAAGAGGTAGAGTGGTAGGTAGCCTTGAGTGAAAAGGCTCAGAGACAGTGCCCAGGCCCCGAGTTTAAGCCCCAATAGTGGCTACTAGTGTGGTGGGGGGCGGGAGAGGGGGTGAGCATGGTGAGCTTTTGTCCTTAGGTAAAGTCCCTGAGCTCCTCCTCCCCCGGCCTCAGGGCTTTATTTCTGTAGTCAGAAGGGCTGCTTGCTGTCCACCCCCGATCTTTCCAGAGCTACAGTGCAGAGGACACCTTCCAGAAGGTCACAGTCCACGTTATTCAACCTGCCTTCTTTATTGAGCATCCTTTGTCCTGCGCTTCAGAGCTCAGTCCTGCTGCAGCAGGGAGGCATCCACCTGGAGCTCAGCGGAAGTGTGGAGGAAGGCTGCCAGCATACATTAATCAGACACGCGGCAGCTCACTGCCTCCAAAGTGGTGACTGAGGGGCCAGGCTTTGAGTTCTGTTGGAGCAGCATTCATTCACGGATAGCCAGGTGTCCCCAGGCTGCCCCAACAGGGGAAACTGCAGTTCTCCCAGAACCGCCCAAGCCCAATGCCAAGTGCACTGCTGGCGTCAGGAAATGGCAGCCCAAGTCTTCCGGGTTGCCGATACCCTCCCTGTTCATACTAGCATCATTCATTCATTCACTCATTCATTCATTCCCCCAAAGTGCCCGGTTGTTGTTGTTGTTGTTGTTTTTGAGCCTCTGCAATGGCACTTAGGAGACAGTAACACATCCGGCAGAGCAAATCCCTTCTCCTCCATCAGCTTCTCAGTTTCCACCCAGTCCTCTACTCCTGCGCCCCGGAGAGGAAAGGCCTCTCCTCTCTGAATGAATCCAGAAGCAAGAAGAGGAGGAAGCAGGCCGTGGATGAAGGGGTCTCAGTTCCCACAGCTCCTCCAAGCAGGGAGCCAATCTGAGGAGGAGAGCAGGAAGCATCAGATCTGTTCATCTGCATTCCCTCCCCAAGGGATACATTCCCACACCTGGGGGCCTCAGGGCTTGTGGACTTTCCCCGGAGCGGATCTGCAGCTCCAAGCACCAGGCCAGCAGGGCCAGCAGGGCTCTGGGGGCGGCTGTCCCACTGGACTGAACAACACTGCCTTTTCCAGTGATGCTCAGCCCTGATCGGGTAGACTGTCGAAGGCAGAGCCCACAGCCTACTAACTCTGCACCTGTTCATTAACGCTGCGACTGAGCTTGGACAGGTGATGGCCAGCAGAGCAGGCTGCCCGGGCCCCTGAGACACTCAGCCGGCTGCTCAGGCCGCTGGAATCCCGGGAAGAGGCAGGTCTCCTTCCTTAGACTCCCACCGGGCGTGCCTAGTGCACGCTAGTGTGTGCACACGTGTAGACATGCACACATGAGCACATGCTTGCTCGGTGTCCACAGGCTCTCAGCCTCACATGATTTCCAGCACAGTCACCTGCTCTGTCCTGGTGAGGTCTGCAGGAGCAGGTGAGGCACCGCGTTTCACCCCCACCCCAGGAGTGCAGAGGAGAGAAGGCTAGCCAGGTCCCCGGGAGAGGGAAACTGGGGACCATCCTACAGGGCCTGGGCCCCGTCTCTGCAAGTCGGAGGGAAATCCAGAGAAGGAGGACAGGAGGCCAGCAGTGAGGAAGGGCAGCCATCTTGCCACCCCCTGGGCAACCGGCTACCTCCTCCACCCAGGCTTCACCCTTCATCTTCTTGATTTGCTGAAGATCTGGGGGGAAATGGCTCCAGGGACTACATTGAGAGGAAGAACATGAAGAAAAGGACAAGAGAGGGAGAAGATTAAAAAAGAGAGAAAGAGAGAGGAGAGAGGAAGAAGAGAAGAGGAGGATAAAGAGGAAGGAGTAGAAGGATGGTAGGAGGAGGGAGAAAACCTGAAGGGGAAGAGGAAGAGGAAGTGAAAGATGAGAGAGAGGAAATGGAAGGGGAGACAGGAAGAAGAGAGAGGAAGAGGAAATAGGGGGAAGGAGAGGAAGAAGTGAAGGAGGATCAGGGGGAAAAAAGAAGAGCCTGCACCCGCCCACCCCCTCCACTTAGGCTGGGTGCAGGTGGCTCATGCCTGTAATCCTAGCTACTCAAGAGACTGAAAATCTCGGGATCTCAGTTTAAAGCCAGCCAGGGCAGGAAAGTCTGTGATACTCTTATCTCCAATTAACCAACAAAAGGCCAGAACTGGAGCTGTGGCTCAAGTGGTACAGTGCTGGCCTTGAGCAAAAAGCTCAGGGAGAATGCCCAGATCCTGAATGCAAGCTCCAGGACCAGCATGGAGAAGAAGAAGGAAGGAAGAGGAGGAGGAGGAGGAGGAAAAGGAGGGAGGAGAGAGGAGGAGGGAAGAGGAGGAAGAGGAAGGAGGAGGAGGAGAGAGGAGGGAGGGGAGGAAGAGGTAGGAGGAAGAGAGAAGAGGAGGGAGGAGGAGGGAGGAAGAGGGGCAGTGGAAGGAGGGGAAGGGGAAGGAGGAGAAGAGGAGGAGGAGGAATCTACTTAGCAGTAAGCCTTCAAGAAACCTAGTTGTTGTGATCATTATTCTCTTCCTTGGAAACTGGAATGCAATGCAAATCATTCTAATTGTTTTCTGTCAAGCTGGAAACCCACTTCCTGTTCAGGTATGGTTGGGGACTTCAGTGCCACCCTTAAAAGAACACTGCTTCCTAAAAGAGAAAAATCGAACAATCCTTAAAGATCTGGGGGCCGGCACAGGTCCTTCCTTTGTGAACAGCATAGCGTGTCCCTGACCTCAACAAGCCCGCCTCTTCTCTCCCTCCCCCACCAGACTCATTCTGTGGGAGCCTTTGGCCCTCCCCACAAAGAAGAGCAGGGGAGTGCTTAGGAGCAGAACAGGCCTGGCATCAACCCCATCTTCACACACACACACACAGGAAGGTGGGTTGGGTAATCACCTCTGTAAATGCTCTTTGCATGGGGTCTGATTTGACAGTGACCTTGGGCAGGAAGACCTGCCACAGGCACTGCGGAGAGACAGGGAGGAGAGAGCCACCACTGCTGCCCAGGGTCCCCCACCCACACTTAACCTGGGCTCCCCGATGCTCCACCTTGGGTCTCTCTTCCTCTTTAGCTTCATTGAGTTAGGAAAGGTTTGATTTGGAAATCGATTGAGTTTGGAGGGGTCTGATTTTCACTGGCATTATTGGAGAGGGAGGGAGGAGAGGGGGGGACAGAACTTGAAGACCAGACAGGAAAAGAGGAATGTAGGGGATCACAAGAAAGAGGAGGAGGGATGGGAGGCCCTAAGCAGGTTCTGGGGCTGCACCTTCCGATTGAGAGGAGGAAGGGCAGGAGGAAGAGGATGGGGAGAGGGAGGAGGGCACAGGAAGCAGGGAAAGGGGTAAGGAGGAGGGAAGGAAGGGAGTCAAGGAGGGTAGGTCGACCCCCCTTTCCTGAGGGCTTTGCCCAGCCCCATGGAGGCTGGGAGACTGTCCGAGGGACTTGGGGCCTGGAGAGGTCCAGCCCTGAGAGCCCTGGAGGCCACGCATACCTCTGGAAACCATGGTGATGGGGAGGTGGGCGGTGGACCAGGCTGAGAGTTGCAGAGAAAACCCTCAGAGAAAAGGCAGAACAGAGAAAGATGGGCCTGAAGCACAGGGTGTGAGGAGCAGAGAGAGAGACAGAGACAGAGACAGAGACCCAGAGAGAGAAAGAGAGAGAGAGGAAAAAGTTTAGAAAGGAGACAGATGGACAGAAAGAGGGCAGAGGGGCAGGACAGGGCTGGGAGATGGGGGTAATGGACTTGGAGCCCACTGCAGCCGGACACCCGATTGAGGGGCTCAGAGCCCTGCAGAGGGCTGGGAGTGGGGGTCACAGTGGTTAACAGCTGCCCAGGGTGTGGATCTCGGTGAGGTGGGGACCAGCACTGTCTCCGCGCCCCACCCAGCGGCGGCCACCCCCAGGTCTCAGGTGAAACCACCCCCCTTTCTCCTGCTGGTTGTGAAATTGCCATTTCACCCCGCCACACTTCTTAATTGTTGCAAAAATCATTTGTGAAATTGGTCTCCAACAGGCGAGCGCCGCCACGCTCATTCCGACAGACAAGCCCGCATCCTCCCCCTGCAAACACCGGGCCTGGCTCTGTAGCTGCTGCTGCGGCAGCCCAGGACCCCCGGCGACCCCACCCCCCACCCCGGCCTTCAGCAGCTAAGGCTGGGGGCTGGCCTGGAGAAGAGGAGGTGGCCCCCGCAGAGTTCCAAGGATCGAGGGGACTGGGCAGTGCGCTCATCCCTCCCAGGAGATTTCAGGAGAGACCCCAGGGTGTCCTGGCCAGGTGGCCCCTCACCACGACTCGATCTTTTTCGCATTTCCTGATCAGGGCTTGGAGCCAGGCTAGAGTTGTTCGTGGACGCAACCCTGAGGGGTGGGGGGTTTGCATCTGTGGATTCCACAGATACAGACCTCACTTTCCATGGCTGAACCCCAAATAGCCTCCCACAGAAACCAACCTGTACCCAGATGCCTCTCCCCTCACCTGGGCCCACTCCACAGTGCCACTGCCGCGGTCAGCAGTGGGTGGACAATGGACAAATGGACGACGTGTCCTCTCCGTGTGTGCATCTACTTACAGGTATAGGTGCGCATTCGCACACGTAACACATACAGCCCCAGCACACCGCCGCTTTCCCTGGACAGAGAACTATCTTGGGGGCCAGGAGGGGCTGATGGTTCATGTCTATATAATCCTAGCTACTCTGGGGGAAGCTGAGATCTTGAGGATCATGGCTAGAAGCCAGCTTGGGCAGGAAAATTGTGAGACTCTAATCTCCAAGGAACCAGCAAAAAAAAAAATGGAGCTGTGGCTCAAGTGGTAGAACACCAGCCTTGAGTGAAAAAGCTCAGGGATGGCACCCAGACTCTGATTTCAAGCCCCTGTACACACACACACACACACACACACACACACACACACACACACACACACAGGAGGCATCTTGGGAGACACCCCTTTGCTCAGCCAGCCTAGGCAAAGCACCTGGTGTCCTCTTTTCTCCAACTCCAGCCAACACGCGCCTCTCCCCGTTCAATTCTAGAAGCCTGAGTTTAACAAGCTGTCCCAAAAAGCCTCTCCCCCCCCCCCCCAACAACTCTGAAGAGCCCCAGGTGCTAGAAGCTAGGAGGGTCTGTCACATACTGAGGGGGGCAAAGGTCACAGGTGAAGAGAAGGGGAGGGGACCCGCCTGCAGAGAGCCCCCCCTCCCCAGGCCAATACAGGAATGACCTCACCCCAGGAGAGGGAGGGAGGGCAGGGGCCGAGTTTGAGGGCTGGGTTAATTTTATTGTAGCTAGCCTGCAGCCCTTCAGCCAGAGACACGCTTTCCAGGGGGACACAAAAGAAATACAGTTGTGGCGTCATGCCCCGCTGGGAGGGCGTTTCAAGCCCCCAGGAATCAGGTCTTGAGGCTGGGGTCCACCGGTTGGCGTGGCCGAGGAGAGTGCAAGGTTGTGACACCTCTGGTTTCCTACTTTTTTTTTTTTTCAATCAAATTGGGACACCCCACACACACTAGTGGAGGAATTCAGAGTTGGTACCAAGTTCTAACTGGCTTTCTCCCACTTGTCCCCCACAACTATGGACCCCGAGACTCGAGCGGCAGCAACTGGGCACCCAGCTCCCAGCTGGAGAGGGTCCCAGGTCAGGGGGGCAGGTGTAGGCTGGGGAGGATCACCTCTCCACATCGTACTGGAGATGGGAGCGTCGGGAGGAGAGGAACACAAATGTCTCTAACCCTGGGCAGACAGTTTTCCAAACCCAGGTATGGTCTTGCCTCGGGGGAATCAGAGCCGCCTACATCTCCTAGGGAAAGTCATAATCCCTCCCTGGAGGTCTCCCGCACCCACCCCCAGGCTGTCTCCCCCGGAGTGGGAGATTTTGGAGTGTGTTGAATAAGAAGAGGGATAGGAACTACCTTGGAAGGCCCAAGCAGACGCGGCAACATAGAAAGATGTGTTCCAACTGGAGACAGGCTTCCCACAGAGCTGGGACCCATGGCGGCCTGCAGCTATGAGTGACCTGCAAGTGTGTGTATGCATGTGCGCACACGTGCGCACGCATGCAGGTCTGTCCATCCATCGAAGGAAGACACTAGGACAAAGTTGTCCCCACTTTCCTTTTCCCCCTAACCTCCAGCTCCTGGGGTTCTACTTCCTCTGTGTTGTGTGTGTATGTTCAAATTTTCTCTCTCTCTCTCTAACACACACACACACACACACACACACACACACACACACACACACACACACACACACACACACCAAAAATCGAGGTTGAGCCGGGAATTAGAAATGAGGGGGAAAATATTCGTTGGTGATTTCTTTTCGTTATTGGCCCTCCTCTCCCTTCCGTCTTGGCCTCCTGCCCTGTTCATGAATAAAAGAAAGGTCCCAACCTATCAGATCTTGGAGTCTGCCTCCTCCTCCTCCCCCTCCTCCCTTTCTTCCTCCTCCTCCTCCTCCTCCTGTAGTTGGACACTCTTACCCAACTTACCCAGCTGATCACTCCTGCCCCTGGTTTTTTCCTCTTCTCTTCCCCAACTCTGCCGCTCCCTGTCGCCTGCTCTCCAGCCTGAAACCTGAGGAGGCGCTCCCGCGGTCTCCTCCAGACTTCCCGGGGACCGGGTGGGAGAGCGCCGGGGCGAGGAGCAGAAAGAGGCGTGGAGAGGAAGGAGGAAGGAGGAAGAGGAGGAGGAGGAGGGGGGGGAGAGGAGGGGGAGAGCTCAAGCGAAAGAATAAATATATAAATAAAGACCCCCCCTCCACCAATAGATCCACTCCGCAGCGCAGTCAGGAACTTTCGCCCTGAGCGCGGGAGCGAGTGGGTTGCCCGCTCCACCTGGGGGGGGCCCCGGGTCCCCACCCCGTCCCCAGCCGCGCTCCGCAGGGCACCACCACCGGCCCGCACAACTTCTGGCGGCGCTGGGCCGGCGGAGACGGACTTGGGGTTGGAGTGTTTGTTTGTTTGAACTTCCCCGTCGCCACCTTCACCCCCTCCCCCCTCCCTCCCTCCCCGGCTCGCCCCCACCCCGCCTCCGCCCCGCCTCACCCCCTCCCCAGCTTCTGCACGCGCACCCCTGCAGCCGGGGTGGGGTGGGGGAGGGAGCGCGCGTGGAGGGAAGGGGGGAGAGGGTAAGAAAAAGAGGAGGAGGAGGGGGAGGAGGAGGAGGAGGAGGAGGAGGAGGAGGAAAGAGCGAGCGCAGCAGGGGTTACAGGAACGTCCGGACGGAACGCGACCGGTGCCGACTGTGGATTCGTCCCCGGCGTGCGCGAGGATGGCGGCCCTTCCCGGCGCGGTTCCCAGGATGATCCGGCCGGCCCCGGGACAGAACTATCCCCGCACAGGGTTCCCGCTGGAAGGTAAGAGCCCGCGCCCGGCCCGGCCGCGCCCTCGCGCCCCGCGACGCCGGCGGGAGCCCGCGGGGACCCGATCCTCCCCCCGACACACACACACCTTCTGCGTTGGGGATCCCCGTTCCTGGGGGCCGACAGGCGTCCGTCGCTAAGTGGGCTTCGCTGACCCGCGGCCAGGGCTTCGCGGGTCACCGGCAGCCGCCTGCGCCCGCCCGCGGGGCGTGGGGATCCCGGCGGGGCCGGCCGCCCGGACCCCGCGAGTCCGGTGAACCCCAGCCCTGGCCACGCCGCCGCGAGCCGCCCGGCCCTCGGCCCCTCTCCGGGGGCGCGGAGGGGTGATCTTTCACCCCGAGTTTGCGCTGGCTCCCAGATCCCTTTTATTTCGAAACGGCCCCGGCGCGCGCTACTTTTTGTGCGTGCGAACGCGGCGGAGGGGCCGGGGACCCCGCGCCCGGGCTCCCGCGCCCCCCGCCGCCCGGGCCGCCCGCGCCCCCCGCCGCCCGGGCCGCCCGCAGACTGGCTGGAGATCATTAGTAGCAAAGCCATTTCCTTCTCTCTCCTCCTCCAAAAAAAAAAAACCAACGACAACAACAATTAAAAAACAAACTTTGTGCGCTCAGGCTTCGGAACTCTGCGGGTCTCCCGGGAGAGACGCGCGAGCGAGCGAGCGAGCGGATCGTTCTGGAAGGCCGGGCTCCGGGCACACCCGGGGAAACGCGCCGCTTTGCGGACGCGTCTTCCCGATCCCGCGGGCGTGCGCCCCAGGCGGGAAGGGAACGGGGCAGTGGAGGGAGCGAAAAGGAAGGGAGAGCGGGCGGGTTCCCGGCTCGGAGACCCGGGCCGGGAGCTCACGGCGGCGGCCCGGGCGGCCCGAGGTTTTGTTCTCTTTTAAACGAATCGGAGAGCTCTGGGCCTGTAGCCGAAGGGGGCACGGGAGGAGAGAATAGTCTAGAATTCCTAGAGAAGTAGTTAGACGTGTATGCGGCTTCTATGTATTTATTTTGCTTGTTCTTGCAATCGTAAGACGGACCCCCGCTTCCCCCCACCGCACGCACCTCCTTGTCCTGGGGAAGGGGCGCGAAGGCGGCGGGGAGGGGGGGGGGGTTGGGCGGGCGGGCAGCCCGCGATCTGAGCTGGGGAGGTGGAGGAGGAGGAGGAGGAGGCGCCCCCCCCCCCTTGGGCAGCGAGATGGCGCCGGGCCCCTGAATTAGAGCGAGGCGAAGAGAGCGGCTCCGTGATCAAGTGCGCGCGAGCGGCCGCGCAGGCGGGGAGAGCGCGCAGCCCGGGGATTTGCGGGCGCCTCTCCGGCCGCCACCGCCGGTGAAGCAGGCGGCCGAGGACGGCGCGGAGGATTAGAACAATATTTGCCCAACATGACGCAGAATACTGAGTTGAGCCGAGTGCTGGTCGCTAAAGAGGCTCTTGAATATAAAGTTGGGCGCTCGAGAGCTCTCCAGCGCTAATGGCATAGCCCGCCACGGAGACCGGGTGACTCAGATTCGGGGACGCACGATTTCTGATTAAATCCGAGGGTGTCTTCAGACACCGACTTTTACAAAGAGAAGGTGGGGGGTGGGGGGATCGGAGAACGAGGATGGGCGCGCACCCCCCCACCCCCCCAGGAACCGCTGCGGGTCCTCGCCTCCTCCCTTCCAATTATACCTTCAGCTCCCTCCATCCGGGCGGCTGTGAAATCGGTCTAATCTCACAGTTCTCCGCCGCCGCCAGTCCCTAAATTGGGAGGGGGGGGGATAGAAGCTGGATTAAGTGCACCCGGTGTCCCCCTCCTTCCATCTCCAACCTTCTGCGAGAAAATTGTGTAGACTTTGCATTAAAGCGTCCCAGCCTTCTTCTCTCTCCCCCGCCCCACTCCCACTCCCCGGCCCACACCAGGGGCCTCTTGGTTGGTTTTTTTCCCCCCTCCATCCTGAGACTCTAGCCTGCCTGTGTTTCAGCAGAGCCGGTAGGAATAATTCACAGATTTCTGACACCAACCCGGGGTACGGTTGATACAATACAATGTGTCCCCTCACCAACCCCCAAAAATTATCCCAAAACGAAATTTGCACGTGGAGAGTGATTGGAAGCAAAAGGACAGTCAGGTGCCCCAGGAGATAACTCCCGCTGAATGATGTCACCAGCCCCTGGGCTGTGGCCCTAGCGGGATAGCCGGCCTGGGATGGGACAATCTTGCTGTTGATGCCGTAAATTCTGCAAATACAAAGACTCCAGCAGTCCTGCTTAACCAACAATAAAATAAAATGGGTCCCTTGTGACTGTCAGTCAGTGGCCTGGGACCCGTGGATGGGCCACACCTGACTGGTTATTGGCTTGTGTCCCAAGCTGCAGCCTAGAGGACTCACAGCCATGGCTTCTGATATGTCTAGACTCCACTGAGTCCATCATCCTGGCCCTTTTCCTTAGCTTCTCCCTTCCTTTCTTGGTGTGTTTGCACACACACACACACACCTGCCCAGGTATGTTTACTTTCCCTGCTGGGTGCCAGGAGTTCGAGGGCAGCAAGGAAGGGTATCCCGCAATCGATCCGGATGCCTTTCTGTGTTCCCCAAAGACCTTCTTCAGCCTTGGAACAATTGTCTCCGGGTTCTAAGCTGCCACAGCTTCTCCAGATGTGCATAAGACCTTGGAGATCTGCTGTGTGAAGTCTTGGGGCTGAAACCTGGCTGAAGAGGGTGGGGGGGTAGTGCAGTGTCCCTCTCTTCACCTGCCCTCTTCTCTCACCTCTCCCTCTTTCTTCCAGTGTCCACCCCACTCGGCCAAGGCCGGGTCAATCAGCTTGGCGGAGTCTTCATCAACGGGCGACCCCTGCCCAATCACATCCGTCACAAGATAGTGGAGATGGCCCATCATGGCATCCGGCCCTGCGTCATCTCTCGCCAGCTTCGGGTCTCCCACGGCTGCGTCTCTAAGATTCTCTGCCGTTACCAGGAGACCGGGTCCATCCGGCCTGGGGCCATCGGCGGTAGCAAGCCCAGAGTGAGTGTCTTTGCCACCCAGGCCGGAGGAGACAGGCCTTTCCTAGCCAGGGGACCCAGTCTGCATCCCCTTTCAGCATCTGGTGACATCCAGCAGCCCCGGGGTTTCTAGGTGCTTCCATGGGGAAAGCACAGCGGAAGGGTGACCCTGCCTTCCAGACGTGCTGCTGCCCCCCATTACATCCCCGTTATTTGGAGCTTTCAGGGATGGCTAATTGAGTCTGGGTTGTCCATGACCTCAGGGGTAATGGCCCATTTCTCTTCTGTCCACATATCTGTCCTAACCTGGAATTGCCACACCACGCTAGGGGAGCTCTCCCCAGTCTTGTCTGGGATGGGGGGGTGGGGTGGCTAGGGGCCCTAACTAGGTTTAATTTTATTATCTCCCTTCTGTCTCCCCCCACCACCCCCAGTTGCCATCCTGGGAGCTGGGGACAGGTATGTTGCAAGAATAGAGCCTCCAGTCTAGCTCAGGGGTTCTTGAGAAGTTGGTATTAAAAGTATTTCCCTTCCTTTCGTCACCCATTCCACCATCCCCCCCCTTCTACTCTCCCACCTGCACCTCTGAAGCAGGTGGCGACCCCGGACGTGGAAAAGAAGATCGAGGAGTACAAGAGGGAGAATCCGGGTATGTTCAGCTGGGAGATTCGGGACCGGCTGCTGAAGGATGGCCACTGCGACCGCAGCACGGTGCCCTCAGGTGAGAAGGCAGCTGAGTCAGCCGCAGCCGGCCTGCCAGGACCCGGACCTAGACCCGGATCTGGCCTGGGCTCCCTTCCCCTGTGCTGGGGCCCAGCTGTGGGGGGCAGGGGAGGAGGGTGTGGTTAACAGGGGACTTGGAGAAAACTTGGGAAGAAAATCAAGCAAGCAAACAAACAAAAAAGGCAAAGACGGTAGCGCTAGGGGTAAATCCAAACAGAAAGGAAGATGGCAAGAAAGAGAGAAAGTGAAGAAAGGAGAGACAAGAAGGAAGAAAGAGAAAAAGAAGAGGAAGAGAGAGAAGAAGGAGGGGAGGGTGAGAGGTTAAGGAAACAAAAAGTTAACCCAGAAGGCAGGCAAGGAGTGTTCTTGGAGAAGTGGCCTAGAGTGTGGGGTGGGAGGGGGGACCGGGGACGGGGGAGACCTGCCATAAGAGAGTTTAATACCCAAGGGCGTTTCAAAATCATTGTTTCATTCTCTGGCCACTGCCAGCCTTCAGTGGGTCCCAAATTTGGAGACTCCAAACCAAGCTGCCCAGAAGTGAGGACATCATCCTCTAGTGTCCAGGCATACCAGACCAGAACCAACACCTGAGCTGGGTGCAGTAGGAGTCGGGGTACCCTGGGGAGGCCCAAAGCAGTGAGTGTGAATGCACACAGGTGTGCAAGGAAGCCTGTCGGAATGCGCTAGGCAGAGTGCCTGCACCCAAGTCTTAAGGGTGCCCAGGTGTGACCACGCTTTCACTAAGTGGCTACTTAGATCGGTACAAATGACTCTCGAAGCCTGCGTGAGGACAGGCAGGGGTCTGGCTGGCTCTCTCCCCCGTGCCCGGGCCTCGGCCGGCCTCTTTGCCCCAACAACTTATACTCCGTTCTTTTGCCTTTGAATTTCTGAGGTTTAGTGAGTTCGATTAGCCGCGTGCTGAGAATCAAGTTCGGGAAGAAAGAGGAGGACGACGACGCTGACAAGAAGGAAGACGACGGGGAGAAAAAAGCCAAGCACAGCATCGACGGCATCCTGGGCGACAAAGGTAGGGAAGAGTCGCAGGCTGCCCTCGGTTTCTCCTGCGCAGCGTGTGCGCGCGCGCGCGCGCGCGAGAGCCTGTGGCTCACACCCGCCGCTGGTCCATCCCCGGAGTGGAAAAACTGCACAGACCGGGGTGGCAGCGGGGAGCGGTTCACGCTTTGCCGGGATGCCCCCGTGGGGCTCCTTCTGCCAGCCGGGGCAGAGTGCGGAGCCCGTGTCTCTGATGGCGCGAAAAGGTGGGGAACGCGTTTGGCCACTTTATGCGAATGGCGGCGGCCGGGTAGCACGCGCGGTACAGACTGCTTGCAACCCCAGCGCACGCCTGCTCTACCTCTGTGTGTGTGTCCCTCTGAGCCACCGACTGTCTTGGCTTCAAGTCCCGGCGTCGTCGATCAATTATTTATAGGAAACTTGGGCACAGGGGTGAAGGGAGGGAGGAGAGGAAGGAGGAGCTGCTCGGGGCTCCCTAAATGAATTTGTTCGCCAGACCCTCACACGCTCTCTAAACGGTCCCTTGAAACCTAGCCTGACAGTTGACTGACCGCTGGAATCAATAAAAATTAGCCAGAGCGCCAGGGCGGGGTGGAGACAGGAGGGTGCTTGCGAAGGTGATTGCCTCTTTGCCTTATGCCCCATGCCAGGGGGAAGGGGAGAGAGCCGGAGCCACGCGTAATGTAACCCCCCCCCCCCACCCTCTGTGGGGATTTCTTGCCTTGTACCGTCTCTCCCCACTCTGTTAGGAAGGTACATGGTGGGTTGTTTTCTTTTCTCCCCTCTCAGCCCAAGGGAAGGGAATTGTGCTTTTGTTTCTGGACAGTGGGGAAGTTTCTTGGGAGAGAAGGGACAGGCTCTCCCCTTCCTTGCCCCTTCTCCTGTGAGTTCCCTTTGAGACTTGGTAAGTGTGTGAAAAGTAGGGCCGACAGGGAGAAGCAAAAATGGAAGCACTCCGCTCCCTCCCCCCCCCACACCATCAACACCACCAAAACGACTGGGAAAAGAAAGGAACCCAAGGCTTGCTCGCTGGGAGGGAGGGGAGCTGCAGGCCAACACAGCAGATACACGTGCACACGCTTGGAAGCTCTCAATCAGTGACTCTGGAAAAAGGCGGGAGGTTTTGCTTCTCCAGGTTTGGCCTCCCTGGGCAGTGAGGCCAGATCTCTTCTTTGATTCTCCAAGAATCTTCCTAACCTTGAAGATGAACTTCACTGACAAAGCTTGCTTCCCAACACAGCTCCCAGAGAAGGAGGCCCAGTCCCCATCAAGTCCCATGGGGCAGGAATGGAGCCTGTCCTCCCCCCCCCCCGCCTTCCCCCCCCCCCTGCCCAGCAGCCCCCTGCCCAAACAGCCCAGCGCTAGCTAGGGAAGAACAGAGCTATTGACATCCAGGGCCCTGAGAGGAGTGGCAGTCCCAAGGGGGGACAAAAGGCTGGCCAGAGAAGAAAGGGAGGGAGCCGGGCCTGGCACCCCGCTGTGCGGGGCCTGTCTGAGGGGCGGGGCAGGGGGGGGAAGCCTGCGGGATGAGGCAGCCCCCTCCCTGTACTGCCCAGTAGCCCCTCAGCTTGACAGGTTGGCCCAGAGCTCTAGTACCCCTGAGGAAGAGAGATGTTTATTTCAGTTGCGTAGAAGAATTGCTACTTTTATTTTATTTTATTTTAATGCAAGTGACAGCGTGTGGACATGATGCTATCTAGATGAATAATGTACACCCGCCACTCCTCAGAGAGTTACCCCAAGGGGAAGGTTTGCGTTTAGAGACGCGCGTGTATGTGTGTGTGTGTTGGGGGGGGGAACACATGCCAGTCAATTTCATTTGCGAAAAGGAAGAGAAAGGGTGAAGGGGAAGAGAAAGGGCATGCACATGTGGTTTGGGGGAGTTCATTGACACAAGGGAGATTTTTTTTTTGCGGGGGGACACTTCCTGAGCTGGGCTGGGCTCACAAACTCCAGCAAAAAGGATCCGCTTCGCTGGAGAGAGGTTTTCTCTGCCTGAGAACCAGGGGACTCCGAGTGACCCAGGGGCTTAAAGTAGAGCCAGTGTGCGACCCCGTGGGGAAGGCTGACCAGACAGGTGTGGCTGGCTGGCTGACTGGCTGGCCTGCGGGGCTGGAGAGCGGCAGAAATCCCGAGATCTCAGGCCAGCAGGGTCTGGCGTGGTTGGAGTCCTCAGGGCCATATGCAGTGTGTCCTGGTGTAACTAGTTGGTCACATAGGTGTCTGCCTTCGTGAGTCAAGAGGCTTGGATCCCCCCCACCAAAAAAAAAGACCCCTGAGTGCGGTCTGTGCCGTGACTGGAAGTAACTGGTTCTAGATGAGCAGGAGCACTCTGCCCATCTGTGGACAAATGTTTGAGTGCTGGCCTGCCATTGGGCATTTGGGTAAATCTCCTCTTCCCCCCGCCCCCCCCCCCAGCCCGAGAGACATCAGTTGCGTGGTGAAGTTAGAGGTATAAAATCCTTCCAGCTTCCACCTGAGCTATCCATGCGGGCTGGGAGAGGCCGGGCTACCCCTGGGGCAGAGCAGCAGGAGCGGGGCACCCCTACAACTTTGTTTTGGTCTCTTGGCTTTTGACAAATGCTTTCTCCAGGGGCTGCCCCTTCTCGTGGCGGGGAGCCACCAAAGAAGGGTTTAAGAGCTCTCCTCTTTAAGCGCTAAAGAGAGATCCCTCCCTGAGTCCGTTTTTTTTTTTTTTTTTTATTTCTTCTTCGTCTCCCTCCCTATCGTCCGCTTGGCATTTAATAATGTTAAGACTTATTAGAGCTAGTAATGAAAACTAGGGCTGCTGAATGGGAAACTGTGTTGGAGAGGGCTGTAATAGCTTCCAGGCATGGTAAGAAACTATTTATCCGCAATCAGTCCTCACTCTGAGAGTTTGAAGCACAAACGTTAAGTTGAAGGGTTTTAAAGCAGATTAAATTGAGCTTTTATTTCTGTGCACTTTCATCTCTGAACAGCTCACTCCTGCTCCCCTTGGGCTGATATTCATGAGACGGTTCGTGGGTTCCCCCCTCCCCACACACACCCCCTCTTATCCTTGTTAAGACTGAGTTATGAGGATTGTTGGTTGTGAGAATTCTCCGACCGACCGACCGACCGATGCGGAGGAAGGGGGGGGGGTCCTGGCCAAGGGCTGCTCACCTGGACAGTTCTGGACCTTGTTAGATTTAAATTCTTCTCCTCTTCACTCCCTTCTCAAACAAGTAAAGGCTAGAAGGACCCAGGAACTAACAGGGAAAGGACCTGAGCAGGAAAAGAAAAAAGGAAAAAAAAAATCCCAGTCTGAGGAAATTAGTGAGGACTTGCAAGGTGTTAAGCTACGCACGGGTGGGAGCTGAGGGTGGAGTTAACTTAGACAATAATAATAATAATAATAATGTGACAGTGACACACATCATGAACAGCAAAGCCCCCAGCATTTGACGGTGCTCAAATCGGAGCCAGTGCTGACCAGATGGGACATGGGGCCTGGCATTGAGGACTGTGTGCGTTACAATTAATATGAAATCCTAAAGAAAAAGAATGTTAGGAGAGGGCAAGGAAAGGAGAAAGAAGAAGGGAATTGTTGCCTTCTATGTCAGAAAAACCAAAGAGCATCACAGAATCCAGCGGGGGGAAAAATTGCAGATCTCCTGGGTCTGAAAGGCCTGTTAGAAGACTGGCCAGGACAAAATCACAGATAAACTTTTTTTTTTTGGTCAGGAGAGGGAGTCGAACCTGGGACCTCACACATGCTAGGCAAGTGTTCTACCGCTGAGCTTCAGTCCTAGTTGGTTTTTTTTCCTTTGCATTTTCCCCCTTAATTTCTTCACTAAGGCAGTAAACTTACAGGTGTGGAGTGGAAAGGAAGGAAGGAGGAGAGAGCCCGAAGTGTCAGGTTTTAGACACTTGTAAAAGGAGGTGGGAAACAATTTAATTTGGCAGTAGCGAGGGCTGCTAATGCGGTTTTCGGTGGTTTGCTACACCGGAGGAAGCTGTTTTGATTGTGTGTACAAGGATCTGCCAAATTTAATTAGGCTCCGGGGAGCGAATGAATAGGCAAGGGGGGCTGGCTCCCCTCAGCTGGTACTTTTTTCTTTCCCCCGTTGGCTTCACACCTGGAAGGGACTTTGTTTATTGTCGAGGTGAGTGCGGGGCAAAGGGAGGGGCCTGGAAGGAGAGTGCGTGAAGGCCTTGGGAGAGGGGGCTCCGGAGGGCACCAAGATAGTCCATTTATCAAGAGCGATCTGCATTGATTTAAACCAACAAGTTCGCCGGTTCTGTAAATGTGTGTTTAGAGAAAGGTAATTGACACTCCACCAAATCAAAGGATTACCCCGGGTTGGCAATCTAATCAAACAGAGACCAGGCGGGATTTGAGGCTGTTCCGAGTAGGATCAGCTTCGCATAATGGGGGCTTGGAGGGAGATGGGGGGGGGGTGTCAGGCAAGTCCCCGGCTTTAGGCAGCTCTGGGCGGTGGATATTCTGAGACTAGAACAAGAGAGGGAGGGAGGGAAGGGGTGAGAGAGGGAGGGGGCGCCCCCAGAGAGGCGATGGTGGGGGATGGGCAGAGCAAGCGGAGCAGCAGGAAGACCCCCAGCGGAGGGCCCCCCTCTCCGCAAGTCCACAAGGAGCTGACAAGACTCCCCTTTTTTCTCTTTATCCCTCCCCCCCTCAACCCAAGTCGAGAGGGGGGCGGAGGAAGCAGACACTAAAGAACAAGAAGAAGATAACTATTAACAAAAGCAAACACTGGCGCTAGTGTGCTTGCAGCCCCAGAACCCGTGGTAAATAAAAGTCGGCAAACTGTTTGCCAGATAAACTCGTGCCTAAATCGAGTGTGACGGGCCAGGGGAGAAGAGACAGAAGGAGATAAGGTTGGAGGGGGAATGAAGGAGCATAATCTAATAGAAGACATTTAGCAAACAAACTTGAAACAAGGGAGAATGGCTCGCCTGCTCGCTCGCACTCGCTGACACGCTCGCTCACAGCGCCTAATTATCCACCCGGGAGAGCTGGGGGGGACCGTTGGAGGGTTGTGCGGGGTGGAGATGAGGGGGGGGAGCTGGGAGTGCACCAAAGAGCCGTGGGTTTTGGTGTTCCATGGATTCCACATGGAACCCGGAGAGGGTCCTGGGGGGGGTGGTTAAGGAAAAGGAGTGAGCTCTGGGGATGAGGATGGGAGCCAGACCGGGCCTCCAGACGGCAGGGTGGTGGAAAACTAGTAGGGTCCCTCCAAATACCCTCATGCAAGGGCATGCTGTTTACCTTGGGGCATGCACCGCCGTGCGTCGGCATTGGTACCTAAAAGGCTCGTGTGCCTGGCACAGCAGTTAAGGGAATTAGATATTTACCAGTTTGAAATAAGCCTGGCTAAGAAGAAGAGAGGAGAGAGAGAGAGAGGAGAGACATTGAAGAATGAGGCTAGGGGAAGACATCAAACGAATTCATCATTTGAAATGGTGGAGGAGAGATTTACCAGACAGTACTGGGAAGTTATTTAGATATTAATAACACATTTTCCTGAGGCGCGACCAAGACAGCCATCTACGCCGCTCTCCGAGCTATTTGGCTGGGTAAAATATGGGCGTTTCAAATGTTGGATGGAGATAAGGCAGTCGGAGCAACCCGGGTCCCCAAGACTGCATCCCAGCATTAAACCCGGATTAACCCCCCCACCCGCGCCCCCTCCCTTGCCACAGCTTTCCAAATTTTCACTGGAATTTACATGGAAGGATTTAAAAGCACATATAACAGTAGCCTTAAAGCAGTAAGGTGATTATTGGGGGTTTTTTTATTTAAAAAAAGAAAATATCTTTCTGAAATTGATAGTCTTCACACATTATATGATATATAAATAATATACAGAAAACATATTTTTTTATAGAGTGAGGGCTGAGCAAATGAGATTTGCTTCCTGGTTACCTTTTTGGAGTTTCTATTTACCATTATTTTTAATCATGGTCCACAAAGGTGCGGGGTGGGGGGGGGGGAGGAATGGTACCAGCACGAAATGTATCAGGTCCCTGCCTCTGCTCCAAAATTCCGAACCAGGAGCCAGAGGCAACTCGCCCAGAAAGGGAATTTCTCAGCAAGAAGGTTCCAGTACAGAGAGACACTCCAAAGGGGGTGGCTCTTTGAGTCCCGGGGCCTTGAAGGCCAGGACCAGGGAGGGGGGTGTACATTCCAGGAATTCCAAAAGAATAACTTTCCCTCCCACTGCCAACTAATGGGGTAATTAGGAAACTCCTTGGGAGCCAGGCTGAGTGTCCAGCCACCGGGCGACTTGGGTGCCCTCCGAAATGTCCGCTGTGCTGGGCCTTTCCTCTTCCCCTCCCAACTCTAGCTGGACGAGTGAACAAGGTGGCTGTGGGGTCAGTGCTTGCTGACCGGCTAGGGGAAAGCTCAGCCCCGCTGGGGTCGGGCGGGAGGAGGGAGGGGAGCTCGCCTTCCAAATCGAATCAAGGCAGAACGGTGACCTAAAGGGGAAACTGCGCCTTTAGCAGATCGATCTCTCCAAAACTTCAAACAAAGTAGGGTGGAGGAGAGGCTAGCCCCGAGAGGGGGAAACCCCTAGCCTGGGAAAGGGAGGGGCCTGGAGCAGGAAGAGAAGGGGTCGAGGGCAAAGGGGAGGTGGGGGCCAGGGGCAGGGGTGTGGGGAAACGGATGTGAAGGAGGGTGGTTAGCTGTGGAAGGAACTTCAGACCCTGGGGAAGAGGAAAAAGCATCTGTTAATCGGGCCAAGGGGAAAGGTGTGTGCACCCCAAATACAGTTCTGGAAAAGGCACTGGGATGGGTGTGCCTGGTCCTCTGTGGGGGCAGTAGAGCCAGGGGGGAGGGGAATCTGTAAGGGGGGAGTCCAGGAGGCCCCACAAAGGTCTTCAGGTCCATTGGCGGGAATTGGCAGGTTTCTGAGACTGCAGGCCAGCCAAGGAGCCACTCTATGGCTTGGTGGTCAGGGCTTTGGGAAGTTTGTTGGGCTGGAGGGGTGCAGACCAAGGGCGGGGGGACAGCACAGAGTCAGTGACCACAGAGGTGGAAGGAGAGATTTCCGGAGAGCATGCACAGGTACTCGGGGGGAGCAGCCGCGTGCATGGAGTTTGAGCTCACTGAGAAGCTTGGAGGGTGCCGGAGGCGCCCGAGTAGCTGGGCGAAGGACAAAGGCACAGTTTCCATATCACGGACCTGCTGGCCCTGGGACCCGGCATCCCGGAGAGTGGAGTAGAGCCCCCCCCCAAAGTGCTTGGGGCTGAGAGGGTGAGCCTGCAAAGGGGGGGAGAGGCACCATCACCCTTTTGATCCCTGGCCGCATCTCCCCAGCGCTTTTGGTGACACTGGCACAAAGGCACTTATCACATTACAGCGCGGCCTGGCTATCGGCTGCTTAATTAGAGGCGAATGATCAGAGCTCGGTGGGGCAGGAGTGAAGCCAACTCAAGGAGCCCCCCCCCCAGCCTTGTGTGCCAGGCACAGGAGCAGCAGCCCTTGCTCAGGGTGTCCCCTAAGGACACATTTCAGCAGGGATTCGCAGGCGGGGGGGGGGGGGGGGCACCAGGCATCATGCTGTCCTATCTGTCTGGTTTAACAAGCCTGGCTATGGAAAGTTGTGACCACAGAGAAGGAACTGAGTGCAGACTACTTCCCCCCCTTCCCCCCCCCCGTCCCCCCCCTGCGCTCCAGCCCCTATTCCTGGGCTTGGTGCTCCCTACGGTGGGCAGGCAACTAAGGGAAAGCTTATTAGGGCTGCACGTGGAGTTCCACCCACGGCTTTCCCCACAGGCGAAAAGTCCTTGTTGCTTTCCTCCCTCTGTATGGGTGGATGAGGACCCAGGAACCAACTTATTCAGCCTGTCTGAGACTCAGTTTCTCCCCTTGAGCAAGCAAGAGAATTGGAGTAACACAACGGTTCATCAGATCCTTTGGTGTGCTAAGGTGGCATAAGGTGGCATGGGGGGGGGGTGGCGGGTATCCTGAACTCATTTCCAAATCAGGTAAAACACTAAAAAAGTAAAACCCAATCCTGCACACACCATGGCTAGCAGATATTATAAAGGGGGCCCTTGAGTTTCTTGGGGTTAGGCCTCCTTCAGAACCCCATATCGTATGCATTTCTTGGTACCTGCAGTATTGCCTGGGGAGACATCAGGCTCCTGAGCTGGACGCGGGGTGGGGGGGGGGGCTAGCAGAGAGCATATTTACCTCTACTTTCCAGAAGAGGCTGTGCCCCTCCCACCTCTACTCAGAGTTTAGTGATGGAGAAGGGTCCTTCCGGAGGTAATCTATAGGCCCAGAGAAGCACTGTACGCTGTGTCTGTGTCTCCCTTTTGTCTGCACCACACCAAAAAATAAGTGTGTGTATGTGGGGGGGGGGGAGGAAGAATTCCGCTGGGGCTAAATCTGTGTTCTTCATTCATTTGGTAAAGTTCGATGGAGCCCAGGCTGGCTAGGTGACCAGGTATGATGGCGAGAGGGCTGAGGAACAGCTGAGACTCAAAATGAAGTTGAGAGCCAAGTGGCTGAGACAGAAAATAAACACAGGAATCAACAAGATGTGTCTTGTTTGGCTTTGTGGATGGTGTGTGTGTGTGTGTGTGTGTGTGTGTGTGTGTGTGTGTGTGTGTGTGTGTAAGCACACAGCAGGGTGTTTTTTGAGGCAGGGGCTGAATTTGGTAGGAAGCCCCCAAGCTGACCTCTTGGGACACAGGCCGCAGCCGCTGCAGCCTGGCTGCTCCCGGGTCTGGAGTGGAGGCGAGGAGGGAGGAGCAGAGCGGCTGGGCTGAGTGAGCCTCACGCCTTCAGTGGACTCTTTGTCTGACAACACCAAAAGACCAGAGATCAAAGGGGCCTCGCTCGGACAGAAAAAGGGGTGGGGTGGCAGGCTGAAGAAGTAAGCTTGAGGGGGGGAAACTCCAAACAACAGAAAACTCCACCCTCAACTTTTCTGGGATTCTTTCTGTGGCACCCGAACTTAGTGAGAGGCCCCCCCCCCCCCGCGCCCCTGCAATAGACCAATAGAGGGCTGCACTGGTCTGGCCTCCTCCAGGGTTCCAACCCCCTGCACACAGGGCAGGGGCAGACAAGCAGGGCTGTGAGTTCAAAATCAGACCCAGGTCTTCAGGGGATGGGGGAAGCTGGGAAGCTGTCCTGGGAGGGTGAGGTGCCCAAGGATAGATTCACGTGGTAAGAGATCCTGGATCTGGGCTCAGACTGGTCTTGAAGTCCACACTGGGTTTTATCTGGGCTACAAATCACCTTCAGAGCTCCCTAGAATTACCAGCAATAGTTTGGGTTGTCTGAAGAAACAGTTCTCTTCCCATCTCTCTTCCCATCCTTGCCCTGTCCTAGCCCCCACCCTGACTGAAGTCCCCTTTGGGAACCCAAGAAAACCAGAGAGGGGGGAGAGAATGTTCCAGCAGGGGTTGGTAGATGGAGAGGGGGCAGAACTGGAGGAAGCCTTTTGTGGAGGGCTCGAACCCTCCCCCCCCCATCCAATGCCAAAATTCAAAATGCCCACCCCACCTGCACTAGCTAGCCACCAGAGACAATTCCGATCCACTGCTACACACTCACATTGGTGGGGTTTGTTAAGAGATATTTAGAGGGAACCCTAAGAAAAAAAAACCCTAAAAGAAAAACCTGCTCCAGCACTTTCTTCTCAAATGGCCCTTAAAGCTCCCTCACAGGAAGGTACTAAGTGCATTCATTCAGTATGTCGCCCCTTCCCCCTCCCTTCAAGCCATGTCCAGGAGTTCCCCGGGCAGCTCTGAGGGTCCCACGAGGAGAGAGAGGGCACGGGTCCTTTGTGGCCCCAGCCGCCCCCTCCCCCAATAGGTTGCTCGTTCTCCCTGCTTGGCCAGGGTTGGCGTCTGGGAGTGATCGCAACCTTGTACAACAACTTCCAGGCCCCGAGTTTCAGTTTCCCTAGAGGACTGGTGGGGACGGAACCCCTATCTGGATGGGGAGATCAGGAGGGCAGGAAGGCCGTTGGGAGCTGATCCCTGGGTCCCTGACGGGCTCCTCCTCTGGGCTGTCCCTCCCTCCCCAGGGCCAGCCTCTGCCTGGGCCTCAATGGTCACTTTAGAAATACAAACAACTTTAGAAATAAAGTAACCAAACCCCCAAAAGGGGCTTTGAAGGGCGAATGCCTGGTGGCGTGGCCTAATCCAGCTTTCATTTCCAGCCGACGGGCCCGGGGGGTGGGGGGGAAACGCTCCCAGCCTCCTGGCCCCTCAGGAGGCTGATTAGGCCACAAAGAGCCCCCATTATCCTGAGAAGAAAACCAGGGGGCGGTGCGGGGATGGGGAGGGGGAGAGCTGGCCGCCCGAGCCAAGCTATTGACTTAGTGGATGAAGTCAAGAGCCGCACGCCGGGCCGCCGAGGGGCGGGGAGCCGGGACAAAACGGCTGCACAAAACCCACAACAAAACCGGGCTCCCAGTCAGGGGCGGGCGGTGGAGGGCTTGCTGCTGGAGCCGGGGTTGGGTCAGCTACACCCTCCTCCCCAAGCCAGTCTGGACAGAGAGGAGCAGGGAGCTGGCCTGTCCCCCCCCCCCCCCCCCCGGGAGTTGATGATTTGCTGGGGGGGGCAGTCAGAGGGAAGGAGAAGGACATGTTGTCTTTTCCTCCATTGTAAGCCCAAGACGCTGGTTACAGAGGTCTCCAAAAATCACCCCAACTGAGGGCCTTGGTCACTGACCTGTGGTCAGCGGAGGGGCCTCCCAGTCCTGGTTGGTGGCTGAGGTGGCTTTGGCCAGCAGGGTGGGGAAGGTGGGGTGAACATTATCTGGTGATCCAAAATGCTGCATGCACCCTTCAAGTAGAAAGGAGGCTGACAGGGCTCGGTGACCCACAACACCCCACCCCAACGCCTTCCCTCCCAACTCCAGCTGCACCCTCACCCTCGCCATCATTCGGGAGGGGGTACCTGTGGCTGGGGGTGGTTGCCTGGGCCTGCTCTCCTGTTTGCCCACTCAGCCCACGGCTGTTGGAAAGTCATGGTTTGGGGGCACCACACTGGGGGAGGAGCCCGTCCCCCCCTTCCTCCAGGATCCAGGTTAGGGGCTCATCAAGGGGAAGAGCTCAGGAATGAGGAATTACTCCCAAAGCATTGGGGAGCCCTAAAGGGATAATAGCCAGGAAAGTTCTGGAAGGTGTGAAGGTTGCTTTGGTGACACCCCTCCACACACACCCAGGCAGGGAGAGGTACCACCGAGGGTAGCAGAGGATCATTCCCAGGCTCTGCTCTGCACGGGCTGTCTTTCTGGGCTGGGGGCCTGGAGGGTGCCATCAGCTGCCTGTTTCATGGATGGAAACACTTAGGTCTAGAGGAAGGAGCTGGATGGAGGACAGGGCATGAGTGAAAGACAATCCTTTGTGTTTCCTGCCCTACAAGTCCTGTTTTCAAGTCTTTGCTTTCAAGTCCCGTTCCACTGAGGTGGGCAGGGTAGGGAGGAGGAGGAGGAGGCACAGAGTGGCAGTAAGAAAGGGGATCAGCCTGGCCCTGCTGTCCAGGTCCTCCCTAACTCTTCATGAGCCCCGCATCCTCAGTCCTGTGGTGTGGAGACTACGGCATCACTATTACCACCCATACCCTGAGCACACCCAGGACCTTCTGGGGTCTTGGACTTGACAGATGGTTCTGGGAAAGATCCATCCATCCATCCATCAGCCCTAGAAATTCCTCTTCACTCCCAGGGGGAAATGGCACCCCCCCCCCCAGGGGTCCAGTCAGTGGCTGGAAGTGGAACTCAGACTCCCCAACCTCTGGTCCATGCAGAGGCCCTCTCCTTAAGCATGGCCTGCTGAGTCATTCTGGATGGTCTCTCCTCTGTCTGTCTGTCCCAGGTCCTTTTGTCTGCACTGGGACCAGCAGGCTCCTCCTGTGGGGTTGCCAAACTGTGTTGGGTGGAGACTTGCAATTCTGAGCAGAAGCTTCTGGAAGGGCATTCCTCAGAGGTCTGAGAGTCTGGTGGGCAGGTATGCAGTGGAGGAGGAGAAATAGAAGCCAGCCTCTTTTCCCTGTGGCTAGGCTGCGCTGTCCCCAGGGAGAGGTAGGGATCGTGGCTGTCGGAGACTACTCTGTGGGAGGGGGAGGAGAAGCTCTGTTTACACTTAGAATTAGAGCCCCAGGCTACCCTTATTGGTCTTCAGAGATAAGGTGATACTGCTTATCTGGTGACAAGTGACGGCTCTCCTCCCCTTCCATCCCCCTGATTAGCGAACTTTCTCCGAGGCTGGTCAGTCTCTACTCTGATGTCTGCCTTCTGAGTGTCTGCCCAGCTTGCTGGGTGATGATGGGGTGGGGGAGAAGCAGCACCCTCTCTGGGCCTCTCTGGGGAACCTGTCAGTGTAGCTCCTTTGGAAGGCTCTCCTGGGATGGTTCTAGAAGGAGGGAGATAAACCCCTGGGCAAGCAGGGCAAAGGGTTGTGTTCCCAGAGCTACACAGTGGCTTTTGGAAAAAATTGAAAAGCTCAGGCTCTTTTCTGGATTGGGAACATCTGGGAGAAGAGGCTTTGGGTCATCTGCTTGGGTCATTTGATGGTCACTGTTCCTGAGAGCCACTGGTCTAGTGCAACATCCTCACCTTACAGAAGAAGGCAATGGAGACCCCAAAGAAAGGAAAGGTCTTCAGGGTTGTACAACAAACCCAAGCAGTTAGAACTGGGATTCAGTTCACAGGTTGATTCGTCAGGTGCTTTGAGGGAGCATTCTTCCAAGCTTACTGAGTCTGTGTATGTGTGTGTGCATGTATGTGCACGCACGCATACATGTGCACATACACTGATATGTATATACACACTGGAGCTTCAACTGAGGGCTTAAATGTCTCAGATTTTTTTTTTTTTTTTTTTGTCGGTCTTGGGGCTTGAACTCTGGGCCTGGGCGCTGTCCCTCAGCTCTTCAGCTCAAGGCGAGCGATCTACCACTTGAGCTACAGTGCCACTTCCAGTTTTCTGGTGGTTTATTGGAGATAGGAGTCTCACGGTCTCTCCTGCCTGGGCTGGCTTTGAACCGCGATCCTCAGATCTCAGCCTCCTGAGTAGCTAGGATTACAGGCGTGAGCCACCAGCGCCCGGCTTGTCTCAGATTTTTATGCACTCAAGGCTGGTGCTCCACCACTTGAGCCACAGCTCTACTTCCAGCTTTTTGGTGGTTAATTGGAGTCTGGTGGACTTTTCTTCCCAGGCAGGCTTTGAACCAAGATCCTCCGATCTCAGCTTTCTGAGTAGCTAGGATTACAGTCATGAGCCACGGGTACCCGGCTTGAGTTTTTGTCTTTTATTACTGTCACCAGTCCTGTTGAGTGTTGAATATGCCAGAAACCATGCTTAGGACAACAGATTTCTGCTTGTCCTTCCCCACCTCCCCCCCAACCTTGGTCAGTTGTGGGCTTGAACTCTGGGCCTGGGTGTTGTCCTTGACTTCTTCAGCTCAAGGTGAGCTCTCTACCACTTGAGCCACAGTGCCACTTCCGGTTTTCTGATGGTTCACTGGAGATGAGTCTCACGGACTTTCCTGCCTGATATGGCTTTGAACTGCGACCCTCAGATCTCCGCTTCCTAAGTAGCTAGGATTACAGGTATGAACCATGGGCGTCCAGCCTCACTGTCTTTTGTCCCTGATGGTCTCTGGGCCTTCTCCTTCCAATCTGAGCCTTCAGCCCTATAGCCACACTGGGGTCCTGAGTACAGGGCCTTAGCTTCCCCCTGCCTTCTTTTCCAATACCCAGCCAATGGGGATGGAGAGGCCACAGAAGCTACAATGAACTACAATAAAGAAAAAGTACCTAGCACGTGAGCCGGGCTCAAGTGGTCAAGTGCTAGCACTGAGCAAAAAAGATCCCAAGTGGGAGTTACAGCACACACGTGCGCGCGCACACACACACACAGGTTTAAAAGAAGAAATAGGTGATTTATGAGGTAAAAGACCTGAGAAGAATTGGGGGAGGATAGATGACCCATAAAGATTTGCAAGGTGCCAGCTTCCCCAGCCAAACGTACGGTCTACATTCCCTCAGGAAAGACTCAAGGCATAGATGTTTTGTTGTTTTTTTTTTCTTTTTCCTCCTGTGATTTTGGAAAGATTGGCTGTCAAAGATAATGACTTGTAACCGTTCAAAGAATAAAAAACCCATAAAAAATGAAACTTAAGGATTTGTATCTATCTCCAGTAATGAATGATCTTACCGGGCTCAGGAAAATACAGCTGTCTAGAAGAATCTGCACATGGCTGGATCTGTGTCTGTCTGCCTATCCGTTGTCAGTCTAGACCTGCACAGATACATAACAGGAAGCATATGGCAGCAGCTTACCTAGAACTATAGAGGTTTTAAAGGATGTCTGTGAACCTCAGAGTTCTCAGTCATGGTGTATCAACGAGTATGTGTATTTCCCTTAGGTTTCTTGCCTTTTGTTTTTTGTTTTTGAGTCTGAAAATCCAACCCAGGACTTCATGCATGTTCGTTTGAGCGATAGTTATAACTTTCCCTGAATCTCCCAGAGCTCAGGGGCCCTCAGAAAGGTAAAGTCAGAGTTTCAGGTGTTTGTCTTCACCGGGCTCAGTTTCCTGGTTCCCTCTCCCTTCCCTCCAGGGCCCTCATCTCCCCTCCGGCTCCTCCCCCCTCCCTTCATGCACCTGCTGGGGGCTTCCGGCCTCCTCCGCTTCAAAGCAGTGGGCTGGGGCTTTACCTGCTGCCTGGAGAATAGCAGCCGGGTTTGAAAGGGGAAGTGGGACTTGAGGCACTTAATTAGACCCAGGACAAGAATTGGAGGCTGACTCCGGGTCAGGCCCCAGGGAATTGTTGGGGATTAACACCCAGGTAAAGCCATCAACGCTCACAGGCCTCCTGGCAGGAGGGGGGGGGGCAGGGGGCGGAGTCCTAGGCCATAGGCAGAAAGGCTGGGCTACTGGGCTGAAGCCCAGGAGCCACATTCCGGAGAGGCACAGGCAGTAGGGGGGGAGGGGAGGAGACCCCCCCCCAGCCACATCCCTCATCCCAGCTGGCTCCCTCCACCTGTGACAGGGTTGTCCTCCCTCTCCCTCTTCCCCAACCCAGTGGCCCCCAGAAAGTGACATTTAGAATGGTTATTTTATTTCCCTACCTGCCTCTTCCTAGTACCCCAAACAGGGTTGCAGGGGTGGAGGGTAGGGGGAGCCGCAGGTGTGAGCCCTGACCTCGTGAGCTGCTGACACAGTAGGGGAGATAATCCACCAGTCTGCCAAGCAGAGATCCCCAGATGGCAGATGGGACTGAGAAGTCCCACGGTTCAGGGAAGCCTGCCTGGAGGAGGAAGAGGTGCTATTTGACCAGAGACTTGCCAGAGTGTCTTTTACCTAGAACAATGGTCATTTGTGGCCTCAGGATGTGACAAATGCGGGGTTGAGTACTCTGTAGGAACGGAGCCAGCAAATCCTGCCGCAGAGAAGTGCAGCCAGGCAAGACCCTCTCCGCTCAGGCTCCACCTGGTCGCCTCTTGCCGTGTGTTGTGCTTGCCTTGTCTCACCTGACCCACTGGCTCTGCCCCTAGACGCTCAAGATCCCAATCTTGGGAGATCCATCAAGAAACCAGGCATGTGGGGTTCAGGCTCATGCCTGTCATCCTAGGTACTTGGAAGGCTGAGATCTGAGGATCAAGATTCAAAGCCAGCCAGGCAGGAAAGTTGGTGAGACTCTATCTCCAGTTAAGCACCAACAAAACCTAGAAGTGGAACTGTGGCTCCAGTGGTAGAGTGTCAGCCTTGAGTGAAAAAGCTCAGGGATAGCATCCAGATCCTGAGTTGAAGACTCAGGACCAGCGCACGTGCGCGCACCACAGACAGACAGACGGATAGACAGACAGACAGACAGATAGGCAGACAGACAGACAGAGTTTGCTGATCTTTTTCTCTGATGGGGTACTAGCACCAGGTTCTTGAACATGCAAGGCGGGTACCCTGCCACTTAAGCCTCCCTCAGCCCTTTTGTTTAAACGTTTGCCAAGGTGGCCTCCACCTTGTGATCCTCCTGCCCCTGAGTCTGAGGTAACTAGGATTGCACATGGGTGCCACCATACCCAGCCTCATTTCGGCTAGGCTGTGTACACCTGCATATTGCTAGGTCCTTTGTGGGGAGCCAGAGATGAGGCACGATTGGCCCTTTTATGGGAATGGGGGCAGAGGCTGGCATGGCTGTATATTTGGGAGCTCTGGCTGGGTGAGCAGTTGGGGTGTGTGGCTGCTGCTGATGTGTGTGGAGTCACGGCTAGCCACACTTACATATGCAGGTCAAGCATCTGTCCCCATTTCACAGAGAGAGTAAAACTCAGGCTCAGAGCAGAGACATGGAGTCTGCGTTTGAGCCAGGAAGAGAGAGGAGGCCGCTTTCATGGCTCAGCCGTCTTCCCTGCTCCCCAGAGAAAGTTTAAGTGACAACAAAAGGTTTAAATGCCAGCGTGCGGTGCCTCTGCTGTCCTCACGGGCCCTGTGTGTAATCAGATGCTAACCTCTGCCCATTCCTGGGCCCCCCGCCCGGCCCCATCACACGAGGGCCTTTCTTTCTCCGGATTGCAAAACACACCAAAGATTAACGCCGGCAGCTGGCTGCGGCTCTGAACAATGCAAGACCTAGGAAGTGAAGAAATGGTTGGACGAACACAGAGCCCTGTCCAGAGAGGCAGAGGCCACAATCTGCCCGCCTGGCTTCCAGTGACCCAGCCCCGGCCCTCCCCCACCCCTGCCACATGCTCCCAGCTGGAAGGATAAACAGCCCCTGTATAGAAATTCTCGCTGGAGTGAACTCTACACAAATACCACCCCAGACCAGAGATTAGGGGACAGTGAGGCCAGGGGTGTGGGGGAAACTACCAGTAAATACTTACATGAAGAGCAAGTGCGAGAGAGAGACAGAGACAGAGAGCGCTGGGGAACCCCGAAATCCCAACTGGGTGCTGTGACCCTCATCCTGGAGTGGGTCAGTTTCCAACTGTGTTCTACAAAGTAGATGGCAAACACCAGCGACATAATCCTGCGCTCAGGAGGCTGGGGCAGGAGGACCGGGAGTTTGAAGCCATGTTGTACACATAGCACTCAGATGTAAGTAAGGTCTTTCTCTTCTTCCTCCTGTGAGAGCTGAGGTGACCGGTCCCACCAGAGGCTGTCACAGGCTGCCTGGGCTAGTAGAAGAAATGAATGGGGGGAGACTGAGTCACCTGTACTAATTTGCCAGACTATCAGTGAGAAATGGGGTTGTTGTGTAGCTCAGGAGTTTGAGCAGCAGCCTAGAATACTCATGTCCTTGGGTTTGATCACTAGTGAAGAGGAGGAGGAGGAGGAAGAAGAGGAGGGGGGAGGAGCAGGATGCCCTTCAGACAGCAAACTTGGACTTAACTCAGGGTTCGCATCCTTGTGAGCCCCATCCTCATCTGATTTTACAGATGAGAGAACTGAGACGCAGGGAAGTAAAGTCACTTGGTCGAGATTATGGGACTAGAGCAAGAGGCAGTGGAGGCTCTGCTTTGGAATCCAGGACCCACCTCACCATGACCCAGGGGCTCAGGAGGACCCTTCCCGGGGAGACCTGATCTCCTGTGAGGCTTGGGCTCAGTGCTGAACCGACGATACTAGCTCTTAGGTCAGGGCCACTTAAGGCTTTCTCTCATTTGGGCCTGATGATGAGTAATTTGTGTGTGTGTCAGTACTGGGACTTGAACTTGGGCAGGGGGCTTGATCTTTCAGTTGCCTTTTTTTGGGGGGGGGCGTTGGCAGTCTTACCTCTTGAGCTACACCTTTACTTCCAGCTTTTTGGTGGTTAATTGGAGATAAGAGTCTCATGGACTTTTCTCTCCAGGTTGTCTTTGAACTTCTGATGCTTCTGTCTCAGCCTCCTGAGTAGCTGGGATTAGAGGCGTGAGCCCCAGGCACCCGGCAATGCTGAGTAATTTTAAGTCTGCTGCTGTTGGAGGTTATGCCAACTCCTTCCCCGTCTCCTCACTCACCGAAAAAGAAAACGAAAAGATGGCTGCTGTTGGTGGGAGAGGGCACAATTCCTTCCCAGCCACCAGCCGCAGGGTCTCCCCGGATGCCACATTCCACGGTCAGAAGTGAGGGCTGTGGCGGGTCCCAACCCATGACTACCGAGTTTAGAAATGCAGGTGGCAAGCCCCCTCCACAGCGAAGCCACTTAATTAACACGCAATCAATATGCAAAGAAAGTGCCAAACTGAGTTTGAATCAAATTTCTCAGTGGGGACCTAGTGGGGGAGGAGAAAGGGGGGAGGGGGAACCCCACCAGGGGTGGGCTAAGGGAGGGGGGAGGATTGTGGATTGGAGAGAAAGGCTTTGGCCAAGGGCTGCCCCCCCCCTCCCGGCACTAGAAAGGCTGTTCCGAGGGTTCTGGAGTCCCTGGTGTCGGGTGTGGGGCCTGGCTCCCACTGAGGGGAACCCCCAGGGTCCCTGGCTCCAGGCCACAGTTGGCAGGAGGCAGGGAGGGGGCTCCAGGCCTGTCAGCCGAAGTCTGGCGGCCTCCACTAATTCATTTGACTCGGAAATCTCAACCTGACCAGCTTCCCCCTCCCCTCTTTAAAACAAACTCATTGAACTTGTCAACATTCATTAGGCCTGTAAAACATTGAACTAGAGCCACGGGGGAGATTCCGAGAGGGGGTGCGTGCGCGTGCACACACGCGCGCGTGCACGTGCACACACACGCGTGCACGTGGGGGTCAGGGAGCCTGCACTCCAAAGCTGAACCGGCCCCTGGGAGACCCATTTTGGCCTTGGTAGGGCCGGCAATGGTATCCATTTGTTCATTGACTTTCTTTCTTCTTTGACTCTGCCTTTTAGCCAAGGCAGTACAGCAGGGAGTGTGTGTTGGGGGGCAGTGAGGCAGCGGCTCCACCGGCTGACTTCAGTTTGAATTTGGCTTTTCCCTCTGGGCTGACTCTCCCTGTTCCTTAGCCCACTTGGTGCCTCAGTTTACCTCACCTACAACATGGGTGTTTTCATAAGAAGGGCGCTTCTTGATGGGCAGGTGGAAAATGGTGTGGATTTAGAACAATGTTTGGTGTATTTTATGATGCAGCTACTGTAAACCGGTATGATTGTGGTTGTGAAGAGTGGTTTAGAACCTTGAGGGCTGGATTTGGTAACACTGGAGTCTGGACTTCAGATTCCTGCTGGAGACCTCCGGATCTCAACTCATTATTCAGAGTCTGTAAAATCCCCAAGCCAGGCACAGGTGGCTCATGCCTGTAATGCTAGTTCGTCAGGAGGCTGGGATCTGAGGATCATCGTTTAAAGCCAGCCTGGGCAGAAAAGTCTGTAAAACTCTTTAATCTCCAGTGAATCACCAAAAAGCCAGAGTAAAGCTGTGGCTCACCACAGTGAGCACCATCCTTGAGCAAAAAGCTAAGGAGGAGCTGTGTGCTGGTGGCTCAACGCCTGTGATCCTAGCTAGTCAGAAGGCTGAGATCTGAGGATCATGCTTCAAAGCCATCAGCAAAGTAAGTAGGACTCTTACCTCCCATTAACCACCAGAAAACCGAAAGTGGAGCTGTGGCTCAAAGTGGTAGAGCACTAGCCTTGAGCAGAACAGCTCAGGGACAAGCACCCAGGCTCCGAGTTCAAGCTCCACAACCGCCAACACAAACCAAAACCAAACCACACACACAGAAAAGGGAAAACTGCTGAGAGAACAAATGACTCTGCCCTTTAATCCTGACACCCCCAGTTTTCAGAACACGGCTGGATGTAGAGGAAACCACGTGACCCCCCGATCTGAAAAGACTAGAAGCTGTTGCTGGTCTCCATCTCTTTCTCAGATCTCCCCTCTGTCCTGTGAGGCTGAGCATCCAGGCACTGGCTCTGGGGCCCGGAGACAAGTAAATGCAGGCAGGCGGAATCTCACAGCGCATGAATAGCGGTTTTGTCTGAGCTCCTTTTTGGGTTTGTAGTGTGTTCTTTTTCCCTTTAAAGTGAGGTGTCTACAGGCCCTGGCTCCCTTTTTTCTCTCTCTCTCCCCCTTTCCCCTTTTGTTGAGAATGTGCCCTTAAAAAAAGAAAGAAAACAACAACAAACCCACTCCAGCCTTCTGCTGTTTTTTTTTTTCTTCCCTCCTCTCTGAAAACGAGACCCTCAGCTATTCAAGTGGGTTGATGAACTCTCCCCAAAAGTTTATTAAGGAAAGGTTAGACAAAGGCCCCAGGCCCACAGGCAACTGAGCAGTCAGTATATATCCTGGGCCCTTTTGTCCCCTCAGGGCGGATGCTTGACTACCCCTGAATGGCCCTCTTCAGAGTGACAAGATCAAGCCAGACAACGGCTTGTTAAAAGGAGCTGCGTGCCCTTTCTGCAGCCTAAAGCCGTGCCCCCACTCGGCTGCATTAATGTGCATCTGCAGCCATAGGAATAATCGGCTGGAATTCTGTGGGTTTTTCTTTTTTCTTAAATATACCCTCCTCCTCCTCCTCCTCCTCCTCCTTCTCCTCCTCCTCCTCCTCCTCCTCCTCCTCCTTTCTGCCCCCATCTTCCTAGTCCCTGCCCTCCCCTCTCCTCCAGGGCCATATGTTTCAGAGAGTGGATAGGAATAAGAGTTGGCTATTTCATAGCCTCTGTCCTCTCTGGTCTGCCCTGTCCCCTCCCCCCTGCCCCCCCCCCCCCCATTCCTGGATGCTTTCTAGACCCTGGGCTGGGAATAGACTTTGTGACATCCAGGTTGCTGTTGTGGGTTCCCAAGTTATGGATCATACCCAGGCAGGATGGAAGGGCATCTTGTTTTGTACTGGTATTCAGGTTTGAACTCAGGTCTTGGGAGCTGTTTCGTTTTTTTTGCTCAAAGCTGGTAGTCTACCACTTGAGCCACACTTCTACTCAGTTTTTTTCGTAGTTGATTGGAGATAAGAGTCTCATAGACTTTTCTGCCCAGGCTGGCTTCAAACCACTATCCTCAGATCTCAGCCTCCTGAGTAGCTAGGATGACAGGCGTGAGCCCCTACATCTCAAGAACACAGTTCCAGGGCTGGCAACTGCCAGTTTCAGGAAAAACTGGAGGCCCATCTCATCCCTGGGCCAGGGTGTCCAGGCAAAGGCTGTGCCAGGCATGGTTTCTGGGACCTGACCCTTATACAGTAGGGCAGGCAAGGCTGTGGGAGATCCAGCCAGGGCTGACAAGAAGGAACATGAAGAGAATCCTTTCTTAATTAATTGTCAATACTAAGGGAGGGCACGGTGGCGCACACAAGCCCGGTGAAGAGAAGAGTCCAAACTGCTCGCAGCGAGGCAGAGGAACAATGTGTGTGTGTGTGTGTGTGTGTGTGTGTGTACGTGTACGTGTGTACATGAGCATGTGCAAACACATTTGTGCTGGCACATGCAGACATGTGCATACATGCATTTGCATGCAGTGTGCAGGCGTAAATGTGCAGACACAAGCCTGTGTGCACATATCAACATGCACAAACAGGTGCATGCATACATGTAGACACACTTATGCATGCATATCAGCACAAAGGCGCACACATGCACATGAGTGCGTATGCACGGGAGTGTGTGTGCGTGCTGAGGATTCCTGATTCCAGTGTCTGGTGCTGGGTCGCTGTCTTTAGGAATGAGGGCCCAGTTCAGATTCAGTGCCAGCACAGTGCTGGGTACTGAGCAGGTGCTCAGGAAATGCTACCTGAATCTAGAACCTTCCTGCTCTGTCCTTTTGTTGTTGTTGATGGTGGTGATCAGGGGGTTTGAACTCGGCCCCCTGAGCTCTTTTTGCTCAAGGCTAGCACACTTTGAGCCACAGCACCACTTCTGGCTTTCTGGTGGCTCATTGGAGATAAGAGTTTCACAGACTTTTCTGCCTGGGTTAGCTTTGAACCACAGCCCTCAGATCTCAGCCTCCTGAGTAGCTGGGATGACAGGCGTGAGCCACCGGCGCCCAGCCCCCACCCCATTCTTGTCTTCCCTTTCTCCCCTTCCCACTCATTTTTGTGTGATCTATGCTGCTGGGCAGGACAGGGGGCTGGAAAGTGGATGCCCCTGGAGGCTGTGGCTGGAGGGCAGCTCCCTGCACCTTCTGACCAGCCCCTCCTAGCCAGGCAGGCACAGCATCCACGTTCATCTCCCCCTGAGATCGCGATGGGCTTTTCTTCCCCTGGGGAAAGGGGTAGCAAAGGGACGAAGGGACCTTGGAGCAGGGCCTGTGACTGGGGCCCCACTTCTGCCCCCTGATGCCCTCGCGAGGGACCCTTTATTATCCTATGATACCCGAGTTTCCCCATCTGAGTTGGGGAAGCCCCATTCCAGCCTCCAGCTCAGGCTTGCCAGGCCTACCCGAAGCTCACAGCCCAATCCTTTCGGTTGCCCCCAGGCCCCTTGGTATTTTCTGGTTTAAAGATGGAATTCCAGAGGGAAGAAAACGGGAAATCCAGATGCTGTGTTTGACTAGACACGGACCAGAGGTGAGGAGGTGGGGGGTGGGCAGGCAAGGTGGTGGGAGACCCATCATCCTTGACGACCCCTCCCTCCAGATAAGAGTTGGTATTTCATGCATGATTCTAGCTGAACTTCCCCTGAGGAGGGGCTGTGACCTCTGACCCCTGTAACCTGTATCTAGCATGTTCAAAAAGCCCCTCCTCGCCCTGGAGACCCTGAGTCCAGACCGGGGGCAAGAAGGCCGGCAGGGCTATAAACCAGCCTGGCAACTCAGACTCAGGAATCCTGAGTGAAAAACCAGAAGGGAGCTGGAAGGAAGGTTGGTCTGACGTAGCCCAGGGGAGGGTGAAGAAAGATCGCTCAGCAAGGGATTGTGAGATGGGGCTCCTGGAAGGGTGCATGGGACGCAGAGGGAGTAGGGGCAAAATAGAGCTACGATGCTTTCCTGGTAGGTCTTTGTAAGGATTCAGTGGCTTTTGGAGGTACAGGCCAGTCCATAGTTCGAGGGGAAAGATGAGCTGAAACCTGGGGTGCCCAGTGAGGGCCCAAGAAGGAGGGTGGGAACACCCACTGTGTCCAGTCACCGTGGAAGCGAGCTGGGCATCAGCTGACCAGTGCATCTTGGCCTAGCACTGCTGGATATGGATGCATTTCTGCCCTCGGAGGCCCCGGTGTTGGTGGGGAACAGAGAAACATACACCCCTTAGGCATTGCCAAAGTTGTCATGGGAGATGGGAGAGGGCCAGTGGCTGGGGGAAAGTCGGACTTGGGGAGTAGAATGAGATTGTCTCTTGCTGTGAACTGCATGCCCCCCTCCCGCCCATGCGTCTTGTTATAGCCCTCCTAATCTTTGCCCCCTCCCCTGCCCCATCATGCCTTTCTTGAATTAGATGTCAGTTCTGTGGGAATTCAGATGCTAGAAGATGACCATGGCTGGTCCCTCTGGAAGCCCAAGCCTGGGCCTGTCCTGTTCCAACCCTTTCCCTATCATCTTGTAGTGACAAGAAAACACCTCCTGTGTGGTCTGGGCGGTTCCATCTCCAAGCACAGCCACTCCCTTGTGGGGGCCCAGCCGCGTGCCCTGTGCCATGCCTGGCACACAGTGGGCCCCAGAGTGTGGAGGGGCCCACACTGGCTTTGTGCCGACGGACAAGAGCTCGGGTGGCCAGCCTGGGCCTTTGAAGCTTAGAAAAGTGCCTGATTACCGCCATTAATTACCGGTGACAATGGTGCAGAGCCCTGCCCTCTACCCAAGCCTTCCAATGGCCCGGGTGGCGGAGGAGGCAGGCAAGGGGAGGTCCAGCGCTGTCTGTTTGTTTAAGGGGTGCAGGAAGCACCTTTGGCTTTCACTCCAACCTGGTGGGAAATGAAAAGGCCTTTCCAGATGAGTGGGGTGAAGCCAGCCCTTCAGTGCTGCCAGGGTGGCTTGGTGTATTTTCGGAACCTGGTCTCTGCCTGTTCTGGGGTCCTTGGAGGTCTGCACCAGGGCTGGTGGCTGTGGTGCCTGCTTTGCTGGGAACAGAAGAAGCCACCTGTCTTGCTGGGCTGGAAGGACCTAGAGCTTTGTTGTCTCCAAACCTGAAGCAAGTGCTTCTAGAGTGTGTGGCCCATGCGGGACGGTCTGTCATCCTGTCTGTACTTCGGGGGGGGGGGGGCTGTTGAATGTGGGTAGAAAGATAACTCCAGTCCTAGAGCTGCAGTAAGGGATGCTCACTGGTGATATCGCATTAGGAGTATGTGTGAACTATCAGATTTCACAGCTGAGTCTTCCCTCTCCATCCATCCATCCATCCATCCATTCAGCTACTCACTCATTCATCATTCTTTCACCCATCATTCATTCATCCATCCATTCATCCAGCAGTTATTCATCCATTATTCATTTATCCATCCATCCTTCCTTCCTCCCCTTTCCTCCCTCTCTTCCTTCTTCCCTTCCTTCCTTATTCCCTGTCTTATCCCGAGATTAAAACCATAGCTTCCATGTGGAATTAAAAAAGGAAAGCTGGTTTCTATCGTCCATCACCTTTGCATTAGTCCTTCCTGTTACCAATATACTGTGAAAGAAATGCAAACCCTCAAGGAATGTAGAAAGTGAAGTTTGTCCTTCTCTGCTTTCTACTCCAGAGGTGGACAGTTGTGTAGTTTGGGCGTCTGATTTTCTAGACGTTTCGCTGTAGAGAAGTGTGCATATCTACCCCGGTGCTGCCTTCACCAGGGCATAGTGGCACAGTGGCTACTCCTAGCCTTGATCAGGTGTGTCCAGGACTGTGTTTTCTGGGACAGGACGAGATGCTCTGCTGTGGATCACTTTCTTCTTCCTGTGGTGGCTGTTGTCTGAGAGGTGGGCACATCTGCCATCGGCTCTGAGAGCTTTTGCTGTCCCTCTGTTTTGTGAATGGAAAGGAAGACCGAGGTCCGGAGAAGCGGTGTGGCTTCCTGGGGGCTCCCAGGTGAAAGCTGGAATTTGAATTGGGGTTTTTTACTCTTATGTCCTGTGGAATATTCTGGAAGGAGCAGAGGACTGGGCCCCATCATGAGTTCAGGAGAAGGACTCACAGAGGCCTGGAGCACAGGTTGGCTCTGTGGTAGGGTAACAAGACTGAGTTCTCTGAAGGCCTGGAGCAGCTCCTTGATTTTTTAACACAGCCTTGAAGTTCACCTCTGCCCTGCCTGGGAGCAGGAGGGTGTGGGGAGGCGTGGAGCCCCACTGGCCTTCCAGCCTTAACAAAGCACGTACTTGTGTGTGGCGTGCATGTGTGCGTGTATGTGCACGTGTGTGCATGCACCGTCTCCGGCTGCACCGCCCCTTCCCAGCTCCCACCATCTTTGATTAGGGCTGGGGTTTGGGGCTGAAGGGCTTGTCTGACATCAGGGCCTCCTAGGTGGCAGCTCTAGAAGCTTCCAGTGTGACCCTGTTGCGTTGACAGATGGGGCAGAGGCTCCAGGTAGCACAGCTGACCGGCGTCCGGTGGGGGCTTATCCCTCCTCCCTCCTGGCCCCGTCACGGCACGCAGCCACATCTGGGGCTTTCCTTCCCAGCTGTCTGTCTTTTGGGAGGGGAGGAGGCAGGAGGTCTAGCAGAGGGTCTGCCTGTGACCTGGCACAGGAGGTGCTGAGGTCAGGAAGGTGGCCCCCCTGGATGGGGGCAAGGACCATCCTGGGGTCCAGGCTTGAAGCTTTGGTTGCCTTGACATGAACCTCACTTCACAGCTTGCTGGGCTTGTCCAGAGCCAGCAGCCTCCTTCCCAGCCCAGTAACTCCTCTTTTCAAAAAGGGAAACAGAGACATCAGGGGAGAATGCTGCCTGTTCAGCCCCCACAGTGTGGTAGGGGAGGCCAGGCTTGTGTGGGCTGAGGGCTTGGGGCCTGTGGGCTCTGTCTCACTCCTGTTCACATACAAAGATGGACCCCTCATCCTGGGGGCCAGGAACTCCTGTCCCTGAGCCCCTTCTGGACAGGTCAGTCCGCCCCAGTGCCTGAGGACAGTGGAGAAATGGGATAATGATTGGCCTTCCCCAAGGAACAGGCCAGCCTTCCCACCAGGCTTTTTTGCAGAGCTCAGTAGGACTGGCCATACCCTGTAGTGTGGGCATCTCCATTCCAGTCTCCAGTGAGCTGGACGCAAGCCCAGAGTTCTAATCCTGGCTTGCTTTGAGTCCTTAGGAAAGTGGCAGCATCTCTCTGTGCTTCAGTTTCTTCACGTGCCCTTGTAGGCCAGGTCTGATTAGCTATGAGCATGCGTGCTCAATAGCTCAGCAGAGATCCTATCCATAGTAGGTGCGCTCTCTCTCTCTCTCTCTCTCTCTCTCTGTCTCTCTCTAGCTTTTTAGTGGAAATAAGACTCTCACACTCTCCTGCCCAGCTGTGTTTGAACCCTGATTGTCAGCAGAGCTGACTGAAAGTATTAGTAGCTCTCAGTTTCCAGGTCTTGACCACATAACCAGGCGTGGATTCATTCACCACACATCTCTAGCCACCCCACAGAATGGAAGACTTGTGCCTGGGCACGCTTGGTGGGCTCCCGCTGTAGAAATGGGGATGCTTCCTGGGAAGAAGGAAGTGTAGAAGTTGTTCCAACTGCCGCTTCCTTCCCCAGGCATTCAACTCATCTTGTTCCAAAGTAATGGCTCTGTCGGTTCACGTAGGGCTACAGTCCAGGTCAAAGGTCAAGTTCAAGTAGATTTGCAGTCCCAGTCAAAGGTCAAGTCCAACCTGGCCTCTGTCTTGGGAAGCTGGCTCTGGTCCACAAGGACCAAGACAGATCGTTGGGGGTGGGGTGGCTAGGGCTCTCGTTGAGCCCCAGAAAGACCAGCATGCAGGTGGACATACCTACAAGCACTGTATTCTCTGTAATAGACCCCCCGGAGCCCACGGTGGCACAGGACTCCAGCCAGCTGTCACTCAGCCCTGGTTGTGGGTCAGGTCCCTCTGGCTGTGACCCGTGGGAAAGGCTGGGGGAGCCGGAGGTAACTGCAGATGGCACTGGCTAGTCGTGGAGGCTGGGCACAGGCTTGGGGCGGGCTCAACCCTTCACCCAGGTGGTGCACAGCAGTGCCCCAAAGAAGACAGGCTTTGAAAGTCATTTATGCGAAGCCAAGGCAGCCAGGCCTTGGGCCTCTTGGCATCTCAGAGCAAACAAGCTCTTGGCAAGTGCAGAGAAAAGGAAACAAGATTGAATTTCCCTTCCGACTCACCTGGGAGAAATTCAGACTGCCTGGTGTATGGAGGGGGCTCTGAGGTCGCCTTGGGGGTTGGGAACTTTTTTGGGGGTCTTGGAGAAAGGCCCCGAGATATTCCACCATGGCAGTTGCTTTATGGCGCTTTGGCCTACTGAGGTGGGGCAGTTTTTCCTTTGGTCTGACTTCAGTCCCTCCTACTTCAGATCCATAGATCTGGCTTTGCTGTCAAGTTGAACAGTTGGGTGTTGAGGCCTGGCCTAACCACTGCCGCCGGCATACACAGGGGAACCTTTCTCCCAGGTTGCAGAGCTATCCATGACTGTGAAGCCCATGGAGGAAGAGACCCTGGCAGATGGGTCTCTACAGACATGGCTGGAGGGAAGAGCTGAGATCAGATGCAGGAAAATGAACATCCTTTAGTCATCACGATGGAGGACTAGTCTGAGCAGAGGTGGAGTTGAAGAGCATTAAAAGAACGCAAAGAACACAGTGGAGGCAGGCAGATCACCTCCTCCGTGGTGGCCCTCAGACCTCTGGCACACCTGCCCTCTTGGGAAGGGACCTCTAACCTGGATCTGTCCAAGCAGCCCTGGCAGCTGGGGAGGGTCCTGTCTTGGGTCTTTCCCCAGTGAAGCCCGGTGTCCACCTGCCTGCACCAGTTTAACATGGGCTCCTTTCCTTCCCAACACTGCCCAACTCCGTCCCCAGCCTGGCTGGCGTAGGCTGCATGGAATTCTGAGTCTGACCTACCAGGCCCACAGCAGCTGCCTTTGACCCTTGGCTGCAGAGTTTTTCAAGGGAGAATTTTTTTTCTTTGGTCTGTGGTAGGGCTTGAACTTAAGGCCTGGGTGCTGTCCCTGAGCTTTTTGGCTCGAGGCTAGCACTCTACTGCTTGAGCCACAGTGCCACTTCCAGTTTTCTGGGAGGTTCATTGGAGATAAGCGTCTCATGGACTTAACTGGCCCGGGCTTTGCTTTTGAACCGTGAACCTCAGACCTCAGCCTCCTGAGTAGCTAGGATTGTAGGCGTGAGCCACTGGCGGCTCTCAACACAGGGAGTTTTAATGTTCTGGATACCCAAGCTGCTCCTGACCAATGAAGTGTGTGTGTGTGTGTGTGTGTGTGTGTGTGTGTGTGTGTGTGTGTTTAAAGGCATGGGGTGGGTGTTGAGGTAGTGATTCGCTGGTGATTCACTGTGGATAGCTCTATGACCAAGCCATACTTTCCATCTTTGCCTTTTAACCGGTTTTATTTTAATAAAAAGCCTCACCAGAGCTGTCCACAGGGCCACAGGCATCTTCGAAGGCAGGTCAGTGTGAGAAAGTAGACACACCTAATACATGCTTATTAAACGTTTGTGGAAGTCAAGATGGCTCCCCTTTTCCCAGCTCCTACCCACACTCAGATACTTTGCATAGCTGTGCATATACTTTGCATATATTTGCATAGACATGTCCCCTAGGATTGGATTGGCATGTGTATCTCCAAGGGGAGGGCTGTGTGCGGGGCACCTGGGCTTTGGGCAGGGGTGTGTCTGGAAGCCCAGCAGAGGGAGGGACCCCTGGCTGGTTCTTGTTTGGACACATCTTAGGCAACGTTGGGTAAACAGTGACTCAGCCGCCTGGCTGGAGATGAGTCTCTTCCCCCGACAGGCTCTGCTTCCTCAGGTTTCTTCCCACAGCGTGTCAGGGCTCGGAGAATGTAGCAAGTCAAGTGCATGTGTTGTGTCGATTTTCCCCCGGGGGCCCTTGGGAGGGGTCTGGGGCCCAGGGACTGGGGGACAAGGGGTGGGGGCGGGGTCATCTCCTTTACCTCCATTTCCTCACACCCCTGCTCTGCCATCTGTAACCTTCATGTTAGACCCAGATGGGCTACGTGCCTCACTCAGGGTATCTAGGCTAGGACCACCTCACTCTCAGCCTCCGAAACCTTGACGTACTGGTCCCTCAGGGCCCCCTGGGGAGAAGAGGAGCCCCAGCCTGGCTGGATCACCCATTCACAGGACTGGATGTGCCTGCCACAATTAGGGGTACCTTCAGGAGACCCCTGTCTGTTGACTACTCTCTACCCTACAATGGCACACTCCCAAGTGTGTGTGTCCAGGGATCCCTGGGAATGGAGTGGGGAGGGGGGGCGGGAGATCAGCTGCTGCATGACCTGAGACAAGTCACTCCCCCTCTCTGAGTTCAGTTTGCTCAGGGATGACACAGTGGGTGGGGACTAACGTTGCTGCTGGCTTGGATGTAGTCTTGTTTGTGTGTGTATGCATGCATGTGTGCATTCGTGTGTTTGTGTTTGCCGGTACTGAGGCTGGCGCTCAGAGCCTGGATGCTATCTGTCCCTTGTTTTGTTTTTTGGCTTTTGTTTTTCACTCAAGGCCAACACTGTACCAGTTAAGGCACAGTTCTTCCACTTCCAGCCTTTTTGTGGTTCACTGAAGATGAAATCCTCTCAGATTTGTCTGTCTGCGATCCTCAGACCTTAGCCTTCTGAGTGGCTAGGATTACAGGTGTGAGCCACCGGTCCCTGGGCTGGACTGACTTCTGATCCAGAAAGGAAGCCCCAGCCACAGAGACTAAGACTGGGGGAAATGTTCCTCCTGCCCCCCACCAGCGTGGCCTCACACGGCAGGGGAAGGGGGTGGGCACTGCGTCCCAGGATGTGGAAAAATGGCCCTACCTTATCTTCACCTCGTGCACTAGCACGAGGGTTGAATGAGACAGTGAGCACTGTGGCTTGGTGCCTGGTAAAAGATGGCAGCCATTGTAAAGCCAGTTATTTGCAGGTCCTAGCATCCTTTCCCCTCCCACCACGAGAGCGCAACAGGAGAGTCCAGGAGTTGGGGGAATTGGGGGGGGCGGGGTCCTGAGTGTGCAGGCCCTGAGATCCGCCTGCTCCCCAGAGAGCCCCCATGGCCCACAGCCAGTGCCACACCAGCCCCCATGCCAGCCCCATGCAGCCTGACTCTCCGGCCCGTGCCCTGGGCCCCTTCTTACATCTCCTGAGGCCAAGCCTCAGTGGCTCAGGCCTATAATCCTAACTACTCAGGAGGTTGAAATCTGAGAATTGTGGTTCAAAGCCAGCCTGGGCAGGAAAATTCATGACATCCTCTTTTTTCTTCTTCTGTCAGTTGTGGGGCTTGAACTCTGCACTTGGGCGCTGTCCCTGCACTCTTCAGCTCAAGGCTAGCACTCTACCGCTTGAGCCACAGCGCCACTTCTGGTTTTCTAGTGGTTTATTGGAGATAAGAGTCTCACAGACTTTGCTGCCCCGGCTGGCTTTGAACCGAGATCCTCAGATCTCAGCCTCCTGAGTAGCTAGGATTACAGGCATGAGCCACCAGTGCCTGGCTTTCATGACATTTTTTATCTCCAATTAACCCACCCCCACAAAAAAAATCCAGAAATGGAGCTGTGCTTAAGTGGTAGACCACCAGCCTTGAGCCAAAAAGCTCAGGGACAGCACCCAGGTCCTGAGTTCAAGCCCCAGGACCGTCACACACACACACACACACACACACACACACACACGGTGCTCTCAACCCCTAATTCATGAGACTTACTGACATAGGATCCATGTCTGCAGACTCAGGGGGCATCGGCCATGTGTATACTCCAATCCCATAGGAAGCTTCAAGCCTCGCTAGCCTGGCTGGGCTGCCCAGCCGGTGTCAGCCAGCAGTCCCCCTCCCCCGCTCTCCCCGAGATGGCCTGGGCCAGGGGGACTCACTGTCCACCTGGCTTCTCCTCCCATCAGGTGTCAGTTAAGGAAGAGGGACCCCTAAACGTGGAAGGCTGAGGCTGGGCTAGAGATGCCTTCAGAAATGGAAATGTGACCCATTTGTTTATGATTTTCTCCCTGACACATAACGGGAACCCGATGGGAGCAATAAAGGCTCTGGGCTCGCCCCGCTCCTACCTCAAAAGTGCTGGAACCAGTCCAGTTCTCTGGAGGCCAAAGCGGTGGTTCTCAAAGCGGAGCCGACCGCGTTGCTCCCTGCCCCGGGCCTCCCCCCAACCCCCCCCCCCCCCCACGACCACTGCTTCCTAAACTTTTGAAAGACCCTCTCTCTGTTCCCCAGACTGCCCTGGGGGGCACCGGCTCTTCCACACTGGGGGCAGGAAGGCAGGGGCTCTGCTTCTGAGGTAGGGAAAGGCAAGGACTAGAACATTCTGAGCACAAGGTAGGCAGAGAGGGGCCCAGGGATGGAGCAGAAATCCTTGAGAGAGAAAAAGGGAAGGGAGGAAGGAAGGAAGGAAAGAAGGAAGGAAGGAAGGAAGGAAGGAAGGAAGGAAGGAAGGAAGGAAGGAAGGAAGGAAGGAAGGAAAGAAAATACACGAGAGATAGAATAATTTTCCAGGGTGTTGGCCATAAGGAAACCTCCTTGAGACATCGCGAGTTATTAAAGAGGATGAAAGAAAAGAAATGGTAAAAAAAAAAAAAAAATGAGCTTGCCCTCAGCAGGAACTGTACAATGTACTCTTATTTGCAAGAGAATTCAATTAGCTTGCAGGAGCTGAGCTGGGAGGGGCTGGAGGCCGGAGTTCTGGCTGGGAAAGGAAGAAGATGGACCGCCGAGGGGCCGTCTCCTTCCCGGTGTCACGGGGGCTCAGGGGTCCGGATGTGAATCCTGCAGCTCCACTGTAGGAATCGTAAGCCTGCCTGTGTGCACGGAGCGAATGCACCCAGCAGATCTGGGGCTGGCACCCTGCACTCTGGACCTGCGCCTTCCCACCATATAATCGGCGGCATGCTGGTCCCGTTCTCATTCAGCCCCTGGCTGTTTCGTGGGTGCTCCCTGGCCTATCTGGAGCCTGCCCAGCCTGGTGGGGAGGGGAGGGAGAGGAGGAAAAGGGAAGAACAGAAGTGGCAGTGTAGACACCTGGGGTGTGGAGTGGAGAGAGTAAAAGAAGGGTCTGGGTTCAAGTTCTTCTTCTTCTTTTTTTAATGGCTGGTCCTGTGGCTTGAACTTGGCCTGGGTGCTGTCCCCTGGAGCTTTGTGCTCCAGGCCAGAGCTCTACCACTTGAGCCATGGTGCCATTTCTCACCTTTTCTTAGTAGTTTATCAAGTTGCAGCCTCCTGAGTAGCTAGGTGGGTTCAAGTTCTGACAGCCCCCCAACCTGCTCCCCCATAGCTGTGTGACCTAGGGTAAGTCACTGCCTTACTCTGAGCCTCTCCCTTAGAACTGGGTTGGCATCTGTTCCTACCAGCTTAGATGACCTGTAATACACACAAAGCTGAGGGTGTGGCCCAAAGCAAACCCTCAGAGATGGTTTGTCTCCACTCAGACACCCCAGCCCACCCTCCACCCCAGTTCCAAAAGGCTCAAAGTATGGTGCTCACCCCTCTGAGAACCTCTGGGCTATTTTAATGTAACCATCCTATGGCTGGCCACATTTTGGGAAAATAACATTATTTATTCTATCAAGATTCAGCCAACAGAGCTCAGAGCAATAATTGCCACAGGGTGAAAGTAACAGATTTTATTTTTATTGATCAAAAAAAATATATTTTTTTTTTATCAAAAACACATCAAACTAGAAAAGGCGTAAGCAGCAGGGGCAAATTGGATTTTAACTCCCTTTAAAAAGCCGTTCCCTCCAGCCGTGCATCTATAGATGCTGGGCTCTCTAGAGAGACGCTCAGAGAACAGGGTGCATGAGGGGTCCCCAGGGGCTGGTGGGGGTGGGGAGGCTCTCTGGCAAGCCAAGCAAGTGAGTCTACATTTGCATTTGGGGGCCTCTGAGGGGACCTGGCACCTGGATGCAGATGGGGGGATGTAGTGGAGTGTCTGCTGTTGGTTTACAGAGCGTCCATCCTCCAGACCTCTTGCAACTGTGCAGCTGGCTCGCTGCGCTTTCAGCATGGGGCCGGGCGTCTGGTGATGCATAAATGCATCTCTAATGAGATTACTGTGTAAGACGATCTAAACAGACTCACCAGCAGTCACGTTGTCTGGAAGAGCAAACTGCTGTAGGTGTCTGCAGGTACACGGAAAATGAGTGCACAGATCGGGGCATGCAGAGGGAGGCCATCCATCCATCCATCCATCCATCCATCCATCTGTTGGTAGATCCATCCATCCATCTATCTACCTATTCATTCCTTCATTCCTTTACCCATCCATCAATTCACTCATCTTTTCATGCACTAATTCATCCATCTGTCCACCCATCAATCCATTGATACATCCATCTATTCAACTATGCATCTACTCATTCCTTCATCCATCATTTCATTCACTAATCTACCCATCCATCCAGCTATCAATCATAGGTCCACCTATTCATCCATCCACCCATTCATTCATTCATTTATTTACCCATTCATTCCTTCATTAATTCACTCATTCATCTATTCATTCACTAATCCATCCATCCTCTCACCAATCCATCAATCTGTCCATCCATTCATTCATCCACCTATTCATTCCTTCATCCATCGATTCATTCACTAATCCATCCATCCATCCATCCATCAGATTCATCAGATTCATCAATCAACAGACCCATCTGTTCATCCATCCATTCATTCATTTGTCCATTCCTTCCTTCATCCATCCAGCGATTCATTCATCTATTCATTCACTAATCCATCCATCCATCCATCCATCTACCCATTCATCAATCTGTCCATCCACCCATTCATTCATTCATTCACTCATCTGTCAGTTCATTCACTCATCTATTCACAAATCCATCCATCCATCAATTCATTTTTCCATTCATTCATTTGTACATACAGTCTGTCATTTATTTGCACATCCATCCATTCATTCATCCATTTAGTTTTTCATTCATTTATTTCCCCCCTTCATTTATCCAGCCATCAAATAAGTCATTCATTCATTTATTCAATGAATGAGAAGAAAACCCTGTCCTTACAGAAGGAACTCATGGCCCCTCCAGATAATTCAAGCGGCAGCTAGAAGACTACGCTGGAGTTGGCCTGTGGCAAGTGTCCTCCCAGTTCATTGATAGTGTGACAGAGTCTCCCCCTGGTACACCCTGGAGATGGTCTGCTTGATGGACTGCAAGGGAAAGATGCAGAGAAGAGAGGGGCTTGGGTAGGAGCTGGGAGCTGAGGTGGTGAGAGGGGAGGCTGGCCGCTGGCTCCAGGTTTGATGGGCTCGTGGCTGTCAAGAATTGTCTGGTGAGCTAGGCACTGGGGACTCATGACTATAATCTCAGCTACGGAGGGTTGTGGTTCAAAGCCAACCAAGGCAGAGAAGCCTGTGAATTCCATCTCCAGTGAACCAGCAAAAAGCTGGACTGAAGATGTGGTTCAAGTGGTAGAGCACCAGCTGTGAGTCAAAAAGCAGGGCAAGAGTGGGAGGTCCTGGGTTCAAACCTTGGTACCACCCCACCCCCAAAAAGAAGAAGAAACTCTTATGGTGCATCTACCATGGAAGGTGGCAGGAGCAAGGCCAGGGGAGGTAGTTTCTACCTCCGAATTGCCCCTGGCTGAGCCCATCTGAGGCCTCCCAGGCCTTTCTGCCCCTGTCTTCCCATGGTGGACCCCTTCTCACAGAGCAGGTGGCTCTGGTGCTGTGGCTAACTTTCCCCTGGCTTGCTGTGGGTCCGTGGTCCTCAACGTGTGTGCCCCGGTCCCCCTTGGCAGCACAGGCAGCACCTACCTGCCCAGGACCCTGTTGGAAACAAAATCTTGAGAGTGAATGCAGGAGGCGCCAGGAAGCTCCAAGCTGTGCTTACAGCACCCCACCTGCCTGCAGTTCCTCTCTCCCAATCTGAGTGGAGACCTAGCTCCTGGGCACCCTCCTGGGTCTCCGTACGTCTCCGAGTGCTTATAGAAGACCCTGGCCCCATCTGTAAGGGGACAGTGAGGATCTGTGAAGGGGAGGAGCACAAGGTGAGAACACTTGGTCCACTCAGACCCTCGGGAACCACCGCTTCCCTCTGCTCCCCTCTGTGGCTGCCTAGAGGGAATGCCTGTTAGAGTCCCAAGGTTCAAGGTTGGCGCTCCACCTCTTGAGCCACAGCTCTGTGTCTGACTTTTTTTTTTAACTGGCTGATCAGAAATAAGCATCTCATCGACTTTTCCTGTCCAGGCTGACTTGGGTCTGTGATCCTCAGATCGCAGCCTCCAGAGTAGCTGGAATTATAGGAGTGTATCACTGGCGCCAGACCCAACAGGATCTGGAGCAGATGCATAAATGTGCCTGCAGTTCACACCTCTTTTCCTTCTTTGCAAGGTGGTTTCCCTGGGCGCAGGCACCTGGGTAGGGGCAGACCCAGAGCCCCTGCCCTAGTTGGGGGTGGGCTGGAGGCAGATGACAAACTCCTCCTTGCCCCTCCCACACACCCACCAGCACCCTGACATCCAGACCCAGCTCCGAGCCCGTGTCTCCCGGGACCCAGTGCTCCAGGACAGGGCGTCTGCCTGACATGGCGACGTAACAGTAATTAAGAAATAAGCTCCCTTGCCCAGCTTCACAGTGATCATTTGGCTAAGTAACTACCATGGTCCAGTGCCTCAAAAATCACCATTAGAGCACGCTCCTTACGGCCATAAAATTTCTCGTTTTCTGCCTTTCACCAGCCTCCCCCCGCCATCTTCGCCTTGCTTTATTTATACATTCGTCCTCAAACAATGGCAATAAACTCTTTCCCAGAGTGTTGCAAATCAGAAATTTGTCCACATTTTTCCACCACCTTCCATGTAGACCTGCTCTGCCTGGGAACGGGCCTGGCCAGGCCAGCTGGAGAGGGGCTGGGCTGCCTAGATTGATGGGGCCCTGACAGGAGAGGGGGGACAGACAGGAGGGGAAGGGAGGAGAGAGGCCAGGGAAACATCCTATGAAAGGCCTCTGCTACCCAGGGACCAGCCAGCCACGAGGGGTCCAGGCCTGGCCTGGGGAGGGGAGGGGGGGGAAGAAAGGAGGAGGAGAGGAAGGAGGAGCCTTCTCCACTCCATCCTCCAAAGAGAGAAAGAGGGGCTTGGGCCTAAGGGAAGCCCCTTAGCCCCTGCCCCAGAGGGTGCAGATTGAGGCCTTCCTGTCCCCCACAGGAGTCAGTTATGACTGGGGTGTCCCGTAGTCCTTACTGAGGCCTCCAACTTAGAGTTCTAGTCCTGGATCTTCTTATGACAAACTCCCTTTCTCCTCTTCTCCCGTCCCCCAGTTTGTGGTCTTTTTTTCAAACATCAGACTTTATTTTTTCTGTTCTCATTTGAATTCGCCTATCTTAATTACACAAAGAGGTTCCAGGGTGATATTTTCCTACGAGCAGCGTAGAGAAGGGTTTGATCGAGCCCCGCCTGTGACCAGCATGTATTGGAAGCCAGCGCTGCTGATAATGCTGTCCTCGGGGGAAGGGTTGGGGGAACAACACCTTTTCACTGCTTGCCGATTTGTTTGTTTATTATTTTTTGTGTGTTTGTCAGTACTGAGGTTTGAGCTTAGGGCCTGGGCACTGTCCCTCGGCTTTTTGCTCCAGGCTAGCATGCCACTACTACTTGAATCACAGCTCCATTTATTTGGAAATAAAAGAGTCTCACAGATTTGTCTGCCCTGGGCTGGCTTTGAACCTCCATCCTCAGATCTCAGCCTCCTGAATAGCTAGGATTACAGATGAGAGCCATTGGCGCCTGGCTGAGTACCTGCTGAGTACCCGTGACATTTCGGTACAGGCACACGCTGTGTAAGGATTGGACCAGAGTCACTTGGACCTCTGTCATTTCTGTCTGTCGGGAGCGTTGAGAACTTTCCATCCTTACTGTTGTGAAACTGATTATCCATTGTTGGCTGTGTTCCTCTATTGTGTGTGCTCCGGGGAAATGACCAGGGGTCATCTCTCCTGTCCACTGCCAGTACCCCTGTTCCGCAGGCCACCTCTCTCCAGCCTTCCTCCCAGGTATCTGGGTGTGAATTGAGCTCCCCAGGGAGCCAGAGATGCAAGCTGACCCCAAGTTGCTGGCTTTGACCTCCATGCATCTCTTGGGGTGAGGTCTTACTGCTGGTGGGTGGATGGTGGGAGTTCTGGTGCAGCTTTCCATTCTAGCAGGAGAGGCCTGCCCAGGACAGAGCCGTGGCTCAGTGCCGGGGTAGCAGAAGTAGGCTCTCCTCCATGAGTGCTCATCCTGTCCATGTTCCTCTGGACTCTGGGATGAGCCCAGTGTTCATCCTTCCTTCTGTCCTTCCTTCCTCCTCTGTCCTTCCTTCCCTCCCATCCAAAGGCAGGGGGAAGGAGGTTTGTCCCTGCTGGGGCCTTTGTCCTATAGGTTTGAGAGGCACCCAGGAAGAGGCGGAGTAAACCCCTACCAGATCTTGGCTCTGCTTGCAACAGAAGGCTGGGGCCCAGGGGTCCCCAAAGCTGGAAGTGGGGGGCCGAAGGAAAGGTGGATGGATGGGCTCCAGAGGGGAGGGGCAGCAGGTGGGGGGAGAAGCTGTGGCTCGGGCAGGCTCCGGCCAGTCTGTGTCTGTGAGGATGCATGCACCGGGACTCTGTAGCTGCAGTTCCTTCTAGCGTCTCCTAATGACGAACATTCTCAAGTTAAAAACAAAACACAAAAAACAACCCTTACTATGAAGACCTGGTGTCTACTCAGGAGGGGTTCCCAGTTTGGTGACAGACTCAGTTCCCACACTCACAAAGTTCAAACGCCCCCTCACACGGCGGGAGTATGAGGGGTATTTTGACAAACTGAATATATCCACCAGAAGACCTGAGAGGGTGGCAGGAAGGGCCAGGGCCCAAGAGGCTGGTGACACAGTCACTGAGGCTTCATGGAGGAGGTGAGTTTCAATCCACCTGGCAGCATGAAGACATCAACTAGGCCTGGGCAAGGCGGACCTTAGCATCCCTGAGGTGTTAAGAAGGGCTGCTGGCCAGCGGCCTGGGCTCAACCGTTCTCTGCCACTGGGCAGAGAGCCTCCATCGGCCTCCGTTTCCTCATCTGTATATTGGAACTCAGCAACACCAAGCTCTTAGGCCCTACTGAGATTGAGTTCCTCCAGGAAGAGAGCAGGGTAGGGCCAAGACACATAGGCAGATGGTTTCCGGTATATTCTCCACGACCTTCTCCCCTAGTCCAGCCTTGCCCCAGCCTCCTCATGGCTGAGCAGGGAGGAGAGCAACACAGACAGAGCAGGCAGGAGCCTGTGTTTCTGGAGCCAGGGTCCACGTGGGTCCACAATGCCAACTCTCTGTTCCCGGGGCTGTGTGGAGCCGGGTGTGAGCCGAGGGAAGCCGGAGGCCCGACTCCTCAGTCTATACCCATTGTCCGTGCCTTGTGGGGTGGACGGTGTCTTCTGAGGGGACAGCTGGCTTGGACATCCTGAGCATCCGTCCCCCTCCTTGACCCTGGATACCTGCCACACTGATCCCCCCACCCCACTCCTCTCTGTAAACACCACTTGCATTCTGGAACATTCTCCCATAAAAGAGCTGGCACGTGAGGGTCTGTGGGTGTGGCTGGGTCCCTGAGAAATTCCCACATTGGTGACTGGGAAGGGGGAGGGCCGGGGAGGCCGTGGTTCACTCATTCATGTTTTCTTCACTCCTTCATTCGCTCAGTCATCCCTGCACTCACGCGTGCATCCGCTCTTCCTTGCCTTTGTGTTGTGTGCCGGGCACACACTGGTCTCTGGGGCCAAGGGGATACAGAGGTCAATTAAGTTCTCATCACCCAGAGGTGCCAGTTGTTCCCAGCCTCAGAAGGAAGGCTGCTGCTCACAAGGCACCTGCTATGGGCCAGGCTAGGCAGTGTGCTAAGCCCTTCCTTTCTGGCCATGCCTTCCATCTCCATGTAAGACGACTCCACGAGGTAGAGACTGTTGGTTTCCTGACTTTTACAGATGAGGAAACCAAGGCACAGAGGGCCGCAGCCACTTCTCCAGGTTGGCAGGAACTGGACACCCCTCCCTGAGGTCCATCACTGCCAACCCCACACCCCCAGAGAGGAGGCCCAGAGGGAGTTCCTAGGGCAGATGCAGAAGCAGAGGTTCCAACAGGACAAGTCAGGTGGCCAGAGTCATGGAGCAGGCCGGAGCCGGGGAGGGGGGGCTGGGGATGGTAGCTCATTGGGAAGGGAGGCCCAGAAGCTCACCAGTCACAGATGTGGGAGCTCAGACATGGGGCAGCTCTACTTCTTCTCCTCCCTGATTATCCCCATCCCTGGACCTGTTTTCAAAATGACCTTCAAAGTGGTAGAGTACCTACCTAATAACTGCAAGGTCCTGAGCTCAAATCCCGTGACCACAGAAAAACCCAAATCAGCCAGCACATGTGGCGGCAAGAGGCAGTGATATCAGAGCCCCAGTCTCCTGTCCTTCCTTCTCTTCTCCAGGCTTTGCCTTGGCTGCGCCCTGCTCCAGCCCCATCAGGTAGGACCAGGTAGCTAGGAACTCCTTAAGGGGCTAGTCTCTATCCTCACTGCTGAGCGGCCTGGATGAGCCCAGAGGGGCTGTGAATGCAGTCTGGTGGTGGTTTTGGAGGTCTTTGGCACCACAGGAGGGTGTAAGAGGAGAGTCTGAGCAAGCTCCTTCTAGGGCATCTGTGCTTCTGTGTCTTCGGGACTCCATTAAATGGTTCTCCCTCCTCTCTGACAGTGTGATCCCTTCCCACGCTCTATACTACCTTCCCAGGACAACAGCAGGTTAGAGATCGAAGCTTCTTCAGCTCTGTCTCAAGGCAGGTGAACCTTAGTTTTACATTCTCTGTACCCGGGAAATCTTCCCTGACTCTCTCCTCAGATTCTTCCAAACCCTCAGCACCCAGTTTCTTCTCTTCCAAGGTGTCCCTTGTGTTTGATTCACAGTTCAAGCCCCTTGAGAAAAAGCAGCTCTGAGATCTGCTCGTACAACAACACAGCACCATGTCAAGCCCTCTACTCCTTCCTTCTTCCTAGATCTGCCCCTTCCTGGCAGGAATGTATAAACAGCGCCATCTCCTACATGCGTGTGTATGGACAAATCCAAGCTGTTGGCATGTTGGCTCTGTACTGAGAACACCCCACATGGGCCCATGTTTGTTTTGCCCCTGGGTACCAGGCAGCAGAGCCTCAGCAGTGTGAAGGCCACCAGCCAGAACACACAGTCCTCGAGGCTAGCCAGGATGGTGGTGGAAGGTGGTGGGGACCGACACGGGACAGCATGCCACGTGCCTGGTCTAGGCGCTGCAGGCGAGGGGCAGGCCTACCCTGGGGGCATGGGTGCGGTATGGAGGGAAAGGAGGTGTAGCATGGACGCTGGGCAGTGCCCAGTGCTGAAATGGGCGCCCAACAGCAGTGTGGCAGGAGAGCAGGACAGCAGGGCCTGCTGCGTCCCCCGGCCGGGCCTCCAGGGCAGTGAGCACAGAGGGGAACCCCTGTGTCTCCGGGCTCCCCTCGGCCTGCCCCGCACACTGGTTACAGTTGAGTGGTTTGCGTGGAGGGGCCGGGAAGGTGCCTTGCTGAGGCCAGCCTGGCGACCCCCAGCTGGGCTAATAAATGACTTTTCCATTTTCCAAGGCCTGCGCCCAGGCCTGCTTGGTATTCAGGGGCGCCTGGCCCACCCTCGCCAGCTCTCGGCTCTGCCCGAATTACTTGATTAAAACGCATATCAACTATTATGTGATTCGTTTCTCTGCCACCGCTCCACGCCGGGGCCTATGTTAAACTGTAATAAAGCCTGGCTTGGGAGGTGGCAAGAGCGGGGCAGGGAGGGGGTGGTGCAGGCGTGGGCGAGGAGGTTGTCTGTGATAGGGACAGAAAGACGCCCCCCACTCCCCAAACCTCACCAGCACGACTCGCTCCCCCAGACCCGGGGAGACGACGGAGGGGTGCAGCCCCTTTCTACCTTCTGTAAGATAGACAGGTCCAGAAATGACAACCATTGTCTTTCAAGACGTTTCCTCCAGCAGGAGAGTGGAAGCAGCCACATCCCTGTAATCCTAGCTGCTGCCTAGAGGCTGAGGTCCCGGGACAGCAGTTTGAAGGCAGCTTGGGCCAAAACGTCAATGAGGCACTTTCCCCCAAATAACCAGCAAAGAGCTGGCCTAGAGGCCTGGCCTAAGTCAGAGCGCCAGCTGAGTGAGCAAGCCTAAGGCCCTGAATTCAAACCCTGGAACTGGTGAGGGGTGGGGGAGGGAGGGGGAAGTGGGGAGGAGAGAGAAGTTGCTGGAACCAAGCCGGAGCCAGGCTGGCATCCTTGTTTTCCCCACTGTTCTGGGACTCCACAGAGTACCTCACACGGGGCTAAGGCTGCCTGATGGAGCTGCCAGGGGAACTGGGGAGGCTGGATTGCTGGACCTAGTGCAGGGGTTGCCGACTGTGGATAGCAGAGTTCAAAGGGCACCGCAGGACTGTCCTGCAGGCGCAATCACAAACGCAGCATAGACGGAGCGCCCGCTGAGTGCCAGGCACTGCACACCCCCCCCCCCCAATGCTCTGAGATCTCCAGCTCGGCGAGGACAACACACTCACGTCCACTTGCGTTCAGTGTCTCTAGAAACTTCCATATGAACTCTCCTGGTTCCTGGTAGATATGCTTTCCAGGCTCTGAGGACGGCACTGAAATCCACCTGCATTGGCCCAGGATGCCGTGGTTTTGGGGGAGGCTGCAGGGCGTGGGGTTGCCTGGGAGGGCCAGACTCTGCCACACGGAAAACCCCCAGTTAAGGGGATGGAGGCCGAGGCAGGTCACGGGGTCACGGGGCTTGCCACATTGCTGAGGCCTCCTGGCACACCTGGCAGTGGACACGGCTTCCTGGGGTGTCAAGCTGTGGGAGGAAGTCCTCAGAACAGGAGGGGTACCCACCTCCATGAGATTGAGAGCTTCCTCAAAGGACTGCTGATTTCTCTCCCATAAGGCTGGAGGGTCCCAAGGCATGCAGGGGGTGTGTGTGTGTATGGGAGGGAGGGTGATCAGTGTGGACCTCCCTGTTCCCAGAAGCAGAGACAAGAGACAGAGACAGAGGGAGGGCAGGGGGAGAGACTCTCTCAGGTCTGTCTGCAGACCAGCAGCTCCCAGCTACTGGAGCAGGGGGGAGGGACGGGGAGAGGGAGTTACAAGAGGCACATGGCTGGCCAGGAGGCTGCTCCCAAGCCCACCGGTGCTCCGTGAACGCATTCCCGAGTCCCCTCTCCCCACTGCCCACTGCCCGCCCAGGCTTCATGCAGAAGCAATCAGCTTTTCCTGCAGGGGGGACACAGTGTCATCCAGCAGGGCCACTCTGTGGCCAAACTCACTTCATCCTGTTGATGAATTTAACTGCAGGCTGAAAGATTACTGGGGTTGGGAGTGGGAAAGATGCCCCAAGAGGGTGTGGGGTGCAGGAAAGTGAATCAGGGTGGATCGGGGTCTTGTGTGTTTCTTCTTTGGCCTTGTTCCTCCTACATTCCCCCTCTTCCTGTCATCTTCATCACCATCATCAATGACAACAATAACAGTCCCTCTGCTGGCCTTTGTATTCCAAGTTCTTCCAGAGTTTTTGTTTCTATTCTCCAAGCCATCCCACGAGGTGTGAAGGGATGTGTTTTAATCCTGTCTTTCCTCAGCTGAGAAATTCAAGGCTCAGAGACAGGAAACAACTTGTCCAAGGCCACACAGCAAAGAAAAGAAAGAGTTCAGGATCCAGGCCTTAGGTCTCCTAGTCCCAGAGGCCTTGAAAAAACTCTCTGCCAGTCAGTCAGTCTCTCAACCCCTGTCCAGGAAGGGAGCATGGGCCTACAGGCTGTGTGACCTCTTTCCATGGCAACCTCTCTGAGCCTTATCATCCTTATTCATAAACGAGCCAATGGTCCTTGTCATGAGGCCTTAGAGAAGACTTTTCTCAGGGGGCTGCAGTCACAGGTGGATGGCAGTGGTGCTCTCTTAGATCTGAGTCTCTGGGAGGCATGGGGCAGACTTGCTCTCTTCAGCATCCAGAGCGTTGCTATGGCAACGCCTTCCTCCGAGAGGACCATTCAGCATCGGCAGCCTGTGGGCCCTGCTTTGCCCTCTTCACTCTGGGCTTCCACTTCCATGGAGTTCCCCAGATCCCTGCCCAGCCAGGAGTGGAGAGGAGGGGGTGGGAAAACTAGACCAGAAGTCCATGATGAGTCTCACAGCTTGGTGGAGTCTGGAGAGCAGGGGTGCTGGAGGGGCAGGACCACCCCCCTTCCTCATTGAACATCAAGTAAACACTGGTCTTCAGTTCTGGTCCCAGCTCTGTAGCCCGCTGCAATTTTCTCAGTTATTTTATATTTTATTATCAAAGCACATTTGAAAACCTGATGGAAGAAAACCAGTGCTCTTGTTGATGGCAAATGAGTGTCATTTCATAAATACATGTATACATATGTATATAATTATACATTCATGGGATGGTAAAGACCAGGGGTGTGAAAACCAGCACGGCTCAGTTCCACTAGACATTCAGGCAGCTCTGGGCTCTGGCCTGGCTTCCTCCCTCCCTCTCTCTCCTCTGAAGCTAGAAGAGCCCAGGCACCCCCTGCCAGGGCTGTGCTGCCCCGTGCTGCAGTAGCCATCCACCATCTGCAGCTCTGCAACCTTGAATTAAGATAAAGTAAAAACAACAACAAAGATTGCCTCTGTTTTCTTCCTTGCGCTGGGACCCAGCTGGGGGTGGGGTGGGGTTCGGAGCGCTTTTTCTGCCCTTGTCCAAGGTCACCTGGTGGGACAGTTTGGGCAAAGGGAGGCCATCTCTGCCCTCCAAGGAGGAACTGAGAAGCCATGGGGTGAGGGCTTCCACCAGGAAGGCCAGGGCTCCTCTGTCAGACTTGGCTGTCCTTGCCGGATCTCTGCCTAAGGATTCAGCCCCAGTCTGCCTCCGTTTACACAGGCCTCCTCCTCCCGGGGTCTCCTGAGGGCTTGTGACCTCATCCCCATCAGAGGGTTTCAGGAAGGGGGTCCTTGTGACTTGTTGCATTTGGCCGTGATGTTCTGGGAGGAGGGCCCAGTACGCCAGCTGCACCCACCCTGCTCGGCTCAGATAGGGGCTCCCGTTCTTGCTCAGGATTGGCCTCAGACCATAATCCCCCTACCTGTGGTCTCCTTCCACATCGCTAGTATTACAGGCACTGTCACCACATCCAGCCTGTTAGTTAAGATGGGACTCTCACTAACATTTTACCATGGCTGGCTTGGAACTACGATCCTTTCAATCTTTGCTTTCTTGGTAAAGAGCCACAGTACCTGGTACTGCATCTTTGTCTTAAGGTCAAGTCTATTGAGGAGCAACTACTGTACAGTATGACTTTATTTGGGGGGGGGGGGGGAAGATGAATTCTGACAAATGTATTTTGTATAAAACTGTCCTCCAAGTTTTACATCATGAATCTCTTTCATGTCTGTAAATAAATAATCTAAATGTCCAATGGTCAGGGATTTACTGCTTTTTTTTTTTTTTTTTTTTTTTTTTTGCCGGTCGTGGGACTTGAACTCTGAGCTTGGGCGCTGTCCCTGCGCTCTTCAGCTCAAGGCGAGCACTCTACTGCTTGAGTCACAGCGCCACTTCTGGTTTTTCTAGTGGTTTATTGGAGAAAAGAGTCTTATGGACTTTCCTGCCCGGGCTGGCTTTGAACCGTGATCCTCAAATCTCAGCCTCCTGAGTAGCTAGAATTACAAGTGTGAGCCACCAACACCGGGCTGCTGCTTCTTTTTTTAAATGGGTTTTTGCCAGGGGGTGTTAAGCAATCCTCTAGGGCTGGGTGAGGAGGTGGCTTCTACGTTGGCCCAATCAACTTCCTTGTGCTCAGGAAGGGCTCCGTCCTTGGGCAGTGTCCAAAGTGGGCACAGGGGTGGCGATGCTTCCTACCAACCCCAACGTTTCACTAAGCCAGTGCCTTCTTCCCCCGTCTTGCCTGGCTGCAGGGAACCGCCTGGATGAGGGCTCAGACGTGGAGTCGGAGCCGGACCTCCCGCTGAAGCGCAAGCAGCGCCGCAGCCGCACCACCTTCACGGCCGAGCAGCTGGAGGAGCTGGAGAAGGCCTTCGAGCGGACCCACTACCCTGACATCTACACGCGCGAGGAGCTGGCGCAGCGGACCAAGCTCACCGAGGCCCGCGTCCAGGTGAGGGGCCTCCGCTGCCCTCCAGGGCCCAGATTGGGGGGGCAAGGCCATGAGTTCAACGTCATTCCCCCCTCCAACGTCATTCTTCCTCCCAGGAAGACATAGAAGTGGTGCACCTGGCACAGAGGCAATGGGCAGGGAAGGTTGGTCGGGTGAAGGACTGGAATGAGAAAGAGGGGGAAAATAGAGACGGAAAAAAGGGGGAGGAGGAGAGAGAAGGGGGGAGGGGGGAGGAGAGAGAGACACTAAGGAAGGAAGGAAGTTAGATATTCAGCCCAAAGAGAGAACTCAAGATAGATAAGCATCTCCATACATCTGATCAGGGACGGAGGTAATGAAGAGAGAAATTGCCAGACAAGCCTGGTTCCCCCCCGCCCCCAGATGGGTAGCTGAGTTCCTCATTGTGAGAGGAGACGGGGTAGGCATGTCCCTGGCCAGAGCTGGGCAGACCCGAGGGGGCCGGGGTTAGGGGGTGAGCCCAGGCCGGCGGCTGAGCCCTAAGCGGCTTCTGGGAGACCTGCAGTTGATCTGCAGCTCAGGGCTGGAAAGGGCCTGGGCTGGGGAGGCCGGAGAGAGCAGACAGGCTGGGATGCACGGCTGTCACAGGAAGCCGGTCCTGGGCTGGCTTATCCACAGAGCAGAGAGGTGGGGAGCGGGGAGAGGGACCCCCCAACGACACACTTCCACACAGGGGAGCCAGCCTCCCTCCAGAGTACCACGCCAGCTACTGTGGTGTCTCACTCTTGAGCCTCAGTCAGACCACCTTGTCTTTGACGGGGCCACTGTGCAGAAACGGGGGGCTCAGAGCCGAGGTGTGTCTGAACCATGCCTGGCTGATGATACTAAGCCCATCTCGTGTGTGTGTGTGTGTGTGTGTGTGTGTGTGTGTGTGTGTGTGTGTGCGCGCGTGTGTGTGTGTGAACTCAGAGCCTGGGCTCTGTCTGAGGTTTTTGTTTTTGCTCAGAGCTAGCACTCGACCACTTGAGCCACGACTCTACTTCCGACTTTTCGCTGGTTCATTGGAAACAAGATCCTCATTAGCTTTCCTGCCTGCTCTGGTTTTGAACCGTGATCCTCAGATCTCAGCCTCCTTAGAAGCTTGGATTACAGGCGTGAGCCACCGGGCGCCTGGCAAAGCCCATGTTCTTTCCGCGTACAGCAATGAAAATGTTGACTCAGGACCTGGAATTTGAGAGCAATAGGGAAAGTTCTAGAAACAAATCCACCTTAAGCCCTCCAGGAACCTCCATCTACCCCCTACTGGCAGACCAGAGGGGCCCTAGGCAGCCCTTGTAGAGGGGGGCTGGTGGCCCCGTCCGCCCCCCTCAGCCCCCCCTCTCTGGTGACAGCGGAGGAGCCCGCCCCTCCGCCCCTTCCCTGCAGCTGTTGCCCGGTGCATTCTTCCCGGCTTTCTCATCCCTGGGCTGGCTGCTTCCCACCACCTTGAAGCCTGGCTGCTTTTTGTAAAATTTCCTGGCACTGCTTTTATTGGCCCAGGGGACCCAGGAACAGGTGTCACTCCAGGTCCAAGGAGGGAGGGGGCTGGGAATGGAGGAGTCCGCGTGGAGCAGCCCAGCATCCTCGTTCTTGCTGACTCCCAGCATCCATGGGGCTTCTCCAGGGGCCCACTGGGTCTCTCTTCTCTCACCAGAAGTCCCCCATCCCCCACCCCACCAGGCAAACCCAGGGTCTCTCCCCGCGGGGCGCCCCCCCCCCCCCCCCGCCTTAGCCCAAGAACTTCCTAAGCAGAGAGATGAACCCAAATAGTTGAGGTTTTAAAGCACAAACAAAGGCGGATGAAATCAAGGTCGGGAGACATGACTCCAGCACGCAGCTGCTCACAGAGGTCCCTGAGGAGAGCCGGGCTCCGAGCCCTGAAACCAGCAGCAAGGCCTGCAGCCCCCGCCCCGCCCCTGCCGTGTCCCTGTCGGCAGGCAGCTTTCTGTCCCCCGAAGTGGTGTCCCTCTATCACTCAGGGGTGGCCTGCAGTGGTCACCAGGGCCCCTCTGAGTGACCGGTCCTCACTGGCAACAGGGGTGTCTGGGGAGAGGATGAGATTCTCGCCACAGAAAAGGCTCAAACTAAAGACAAGGCCACCGGATTGGAGGCCCTGGCAGAGGGACCCTGCTATAGGGAGCGGAACAGGGACTTCAAGGCCCTGAGATTGTTAAGGCTCCACTGTAATGTGGCGTTGAGATTTTGCCATCTTAGTCTCCTTCTTCTTGTCCTCCTCTTCTTCCTCCTCTTCTTCTTCCTCCTCCTTCTCCTCTTTTTTTTTCTTTTGTCAGTAGTGGGGCCTGAACTCTAGGCCTAGGCGCTGTCCCTCAGCTCTTCAGCTCAAGGCTAGCGCTTTACCACTTGAGCCACAGCGCCACTTCTGGCTTTTTCTGCTTATGTGGTGCTGAGGAATTGAACCCAGGGCCTCATGCATGCAAGGCAAGCGCTCTACCACTGAGCCACCTTCCCAGCCCCTCCTCCTCCACCACCACCACCTCCTCTTCCTCTTCCTCCTCTTCTTCTTCCTCCTCCTCCTCCTCTTCTTCTTCCTCCTCTTCCTTCTTCTTCTCATTCTTCTCTTCCTATTCCTCTTTCTCCTCTTTGTTTTTTGTGCCAGAATGGTGGCTTGGACTCAGGACTTAGGCCCTTGTCCATCAGCTTTGGTGCTCAAGGTTGGTGCTCTATCCCTTGAGCAACAGTTCTACTTCTGGCTGTTTAGTGGTTAGTTGAAGGTAAGAGTCTCATGGACTTTCCTGCCGGGGCTGGCTTCAAACCACAATCCTCAGATCTCAGCCTCCCAAGTAACTAGGTTGGCCTCTACTTCTAAGAAGTGATGGCTCTGAAATCTTGTAGTTCTGTGACATCTCAGTAGCCCTGCAGAGGGGAGAGCAGGTGGCCAGGGTGGGGGTGGGCTTGGAGCTGGGTGCCTGGGACAGATTCCAGCCTCTCCATCCTCAGTCTCCTCACCTGCAAAGTGGAGATGACCACAGTAGAAATAAAAACATAGACACCCCTGCACAGCAGAGCGCTTGGGGGAAAGGGTCTATTGTGGGGAAACCTCATACTCTCAGCTATGACCGTATTTTGCCTCTTGATGTTTGTTTTCCACTGGCTGTTTGCCTGACACTACTCTGGGCACTGGGAGTTTGGTGGACAGTAATTCCAACCCACATCCTATCACTGAGTATGAAGAGAAGGCTTAAAAATGAACGGCCAAGCTGGGCACTGGTGCTCATGCCTATAATCCTAGATGCCCAGGCTGGAGGTCCACAAGACTCGGATTATCTCCAATTAACCAGCAAAAGGCCAGAAGTGGAGTTGTGCCTCAGGTGGTAGAGTGAATGAAAAAACTCAGACACAGCACTAAGGCCCGAGTTCAAGCCCCAGTATTGGGGTGCGCGCGCACACACACACACACACACAAAACAGAATAATTGGGGCCAGGAGCAGGGCTCAGTGGCAGAGAAGACTCAGTGGCACAAGACCTTGAGTTCCATCCCCAGCACCATCACCACCCACACTTACCACACACTCATGCACACACGTACTTGTATACACACAGGCACGCACAGAGGAAAGAGTAATCAGATCCAGCTCCTATTTTCAGAGAGCTCAACCCTGACCAGGAGGTCGTGGCTGGGAGGTGGAGGTTGCCACTTCCCTCCGGGAGTCCCCATTTCCTGTCTGGAAATGCAGCTGGCATCAAAGTGGCAGAGGGCCCCGCGGGGTCAGTGGGATGTCACGCGGTGGCTCTCAGCGCCTCTCCTATGTCAGCTCACCTGAGATCCAGAACCACCCCCAAGTCAGAGGGTGTTAGCCCCGTTTTTGGGAAACAGGCCCGGAGAGTTCCTGGGCTGTCTCCATCGGAACCAGGAGTCAGAGGTATAGCTGCAGACCCAGCTTCTCCAGAATATGGTTTTCTAAGCAGGGTGAGGTGAGGGTGTCCTGGTTGAAGAAGAGATGAGAGAGCGGGCAGCAAGGGGCAGACCTTCTCCTCTAGGCAGCCCCCCCCAACCCGTGCCCTGCCTGCCTGCCTGCCTGAGCTCACTGGGGCCACTCCTTGGCTTGTCTGTTCTGTGCCAGGCAGAGGGCAGCTTGGGGACCAGGACTGGGTCCAGCCCATCTCTCCACAGTATCTTGCTTGGTGTAGAGCAGAGTCCCCTTGAAAGTCTGGGGTGAGGAGGATAAACATGAAAGAAGAGAAAGGGGAAGAGCAGCAAAGGGAAGGAGGAAGGACCAGAAAAGACCAGTGACATTGTGGACTCTAACCCCCTCCCCCCCCCGAGCTGCCCATGTGCTCATCTCGGCAGGTGTGTGGTCATGGGGTTTGGAGGTCTTAAGTAACCTGGTACCAAGGGGTATTGGCATCTTTACCCCACCGGGGGAGACTCAAGCTAAAGCCTCATGGCTTCAGTTCCAACAAAGACATAGGAGAGCTTCCCCGTGTTCCTTGTTTTCCATCCATTCATCCATCCACGCATCCATCCAGCTTCCATCCACACAACATCCACACATCCATCTACACATCCTTCCATCATCCATCCACACGTCCATCCATCTATCCACACATATCTCCATCCATTATCCATCCACAAATCCACACATTTATCCATCATCATCCATCCATCCACACATTAACCCACTCGTCTCTCTCTATATCCATCCACACATCATCTACACATCCACTCATCCACACATCATCCATCCATCTCCATCCATCATCCATCCACATCTTTAAGCATCTATCCATCCATACGTCTATCCACACATCATCCATCATCCACACACACACACATCCATCATCCACACATTTATACATTATCATCCATCCACCCACACATTAACTCACACATCTATCCACATATCCATTCACACATCATCCACACACATCCATCCATCATCCATCCACATACCCGTCTACACATCCTTCCATCATCCAACCACCATCACACACATCCATGCACACATTCATCCACTAACCATCATCCACCATCCCTCCACACATCCATCCATCATCCATCCATCCATCAATCATCATTCATTCATCCATTCATTTATCCATTTGCACATCCATCTAGTCGCCTGTGTATGCACCCATCTATTCATCATCACAGATAAGTCCATTGTTCATTCATTCAGCATACACTCATTCATTCGCCTATCACTCATCCATCATTCATCTGTCCACCATTCATTCAGTGTTGGTTGAGTGCCTATGGAGGCCTCTGTCCCATGGGGCCTAGAACCTTACAGGAAACACAACCAAACAGCCAAGAAACCACATAAAACAAAGGGCTGATTACAGAAGTGTCATGCGGAAGCTACCTGGGAGAAGGCAGGGAGCCACCTGTGCCCATCCCTAGGCCTCAGACTAGGGAGGGTCTTCCAGCTGCAGGAGGAGTATTCGGGCAAGAGGGAAGAGCATATGCAAGTACCACAGGTGAAACCGAGCCATTTCACACTTCCATTCTCTTTGTCTGGCAAGTCTTAGGAAGCTTGTGAACTCAAATGAGAGGACTTGAAGGACAGAGCAGTTCTAGGGCCTGGGGCCAGCTATATGGACTATAGAGAGACACCTAGAGGAAGGAGAGACTCAAGTATGGTTATTTCCCAGATGTTTAGGAAGTCCACGTGGGTTTCCTATTCAGTGAGACCCAGGCTGTTAAGCAAACAGCAAGGAACTGGCTTGCACAGCATGGTGTGGAGGAAAGTCTCTCATCAGCTTCCAGACAGGAGATCTTCTCTGGGCAGAGGGGAAAATGAGGGATGGAGAAGAAAGAATGACAGGCGGGACACCAGTGACCCCCGGGGCTGGAGCTGCAGGAGGAGGAGCACTGGACTCAGAGCCTCACAGATACGTGCGGGGCCCTGGCACTCCCTGCCTTGTGGCCAGGTCATCCACGTCCTGTGGGCCTCAGTTTCCTCTTCTGTCAAATGGGGGCAATGGTAACACCTGGGTAACTGTGGGGACAAAAGGGGATCATGCCTATGGCTCTACAAACTGTGCTGGGTGCGTGCGTGGAGGTAGGGTCCCTTCCCTGGAGGAGGCTGATGGCCGGGGGTCTGGTTCTAGCTGTGTTTCTAGCTCTGCCACGAGCCAGGCTGAAAGTTGTCTATCCTCCATTCTCCATCCTCAGGTCTGGTTCAGCAACCGCCGTGCCCGCTGGCGTAAGCAGGCAGGAGCCAACCAGCTGGCCGCGTTCAACCATCTTCTGCCAGGAGGCTTCCCGCCCACCGGCATGCCCACGCTGCCCCCCTACCAGCTGCCGGACTCTACCTACCCTACCACTACCATCTCCCAAGGTGAGCTTCCTGCCCACCCCTACCTCCTTCTCCTGCCCCGCCCACCAGCCTGCCTGTCACTCACAAGAGTGTTCCTCCCTTATGACTGGGTGCAGACCAAGAGGCCACAGACCATTAAGATAGAGAAGATACAGTTCTGTGGTCCCGCCCTTGAAATGCTTAGCTTCCCAGAGGCCACAGTCGCCAGGGAAGGTGGCAATACAGCCTCTGCACCCAGTTACAATGAGCTTTTCAAATGGGAGCCTCTTAAGGGTCTCCTTGCAATGCCAGGCTGGGGTTTGAGATGCTGCCTTCCTACCAGGAGATGCCCATGCAGGGAGGAAAAGCTCAGAATGTTGTCTATTGATTTGGGGCCAAGTATAGCCAGTCTTCAATTAAAATGAGAATGGAAGCTGGGCACCAATGGCTCATGCCTGTGATCCCAGCTACTCATGAGGCTGAGATTGGAGGGTCACAGTTTGAAGCCAGCCCGGGCAAGAATGTCCATGAGACTCTTGTCTCCAGTTGCTCAAGTGGTAGAGTGTTAGCCTTGAGCAAGAAAGCTCAAGGGACAATGCTCAGGCCCTGAGTTCAAGCCCCAGTGCTGGCAAAAATAAAAGGAGTAAATAAATGAGAGTGGAAAGTGTGTGCATGTGTGTGTGCGTGCACATGTGTGGGCTGGCATGTGTGCGTGCGTGCACATGTGCGGGCTGGCATGTGTGTGTGCGTGCACATGTGTGGGCTGGCATGTGTGTGTGCGTGCACATGTGTGGGCTGGCATGTGTGTGTGCGTGCACATGTGTGGGCTGGCATGTGTGTGCCAGTGCTGGGGGCTGAACTCAGGGCCTCTGGCTCCCACTTGGCTTTTTCACTCAAGTCTGTCATTTTGCCACTTGAGCCAGTGCTCCATTTCTGGCTTTCTACTGGTTAATTGGGGATGAGAGACTGGTGGACTTTTCTTTTTTTTTATTTTTTTTTTATTTTATTTTATTTGTGAACATACTGTACAGAGGGATTACAATTACATGGGCAAGATAATGCGTACATTTCTTACCAAGCATTGCAGCCTCCTCCTTTGTTTACCCTTCACCTCCCTTCCCAGCCTCCCCCCTCCCCCCCCAATCCTTCCCCCCCCCCCCCGCTCCCCCCCACCGACATTGTAAAGCTCCTTTTTGACATGACAATTTGTACTTCTCATTGTTGCAACAGGTCCACCTGAATCCTTAAATGACTTGTTTTTCCCCATCTCCTCCATAAGTTATACTGACATCAAATATATTGAAAGCGGGGGTTATACTGTGGGGGAGGGACATACAAAGCAACAAAGAAATAAAGTTATAAATGCGTTAGAAACACATGCATGAAAGAAAAAAAACATTAAAATACCTATCTAAGGATTCATTTTCCTAACATCACATTATCTGACTTTTTCTGCTTGACTCGTACATATACTAGATATTGCAAATAAGGGAAACCATGGGACCTGTGTTTCTTTGTGCCTGGCTTAATATAATTTTTTCCAAGTTTTTCCATTTCCTAAGAAATGGGGCAATGTCATTCTTTCTGATGGAGGCATAGAATTCCATTGTGTATATATACCACATTTTCTTGATCCATTCATCTACTGAAGGGCATCTGGGTTGGTTCCATATCTTAGCTATGGTAAATAATGCTGCAATAAACATAGTTGTGCTGGTAGCTTTAGTGTGGTCTTGTTTGTAAACATTTGGGTAAATGCCCAAAAGTGGGATTGCTGGGTCATAGGGGAGCTCTATGTGAAGTCTTTTGAGGAACCTCCATACTGCTTTCCAAAGTGGTTGAACAAGTTTACATTCACTGGTGGACTTTTCTGCCTCAGCTGGCTTCCAGTCGATACTCATATCTCAGCCTCCTGAGTGTCTAGGATTGCAGGTGTGAGCTCCTGAGGCCTGACCTATGATCTTGAGATGAAATCATGCCAAGGTCAAAGGTGATGAGGTCCCAGCCTCAGAGGGCCACAGAGAGGGACTCTGATGGCAGATTCTCAGTCCAGTGACGAAAAACAGAAAAGGCTAGAGTTAGATTAATCAAAGCCTGCTGCAGGAGCTCTCCAGGAAGGACTGAATACTAAACACTAACTAAATCACTAAATACTGACAGGTATGTGAGTGAAGTAGAGTCCCTAAGAAACTTTCAGTTTGCCCAGCGTGCATTGAACATAACTGTATATCTAGCACCAAGCAACAAGGCCCATGTGGGGGCTCAGTTGAACTTGTGCAATCCTGGGTCACCGGAGAAGATGCTGTCTCTTCTCTCAAAGGACCAGACTTGGCAGAGGCCAAAGCAACATGGCCACTTCCTCCCCACTGAGATTCTTTCCCACTCAAGACCTCCCTTGGGTTTCTCCACAGATGGAGGCAGCACCGTGCACCGTCCCCAGCCCCTCCCACCGTCCACCATGCACCAGGGTGGGCTGGCGGCGGCTGCAGCCGCTGCCGACACCAGCTCTGCCTATGGGGCTCGCCACAGCTTCTCCAGCTACTCTGACAGCTTCATGAACCCCGGGGCTCCTTCCAACCACATGAACCCCGTCAGCAACGGCCTGTCTCCTCAGGTAAGTGGCCTCCCCATTCTGTCCCAGGTCTCATGGCCAAGACAGCTGTTGGTCCAGTCGGTGGAGTTCCAGGTCAGCTCTTCCATGGGCAACACAGGGACCACTCAGAATCTACTGGTCTCCATGAAACACTTGGTTTTGGGGACCTCAGGAGGTGGACTGGGTGGGTCCTCTACCTGCACTTGTCTTATCTGTGGGCCATGGCGCCAGGCTGGTTTTTCTCAGTCTGCAGAGACTGGGTTGTGGATTAGCTCCTGACCTAACAGCCATCAGAGTTCATAAAACGCTGGCCCCATCGCCTTCATACGTCGGATGCCTGAGAGGCAGGCATGTGGGAAGCTGTGGGAAGTTTTGTTCTAAAAACCAAGAGTTCTTCCTGGATCTGTCCTGTTCTCCATCTCCAGCCTTTCTCAGGGGTAAATGGATCAGTGAGAATCAGGGCATATCCTATTGGTGGAGTAATTGCAAATCAGGTTCTGGGCCAGGACCTCTACTCTGATTGGGTCTTGAGAAGTCTGTTCACTTATGTGATTGGTTGCTGGTTAAGTCCCTTGTTGCCTTGTACTGTACTAAAAGTCTGGAGACCTGCTCTGGATAGAGTGGCAAACAATGCGGGGCTTGTGGCAGTTGTTGGTGGGGTTGTGGACCGGATTCCATGATGCTGGAAGTCCCTGTGAACTTGAGGTTCATTTTTATAGCAGTAACAGGCTCCCCAAAACCCCAGAGGAAAGGACTCAAAGCTGAGACTGATTTTATTTTGTCTTCTACCTGCGGTGCCCTTCCTTCCTTCCTTCCTCATGTCTACAAGAGGAATGGACACAGGACAGAGGATAAACTAGCCAAGGCAGCTGTAACATGCTGGGAAAGGTCTAGGCTTTGGGGCTGGGTTTAGAGTTTCCCCGTCCTGTTGTTTGGAGGTGATCTGGGGCTGCCTGCTACATTCACTTAGTTGCTGACAGAGTAAAGCACCCAGCACAAAGCCCAGCACAAAATAACACTAAGTAAATATTAGTTCTTTAAAGATTTGTTCTAATAATAGTTCTATTTTTCCTTCTGTTGCTTAGACAATATAATTAATAGGAGAAAACTGTTACTTTAAAAAAAAAAAAAAAAAAGAAAGTAAGCCAGTCCCTCATGGTTCACATCTGTAATTCTGATCTGATGGCCAGGGTTTGAAGCCAGCCTAGGCAGGAAAAGTATGTGAGACTCCTATCTCCAATTAACCACCAAAAAAGGGCAGAAGTGGATCTGTGGTTCAAGTGGTAGAACATCCACCTTGAGCAAAAAAGCTAAAAGGCATTGCCCAGGCCCTGAGTTCAAGCCTCAGTACTGGTGTGCGCACACACGCGCACACACACGCACACACACACACACACACAGCCAAAAGGACTCAAGCAAACTCCATCCTGGAGGTCATACCATCCAGCTATGCATTTGTGTTTTTTTTAAAAAAAGTTTTATTAGAATGCCTGTGGCTTTGGGGCAGTGGCAGCAGGGCTGAGTTTTACAGGAGACCATAGAGACCACAAAACCTACAGAACTGTGTGACCTGTACAGAGAACAATGCCAGCCTCTGATCTCAGCATGCTCAAGGGGGCTAACAGTCAGCCCGGCAGGCTCTTTCCTGTTTACCCCCATTGGTATGGAAGATGTACAGTCCATTTAGCTCCATGATTAAATTGTGGGGAAGGCCTCCCTGTGATTTTCTTGGAGTGGGGATAATGCTGGGATTGTAGAGTTTGGAATGAGATCCATCTCCACAAAGCGCCTAGCTCAGGCCTGGAATGGTATGTGTGCCAGGGAACCCTAAGCAGTTACAGGGAGAAGAAGCCCTTTCCGGTACCTTCTACCCAGCATGTCCTCTGGGCACTGCAGATGATTCTGCTGGCCTGGCTGTACTCGCCAGCCCTGGGGAACTGGTCTGTACTGGGCTTGCCTCAATCTCTTGCTGATACCCCAGGCAAATGACCTCCTACATCTACCACAGAGCCCCATGGGTTGCCACTTTTCCCTGGTGAGACTTAATTTGATTGGCCCCGTTTGGGGGTTCAAGATCATGACCCTCTGTTGCATGATAGCCAAAGTTAACTGTCCAGGCTGACCTTCCAGAGCTGGGGCAAGAGAGAGCATCACATGGGATCCCAGAATCCTCTGGGTTAGGACACTGCTGAGACTCGGGGGATTCTGCACCCCACAGTGTGATCCGGACACGTTTGGAAAGGCTAAGGAGGGACACCGAGGTATTGAGGTCACCTCTCAATTCAGACGGCAGGCCTAGGCCTGGGCCTAATCGCTCCTGTGCTGGTCCGACCGTCTCGTGTGCACCAAGTGTGATCCCCAAGCAGGAGGCCTCCCACCCAGCAGAGGAGAGATGTGCGGATGAGAGGTCCCTGGCCTTCAGGGAGGAGGGGGGAGAGGGAGAAACGCATGCACTGGTACGAGCGGCCAGACCCCTGCAGAAACTTCTCCATTCCGGGTTGGAAGGCTCAGCCATTAGATGATGTGTTTGCTGCCCCTGCCTTCATTCCTCCTTCATTCCTCCCTCGACCCTGGGGAGGACAGACTCTAACAGCAGGAGAGCCTGGGGAGGCATCCACCTGGTCTACCTGGTCTGTAATCCTCGGCAGAGAGGCTGTGGGGACGTGATGGATCGGTGGCTGAGTCCACTGCAGCTTTCCCCTCGAGGCGTGAAGAGTGATGGGGGCTGGGGGCTCTGACAGGGGGAGAGGGGACCTGGCAGGGGACAGCTGCGGAGAAAGGGCTGCACTGTGCTGTGAATGAGTGGATGTTGGACTTCTGCCCAGCACATCCTGAACTGGGGTTAGGGAGGGGGGGGTCTAGGTGTAGGACAAGCTCTGGCTTCATTCTCTCCTTTCTGGATAGACAAGGTTGGTGACCCATCTGCCCATCCCTGGGGTCTTGGAAGGGGTAAGGTGAGGCTAGGGTTCTCCCCAGTTTGAAATCTGTGTGGGGAGAGGGTTGTTCCCTATAGGAAGGGCTTGTCTGCAGCCCCTCTGGTCCACAGGGAGGGCAGCTTGGGCTGGACCAGCCACCCGACCTGGAGGGGCTGTAGGTACTGCTACCCTGACAGCTTTGGCCTTTGAAACTGGACAGTGGTTTGTTCACCCAGCACTCAGTGAGAGTCCCATTGGAGGATGAGGCTGGAGGTTTGTGGGACCCCGGGTCAGGTCCGGGGACAGCTAGTTCCTCACACTGATGTCCCGAGTCTGTTCTTTCCTCCAAGCCTGGGACATCGATGCCCTCGAGTCCTGGGCGTCCTCAAGAAGGCACTCCAGCAGAACTCTGCAGAAAGGCTCTTCTGCTTTTTCTGCCCTGAGCCCTGAGCCCTGGCTGTGCAGTGGGCAGCTACAAGGACAAAGACTGACCCAGGGCCGGCCACGAGCCAGTGCTGTCTCCCTGGCCCTCAGAACACATCAGGGAATCAGGAGAGCCCTGAGACTGAGGGCAGTCGCAGGTGGGCTGACACCTTTGCTCGGCTTTAGGGGGCTTCTCTATAGCCCTCACCATCAAACCCCACCTAATAGGGTCAGGTCCTACGAGCTCAGCACAGGACTCCAAGAGAGTCTGTGTGCCTCAGGCCCTTCAGAAGTGGCATCGGGAGAAGCAGGCCTGTTCTCAGCACCTCACTCGGATGCCTTGCCTGGGATTGGGCCCCTCACACCAGCTGCTCTCACCCCTTTGCTTCAAGCGAAGGGTCAGTTATTAGGAAGTGACTCTTTGTGTGTGCATGCATGTGTGTGTGTGTGTGTGTGTGTGCGCGCACGCACATGCATGTGTGCCCGATGGGGCATGAACTCAGGGCCTAGGTGCTGTCCTTTAGTTTTTTCCCACCGAAGGCCGGCACTCCAGCACTTGAGCCTCACCTCTACTTCCAGCTTTTTGGTCGGTTAACTGAAGATAAGAGTCTCATGGACTTTCTTGGGTTTCAAACCTCAGATCTCAGCTTCTTAAGTAGCTGGGATTATAGGTGTGAACCACCAGTGCCCAGCTTGGAAGAGATTCCTGGAGAACAACTCGGGAGACTTAAGTTGGAGACAAAGGACACATCTTATAACAGGGGAGTCCTCTGATGGCTTCACAGCGACTCTGTCTAGGAATGACAAGCCAGGTACCCAGAGACAGGAAAGAGGATGCCAGTCCTGCCCAGAGGGGGTCCCATTGGGCTCCAGATCCCTAGTCCAGGGCCTTTGTCTGCGCATTGTAGAAAGGGAGACTTGCGTCTGCCCCCGTCACTTCTGGTGCTCCTCATCACATCCTCGCCGGCTGTCATCTCCTTCGTCCCCCTCGGGAGCTTAAAATGAAGGCATCTGTAAAAGAGATTTACATATTTACAATCCACCCATATTGACCTACTGAAAACTGTCTTCCAAGTGTGCTGTTAATCACAGGACTGTGGGGGCACACCAAGCTTTCCTGTCCTTTCCTGCTAGTGTTCCCCCTCCTTCCCCTCTAGTGCACACCAGAGTTGTGGTGATAGCAGCTGGGCTTAGCACTCCTTTAGCAGGTGGGAGTCCCCAAGTTCAATCCCTTGCAGCACAGAAATAAACGTGTCAATAAAAATAAGTAATCGCAATGACCGTCAGTGTGAATTGAGTGTACACAGCTAGCCAGGCATGAGCAGGGTGAAATGTCATGGGCTTTCACACGCTGAATCTCAGGGGTTATCTTGTGACCCTTATTTTACAGATGAGGAAAGTATCTTGTCCAGAGCTATCCATCATCATTATCCATCCATCTACCTACATATTCATCTATCTACCTATCCATCTATCTACACATCCACCAGTCCATCTGTACATCCATCCACCAATCCATCCATCCATCCATCAATCCACACATCCACCCATCCACACATCCATCTACCTCCTCACCCACTCATCCACCTATCCATATATTTATCTATCCACATTCTATCCAAAATCTATACACACACACATCCATCCATCCATCTCCCATCCATCCATTTATCCATCCATCATTCATCTATATATGCATCTGTCCATTCACACATCTATCCATACATCCATCCGCATAGCCATCCATTCACCAGTCTGCCCATCCATCCAATTATTCATCCATCCATCCATCCACACATCCATCCATCTGCCAGTTCATTCATCTTCCCATCCATCCATCCACATATCTATCCATCTGTCAATTCATCCATCCAACTACCCATCTATTTATTCATTTATCTATCCACTCACACATCCATCTCTCCTCCAAATACCTATTGAGCCATGTGTCAGGCTCTGTGGCAGTAACAGAGCTATCCGGTGCAATGATGCTAATGTGTCATATTTTCTTCCTGTGAGGTCAGTCTAATGGTCCACATTCAAGTTCAAGGTCACATAGACAATTAATGGGAGATTGCCAAACTTCCCCTTCCTCCACAAAGCTCCAGGCTGTATTTGTGATTGTTGATGATCAGGGTTCTCCTAAATGCTTCTCAATAGCAGATACTCAATGTTGCATTCCACCACCGTCCAGGACCTCCAGGGGAGGGTCAAACCAGCAAGAACAGAAACTTCACCAATAGAACCCTCCTGGGTTCCAGAACCTACCTGAGCACTTGGCCTGCTTAAAATCCTTCAAACCCCACCACAAGCCCACACTTAGGGAAATGTACCCAGAGAGGTTAAATAACCAGCCCCAGAGCTGGTGAGTAGTGGGAACAGGTGTTGGAGATCTGCTTGACCCATGAACATCACCATCCTTCAACCCTCCCCAGCACAAGGGCAAGGCATACTGCTGGCCCTAGGGAACAGAGCCCTGCCCTGCACAGGCACCGGGAACTCCCTACGCCTCATCCTCTACTCCCTTCCTCTTTGTCCCTGTCCCTTTATTGGTGACATTGCGTTTATAATAAGCATTTAAAATGAGTCTTGCTGGACCAGAGACAAGGAAGGAGGAGGGAGCAAGAGATTTGTAGGCTAGAAGATGGGAGGGGGATTGTGGGGTGTTAAATAGCCCAGAATTTTTAAAAAACTGATGCAAATCACTAGTAGGAGAGAAAATTATATGCAATTACGTCCTGATATTGGAAGGTTTTGCCTAGCCCAGGCAACAAGATCTCATTAACAAGCAGAAAATAAGATTGAAATGGTGTGTAAAAGAGCTGAAAAATGAATTTGAATGCTGCGTTTGTCCACAATTACCCCCTCCTTCACACATATTTTATTGCAATTTTTTTATTATTCTTAATCTCTCTATTCCTCAAAGCAGATTGGGGACATCCTGGCATTACCAGGGCATCGGGAGGAGGTGTGGAGGATATTTCTTTTCTGCCCCATTGAAAGGAGACCCTTCTCTCAAACATTTCCCAAGGTTGGGGTTTGGAGGGATCAGAATTCATTTCTCCAGCTTAGTGGGTTGTCAGAACACGGAGCTTTAACCCCAGCTGCCTGCTCCTCTGAGCCCCGCCCCGCCCTTCCCTTGCAATTCCGCTACCTCCCACTTCCTTCTCCTTGCCTTCTGAGGGCCTAAAAAGAGCTCTTCTTTCAGGGACCCTCTCCCTCAGGTGCCCAAGGGGTGTGAGGAGGCCTAGAGAGAGAGCACACGCAGGGCCTTTGCCAACAAGCCATCCTGACTTGCAGACTGGGTCTGCCACCGGCCCTGGGGCAGCTTGCTTCTGGGTGTCGTATTTCTCACCTTGAGTAAAGGGACTGATGCATAGTAGGTGGTTAGTAAACGTGTCTTCTCAGAGCCTTGCCCTCATCTGTGCCTTGAGCCCCAGTTCTACACCACATCTCTTCCCTTCCTTTCTTCCCCTCTCACTTTTTTGGTGTTGGTACGTGGGCTTGGATTCAGGTTCTGGATGCCATCCCTTAGTTGTGGCTGTTGTTGTTTTTCAGTCAAGGCTGGTGCTCTCCCACGTGAGTCACAGCTCTGCTTCTGGCTTTTCCGTGGCTACTTGGAGATAAGAATCTCACCGTCTTTCCTATTCATGCTGGCTTCAAAATGCACTCCTCAGAGCTCAGCCTCCTGACTAGCTAGGATTTCAGGGGTGAGCCACTGGCGCCTGGCTCTCCTTTTCTTCTTTTTTTTTTTGGTCGGCCGTGGGGCTTGAACTCTGGGCCTGGGCGCTGTCCCTCAGCTCTTCAGCTCAAGGTGAACGCTCTACCACTTGAGCTACAGCCCCACTTGCGGTTTTTCTGGTGGTTATTGGAGATAGGAGTCTCACGGTCTCTCCTGCCCGGGCTGGCTTTGAACCGCAATCCTCAGATCTCAGCCTCCTGAGTAGCTAGGATTACAGGCGTGAGCCACCAGCGCCTGGCTCCTTTTCTTCTTGATCTGCATCCATCCTGCACCCTGCAGGCTGTTCTGCTGATCCTGCCTGGGGAAGAGAGGTGACTGCCTTTCTCCTCTCCCCTCTCTGCCCTGTGATCTGGAAAGGATGAGCTGGGAGAGACAGGGACAGGAGCTCCATGTGATGTTCTAGGATTGGGGAAAACTGAGTCCTCCTGAACCTCCATTTCTCATCGCTGCTAGTGACTCTGGTGGGGGCCAGGGGTAGGGATCAGAGGTTAATTTGGGGACAGTACCAGGAAACTGAGTTTTCTTTTTTTGTTTTGTTTGTTTGTGTTTGGCCGGTCATGGCGCCTACCACTTGAGCCATAGCATCATTTCTGGCTTTTTCTGCTTATGTGGTGCTGAGGAATCGAACCCAAGGCTTCATGCATGCAAGGCAAGCGCTCTACCACTGAGCCACCTTCCCAGCCCATGAGTTTTCTTTTCTTTTTACTTTTTTTTTGTTAGTGGTGGTGGGGTTTTGAACTCTGGGCCTGGGCACTGTTTCTCAGCTCTTCAGCTCAAAGCTAGTGCTCTACCACTTGAGCCATAACTCCACTTCTGGTGGTTTATTGGAGATAAGAGTCTCACGGACTTTGAACCTCGATCCTTAGATCTCAGCTTCCTGAGTAGCTAAGATTACAAGCATGAGCCACCGGCGCCAAGCATGAGACTGAGTTTTCTTGAACCTAAAGTCAAGGGACATCTTTTCAAAGTGTCCACCCTCCAGACTGTCAATATATCTGTATCAGCTCCCAGAGACCCCTCCAGACTCTATCTGCCAGCCCCTGGCCTTAGCCTGATGGGGAGAGCTCTCTACCCTGTTTCTCAGTTGCCCCATGCCTCCCCAGCCCTGTCCTTTTGCCCCTAGCCAGGCAGGGATGTGGCTGCCCCAGAGGTGTGGATTGATGATTTTCACCACAACTTTTAGTTCTGACCCTCAGGACTCCCCCCATCCACCCCCCCCCCCAAGTCTCTGCAGCCCTGGAGTGCAGTTCCTGCCAAGTTCTGGTTCTCACGGCTCCTCTGCCTTTGTGAAGCTCGCTTGCCCACCTCTGTGGAAAAGCTGAGCTGTTTCCCTGCTGGCGGCTGGCTCACCCAACCCAGTCCACCTGCTGTTGTCCATCACGTGCCCGGCTCCAGCTCCCAGGGAGAGGCCAGGGCAGAGCCATCTTCTGTGAAAACAGAGCTGTGTTTATGTGTCTGCCTTTCTTGCCCCTTTTCCAGGGTGGAGGGGTGAGGAGGAAGGGGGAGGGGACAGTCATGCCTGCTTTGAGATCCTCCAGGAACAGGGGTGAGGGGGTGGGGGTCGGGTCTTGGTTTCCAGGGGTGTGTGTGTGTGTGTGTGTGTGTGTGCATGCGCGCACACGTGCGTGCGTGCATGCCCTTCACGGAGGAGGAAGAGAGCAAGCTGGTCTTTTCTCCTTTTCGAGGACAGATTGAGTCTAGGGAGCTGAGCTTGTGCCTCAACTGAGAGTGTCTAAGGAGGATGATGGCCTTCAGGGGACAAGTGTCCACCACTGAAACAGCCAAATGCCAAACCTGCTCCTATGGGGAAGAAGGCAAGGGAAGTGTCCAGCATGGGATGTCTGGGTGCCCCCATGTGTGGCCCAGCCCACAGGCAGCACTGAACTGCGAGGCTCGTGACATTGACTTTGGTGGCTCTCAGTGTCTGGTCAACCCCAAACATAGGCCTGTCTGACAAGACACAGCCACACTGGGCTCCCAGGAAGAGAGTGAGGCAGCTGCTCTTGGCTCTGACCCTAGGTTACACTGTCACACCTTCAAGTTCCAGGATCTAAAGATCCTTGTGAACACAGCACATGGAAGGTTCAGAGAAGAAAGGCGCACGGCTGTCTCTACTCTGATGTGGTGTGTTTTGGGGGAGCTGGTACCCTCTTTACAGTGAGCCTTTAGAGATGGGTTGTGGAGCAGGCAGTGTGGTGAGGAAGAGGGATTGGATCAGGGAAAGTAAAGGAAGAGAGTGGAAGTAGATCACAGCCTGAGCCACAGGCAGTGACTTAGTGGCTTCTGATTTCCATGTGCCATGGACACAGTAACCAGCGGACCAAGATTTGAATTCTAGCTCTTCTAAGCTACAAGTCTTCTATCTGCACCTTCTTCCCATCCTCCCTGGGGGAGGAGGAGGAGGGAACCCCAGTCGGGGAGGGGGGGATGGGGGGTTGCTGGGTTTCCCAGCAGGACAGGGGCTTAACAGTCCAGAGCTGCCTGGCTTGGTGGGAAAGAATGCAAATAGCGGATTTGTCCTTCTTTCTGATTAGCACGGGGGGCTCAGGACGAGACAGTCCCAACAGACAGAGGGAAAGAAAATGAGGGAGATTAGCAATTAATACTGAGAGCCTCTCAGGCCCATCCCTAGGGCCCCTGGTAAGATCCGGGATGGGTGGGAGACTGGATTTGGGAGGCCCAGGCAGGATTCCTGGTAGGAGAGGCAGGTATGACTTTGAGGGTCCCCAGAGACCATGCCCTTCCTGTCTCCAGGTGTTTAACCTGCTGTTCCTCCTGGGCCTGGGACCCCCCCACCCCCACCCTCTTTGCCCTCTTCCTTCCCATTCTAGGCAACCCATGCAGACTTGGTTCATACATTGGCTGCCTCCTCCGTTACTTCCCTTTCCCCGGCTTCATGAGCTATCCATCTGTGCTGCCTCTGGGCGCCTGTCACATTTTATCACTCTATGCAAAGCCCTCCCCCCGGCCCCCACCCCCGACTTCTAGACCACTGCTGTTCTATAATACTAATAATGGTTAAATATTTTGATGGCTCACCACAGGTCCGATGTGTGCTGAGACCGCTACCGGGGTCATCTCAATTCATCTCTGTGACGCACCCTTGGGGAAGGCGCTGGAATTATTTTTAGTGGTACAAAGACAGTTTCAGACATTTGTCTCAGGCATGTTGCTCACTGAGGAGCAGGACCTAAACTTGAAGCCAGCCTGCCAGGGGTTTGTGGCATGGGGGAGGCGAGGAGAGGGGGGAGCGCGGCCATGGACCTCGAGAAACCCTTCCTACACAGGAAGTGTCATGTTTCCTTCCCGTTTTCTGGGGAGACCTTTTCAGAACCCCAAAATGTGAGTCTGATTTCCACAAAGCCCAGCGCCCTCCAGAGGCAGAAGGGCAGAGAGCAGGATGCAGGGGCTGGCACCCCAATTTGGGGCTGTCTCCAGTACTCAAGTCTTACCAGCCAGGCTCAGCTCTGCCTCTCTTTCTCCCTCTGTAAACCCAGGCTGAGGAGGAAGCTCTGATGCTGTAGGAACCTGCTGGTGGAGGGCTCCAAGGTTCTGTGTGTGTGTGTGTGTGTGTGTGTGTGTGTGTGTGTGTGTGTGTGTGTGCGCCCACACCCAGACTGGGACTTGAACTCAAGACCTAGGCCCTGTCTTTTAGGTTGTTTATGTTTTTTCCTCGAGGCTATAGAGTCTCTACCACACGAGCCACAGCTCCACTTCTGGCTTTTTTGGTGGTTAATTGGAGATAAGAGTCTCACGGGCTTTCCTTCCCCAGCCTAGCTTTGAACCTCGATCCTCAGCTCTTAGTCTCCTGAATAGCTAGGATTAACAGGCGCAAGGCACCGGCTTCTGGCCCTGAGGTTTTGGTAGGTAGGGACTAGATGCACACAAGGGAATCAGTACGGGGCCGGCCCGAGGCCTGGCATTTCGGAGCCTCCTTCCCCAGCACCTTTGCCTGGCAGCGTCTGTCTCGGTCCACCCCCTTTCTCACTGTGATCCTCCAGTCCCCACTCCCGGGCTCCTGCCCGAAGCCTCAGCCACAGGGCTCCCCTCTTACCCCTGTCCTCTTCCCAGCTGGGCACATTTCTCCAGCACCTTCACCAGAGGGAGCAGGGGTTCTGGCACCAAGGGAGGCCAAGGGAATTTGGGGAGTCGCCAGGTCTGGGCCTACATCCGCAGGACATAGTTGGAGATCCTCGGAAGGGAAGACCTGGATGCCCCACCCCACCCTTCATTCCTATGTACCTGCCTTGCCCCCCCCGCCCCCCAAGAATGGAGCCTCTGTTGCACATTCTTGCCTCCCCCTGGCTGCTACCGGTGGTTGAGAACTTTCTCTTGGGCGGGTGGGAAATAACATCCCCAACTTACTTTTTGGGGGTCCCTTCCTCTCCCACCCCTTCCCTCCCTTGTCTGACTCTCCTGACGGCCGTCTGTGCGCTCGGCCCCCTCAGCCTCACCATTGGACACCCATCCTCCCTTGTCCTCCTCACCTGCCACGCACCTGCAGACAGGATCCCGGACCCTCTCTTTTCCCTCCTCCATCTCCACTCCCTTCTTTCAGACCCTCTTCTGCCCCTTCTCTCTCCTCCCGCTCCCCCCCCATCCCCTTCCCCTAATCTCTTCACTCTGCTTTCATTTGGGAGGGTCTACCTAGAACACAGCAGCCTCTCCCATGTCGCTCAGCAGCGAACCCCTTCCTCCCTCCCCCACATCATCACCCTCAGCTCCACTGGGTTTGGCTGTGCAGGGCGGAGGTGGGGAGGGGTCCCCCAGGCCAGGCAGGGTGGGGGTGGCAGGCAGGGGGACAGGGACAGGAGGCGGGGCACGCGTGGCCACCCCTCCCATTCCACCGCAGCAGCGCCACCACAGCCGCGCCTTTGATCCATGGCCCGAGGCCGCCTGACAGTGGAAAATGCGGGGAGACAAAACCACTCAGTCAAAGTGATTCTCAACAACTGTCTCCCCGAGATAAGGACTCGCTCGGGCTCAGCGGCCTGCTTAATTCCGGCCTGCCCGGCCTGGGATCCGGGCATGGCAGCGAGCGGCCGCTGGGCGGGCCTCAGCACAGGCCTCTGTGCAGGTCTGCCTGGGGGCAGGGGGGGGGGACACCCAGGACCCAAAGTGTGACAGACCCCTTCATGCTACCAAGGGGCCCGGGCTGGGGCTGACAGCCCAGGGACAGCTACCCAAGGTCCTAGGGAGGAGAAACTTCCTCACCAGGCATGGAGGGGTGCCTTTCCTTCTTCTTTCATCAGGAATCCCCTCCCCACCAACGTGCTTTGCCCAGAACATTCCCACCCTCCCCTCTGCCCTTGTGCCATCCCTATTCACCCCTGGCTTCAGCTTCCGTCGGATCCCCAATGGGGTAGGGGGGCAAGGGTGAGCATAAGTCTTCCCAGACCCTGGTTCTTCCCCAGGGTAGTACCATTGTTTCTGAACTCTTTCTGGATACTTCTCTCTCTACCCCCTCTAAAGCAAAGTCCAGACTATCTGCTGTCCCATGTCCCCAGTGCAAAGCCTTGTAAGCAGTAGTGGTCTACAAGTGTATTCCCACACCAAGTGGACTTGGCTTGCCCGCCCCCCACCCCATCTTCAAGAACCTTCTATTAGGAAAAGCCACTAAGCAGACAACCCTGAGCCAGAGGCCTCTAGAGAGGAAAGGATGCTCTGGCGAACCTAGGGAGGCTCTGTGGCCCTGGTCTCCTCCATCAAGGGAACTTCTTTACTCAGGGCTTGGCTAACCTGGCAGGGTAGACAGGGCTTAAAGGCCAGGCTTTGCCCTCTGACCCTCGTCCACCAGCAAGTTGGGTTCCAAATGAAGATCGGGAGACACCGGAGATTCTATTGCCAAGTGAGGCCAAGAGAAAGCTCCAGCCATGGCCCCCGGTCCTATATGCTTCTCTTGTGGGTTTGTGAAGCATGGAAACAGCTTCGTGGGCAGGTGATTCCGCCCAGGATGGGGGTGGCAGGACCAGCGGTAGAAGGGGCATCCCCAAGGTCCCTCTGAGAGCAGGGGTGAATCTAGATGACCATTGGAGGATGGATCCTTCCCAGGGCAGGGAGACTCGAACCACCCCAGTGGCTCCCATCAGAAAGTCAGCTCTGGGCTGCCTTCACACCTGTTTCCAGGGAAGGCTTGGCATCTCAGAAGCACAGCACTAGCAAGCTCACCCAGGTATGAAGCTGGAGGCCCTGTTGAAGGCCTGTCTAGCCTTCACATGCCCGGGGACCCCTAGAGCCCCGACCACATCGGCGAGATGACCTCCTTTTTTTGAGAGTGAACTACCCTCCCCCGAAATTTCAGCTCTGGGCACCACCCTGGAAATAGCTAGGCATCCTTCACTGCCTGGATAGATGACAGTCAGTGGGGGGGGGGGGGTGGCTGTGACTCGAATCCTCTTCATCTCTGCCTCTGCATGGGCGATGTCACCAAGTCCTGAGAAATCAGGCATTCCACGTTGAAGCAGCCTCGTGGTGAGCCAGCACTGAGTGAGGGGTAGGAGGCCTCAACTCCTCAAACCCTGAGGACATCCGAATGGAGCTGGCCCAGGTCCAAATAAACGCGACCCTCACCAGACCAGGAGGGGGCCTCTGACCAGCAGCATAGAGGATTACCGTCCCACGAGAGCCCTGGCAAGTATCTTATCACAAAGGAGACATGTCCAGGCTGAAATTGAGACGTGAGGCCCAGGGGCAGAACTTCCCCAGCCTCCTCCCTAAGGGCTCCCTTCCCATCCAGGCCGCAGACAATCCCGTCCCTGGCCTGAGAGCTCCAGCCAACTACGTTCACACTGCTGAGGCCTCTGGGGTAGAGCCACTCTTGTCTTTAACCCCCGCCCCCAAAAGTAGAGTTGGTAGTCCAGTGCTGTTTACAATGACAGCAGTGATACCCTGGTTGCTCAGAACCTGGCAGCTGACCCCTTTGCCCAGCCTGGTTGTGGTTCGGTGCTCACAATCATCTTGCCCACTTTGCAGAGTCAGAGGTAAAGTTCAAGGTCATCAGTGTAGGACAAGGTCAGGATCCAGTACCTAGGTCCTGCCAGGGACTGGATGTTCCCTCTACTGTGGACTGCCATGTGGGAGGGACAAGATCAGACCCTCTGGGTCTGTTCTGCACGCTAGCAAGATGCCCAGGCACACCAGAGACCAGTGGCTCACACCTGTCATCCTAGCTACTCAGGAAGCTGAGATCTGAGCTTCGTGGTTCAAAGCCAGTGGGTACAGAGAAGTCTGTGAGCCTCTTGTTTACAATTAACCAGCAAAAAGCTGGGAAGTGGAGATGTGTCTCAAGTTGTAGCAGCACCAAACCTATGCAAAACTGGGTGGCTACTCCTGTCCTTTCTCCTCCCAGATCTCAGGTGCCCCCTGAGCTACTTTCAGGGACTGAGAATGGACTCCCCTGCCCTGGGTAGCAGAGAAAAGAGAAAGGAAGTAGCCTAGAAGGATCCAGAGAGTCCCTAGATGCAAGCATGAAAAGATAGGGGATGACAGGCTCCTGCAGCTTTCCTCCAGGTCCGCGCTAGCCAGCAGCTGGACCAGCTGGTTGGCTCCTTGGCATAGTCAGCTCCCAGGCTGACTTCGGGAAGGAGGCACACGGGCGGGGGGCGGGTGTATGCAGAGGGGGCAGAAGGGAATACACAGACTGACGGATAGAGAGTAGAGAGCCAGGATACACAATGCTGGCTGAAGCACTACCCACAGAGATGCAAGGGAAAGGAAGGGAGAGAGGGTGCAGACCCGGAGAGAGGAAATGCAGTGCACGCGGGAACCCATGGGCACATGGACAGGGGTAAGGGCAGTGGGAGAATCAGAGAGGACACAGAAGGCAGGAAGACAGAAGCAAGGCTTGAAGTGAGTCCGAGTGGAACTGGAGGCAGGAACCTGCAGCTGAAGGCAGCCAGAGCAGAGGGCTCAGGTGCAGAGAGGGGCTGGAGGGCTCCTAGAGGAAGGACGCTGCAGCCAGATAGCCCAGATTGGAATTCCAGTCCCACCAGCTCTCAGCCACATGGGCTTGGTCTGTCTGTTCCTCCCCAGAAGCAGTAGGGGTGGATGGCCCCTTTGTCCCCCAGTGATATGGTAACCTCCCAAAGCCGGCTTCTTTCCATGGTCCCTGAAAAGCCCCCTCCTACCCACTGTCCAGGTCTGTCTGTCTGTCTGTAGAAGGTGGCTTTTCCCATGCTTCCTGGGTCTGAACCCCAGATGCTCTGGCCTCCTGGCGTGGCAATAGTTGGTCCCTGAGCCCCCACTCCCCACACCAGTTTCCCCCACCGCCAGCTTGAGGTGAAAAGTCTTGCCCTGTGGCCAAGTGTTTCGCTTTAGTTCCAGATGCCACCCTGACAGGTGCTCTCTTGTGATTAATGTCCCCAACCGTAGCCCTGGGACTGGCTCCTCCTCCCCTCCCCCTTCTCTTCCTCTTCCTCCTCTTCTTCCTCCTGCCCAGGCCTTCCAAAAGTCTCCTCCTGGCCCACTCTCTTTCTGAACCTGTCCTGGCCATCTCAGCTGGCCAAGCTGTGTGCTTCCTTCCAGCCTCTGTCTTCCTGGCTAGGTGATGCATTGACAGTCAGTCAAGTGCCCGGAGCCCCATGGGGCAAAGCAGAGAGGCTGCTGGGACATCAGAGGCCCCAGACAGCCCCAAGAACAGAGCCCTATGGGTCTGGGGTACAGAACACTTCTGGCTGGGCCAGAGACTCAGAGAGAGGATGCTGACAACCGCCACATTTACACATGGGACTTTCAGGTCCTGTGAAGGAGGGAGGGGAAAGGGGGAGTGGATGGCTGGGAATAGAACAGTGATTAAGAGCCTTGGCTGCTTGGGGCTGTGTGTGTGTGCTATTGGAGTTGGGGGACCATGGCTGGAGTCAGCACTGGCCACACTGGAGAGTACTGTTTGAATGGGATCCGTGGTTGACCAGCTGTGTACTCTTAGCCGGGTGACGTGAGCTCCCTCTGCCTCCTCATCCGTCACAGGTGGACGACAGTGGCTACTGCCTCCCGGTTACCTCTGGGAGTCAAGCGTTCACACACCTAAGATACTTAGAACAGGCCCCAGCCACGATCGTATTAAAGGGATGTTTTAGCAAGGATGGTGAATGGGAATGGTGGCATTGGGGGAGGGGAACCAGCTCCAGGTGGGGGGTGGGCAGGGTGGATTTCACGGGGTATAGGAGGGAGGGAGGATGCTTCGCTGGTTCCTTCCCCACTCTGCCCAACCCTTTTCTCACACAACCAGTGGCATCGCCTTCCGGGGCCCCGCGGTGCCAGCCAAGGAGCTGAGCTGCCTCTATCTCCTCCCGCATCTCTGTGCGGCCGGGGACAGAGCGGCAGCACCAGCAGCAGCAGCAGCTTCTTGCTTCTTGTTTGTTTGCTACGTCAGCCCCACGGGCACCCTTTTTTTTTTTGCTAATTTTGTAGCTGCCTTTATCAAATGGGGATTCACAGGCGCTTTATCCTTGATAAGTGGATTAGTCGGTGAGCTAAACAAGAAGGTGCGGGATGAGGGGCCTCCGCTCCAGAGAAGATATTTGTTTCTGGAAGAATGGAGCCTGCGTTCTGTGCCCTGTGCGGGGAAGGAGTGGGGGGGGGGGGGCAGGGAAGGCTGGAAGTAAGCAGAGCGTGGAAGTAGCTGGAAGGATCTGGAAGGATCATCTGTGCTGCTGCTTCCAGGAGCTGGAGGCCAGAACCTGGGCAACTTTCTGCAGAACAATGGGAGAGCAGGAGGGAGCCTGGGTGCTGGGGCAGGGGGCGGGGAATCCCTTTCGGGAAAGGGGGTGATAGAAACCTGTATTGAATCCAGGCACATGGCAAACCTGGGCTGGCTTTGAGTTGGCATCACTTACCTGCGCTGCCTTTGTCTTCTCTTTTCCCCCTACCTCTCTTTTCCTTCCAGCCTTCTCTTCCACCCCATCTGCCCTTCTGAGCCCCTCCAAGGATCCGTACTGTGGTCTCTGAGGAGTGGCCACCTGGTGGGCAGGGAACTGTCCAGCTTCTCTTCCTGTCACCCCCAATGTGTGTCCCCCAAGGCCCCAGTGGGTTATCACAGGGAGTTGCATGTAGTCTTTAAAATGTACGTGTTACTCTCCTTGCTAGGATGAAACCGTACATGTGGGTGACCATAATACCTGACTGTGGATGCTCTCCCCCAGGAAGTTGTGCCATGGTGATCTTGAGGGTCAAGGGACCAAGGGAGGAAGTGAAGGCGACGGAGACGTACGGAGTCCTAGAAACAGGAAATACAAGGAATACTTGGCTCTTGCTGAGGGGCAGGGGGGGTGTGTCCAAGCCAGCAGGTGACCACAAGGGTCATGCTGGGTAGAGGTCAAGGCCAAGATTGGGATTCCAAAGCATCTCTCTGCAGAGTGCTAGAGACAGAACCAGATGCTTCAGGGAGAAAGAAGAGAAAGAGGCCCGAAGGATGCTGGGGTAGATGTTCTTCCTTCATGGCTGGTGGAGAAAGTGAGGGTGGGAAGGGACACCCCGATGCTCTCTTTTTCATGCGAGTAACCGGGATCTTGAGGTTCCCGTCCCAGGAGCAGGAGGAGTCTGGCAGAGCAGGGTGGGCGAGGAGAGCAGGGGTTGTGAGAGGGAAAGAAACGGTTGGAGCAGCACGCCACCAGTCCTCAGCTGGCCCTTTGCCGCGCTGTCCTCCCCACGCTGCCTCCAGCTGAGTGTGATTTTGCTATTTATTTACATGTAATTATTGCTATGAGGTGCAGATATTAACGCTGTCAAGAGCAATTTGCTCTGACATTTTTCACTCGCTCCGTGCCCCCCGCCACTCTCGACGGCGCCCAGGGCTCTCCAGGCTCAACGGCTGCACACTCAGTGGCCCCGGCCCTGGGAACCACCCAGCCGGTAAGGAGTGGTGCCGGTAAGCTCGCCCGATCTTCTGCAAACTCATTAAGCTTTGAAATTGAATTTGGTCTAGGAGAGGGTGGGTTGCCCCCCTCCGCCACCGCCGCCCACTCCGCTGGCCAGGCTGGCTCCGGGCCTCCATGGGCTCTGACTTCCAGAAGAGATAACCAGACAAGGCCTGAGCTGGCCAGGGCCAAGGCTGGCAGAGGGCAACAGAGGAGACAGCTGGTGGAGATGGGGAGGGCCACTGTCAGGGACGGGGGATGTAGAACGCCACGCGGGCGCCGCCCAAGATGGCAGCTCAGCTTCTCCTCCCTGGGTATGGCACGGGAAAACTCAACAGCCCTAAGCTGGAGGGATGGTACGTACGTATGTGATAGTGGTGCCCAATTCATGAAGAGACTTTCACACGGAACCAGTCCAGCCGTACACCCAGTGGCCTTTCAGAGCACTCCACCATGCATGGGCACCTGGGGAAAGGTGTGGGGCGGGTAGATGCTAGAAACAGTCAACTCTCTTGTCTCTCCGCTTATACCTTGTGAGCTCAGACCCCTGCCCTTTGACCATTTATCCTTATGATACTGGTACCTTACTGGATCTAAGATGATCCAGCCTGGCTCTTTTTTGGACCTTATAGGAAGATGTCTGCAGGAGCCTCTTTATAGGACCACAGTTACCTGGCCATGGTGGGGTGGCCAATGGAGGAAATGTGTATCAGAAAGACACCGGGGAAAAAAGTGTCTGGAGTCTGTCATTCCTATGATACACAATACCAACAAAAGTAAAACCACTGGTTTTATTTGGATGGATGGATGGATGGATGGATGGATGGATGGATGGATGGATGGATGGATGGATGGGTGGATTTAAGTGTCAGTCCCAGGGCTTGAACTCAGGGCCTATATCCAAGCTTTTTTCTTTTGCTCAAGGCTAGCGCTCTACCACCTGTGTCACAGCTCCACTTCCAGCTTTTTGCTTGTTCCTTGGAAAGAAGAGTCTCACAGACTTTCCTACCCAAACTGGCTTCAAACTGTGATCCTCAGATCTCAGGCTCTTGAGTAGCTAGGATGACAGATGTGTGTTACCAACCCCCAGCTTGGGCCGCTGAGGCTGGTTCATCCACTCAGTTCACAGCAGGGATTTGATCCTCTGAGTGGGGCGTCAGCCAGCCATCATGGCTGTGGATCCCTAACGCGCTGTGATCAGTGCCAGCTTGCCTGCCCAGGTACTAACGAGGTTTCCCTGTCACCGCTCAGCCCCTGCCACCATCAATCTGTCTATTTGTCTCTGGCAATTAGGGAGGGGGGAACCTCCCTCCCCGTGCTGGGGCAGGGTGGGGGAGGCCCAGTGTGTGGGCCTCCAGTCCTCTAGAATCAAGGAGGCCCCTTCTCTCCCCTGCCTCCCCTCTTTTCCCTCTCCCCCTTCCCTCCCCTCCCCTCAGCTGAGCCAATTAGGCCCCTGACACCTGGAGCTGCTGACAAACTGTTTCTGTCACTTGCTTTCTGTCTTTCATTAGGGCCTGGGAGGAGGGGGAGTGGGGAAAGGGAGGAGGAGGGAGATGGGATCTTTCATGCTTAGCAAGGCCAGATACATTAATTACAAAACGGCCATTTGCGCGTGAAAGTGTGCTAATTAAATTTATGCAATCATTATCTTTAAATAGTCCTATCTTTCTCAGCGATCGGGGGTGGCGGGGGCCTTCCTTCCCCAGCCCGCTACTGCTCCCAGCAGAGCTGGTCTAATCCCCGGGCCTGCCATTTATCACCCCATCAGAGATGGTCTCTGAAACTCTCACTGAGCCCCTTCCAGTCCCAGCCCCCGCCCCTTCAGGGGCCAGGAACCAGGGGACCCAACCAGGCTTGGATAGATTGGAGCTGCCGACATCTCCAGCTAGGGTTTCAGATAACTTTAGATGTGTCCAGATATTTGGAGGGTGACATATTGTCAGCCAGACATGGGGTGTGTTGTGTGTGTGTGTGTGTGTGTGTGTGTGTGTGTGTGTGTGTGACTTCATTCACAAGTAGGAAGTCACAAACGCACAAACTCTGCCTCTAGAGTAGCAAAAAGCCTCAGTGGGGAGGAGGGGCTCCTGGAAATCCTGCAGGTTGGGGCATGGACTGAGCATACTATAAGTTCTTGATTTATTTCGTTCAATCAATTTGATCCCAGGCTCTGGGCTACAGATAAAACACCAGTTCATCCATTCCTTCATGAGCTGGCTCACCGTGAACATCTGTTCTCCTACTCAGTGTCAGGCATGGGAGTAAGACAGCACTCCCTCGCCCCTCCCGCACACATAGCTCCTAGCAAAACCCAGGACGTCTTGTCCTCAGGAGGCGGGGGGGGGGGGGGGGGAAGGGGAGGGGGGAAGAAAGGATGTGTGTGTATGTGAGCACATGCATGTGTGCAAGTTTCAGATGCATGGAATGGCACAAAGGCAGCGGGCCAGCCAGGGCCCAGGCTGAGGGGTTGGACTACAAGAGGGCTGAAGTTTTCCTGTGGGTAAGGTTGGTTCCCAATGGGCCCACAGCATCTCTGGCCTAAGTCTTCCGGCATCTCTTCTCCATTCCAGAAGGTTCTGACTCCAGTCTTACCTGGATCCCTTCTGCTGTAGTTTTGCAACTGTCCTGTCCCCAACCCTCCTCCTTCCTGTCCCTCCCTCAGTGTGTTCTGCACATGGGTAATGAGAGCCGCAGCTGGGCTGGTGACAGGACACAGCGTTGTTCCAGTGTCCCCATCAGCCCCAGCTGCTGAGGCCTCACCTCCGCCTGTGTGCTTAAGGTGGTCCCCAGAGGAATATGCAGGACACGGACCTCCTTGTACAAAGTCACATGCACACTCAGAGCTCCATGGACATGCGTGTGTGGCACAGTGCACACATATGCACACGCATCGTAGCCACGTACAATAGTACACAGTACCCACACACAGGCATGCACACGTGGCACTCACATGTGTGCACGCGGGCATACACTCTGATGTGTACAGAGCAAGAGTGTTGGGCTGGAAGGCAGGAGTTCTGTTCCAAGCTGGGTGCCGGTGGCTTCCGCCTGTAGTTCTAGCTTCCCAGGAGGCTGAGATCGGAGGATCAACATTCCAAGCCATCCCAGGTAGCAAAGCTCATGAGACTCTCCGTAACCACCAAAAAGCCAGAAGCAAAGCTGTGGCTCAAGTGGTAGAGCACCAGCCTTGCTTGAGCAAAAAAGTGAAGGGACACAGCCCAGGCTCTGAGTTCAAGTCTCAGTCCCAGGAAGGATTAAAAAAAAAGTTCTACGGTAGTCCAATCCTGCCACTCCTCTGCTTTGTGATTCCAGGTGAGGTCCTGAGCCTCAGTGTCCTCCTCTGGAGGGCAGAAGCAAAGGGTAAGGTGCTAGGTTCCTTCAAGAGGATGACGGCCGGCCGCCAGGCTTAGCAGAGCCTTCCTGGCAGGCTGGGGTGGCAGGGGAGAGGGGGGCTAGCTACTTGGGGGGGGGATGGAGTGGAGGAGGAGTTAGGGAGTAAAGGCCATAAACAGAGATGGCTGTGAAGGGGGGTGGTGAAGATGGGGAGACCTGCAGGAAATCTTGTTTGGAAGCTTCCAGAGTCAGCACCCGAAGCCCATTACCGCTGTCCACAGGGGGCAGAGAAAGGGGTAGGGGGGGCAGATCCTCTTAGCGGAGAATTGAGGTGGAGAGGGGGGCAGCACTGGCTGGCTGGCTGCCCGCTTCGTGATTTCTCACTTCTGCTAATCCCAGTGTGGAGCTGGGCACAGGCCGTGTGTGTGTGTGTGTGTGTGTGTGTGTGTGTGTGTGTGCACACACGTAGGCATGCCTGCATTCGGGCTTATGTCTAGGTGAGCCGGCGAATGTGGAATAGTACAGGCATTCTTTGTATGTGTGTGTTCGCTCTGTCTACACCACGCTGTGTGCGGCCCATGGCTTTGTGTGTATGACGGTGGCTGTGTCGTTGTGTCGTGGAGTCTGTGTGCGGCGATGGCGGGGATGGGGTGCGAACTCTGGGTCTCACGCTTGGCTGCCCACTGAACTCCACAGGGAGATTTTTCTCTTTCATTTTCGTTTTTTTTTTTTTTTTTTTCTGGCTAATTGGAGATAAGAGTCTCCTGGACTTTCCTGCCCTGGCTGACGTTGAACTGCGATCCTCACATTTCAGCCTCCTGGGGCATGAGCCACCAGTGCCCAACCTATGGGAGCTTTTAACACCTCTCAACCCCCAGGCCTCCAGGGGATTCCAGCAGACAGAGGGGGAGGCCAAGGCCTGGGGAGGGGAGGACCGGCCCTGGCCCCTGCCCCCACTTACCCTGCCTGGACAGAGACAGACTCGAGGTCCCAGGCCCCTCAGCACCCAAAGGCCAGCCGTGAGCCAGCCTGTCCTGGCCACCCAGGCCCAAGACGGCTCTTGGCCCATGAGACTTTTTCATGCATTTCCCACAAACATTGCAGCATGGCTCCTGGCAAGTGGTTTTCTGACCACGAGAACAGGCTGCCCCCCAGTGCTTCACCTCCCGTCACCAGTGGAGCAGGTGAAGGAGTGAGGTAGGAGCAGGGCTGGAGGAGGGTGGGAGGCTTGAAGGAAATCACACTCTGGGCCCACGCCATCAGGTCCCCAGCTAGAGACCGAGACAGGGGACAGGGTGTGTGTGCGTGTGTGTGTGTGTGTGTGTGTGTGTGTGCGCGCGCGCGCGCATGCGGCATATGGAGCTGAATTTGATGAATTTAGCCAAAGGAGCTGTGCAGAGGTGCTGCTGGCTCATTGGGATCTGGAGGAAAAGCTGTTCGGTCATCAGGACTCTCATCCTGGAGTCCGTGAGTCCTGTAAGACATGAGGTGTTGCATGTACAGATGCCAGAAGGGAGCCGCCCACCCCCAAACCCTGGCCACCTCCTCTCCATCACTGAACACATTCAGGACAGAGGAGGTGGGACTGTTCCAAGTGCCCGGCACCCGACCCCTTTCCACTGTGCACCCCAACTTCCCTGGGGGGTGGGAGGAGGGAGGGCAGAGCCAGACTTCCCCCCAGGGGTGGGGGAGGAGATGAGAAAGGCATCAACCATCCTGGAGGAGTTCCTGGGCCTTCCCTCTAGTGCTTGCTTCCGGCGCAGGCCACCCCTGAGCCTTCTTCCCCCTCTGCTCCCATCTCAGCCAGCAGGAGAGAGACACGAGGCCAGTGAGCTCTCTTTTGAGCTGGCTCTAGGTACCAATTGCTTTCATCCTCCCCTGGCCTTCTTGGGTGGCAACAGTCAGCACCATTCCCATTATACAGACAGGAAGACTGGGCCCAGAAGGTTAAAGACAATGCCCAGGGCCAGTCACTCAGGGACAGGGCACCCTGCAGAAACAACGCCGAGGCTCCCCACATATACACAGCACCCGCCAGCCAAAAGCCCTGAGTGAGCCTCAAAGCCCCCCCCCCCTGGCAGGACAGAGAAGGGACCCATGCACATCCAGTTCCCAGAGCCCTTGTTCCGATGCCAGGGCCCGAGCCCCTTCCAGCCTTACCAGTCTTCAGGCCCTGTGCCCTCCCCTCTCTCCTGCCGCAACCCCACCCACTACGCAGGCTCTGCCAGGGAGCCGGCACCGTGGCCCTTCTAATTGTATCCAAGCTCGCAAGCCGCGGTTAAGTTATCACAGAGGGTGCAGGCCTCCGAGCCCAGCCTCCTCGGTCCCGGGCCCTCAGGGCCAGCTCAAGAACGGAGGGAATTAATTACATTTTTTCCCCATCCCCTTCTTTTAAAGTAAAGGAGTGCACGGAGGCTTGCGCAGTCCTGGGGGAGGAGAGGGCAGAGGCTGGAAGGGGAGGGAGCCTCTCTGCCACCCCCCCCCCAAAAGCAGCAGGCCTCTCCCCAGGGGCGGAAGGGGGGCCAGGCTGGCTCCTTATTGATTTAGTCTGGTCTAGGCTGCGACTCATTTGGAGCAAGGGGGTGAGGGGTGGGGGGGGAGAGGAAGGTAGGACTGTCAGTCAGCCTGATGGACAGCCCTTGAGATTTGCCTTCAGATAAAACCTTACAGATGTGGAGGTCGGTATTGATTTTGAGTTAGTAATGGTAACGTACCAAGAAGTAATACATTAGTAAAACCAAGGTCACCGGGAAAACGTAAGCCCCGCCCCGCCCCCACCCCCCATCCCGGGAGAGGCCTAGAGCATTCTTGAGGGAGTGGATCACCACAGCCGGGGCCCAAGACTTCCTCAAGTTCAATAGTTTGCAGACCCTAGCCCTCCCCCAGGCCCCTTACTGTGGGCAAAAATGCTTCCTGTGTCAGCGGGCACCAGGGGCCTTCCAGAGTTCTTAGGGACAGCCTGAGGCCAGGAGGGGATTGTGGGTACTTGGTGGGGGGGGCGGGGATTGAGGCCAACCTCTGTGCAGCTCTCCGTGTGTGTGTGGCGGGGGAGAGATAGAGTTCCTCTAGGTGTCAGAGACTAGGTACAGACCCCAGGGAGGTCTAGCTGACCTGTATGATCTCAAGCCAGCCTTCCCACTGCCCCATGCCTCAGTCTCCCCCCCCCCCCCACACGCAGAACAGGGTACTTAGACTTCCACTGGCTTGAGGAGCCCCCCTGGCTGGGGGTCTTGGCTCCACCATGGGCCCCTCCCACCCCACTGCAGTTGGGTCTTGTTCCACTTGAGGAGACTCTGCTATGCCTGGAGACAAGGGTGGGATGAAGTGGAAGCCCTTTGATCCACGGGCCTCCTCGGGGGACGTGGAGGGGCTGAGCGGATGCCACAGCAGCCTTCATTCACACCTACCCCAGATGTTCCAGGCCAAATCCTATTGAGCAAATCCCATTAGAGGAAAAGCTCCGGGTGCCCAAGGACCACGATGAGAACGTTTCTGAGCTGTCTGTTTCTAAGCAGGGTCCAGGGCCTTCAGAGCCGCCCACTGGGCCCCACACAGGCCCCTTCTGAAGAAGCACCCCAGGGGGCCCCAGGGCTTCCCTTCACCACACTGACCTTCTTGCTGGATGTCTTCCTACCCCAGGGCCTTTGCACTTGTGGCTTCCCCTGCCCCAAAAGCTTTTCTGCTTGTGGACCCATGACTGGTTCTTTTTGGACTTGTTGACTCTCTCTTTCTCTCTCTCTCTGGCCTAACTCCCTCCTCATGCCAGCCCCGTCTATTTTTCCTCTATGGCACTTACCAGTCCCAGAAATCACATTCTTTATCTGTTGGTTCGTATTAGCTAGTTATTTGTCTTCATTTCTACTAAATAGAAAGCTCTAGGAAGGCAGGGGATTGTTGTCTGGCTGTGTCTGGCAGTAGTAAGTGTACAATACCATAAGGCAAACATCCATGACAGAAGGGCTTAGGTGTGCCAGCCTCCTCCTTGAGAGCCGACAGCAAGCAAACCAGGGGTGGGAGGCAGATCAACCCGGCCCACAACTGCTTGCTCGCAGACCTGCCACAAGGTCTGGGGGAGCCATGGCCCTTTGTGGGCCTCAGTCTCTTCTGAGAAATGGGCACCATGGCTCTACCTCCTCTGTGTACCTCTGCAAGGCTGCTGTTTCCTGGCTTCACCTGGGCTCTGAGCAAAACCATGGCACAAAGCTCCTCGTGGCCTCTCGGCCGCCTCTTGAATTGGGAATGGCCATTCCCATTTCACAGAGGGAAGAGACCTCGCTCTCTCACGTCTCTGCCTGACCTGTCCTCCGACCTTGGTGCTCAGGACAGGGACAGAGCAGAAGGGTAAAGTGAAGGTAAACAGGGTCTGGCTGGGGCCCTTCTTTAAAGCCTGCATCCTGCCGTCTCTCAGAGGCAGCTGGGAGTCAATTGACAAGGTCTCTGCCTTCCTGTTCCTGCACTTCCTTTATAGACTTCCACGGCCTGAGCTGTCCTCACACAGACTCAGCTCTGTGTCTTGATGGTCTTTGCTTCTGTGTGTGTGTGTGCAGGGGGATGGAGGGGTCCTGAGGCTTGAACTCAGGGCCTGAGCTCTGTCCCTTACCTTTTATGCTCAAAGCCAGCACTCTACCACTTTGAGCCACAGCACTACCTCCGGTTTTCTGGTGTGGTTAATTGAGGATAAGAGTCCCACAGACTTTTCTGTCCAGGCTGGCTTTGAACCGTGATCCTCAAATCTCAGCCTCCTGAGTAGTTAGGATTACAGGTGTAAGCAGCCAGCGCCCAGCTGGTCTTTGCTTCTTGCTTATCTGACTAGACACTACCTTCCTCTTCTCCTTACCCAGAGCAGGGCCCGGGAATGCTTCCTCTCCTTTTCAAAGTCTCAGAGCTCAGAGCCCAAGGCCTGGGGCAGGAAATGGTTGTTGAATGAACAAGCAAACACCCTGCTGTCCCAACAGTAGGTGTCCACACTGTGTCTCAGGAGACAGCCTCACCTGGCGGAGTTCCTGCACAGTGAACCATGCCAAGGCGGGGAAGGGAGGTGGTCACAGAGGCTGAGGGCTGGCAGAGTCACAGAACAGCAACCGGGAAAGGACTTAGAGGACTGGCCGTGTGTTTTGCTGGAGTAGGAACAGGAGCTAGAGACCCAGAGAAGTTGAAAGTGAAGCAAACGCAGCACAGGGAAAGGGACTGGATCCAGAATGGATGGAGTCCTGCTTTCAGATGTGTGTTGGAAGATGGAGAATCCTCATCTAATAGGGGAGGACAGCTCCCTAACTGAGATCTCCCTGACTGATGGGAGAGGTGCCATTATCTGTGTAGTTTATACATGTACACATTCATCATCCATCTATCCATTTGTACATTTATCCATTCATCCATCCATTCATTCATCCATCCATCCACTCTCCTTCTATCCATCCATCTACCTATCCATCTACCCACCCATCCATCCATTCATCCACCCATCCAATAGATGAACTGCTGCTTATTTAGTTAGGTTTTGTTGTTATTTTGGTTTTTGGTGTCTTTCCTGGGGCTTGGACTCAGGACCTGCGTCTGATCCCTTGTTGTTGTTGTTTTGTGTGTTTTTTTGAGGCAAATTCTTTATTGTGATTAAGTGATTTCACAAATTTCACAGTATTGTGGGATAGTGAATGCTTAAAGTCACAAACACACTCTAACTCTCCTGGGGCAAATTGTCTATCTTGGTCTATACAATTTATGAGTCCTATGAGCTTTGACAGTACAGTTATTTCTTCCACATCGGGTGATATGTACGTTTCTTTCCTTCTGTATAGCATCAGCTATTCCCTCTTTCCCACTGGTTCCCTCCCTCCCATCGCTGCCATTGAGTTGCTTAGTTCATTTTGGTCAATGTCCAGTGCAGCTGATGGGTCCCACTGTTGTATGTTTTTCCCTGAATCCTTCTAGTTCTGTGTCCTCCTCCTGGTCTCCTGCCTGTGTGCACACCTTGTTTTTTTTGCTCAAGGCTGTTGTTCTACTACTTGAGCCACACCTCCATCAATAGCTTTTTGGTGCTTAATAGAGGTAAGAGCCTCATGGACTTTCCTGCTTGGGCTGGCTTCGAACCAGCATGATCAGATCTGTCTCTTGAGTAGGTAGGATTATAGATGTGAGCCACCAGCATCCAGCTTCGGTTAGTTTCTTATTCATGCATGCAGTAGCTCATTCACTAGCAAGACTCAGACTGACCCCTTGGGCCAGGACCTATGGGCAGGGAGGTGAATAAAGACCTGCCCTGACCCCTGGAGCTCTCCATGGAGAGAGGCCAGGTAGGTTAGGACTCCAGGAGAAACGCTGAAGCCCAGAGGCTGCTGTGACTTTAGACTCAGCAGGCATGGTCTCCGTGTCCAGGAGTCCCTGGGGCCCGTCCTCAGCGCCCAGTACTGACCCCATCTCTCCCACAGGTGATGAGCATCCTGAGCAACCCCAGTGCAGTGCCACCGCAGCCGCAGGCCGACTTCTCCATCTCCCCTCTGCACGGGGGACTGGACTCGGCCTCTTCCATCTCCGCCAGCTGCAGCCAGCGGGCTGACTCCATCAAGCCGGGCGACAGCCTGCCCACCTCCCAGTCCTACTGCCCACCCACCTACAGCACCACGGGCTACAGCGTGGACCCCGTGGCTGGCTACCAGTACGGCCAGTACGGACAGAGTGAGTGTCCTGCCTCCCTCCCCGCCCCCGCCCCCGGTGGGGAGCCACGGGTGGGGGCGGGGTGGGGAAGTGGGGGCGCCCTTCCCCTACACGATAAGAACATCGCTACTATAAGATGTTACTGTGCTGCGTAGCAAATCCAAGCCCGGCATCCGGGCTCCTGAGGGGATCTAAATCCAAACCAGTCGTAACCCGTAGCCACATTTGACACGTTGAGAAGAAAGTGGTAGGATTGTTTCGACCAACATATCGATGGGTCAGAAAAATGATCCTTTCAGCCAGCAATCCATGTGAGATGGCGAGAGCAAGCCGGTGGCCCGCGCGTCCCTCCCCAAGCTACCTTCCACCCCCAGCAGGCGTCCCCCCCCAGGGCCGGTTTTCACGCACACACGAAGTTTCCATCAGCAACGCCCCCGTCTGTGTTTACATTTCATCGCTCACAGCTGAGGTCGTGATTTACACACCCAAGTTGCTCCAAATAGACTTCGAAGTTTTCCAACCATGAAACAACTAAATCGAAGATCCGTTTTTACATTTAAATTAGATAAAACTAAATAAACATCTGAAATTCAACTCCCCCACTTACAGTAGGCACAGATCGAGTGTTCCCGCAGGGACCGCGTGGCGGAGGACCCTGCTGCCCGCAGGCCTGGGGGGGGGGGGGGAGGAGGCTGTGTCTGCAGTTCTGGCCCCCATCCCACCCCCTCAGCCTTGGTTTCCCCAGAAGGCCAAGGTCCTACAGTGCCTCCCTCCCCCCCCTCCCCCAGCTGCCATCCCCTGGTTCCTTGACTGGAAGCTGCAACAGGGGATCCTCAGACCAAAGGCTGGGAAGGGCAGGCCAGGCTGCCACCTCGGGCTGCTTGGGAATGGGGCTGCAGCAGGGCAGACCTGGGCAGGACAGGGGTCACTGGGCTCCAGTCCTGCCCCACCTGCTGGTGTCAAACTAATCAGAAGGCGTGTTGGGGAGACCCCCCCCCCACGCCCCCAGGGAGTCCTCTTCTCTAGCCACTGCCTGGCCCAGTCACTGAACTCTGCTTCCTGTAGCCACAGCCCCCTCGGACTCCCATAGCTTGCCTAAATGAAGGACAGCTGTGCAGGTCTCGACCTTCTGTGTGTCCACACCGTGTGTGAGTGTGTGTGTGTGTGTGTGTGTGTGTGTGTGTGTGTGTGTGTGTGTGTGTTGTGATGTGTCATTTCAACACCCAAGTAGAATGCATTGCAGGCAGGGGTGTGGGTGGGTATGTCCATCGTGTGTGCATATTAACAGCTCTTTGCACACCTGGCATGCATCTGAGCGTGTGCCCGAAGTCACATACCCACCCAGATGTGAGTAACACAGGATGCCACCAGGGGTGGGCATCTGGGCTCATGCCTGTGGCATCATCATGGTATGAGGAGCCTGTATGCACATGCACAGGTGTGTAGGAGTGTGCTGAGGTGTGCTGCTGTGCACACACCTGTGTAGATGTGGATCCGGTGTGTGTGCCTGCTTGTGCAGGTGGCCCACGGCTGTGTGGGTTTGCGTGGAATGTCGGCATGTCTGTGTGTGTGTGTGTGTCTGTATGTGTGCGCACCGAGAGCATGTGTCTGTGGGCACGCTTGGGCGTGGGGGGCACTTGTGAGCACACTTCCAGAGGGCCCCCAGCGACCCCCTGACCCTGGGCTTGTTCCCTGCACAGCGGGCGTGGGGCACACATGCTCTAGATAAAGATTTGAGAGGGAGCGCAGGGCCCCCGGCTGGCGTTAGTCACACCCGGAGCCTGTGCCCTGCTCCGAGGGCGCCTGCCCAATTCGGAAATAAAATTAACCCCAAAGTCAGCCTGGGGGCGGTGGGGGAGGGGATCAAAAGAGAAGGAGCCCAGGAGGCGAGAAAGGAGGGGCCTGGTCTTCCCAGGGAAGGAAGTAGGGAGACATTCCTCTCCCTCACTGAGCCTTTCTCCTCCCTCCTCCCCTCCCTCAGCCCTCCCCCCCACACCCTTGCCCCTCCTTCTTCCACTCCCCTCAGTTCCCAAAGGGAACCCCACACCCCACCCAACCCACCCCTCTGAGTCCGGGCCTGGGCTCCAGTCTGTCACCTGAGAGGCTCAAGCCCCTGGGCACTGGACACACCTGGGCTGTCTCCCCCTACTTCCATCCTGACCTTCCCCATGCATTTGCCCCGCCCAGGTCCACGGCTTGCACCCCTCCTGTGAATGCATTCAGCACGGGGTGAGACGTGTGCCCTTCATCCAACTAGTTTCTTAAAGTTATTTATTTATAACCTAGGCTCAGAGAGGATGTGTAGCTTTCCTTAGCTGGCACAGCATGGGAGAAATGAATTGAGAGCCTCAGCTTCCAACCACTGCTGCGTAGACACTCAGCCCCTGCCTGGGCCTGGGTTTATTCTCCCAAGCTTCCACAAGGGGACAGGTGCCCCCTGAGAGAGAGCACCACTACATAGGTGTATACACACAAAGACACCAAGAATACATGCCCAAAGAAAGGAAAGACTGTTTAGTGAGCATCTACTATAGGCCACCCACCATCCCAGAGGCTGTTCTGTGCCGTGTGCACCGAAAGGCAATGACATCCCGAGAGATTCTTCACCCAGGGCCACTCAGCCATAGGATATGGAAGTGTGCACAGCAGCACCTGTCTCCTGTCCCCAGGGGATCTCTTACACAGCAATCTTCCTCTCCATGTTTCTCTCCCATTTCCAGGGACATCCTTCTTCCTACCTTTCTCCAGCTCCAGTCACTGTCCATCTGTCTGTCGCTCCCCATCCCCTTGGGGATGGGGAGGGGGCAGAAGGCCAGGGATGGGGCACATGGCAGATTAATACGGTCCTGGCGCTCCCAGAGGCCAGGGCCGTACTAATGATGGGGCTGATAGAACGCAGAAGTGTGAAAAGAATTTTAATAGATCTGACAAGTCTAATAAGAATTTGTGTCTGGAAGGGTCCTCCTCTGGGGCCGCAGGCTGCCGAGGCTCTGACGGCTGAGGTTTGTTTACTGGTTGGCATCACCGCATCTCCTGCCAACTGCTGATTAATCTAATTTGAGACGTTGAGAGCTCAGGCAGAGGCACAAGGCAGAGGACACGAGACACGGAGGGACAGAGGGACAAGGAAAGCTAGTGACAGAGGTCCTGATGAGAAACGTCACAGCCCTGCCCTCACCTGCCTCAGCTCCACCCCACCGAAGGACAGGCTCTGCAGCCTGCTGGTTGTCCTGGGTCATCAGAAAAGTTTGGTCTCTTGGTGTCTCTTGTCCACCTGCACGAGGGGGCCAGACAAGCCCCTACTATGTGCTATGGGGTTTAGACAAGCTCCTACTGTGTGCTGGGCTGCAGAAGGTAAACTTGGAAGACAAAAGAGGGAACACCCAGAGTGGCCAGAGGCACATAAAGGGCCAATTCAGCCTCCTCTGTGTCATGCACCGTGTTTAACTCCGCACCAGCCATTGTCCCATGCCTCAGTGTCCTCATTTCCCAAGTGGAAACAATTGTACCTAAAGCGAAGAACAAAGGGGCAGTGACAGAATGAAACGGGATCACGTCCGACTGCCTAGCACCTACTCCGTGCTTGCCTAGCGAGGGTGCTTACTTCACAGTGGACAGAGCACTTGGGTTAACCCAGCCATGTGTCATCAGAGTCCAGCACAAAGTAGCTCCAAGGCCACCTGTGGGTGGGGCTGGTAAGGAGGTGTCTGGGTGGAGCAGGGTGAGATGGGCAGCAGCCTTCGTGGGCTTGGGGAAGGTCACCTGAGCCTGGGCACATCCCTGGTACTACCCAGGGGGGGTGGAACTTGGCAGAGCTCTCATACTCCTAGGCTGCAAGGGACTGTGGGAAAAGCCTGGGAGCCCTTGAGCACCCAGATGCACTAGGGCCGCGTGATGCTGTCCCACTGTGCGCGGTGCAGTCCCACTGTGCGCGGTGCAGTCTCTCCTGTCACTCCCCTACCCCTGCCTTTGAGCTGTTGAACACCCAAAACTCCATGCTGCAAGTGCCCTCCAGCCCAGGGCCAGCTCTTCCTCCGCCTGTCACCACCCTGAGAGAGGGGGCCCTCCTAACTGGAGGGGAGAGGGTACTCCGGGAAGAGAGAGGCATAGCCAAGGCTGCAGGGTCTTTTCCAGGCCCCAGATAAGAATCTCATTCTCCGTTGCCAGCAGGGCATGGCTGGCCACCTCTGCTGTATAGCTGGGGAACTTGGGGACATGTAACTTCAGCAGGACGCTGGCAGCCCAGACTGCCTTTCCTTCCCATTCTGGTAGAAGAGAGTTAACACTCTAAAGAGACTTGGGACATTTGCATGACCTTTAGCACATGGGAGCCTTGCCCGGGGCCTCTGTGACCAGTGTCTCAAAGAGCATTTTCTCATACGATCCTCATGGCTGTGGGTTACACAGCTGGACACTGGTTCTTCCACGTCCCCTCTTCTGCAGCAGGGAGACAAGCTTAGAGGGGGAAAGTGGCCCCTAAGTCACACAAGAAGGTGGCTGTCCCCACCGAAGATCACATCAGTTTACCACACCCCAGCCCTGGGACCCCGCTGCATTTGAACCCACATCCTTCTCATACACCAAGTGGCAGGTTTAGTGCTAACCACTGACACAAACATCACCCCGTCCTCCAGCACAGCTCTTTTCCCTCAGTGCCTTGACTTCCCTTTTGCAAACCAGGAAATCAAGGCTCAGTTTGGGGAGGTGGTATCCCCTACATCACATGCCAAGAGGTGGCAGATGCAGGATTTGACTCCGGATAATTGGAAACCCTAGACAATGTGGCCTCTCCAGGCTCAATTGTTGGTATTGCCCAGTGAGCCTCCCTGGCCTGGCCCTTGGGACATGTCTGTCACCTCCCAGTTCTACCCATTTACAAGGTGCCAGGTGGGGTAGGGGATAGAGCAGATGCTGGCCATCCCAGAGACGCTTTGTGGAGAGATCTTTCCGTTCGCCACTCCCTTTCCAGGTCCCGGAGGTCCTGAGGGCCCAGGGGGGTAGGGAGGGTGTGGACAGGCCGCCGCTGTGAGCCCAGCACGGAAGGCAGCATCTCTGTGTCTCATTGGTCACAAACTATCCAGTCACTTGGTCAGGGTGACTTCTGCTGTAGCTTCTGAGGAGTCAAAACACATGTGCATGCTAGTGGGTGTCATAGCTGCAACCAGGCAGACGGATGCAGACACCCAGCCCGGGGAGCTCACACCGTGCACAGAGCCCGTCCATGCATCCGTGCACAGGCATGCCACTGTGCCTCTGTGCACGGAAGAGCCCGTGACTCACTCACACCCATGTGTAAACGTACACCTGCAAGATTGCTCTGTGAACATTTGTACACATGCCCACTACCACTTCATGGTGATTTGTTTTCACTGTATGCTGCGATCACTTGCACACACACGCGCGCACGCACGCGCGCGCACCCTCAGATGCTCATCTGTCTCTCTCTGTAGGTCTCAACTTCCTGCTCCTCCTTCTCTGTGCCCTCCTCTGCTCACTCAGAATGGCTCCTTTGCTTTGGGGGCAACAGTCTGGCTTTGCTTCATCTATGAGTTCAGGTCAGGGGTAAGAGGAGGCAAAATGGCCTGGTCCTCATAGTCACCTGGACTCAGTGGGGGCTCATTGGCTCTCTCCTGTAGATGGACTATGTAGTGTGCTTGCTAGAAGGCAGGACTGCTTTTTCCCTGGACACTATAGGGACCTTTCTGTACTTCCTATAGAACCAGTGAGAGAACTGGCTGATGGCACGTGTTAAGTAAGTAACTGTTGAATGATTAGAGATGAAGTGAGGGAAAGAGCTTCATGAAGAGGAAGGAGAGAGGGAGTAACAGAGGGATGGAAGGAGGAAGGAAGTGAGGGTAGGAAGGAAGGAAGAGCAAGTGGATGGATGGATGGATGGATGGATGGATGGATGGATGGATGGATGGATCAATGAGCAGATGGATGGATGGACAGATGGATGGATAGGGAGATAGATGGGTGGATCAATAGGAAGATAGATGGATGGATGGACAGATGGGGAGATGGATGGGTGGATAAGTGGATGAGTGGCCAATAGGCAGATGGATGGATGGAAAGATGGCTAGATAGGAAGATGAATGGGTAGATAGATGGATCAATACGCAGATGGATGGATGGATAGGTCAATGGGAAGATGAATGGATGGATGGACAGATGGACAGACAGATAAAGGGATGGATGGATGGAAAGATGGATAGATAGGAAGATGAATGGATAGATAAATGAATCAATAGGTGAATGAATAGATGGACAGACAGATGAATGGATGGGCAGATGGATGGATGGATAGATGGGTAGATCAATGGGCAGATGAATGGATGGATGGATGGAGTGACAGACAGATGAGGAGATGGATGGGTGGATAAATGGATGGATGGCCAGTAGGAAGATGGATGGATAGAAAGATGGATAGACAGGAAGATGAATGGGTAGATAGATGGATCAATAGGCAGATTAATGGATGAACAAGCAGGTGGATGGACAGATGTATGGAGGATGGATGAAAATTGGAAGAACAGACAAAAAGAATCTCAATTTCTAGACATTTTTTTTCTCTTCTTTCCAGCTGCTGTTGATTACTTGGCCAAAAACGTGAGCCTGTCCACACAGCGTCGCATGAAGCTCGGGGAGCACTCTGCTGTGCTGGGACTGCTGCCTGTAGAAACTGGCCAAGCCTATTAAGGCCCTGGGTCAATTTTCCCTAGCCTAAACCCCGGCCCAACCCTTCCTGACCCCTAAGTCTCCAAGCCTCCATCCCTTCAGACTCCTGAGGTCACAGAAGGCCAGGAAAGGAGTCCACTCTCTTCTCATTAGTAGCCCCCTGGAGATGCATGGCCAGTACATCCTTCACCTGTGGTTAAGAGTCCCAAAGGAACTCTGAAGTCCACCCTTCCTCTGTCTCTGGCCAACCTGCAGTGCTCCCCAGCAAAATCCACTGTGGACTCAATGCTGTCTCCGCAGGGAAACAGAGGCTCACCCTGAACAGTGAGTGCATCTTGGGACCCAGAGCACAGTGCCTGAGATGAGGTCCTGGCACCTTTCGCATCTGAGTCCCAGGGTGGCCTGGCCAGAGGTGCAGGTGAAGCTCAGAAGCATTCTCAGCTGCCAGCGCTGGAGCTGCTGTCCTGCCAGGGGCCTCTGGCTCAGCCTCTTCCTCCTCTGGTCACTGGGACTCTGTCAGATAAGGTTCCCTCCTCCCTGGGGGCAATCTTGGCTCCACCCAGGACTTCAGAGGACTTCCAGATCCTCCCCTCACACTCCTGCTGGGTGTCAGGAAACCTAGCCCTAGTAAGGAGATGGGGGAAGAGCAGGAAAAGACTCTATCAGGGGCTGCAGGTAGGGGGAGCTGTCAACCCCAGGCTGGCCCAGGGTACGAGAACCTCCAGCCCCCAGGAAGTAGGAGGCTCTTCAGCTGATGCCCGATTTTAAGCTTGCCCACTGCATCACCACCTGGGATGCAGGCTGGAACTTCTGGTTTCCTCAGGACAAGAAGAGAAGTCTTGAGATTCACAAGAATGAAGAGGCCCAAGATGGGCCCAGAAAGCCTTCCATAACCAGGATTCCTTGACTCCTGAGCCATCAGCCCTTCCAGCCAGAGCCTTCCGCTCTCAGCTTGCCAGCCCACACCCCAGGAGTTGAGCTTGCACATGCTGCCTCCCTCTGAGATGCCAGTTCTCTAAGAGAGGACTCATCCCCCACCCCCCCGTGGACTAGTCCCCCACACTGAGATGCCTACAGAGCTCTGGACCAGGGTCCTGGGAACAGGGTGGGATTGCTCTCCCCCTAGCTAACATGACCATTCCCCTTGGTGTTCAGATGGGGGCTATGTCCCTGATCCCCACAACATTGCCTGGCTCCTGGCCAGTCAAGAGGCCTCTGTTTCTTGATCCCTCACAGTTGATCTAGGACACATGTGGCCACCACCCCTGGGCAAAAGAAGACACAAAAGGTTCTATTAAAAAAAAGGGGGGGCACATAAAGGCACCTTGAGCCTCCAAGGACTTCCTCAAACCTACTCTCTTCAAGAGATAGGACCTTTGGGGGATGGTTGAGACCCCTGATTCTCTTCTCCCCAAAAACTCTCCACCACCTCCATCTGTTTGTGCAAGTTAATATACATCTTTACCCTCTCCATCACTGCAGCCTAAGAGACACAACACAAAACCCAGCCACAGAGGACCCAACCGCTGCTCCCCGCCCTGTATACACACGAGGCCACTGATATGTTCAAGTCATGCCTCTTGCCCTCAGACAGCAAGACATTCAGAGAGGAAAGAGGCTGTTGCTTTGGCTTTCCAGAGTTCCTTCCTCCTAAGGAGCCAGCTAGACAAGATGCTAAGACATGAACCTGTGTGACGAGTGCCCACCTGTTTCTCATCTTCAGACCGGGTCTATCAAGACTGTCCTGGGCCATGACCAGGATGGCTCCTAACTGTGGCTTAAAAGGAATTTATTAATAACCAGGGGCAAACAGACTCTTGGGTAGCAGTGGGCACCAGACAGATGGCTTTCAATGGAGCATCACTCGAGAGACTTTGGGTTCTTCAAGCTCTGGACAAAAGGGAAGAGGGTGGTGTTGTCCCTTGGAAACTGAGTCCCTCCTCACCCCACCCCTCCCACCACCTTGGTAGCTCTCACAGCTAGGAAGCCATCCATAGGAGACCAACCATACCTTCATCCACATTCCTTGAACGGTCAGTTCTTTTCCCCTTAAAAGCCAGGCTCAAAACCTGCCTGAGTGACTCAGGCAGGTGACCTCAAAACTGCTAAGCCTCATCCCAGGAGGCAGCATTCCAAGGCTAGGACCAACCTCAGTCATCTACCCCTATGGTGGAATGAAAACTAGTAAGACCTGCTTGGGAACAAACCAAATGCTTTCTCCTTATGTCCAGCACATCTGCAGTTCTCCCGAGCTACCATCTTGGCACAAAACGGAACTTGCTTTCTGAAGGGCCCTCGACTCCAATCCATTTTCCCTAGTACCCCATGTATTCATGTACCTCACCAACAGAATATAAAATTCAATCTTGTGTTGGCAGCTGACAACTCCAGGAAACAGAATGTTGGTTGGACAAGAGGTACCAGGTCCGTATCTCTTTGGGGTTGACCGTAGCCTAGAAAAAGGCCTGAATTCCCATGGCCAGGTCAGCCCTAGAAATCACTTCCTCAATACCTGTAAATAGAGCCCATAACAAGATAAGAGACATCATCTCCAACAATTTATCCCTAGTAGCTACTGGTCCTGTCCATGGGGGCCCTTCTTCTGAGCTCATTGTACATTAGTTGGCAATGTGGTGATGTGCTGTTTGTTTATAGGAAGTTGACTTTTTACATATAAATATATATATATATGCTTTAAAAAAAAAAAAAGGGAAAGAAAACCCTCACAGTGTGTGTCGTGCTAGTGCCAGGGGACCATCTGTAGGGATATATCTGCATATCGTGTGTTTCAAATTATACATTCCGGGCTTTTTGTTTTTGTCATGTTGTCTTTTCAGTTGGTATTTTTCTCCCTTGCTATGAAGAAAAAGAAGTGATGTGTCGAGAACCAAGCTCTGCTTTTATACTGTTATCATTATTATTGTTGTTATTTTTAATTCTCCTTTGCTGCCCTTTTTGCCAGAGAAACAGAGAAATGGGGGGAGTAAGAGAGAAGGAGAGAAGGATCAGGAGAGAAGTTGGCCCAAAAGACAAATGAAAAGTCAAATTTCTAGTCTGGTGGTGGCTGGAGAATAGGACAGATTCCAGAGGTGGACTGTTCCACCCAACGTGGGTGCCATTTTGTATAGAACTGGCAGAACATTCTGAGATTGGAACACTGGATCTGAGTGCAAAGTCCCACAAGCACTATCATAGAAGACTTTCTCATCAGGCCCCCAAATATATCTTTTTCTAATGGATACTTTTAGGGTACACAGATCTTCTCTCCTTCTCTCCTATAGAAGCAACAGCTCAGACCAAAATGGGGGTACTCAGGCCACCATCTTGAAATGCTCCAAGACATCTCTGTATTTAGTGTTTTCTCCTGTCAACTCTGATACAGCCAACTCCCCAACAGGGGAAAAGATCCACATTGTGCTCTAGAACATTCCTTCTTCCAAGTAAGCACCATGTTGTTGCTTCCGCGTTTCACTCTCAGCCATTTTCCTCCAGGCGGAAGCGAGTGTGCATGTGTGTGTGCGTGGGTGTGTGTATTTGTGCGTGGGTGTGGGTGTGAGTGGGACATGCGTGTGCACGGGACATGCGTGTGTACATGTGGGCGTGGGTTTAAATATAATCGCACCATAATTTATTCAGCTATAATGGAGTCGTAGACTAGAAAAGAGAAACTGGTATTTGCTTTAACTACCTGCTGCTTGTAAGCGCTGCCTCTGTAACTCAGGCGTTAACTGTTATACATTAAAAGAAATTAAAAAGCATTTTGAAGGTTCCGCGTACTCCATCAATTGTTGTGTGGCTGGGGACTGGGGAGGGGGTCCCTCTAATTCAGAGGATCAGCATAGGAGCTATTTTCCCTTGTACGCACCGCACTCCCTCACCCCCTCCAGTGCCAGGCAACTGTAGCATACAGGGGTGCTTTATCTCAAATTACTACTCTTGGATCACCAGATTGTGGTTGGTCATGGAACCCCTCTCAGAGTTCAGAGGAACAAGCATAGGGGCAGACGGGGGGCGGGGGGTAACACTAGAACACACCACACCTGCTGTTAATGTTGAGAACCTTCTGTGTACCCAGGCTCGGGGAGAAACTTCCCTCCTGCCTCCTCCCTCAGAACCTGATGTGGGGACTCTTGGACAGGCAAATTATTGATGGAAAACATTCTGGAGAAATCTAGAAAGGAGTCATGAAGCCCAAAGGGGAGTAGGGGGAGAAGTGAAGCAAAGAGGTAGGTTTACCTGAGTCCAGCTACCACCAAGGAGTCTGGGTGTGCCCTATGGCACTGCAGCCCAGGGAGCTGGCCTTGAGTGCCCCACCAGTCACGGCTGGCTGTCTCGGATGAGGGGGTGGAGGCAGGTGGGTAGAAGGTTCATCTGCCGAACATCTTCAGTTCATCTCACAGCGGTGAGACCTTACCAGCAATATGTGTTTCGTTTTGAAGACAAGTTCACTGTCCCAGTAAGGGGACTGAGCAGGGTCCAGCAGTGTCCACACTACCATGTCCCCTGGCCCTAAACTGGGACCTCTGTGCAATGCCACAGTGCTCCTTTCCTGGGATGATCTTCTGCACAGAAAGAGGTGGGGTGGGAGAGCATCTGGGGGAAGACAGTGTATGTGAAGAATGAGTAGAGCCGGGCACTGGTGGCTCGTGCCTGCAACCCTAGCTACTCAGGAGGCTGAGATCCAGAAGGTTACGGTTCAAAGCCATTCCAAGTGGAAAAGTCCTTGAAACTCTGTTCCTAAAAGTACCCAGGTTAGAGGCATGGTTCAAGTGGCAGAGCACCAGCTGAGCAAATGAGCCCAGGAAGCCTGAGGTCTTGAGTTCAAACCCTGATGTCTGAAGAAAAACAAACATTGGTGAGGTGTTCCTTGCTGACCTGAGCCTCGCCGGCAGCCTAGGCTCTCCAGTGCAGGACCTGGAGGAAGGCCAGGTTATCCCAAGGCCTGAGACCAGCAGGGTACTGCCCCAGAACCAACCTCCCTACAGTCTGTGCAGGGCCACGAGCCCTATACTGTCTGCCAGTGAAACCCGGGTGGCTTCTGTCAGAAATGGTGGTCCTAGCCACAGTTTACCCCACATCTGGACTACCTGTGGTTCAGTCAGGAGGATAGACAGAGCATCAAGGACTCATGAAGCTCTGCCCTCTGTTCTGCATTGGACCTTGAGTCCTGTGATTATTACAACCCCACCATGGATCCTTTCTCCCGATGTTTCTAGGGAGCTGGCTGGTTGACGTCTCAGGCTCCTCCAGGTGGCCATGGCGCTCAGTGGAGTCCGAGGGGCTGGGCTGAAAGACTGCAGGCCTGAGCGTGGGTAGTCGGAAGCTGTCAATCAGCACACCGAGAAAGCAGCCCAGCTCCCAGACCTAAGCCCCTGCCCTCTGAGACCCACACAGTGCTCTCTGACCTTCTCTTGGGGAAATTTCCTAGAAATCCCCTGCATACCACCCCACCCCTACCCCAAATAAAACTTTGCAATCCACAGAAAACTGAGAAATGCAGACGAGAGCAGGCCCAGTTTAGTCCAGTTTTCTGTAGGTGAAAGGAATGAACAGATGACATGTGTGGGTTAGTGATTCCCACAAAGAGCAGAGCACAGTTGCTGGCTTCATCCATTATCCTGTGGGGACCAGTTTCCAGCCTTTCCTTGGGGGAAACTGACTGAGCCAGCCGATACAGGGAACCCTCGACAACCTGAACAGAAACCGAGGAGAGTTCCACCTGCAGAATATCTGGTTCTCCCAGAACTTCACCCCTCGGTTCCCCAGGCTGCTATGACTCTCTCTGAATGGGGAATTTCTGCCTTGCTCCTAGTGGTACCACGGATTGCTAAGGCCTCCGGAGAGCGCTCACAGAGTAGGCCTCAGGAAGAACCTTAACGGGCTCCCTCAGATCGAGAGTCACCTGGTTCCAGGTCCCTCTGTGTGATCGCAGATGGGTCACGTCTCCACAGCTACCCCGTCCTGCACAGAGAAGCAGTCTGTCCCTGAAGCTGTGCCAGCACACAATAGGGATCACCAACAACCTGTGTCTGGGTGGCACGGAACACCGAAGGCTGGTTTCCTTCTTGTTCACACTTGTGTGCCTGCTACTTATTGTCTAAATCAGTTGCTATCACAAAACACCCAGGACTTGGTGATTTACAAAGAATGGATGTTTAAATACACTGATGGTTCTGGAGCTGGGAAGCCAGGACCATGGTGTTGGCTGGTGGCTCACGCCTGTAATCCTAGCCACTTAGGACACTGAGATCTGAGGATCTGGGTTCAAAGGCAGCCAGGGCAGGAAAGTTGGTGAGTCTCTTGTCTCCAATTAACAACAACCAAAAAAAAAAAAGCTGCAAATAGACTTACGGCTCAAAAGACAGAGAACCAGCATTGAGGGAAAAAAGCTGAGGGACACTGGCTAGGCCCTGAGTTCAAGGCCCAGCCCCAGTATTGGCAGAGCAGGTTGCTACTTCAGGTGTCTCTTCCCCTTCTTAGACAGCCACCAGACCCATCCCTGGGGCTCCACCCTCACGCCCTCATCAAACCCTAATCACTTCCCAGAGGCCCACTTCCCAGCACCGTTGGCTTATGAATTTGGTGGGCAAGTTCCCAACGCATGAGCTCTTGGGTAGCCTTCCCACGTAGCCTAGTAGAGAACAGCGTGAGGACCACATGGAGTGGAAGGAAAGAGGCAGAGATGGTGGATCTGAGCAACTCAGAGCCTCCACCAAACCCAGGACACAGCTGGGCGCATTCCACTGGCCACTGCAGGATGCATGACCATGCCACCCCCAACAGGGAGTCACATGACCACACCGCCCCCCAATGGAGTCACATGGCCACACTGCGCCCAACAGGGAGCAGGGAGGTGTAACGTGCCTCTGTGCCAGGAAGGTGGAATTCCAGCTCAGCACTCAGCTCTGACCTAACCCTTAGATCACACACACACACACACCTGCTCTGAGTTCCTCTCCTCAAGGGGTCCTGGGGGACTGGGGAGGGGCACAGAAAGGAGCAGGCAGATGTGGGCAGCTGTTTAGTGAGTACGTTGGATGAGCCCAGGAAAAACTCAGCACTCTTATGGTCAGCATAGCACATTATGAGGTGGGACTTGAACCCTTCCTGTGCAAGGAAGGAAGTCCAGAAGGTCAGAATACAAAAGTGGCTTGCTCAGCAAGTTCACCTGATGAGTCCACAGTGGACACTGAGCTCTCCTAAGAAGGCAGCCATGTCACAGTGTAATACGAATGTACTTGAGAGGCATAGCAGGGTCTTGTCAGAGCTGGAGCCGGAGGCCACAGTCCTGAGTTCTCCCTCCCCACCCCTTTCAAAGTGGGGATAGGAGACGGAATGAACTGGGAGAATGGCACTTCTGGAAAAGAAATGGAACCTTCAGTAATTGTCACACTGACGCCACATGACAAACCACAGCTGGCCCCCAGTGGCTTACAAATACACACCAGTCCTCACAGTCACAGGCCTGCAAGTCGACCAGCACTGGGTCAGCTGGCTGGGATGGCAGTGTGGCGAACAGCACTCTACGCTATCTCCTGAGATTCCTGCACAGTCCTGTGGGGCTCCTTCCCTCTGAGTGCATGCCCGATCCTGTCCCACCGTTCTATAGACTACTGGCGAAGGAGACGGGCACACACGCCGATCATTCCCACAATCATATCATTTAAAAGAATTTCAGAGTAAAATAATAGTCTGTCACGTTTTATCCGGATACCTGACGTTTCTATCGCTCTTTCATTATCCTAAAGTTCCAAGCTTTCCTCTGCTGTCATTTTCCTTCAGCTAGGAGGACACACATTAGCTTTGCTTTGGGTGTGCCTGTCTGCGCGTCAGGAATTCTGAGTTTTCTTTCACCCAAGACTATCTCTTTTATTATCCTTTTGCTCCAAATGTAAAGCTGATAGTTTATTTTCATTTAGAGCGGAGGTCCAGTGCCTTTTAGCTTCTATAGTTTCTGATAACATAGGGAATCTATCGGTTCCCTAGTACTTTGTTTCTCTGATTGCTCAAGTTTAAAGTCTTCTCTTTGCCTTGGGTTTTCAGAAGTTGGGTTCAGTTATGTCTATGTGCGATAGGGGTGGAGGAGGACTTATCTCCTTTGGGTCTCCCCAAACCTCTTAAATCTGTGTATTTACTTTTTTCCCACTAAAATTAGGAAACTTGCAACCATTCTTCATTAAAAATATGTCTTTTATGTCTATTCCTTGCTCTTCCTTGTTTGGTTTTGTTGGTTGTTTTTGTTTTGTTTTTTGGTTCCAGTACTGGGGCTTGAACTCGGTGCCTCACGTTTGCTCAGTTTGTTTGCTCATGGTGGGCGCTGTATCACCTGGACCATATCTCCAGTCCAGTAGATCGTTGCTTAATTGCAGATGAAAGCCTAGGTTGAATTCAAACTGCAATCCTCAGAACTCAGCCTTCTGAGTGGCTGGAATTACAGGCATGAGCTACCAGTGCCCGTCTGTCTTATTCTTCCTATTCAGGAGTTTCAGTGACATCATGATCAGCCTTTTGGTGATGGTAACCTGGGTCTCTAAGATGCTGTTTGCTGTAAAATCTATTCTTCAGGTTAGACCATTTCTATCCTCTGTCTTGTTGAGATGGGAGCCCACTCAGCTTTGCTCAAGGTGGCCTCAAATCACAGTGCCCCTGACCTCCACCTCCTGAGTGGCCGGGATTACAGGCATGAGCCACTGTGAGTGGCCTGGCCACCAGTTCTTGGTGGCACGAGCATTCAGACTTGGCACTACTATAGGAACCCTCTGTAAGCTCTCTACCTACGAACTCCAAGCTTCTCTGCTTTCTTGATCCCAGTCCCCTCCCCCCCCCGCCCCGCCCAACACAGGATCTCACTGTGTACCCCAAGCTGGCCTCAAACTTTCAATCCTCCTGCCCCTGCCTCAGTCTAGAAATAATTTTCTAATGCTACATTTTGTACATTTCTCAGGATGGCGCATCTTATAATGACAAGCTGCATATCCTGCTCTGGGTCCCCTAGCTAGGGAGTGTTAGGGTAAGGACCACAGTGACCCCAGACCCTGTGTCCAGCTACTGGGATAAGCCCTTGACCCACAGGATCCTCTTGGGGCAGTGATGACCTAGAAGGCAAGAATGCTGGATCCTAGCTGTCTAAGGCAAAGAAGAAGGAAAGAGAGAGGAGAGGAAAGAAGGAAGGAAAGAAGAAAGGACTGAGAGAGAGAGAAAGAGAGAGAGAGAGTTTTGCCTTGAATCTGAGAAGAATCTGAGTGGAATCTGAGAAGTGGCTCAGCGAGAATAGGATTAACTTGCCAGGCTGATTTGAAGACTCGTTGTGTGTCTCACCTGTTTGAACAGATCTTCTCCTGAGAGTGCAGCCTTTGCCAGGGCCTGTGCACGGTGGCTTAGCTGGGAGAGGGGACAAGCAGGAAGCTTCAGTGACACCTAGAAAGAAGGGCTCTGGAGGACAGCCAGGGAGGAGCCCTGCCCCAGGGCTTCCCCTTGTGCAACCTCCGCGGGGGAGTGGGGGTCTGGAAAGCTCACCTGTGCAACCCACCACCCCAGCCAATGGATCTGCACCTTGAAGGCCAAACGAGACCTCTGAGCATTGCAAAGAGACAAGGGGACCTACCCACATGAGGGTCTGGGCTCATGGGGGCAGACTGGAAGCCAGGGAACTCAGGAACAGGAAGCAGAGGGAGCGTCACAGCGTTGGCAAGTGCTGCTGGGCTGGCAAAAGCGGGCCTGGGGCTGGAGAGTGTCCACACAACCCCACCTTCGCTCCTGACTGCCAGGTGTGGCGAGTTTCCAGGGACGGTCTTGGGGTTGTGCTTGCTGGAAGGACTTGGAGCATCGCTGGAAGCTGTTGCCATGGTGACAGTTTATCACAGTGAGAGGACCCAGATGAGCATCAGCAGATGGTGGGATCATGGACAGGGATGAAGTGTAACTCCATGCTCGGGGATGCTGCCTGAGCCTGTGCGGGCTGCTCTTGGCTCCCCAGACCCTCAGCAGTGGGGACGATGGTTGAGACAGGCTTTGCTGTATCAGCCAGGCTGGACCTGGCTCTTCCACAGAGATGGCTAACCCTTGATTAGCCGTGTCCCCACACAATAAAGGTGTTCTTCCCATGGTGTTCCTATACCATTTGATCTCCTAGGCCACCATTGCAGAGGAGAAGAGAGGTGAGGCACACGTGGCCCAGAAGTTGTTCAAGTCTTCTCCTCTCACAGACCATTGGTCAGGACTAGTCACATGGTTCCAACTTACTACTGCAAAAGTATCTGGGATGCCAAGAACAGAACATGGATATTTGCTGAGTGGAGACCCAGTAGCTGCCAACTAGCTGCCATCCTTGGAGCATTAGACAATTCTCAACCCACCAGCCCAGGAGCCGTGGACAGGTGTTGAGCAGAGGGCAGCCACCTGTCCTGTACCCATGTCCATCCACCCTGTATCTTGACAGCATTCCTAGCGGCCTTCCAACATGCCAGCCAACTTCACCCAGCCCAGACAGGGGATAAGAGAAAGAGGCCATCTCCTACAGTGGAGACCAGGGGAGAGAAACAAATGGATGGGAGGGTCTCCCTTCCCTCAGCCAGGACTGGGGGGGGGGGGCGGGGCTCACCTCACCAGGACTTCCTGCTGAGGCCTGCCACAGCTGGGGCTGAGGGGTATGGGGAGTGTGCAGACCCCCAAGATTCCATTGCGTGGGTAACTCAGGTTTCATCTCTCCTGGGCACCACAAAGCCTAGAGCTCCCCTGATCATCCGGGCTGACTAAAGATAGCACTGAGGTGCGGTGCTGAGACCCCTGCCCCCTCCCATGAGGAGCCTGTGGTGATAGAAGAGGAACCCCACTCTTAGCTGTCAACCCCCACCTCCCCAATTATCTCCCCTGAGATATCTAATCCTGAGAGCTATTTATAGACAAGTAAGCCAATGTGCGGAGAGGCAAAGAAATTTACCCATAGTTCCACCTGGGTGGCGAAGCCGGGAAAGCCTTGTACGCTAGCCAATTCCATAAGAGTAAAGATGCAGCCACCACCAGCTTCAAGGACTCTCCGGCAATATCATCCCATCTTTTCCTTCAGAGCAGATTCCCAGACTTTACACCATATCACACCTGAGAAATGTTAGCACCCATAAACAAGCAAACAGCCAGAACACCAAAGAACCACATATGCAACTACATAGCCTGGTGTTTTTGCTAAACTGAACAAGCACATGGTGGAAAGGATACCTATCTGTGAGTGCCTAGAGGAGGCCCGCCGTAATAAGGAGGAAGTCTTATCTCTGAGTTTGAGTAAGGAGGGGGAGGTGTGGGTACATGGTTTCCACTGCCTTGTGTGGAATCTCAGCACCCTGACACTGGGGATCCCCAGTGGGGAGGATTGAATGAAGACCAGGAGGTGGACACGTGTGGGCAGAAGGCCGGGCTGTGCGACAATGCCAGGTCCCTGACCTCTGGTCATGCACCTCATCCATCTGGGCCTCGGTCTCCTCATCTGTATAATGGAGCGGTAAACCCCCCTCCCCGCTGCCCTGTGGAGCTTGAGTTGGTCTGTGCTGACCCACAGTGCCTGCCATTTTGTCACTAACACTCAGTTCCTGGTAAGCTGCTCATTAGAAGCCTGTAGCATGGAAAGGCGCCATCCAGAGGATGGGCGACTGTCCTGCAGGCAAAGCCGCTGTCGGCCAGGCTGTGCTTCAGAGGGAAGCGATAGCTCTTCTGATAGTTGCCATCCAGCATCCCCCCAGAAGCCTTCTGCATCGAAAGCCTTTTCCCCCGGCCACTGGTGCTTCTGAGGAGGTGGCGACTGCCCTGCCCTCCTTCGTGAATTAATCAGCTGACTCATTCTTGACTAAATGGTGATTCGCCGGTAGGATCTAGTTAGAAGGAGTGGAGCACTAAGTATGCACATTTGAAGAGTTTCTGGCCCTGTCCTGTCTGTCTCTGCCTGCCTGACTGTATATCTGTTCTCTTCCTCTTCCTCCTCCTCCCCCATCCTTCCCCTCCTCCCCCTTTTCCCCCTTCTCTTCCCTTCTTCCTCCTCCCCTTCCTCCTCCTCCCCTTCCTCCTCCTCCCCCTCCTCTACCTCCTTCTCCCCTTCTTACCCCCTTCTTGTCTTTCTACACATCTCCCTCTCCTTCCTCCTTCTCCTCCCCTCCTCTTCCCCCTCCTTCTCTTCCTCCGTCTGTCTCTCTCCCACCCCTTCCTCCTTCCTGGCCACCATGAGGTAAGCGACTCTTCCCTGCCAAGCCCCTCCGCCATGATGTTCAGCCTCACCCCAGCCGGCAGCACCAGAGCCAGCCAACCAGAGGTATCAAAACCTCTAAACCCATGAGCCCAAATCAAGCTCACTTCCTTCCAACAGTGTCTCTCAGGTATTTGCTACCGCAACAAGCCATCAGGGTGTCCCAGGTCACCATGGAGAGAGACTGTGTCCTCAGAAGACATCCAGTTGCTGTGATCAGGGGGACGGTCCACTCCCGAGTCTGTGGGTGAAGGCCTGGTGCTGTGGGGCGTCCTGCAATGCCCAGGATGGGCAGCACCACAAGGAGCCTCTGACCGGGAACACGAGTGCCAAGGCTGAGAAGCCAAATTAGGGCAAGTGAGGAAGGGACCGGCTCTGTTTCAAAGAGGCTGCAAGCTGGAGCCTCACCATCCAAGGCCCGGTCCAGAGCTCGCAAACGAAGGGCATCGCTCCATCCTGGCCGGAGCAGCTGCTGGCTGGAGGCAGCGGAGACAGGCAGCTCCGCACACAGCTGGAGGGGCAGGATGCCGCTTCATCGGGGGCACTTGGTCTTGTAATGTGTCCCCACACGCCGGGCGCCACACCGGGGAGTGGCGTGAACGGGGACTCTACAGAATGAGGGCTCTCCCCTTGGCCAGGGGCCGGTGGGTGTGCTGTAGTTTCTGGCGACAACATGGTGTGAGGGGAGGAGCCTGGAATGGGAGTGTGTGCATGGGAGCGTGTGTGTGGCTGTGCATGGGAGTGTGTGTCTGTGTGAAGGGGAATGTGTGTGTGTGTCTGTGTGTGGGAGTTGTGTGTGCATTGGAGTGTGTGTGTGTGACTGTGTGCATGGGAGTGTGTGTGTGTGGCTGTGTGCATGGGAGTGTGTGTGTGTGGCTGTGTGCATGGGAGTGTGTGTGCATGGGAGTGTGTGTGTGTGTGTGTGTGTGTGTGTGTGTGTGTGTGTGTGTGTGTCTATGGTGGGGGGGGGGCAGAAACCCAGTGGAGGGCTCTGGGGCTTTGGATAAAACCTGCTTCGTTTTGGCTTTCTTGATTATTACTAGGTGACTGACCTGGGACATATCCAGTGAGATTGCTTTTGCACCTTTATGAGGAGTGTGACGCTACACACCTCACTACCATCATCACTACCACATCACCACCACCAATAGCATCACCATCACCATCACCATCATCACCACCATCATCACCATCACCACTGTCATCATCATCATTTTCACCATTATAACCATTATCAGTATCATATCATTACCTCTATCATCACCATTATCACTGTCACCATCATCATCATCACCATCGCCATTACTATCACCACCACCACCACCACTATCATCATCATCATCATCATCATCATCATCGTCATCATCATCGTCATCATCATCATCATCATCATCATCGTTTTACATGGTTCTGAATCACATTCTGTACTGAAAATCAGTGGGGAAACTGAGACCCTAGCTCTCTTCCTCTGAATTCCTCCAGGCTGCAAACAGAAACCTGACATCCTCTTCCCTTTATAAAATATATCCAGACAGGAGGCAACAGGCAGTTAAGAAACTGAGCATGGTACCAGGTACTGGTGGCTCACACCTGTCATCCTAGCTACTCAGGAGCCTGCAATCTGAGGATTGAGGTTTGAAGCCAGCCTGGGCAGGAAAGTCTGTGAGGCTCACTTAACCAGCAAAAAGCCAGAAGTGGAGGTGTGGTTCAAGTGGTAGAGTGCCAGATTTGAGCGAAATCAAGGTTGCAGCCACCCCAGGGTGCAGGTAGAAGCGAGCCCAGCCATCCCTCTGCTCTGGCTCAGCCTTTCCATTTTGTTTATTTCAACTAATTATCATCTGTTAAGCAGGTCTGGACAGACTGACCCGGGATTTAGAGGTAGAGGTGAGGGAGGAGGAGGAGCGAGAGATGTACAAGCAAGCGGAATCGCTGTATGCACACGCTTCCACAGGCACACACACGCGCATGCGTGCACACACGCACACACACACGCACACACGCGCAGCTTCCATTTCCTGCAATGTCCACCAGCGTTTATGAATATAAGTGGATTTGTAGCCAGCAATGCAGCTGCATAGAAAGCATTCAGACATGGAGACAATTTTACTAGATAATAGACTATCGTGCAGGATACAATTTAAATTAAAAAATGCAATTTTCACCTTGAAATGAACAAATGATTACAATTTCTATACAAATTAAGGCCTTCAGCCTCTCTTTCAGTAGTGGCACCAGCCCATGAAATATGACATAATTACCATGAAATACATTTTCAAATATTTTGATTTTTGTCCGTCGCTTTTTCTTTTTTTAAAAAAAATAAAATAAAACACATAGGCCGCCTTCCAGGTCCCGAGTGTACACTGGCATTTCTCCCCTTCTGGGAAAAACACATTAAAAAGAAAAGCCAAGGTCCCCAAAGACGGTGCTGTGCCCCTCCCTCCTTCACACCGGCTCCCTCCCTGCCCTCCTCTCCCCCCATCTCCTCACCCCTCAGAGTCCCCTGCCCACCCCATCCCTTGGCTCAGAGATAAAATTGAAAAAAAAAAAAAAAGGCAGCCGGAGAAGAGGGAACGCAGGCGACCAGCTCCAAAGCCGGAGCTTTATCTAAGTTGCTACGCTTATCTGCAGCATCGAGTCTGTGCGCTGTTATCTCCAACCTGCCTTTCCGCACCCCTCTAGAAGCCCTTCTCCCCTCCCCCAGCCCTCCCCCTCCTTCACAGCCGTCCCCCCCACCCGCCCACACCCCACACCTCCACTTCTATTTTCTGATTGTCTTCGTGGTCACGTCTCTCTGTGGCTGTATGAATAGCCATGGCCTGTCCGAGGCTTGATCAGGACCCCCAGAACATTGGGGTTCAGAAGGAGCGGGTAGGGGAGACAGTCAAGGGGTCTTGGGATCCCTGAGTGGAATCCATTCATGGAGGTCCTTTGTAGCCCCCAGTCCACCTTTTCCAGCTCTGAAAGCCCGCCGTGTGGAAGGGGCCACTTCCTTAGTCTGAGCTTGGGTGGATCTCTTACGCCGATGGATGGACAAGCAGGCCTCAGGCCTCTCCCTGGCTTCTTGGTCTCGGGGATCTTCTGAGCTTCCTGCCTGCCCATCGTCTCCCCTCAGGATCTGGCTGCGTTGTGCTCCCTGGCTCTGTCTGCCCCCCCCCCCCCCACAGTGCCCTGCCGGATCCTCCTAGGGGCATTGTCTGGATGGTGGAACCTTCTCCTACCCCTCTACCCCCCTACTAACAACATGTCTGCTGTTATTTTCCAAGTACTTTCACCTGAACCAACTTACTTAGTCTTACTTAGTCCAACTTAGTGATGGTGGTGGTGGTAGTGGTGTGTGTGTGTGTGTGTGTGTGTGTGTGTGTGTGTGTGTGTGTGAGAGAGAGAGAGAGAGAGAGAGAGCCTGTCCTGGGGTTTGAACTCAGGGCCTAGGCACTGCCCTTGACCTTTTTTCAAGTCAAGACTAATGTTCTACCACTAGAGCCACAGCTCCACTTCTGGCTTTTTTGATGCTTAATTAGAGAGAAGAGTCTCACGGACTTTCCTGCCCAGGCTGGCTTTGAACCGTGATCCCCAAATCTCAGCCTCCCGAGCAGCTAGGACTGCAGACTGGTGTCACCAGCACCCAGCAGCAACTGCTTGTTTTGAAAGATACATCAGGAGGATTTGTTAACCTGGACCACAACCTCTTCGACTCACCCATCTTGCCCAAACCCTGCCCAGACCCTGTCCTGGACTTGAGTCCAGCGAAACAGGATGTGCTCGCGGAAGGAGAACAGGAAGATTCAGAGATCCCAGGTCTAGTCTCCATGTTTTTCTCAACTCTCTGCCCTCAGCCAAGTTACCCAGCATCTGGGCCACTCTACTCACCGGCAAGATGGGGGAATAAAGGCTCTCCTCCTGAAGGAAGCCTGAAGAACTGACTTCCACGGACCTTCTGTGAGCCTCTATCTTCTCACTCCGGTTCCCAGCGACCCCCAAATACCCATCACTTAGAATCTTAGTATATAGGATGCGCCAAGTGACCATGCCCTGAACAGATCCAAGATCGAGCCCTGAAAAGTAGCGTGTGCTTCTGAGATGTGGGAAGAACAGGAAAGAGAGAGGAGATGATCATGATAATGGGTATTAGACACCTGTTCTGTCACCAGTACTGGGCAGAATGTCTTTATCTCAGTGAAGCCTCATGACATTATTAAGAAGTGTGTATTTTCTGGAGTGCAGGTAGCTCACATCTGTAATCCAGCTACTCAGGAGGCTGAGATCTAAGGGTAGCTGTTCCAAGCCAGCCCAGGCAAGAAAGTCCATGAGACTCTTTTCTCCCATTAACCCAGCAAAAAAAAAAAAAGCCAGAAGTAGATCTGTGGCTCAACTAACTAGTACAGCACCAACCTTCCGTGAAAAAGCTCAGGGTTAGTGCCCAGGCCATTAATTCAAGCTCCAGAATGCACACGCGTGCATGCACACATGCACGTGCGTGTACAAACATGCACGCGTGCACACACACAAGAGGTTCGTAACAATCCCACTTAACAAGTGGAAAATTTGAGTCACAGAAAGATGATGTCATTTGCCAATAGCCACACAGCTAGGAAGTGCAGAGTTGGGATTTGACCCAGGCAGGAAATTACTGGCATCAACACCTGCTCCACTCAGGAATTCTAGGTACACAAGATGGTTGTTTTTCCCAACGGTTCATTTATTGATTGATTAGCGCTGATCCTGGGACTTGAACTCAAGCCTGCATGCTGTCCCTGAGTTTTTTTGCCCAAGGCTGGTGCTCTACCACTTGAGCCAAACCTCCACTCCTGGCCTTCTTTTTGGGCAGTCGTGGGGCTTGAACTCTGGGCCTGGGTGCTGTCCCTCAGCTCTTCAGCTCAAGGTGAGTACTCTAGCACTTGAGCCACAGCACCACTTCCGGTTTTCTGAGTGGTTTATTGGAGATAAGCGTCTCATGGACTTTTCCTGCCCAGGCTGGCTTTGAACTGTGATCCTCAGATCTCAGCCTCCTGGGTAGCTAGGATTACGGTGTGAGACACCGGTGCCCGGCTCACTCCTGGCCTTTTGGTGGTCAATTAGAAATAAGAGTCTCTTGGATTTACCTGCCCTGGCTGGCTCTGAACCAGGATCCTCACATCTCAGCGTCCTGAGTAGCTAAGATTACAGATGTGAGCCACCAGCACCTGGCCCAGCTGTTTATTTTTGCAGTGAAGAGGTGTAGTCCAGTAAGATATTGCTTAGGCAGGAAAGGCATGGCACACCGGGCAGTGGTGCGGGACAGGAATACACTCAGCTTCATTCCACAGCAGAACTCCCTACCCCAAACACAAGGAGCCAGCAGTAGCACTCTGGGTGACCCAGGATGGGCAGCTGAAGTGCCTATGCGGAGCGGGGGTGAGAAGTTCCAATCTTATTAATGCATGTCGATTTTGTATTTTGTTTCCAAATGCATATCCTGTCATAGAAATGGGACCAATTCAGCTCTGAAGTTACCCTTTGAACATTTCTATTTAAAACCAGGCTACTAGCCCTCACAAATAGTATACCATACCTATTCTATGTCTACTGATTCAGCAGCAAGCCAGATCCTCTTCCATAGCACTACCATGGCCAAAGCTCCCCACAGATGCTCTTCCCAGTATCTTAATATTGGAATAGTAGTAGTTTCATTTTCAGTAGGACAATTTTAAGATCTAAAACATAATAATGCCTCTTTTCTCTTTTCCTTTCTTTTTTTTTGGTGGGGGTCCGGTCGTGGGGCCTGAACTCTGGGCCTGGGCACTGTCCCTCAGCTCTTCAGCTCAAGGCTAGTGCTCTACCACTTGAGCCACAGTGCCACTTCCGGCTTTTTTCTTTTTGCTTATGTGGTGCTGAGGAATGGAACCCAGGACCTCACGCATGCAAGGCAAGCGCTCTACCACTGAGCCACCTTCCCAGCCCCTTCTTTTCCTTTCTTTTTTGGCAGTATTAGGGTTTGAACTTGGGGCTGCACACAAGACAGGTGCTCTATCGTTTAAGGCACACATACACACACACACACCGCGCGCATGCACACACACACACACACACACACACACACACACACACACACACACACACACCGCTGCCCTCTAGGCCTTAATTTTCTCAGGATGTTGCATTCTTGTCTAGGCTAGCCTTGAACCTCGATCCTCCTGATCTCTATCTCTGGAGTAGCTGAGAGCATTCACATAAGCAACTGCTCTTTGCATGTTGTCATCATTTACGATGGCATTAAACTAACACTCGGATTCTGGCTCCTTCCAGTATACAATTTGTCTAGTCCCCGTGGAAACCCTCTGATCCCATCTCCCCATTTCCAGTGCCCAGTTCCAAGCCACAGACCAGAAGGTGCTTCGATCGGGCCATCCCCTGGCTCTGGAGGTGAGGTTTGCTGGGAGGCCTGGGCAGTCCCATGCTCTCTCCTACTTCTACAGCCATGTCTTTGAGTGGAGTTGCGGCATTCAATCATCCTAAAGATGGGGCAACATAGCAGCTATGGAAGCCAGAGGTTCCCTTGTACACTGTAACTGCAGTTGAATGATTAATGTGCATATTAGTAGTTAACATTTACAGGTGAACACTGAGTCCTACAGGTGCATTGTAGAGTGATGAACCATCACAGCCACCTTTGCGCTGGTTTGATGTTTGTTGTTGTCAGTTGCAGGGCTTGAACTCTGGGCCTGGGCGCTGTCCCTGAGCTCCTTTGCTCAAGGCTAGCACTCTACCATGTGAGCCACAGCACTACTTCCAGTTTTCTGGTGGTTAACTGGAGATAAGACTCTCACAGACTTTCCTGCCCAGGCTGGCTTTGAACTGTGATCCTCAGATCTCAGCCTCCTGATAGCTAGTATTACACGCATGAGCCACCAGTGCCCAGCTCGTGTGTGTGTGTGTGTGTGTGTGTGTTATCATTCCCAAGGTACAGACAGGAAAACAGAGACTCCAGGAGGTTCAGTGACTGACTCAAGCCCCAGCCAATCAGTAAGAGAGGCAAGATTTTAACCCTTGGCTGTTGGGTCCCAGGTCCGTCCTTCGTTGAATGAGAACTCTACTCCAGAACTTTTCCTGGCAGAAGCAATGGAAGGAGTGAATAGAAATCAACCAACCAACATTGATGAGAGGAGGACTGAGGCAATTCTAGGGATAAGGGCTGCTCAGAGTGGCTGAGAAGTTCCCAAGGTCACACACAGCTATAGAGGAACGGGACGGGGTGGTGGATGGGGAGTGGCCGGAACACAGGGCTGCTACCCATACCCCAGTTCCCAGTTCTCCACTGTCACGTGGGCCGTTCGCAGCACAAGCAGCCTTCAAGCCTTTGCATGGTAACCTAGGCAACTGCTACCATAGCCCTCCCGGCAGAGGTGTTTGCACCCAGCAGCTGGTGAGGAGCTAATGATGCCCGGCTCAACCATGTGGTCTCCAAATTAAGGGCTTTTAAATGAACCAAGTATTCGTTCCTTGTCTCTGTCATCCATGGGGCCATCTTGAGCCCCACTTGCTTTAGCTTGATTTAGTCCTAAAGGGCTTGTTAGAGCTGGTGCTTAGAAGATGGCACTCTGCATATGGAAAGAAAGAAAAGAGAAATTCCACACCCATGCTGGGACACGTGCTAAAAAGATATTTATGGGCGGGCTCCAGCGGCTCACGGCTGCAATTCTAGCTACTCAGGAGGCTGTGGTCTGTGGATTGCAGTCCAAAGCCAACCCGGACAACAAAGTCTGCAGACTCTTATCTCCAATCGACCAGCAAAATAAAGTGGAGCTGTGGCTCAAGTGGTAGGGTGCCAGTCTTGAGTGAAAAAGCTAAGGGACAACACACTGGCCCTGAGTTCAAGCCCTGGAATTGGCATAAAACAATCTGAGAGATACTGAGAGAAAACCAAGGAAGAGATAACAGTGTCAAAAAAAAGAGAAATATTCTCATTACCTGACTTTTGAAATGGTAACGGCTCTATAAAACACCTTAATATTAATAATAAAATTATATTAAACCAGACAAACATAAAAAGACATCTCTGGAAGTCATGAGCTACCTCCACCTGGGGAAGGTGGCTCTCTGGCCTTTGGAACTTGGAGTCACATGAATGTAACATATTTAATGTATAAAATTTGCAAATTAAAAAAAATAGAAAGCCAACATTGCCTTTGAAAGTTCAGCCAAACAGGAAACCACCAGCCACGTACAAGTTAAGATGGCCTTGAACCGACGCCCAAGAGGCTCACAGATTTTACACCATTGATGAGTTCTTCCGGTGGCTTGACATTCTGATGAATAAAACATTTGATCTAGGCAGCAAGAATGAGAGAGAGAGACAGAGACAGAGACAGAGACAGACAGACAGACAGACAGAGACTATCAAAGAGGATTTAGCCACGCACATTTGTTTGGGGGAGGTGGAGATCAGAGGATTGAGGTTCAAGGCCAGCCTGGACAAAACAGTTCATGAGACCCCATCTCGGATAATGACCAAGTGCAGTGGGACACCCCAGTTATTCCAGCTACAGGGGGTCCTTCTCACCCAAGCACCAAGCCTGACCAGTTCCTCCCTCCCTACACCCCTTAACCTGCTTCTGTCCTTTTGCCCAGGCTGTGAGTTCTGTCTGAAAATTTCTTCTCTAGAAAGGATGGAAGGCTGTGCTGGCTCAGTGGTAGAGTGCTTGCCTTGCATGCATGAGGCCTTGGGTTCGATTCCTCAGCACCACATAAGCAGAAAAAAAAGCTGGAAGTGGCACTGTGGCTCAAGTGGTAGAGCGCTAGCCTTGAGCTGAAGAGCTGAGGGACAGCGCCCAGGCCCAGAGTTCAGACCCCATGACCGGACCAAAAAAAAAAAGAAAGAAAGGAAGGAAGGAGGGAGAGAGGGAGGGAGGGAGGGAGAGAGGGAGGGAGGGAAGCAAGGAAGGAAGGAAGGAGGAAGGAAGGAAGGAAGAAAGAAAGAAAGAAAGAAAAAAAAAAGAAAAGAAAGAAGGAAGGAAGGAAAGAATCATCAGCCAGGCACTGGTGGCTCATGCCTGTAATCTTAGCAATTCAGGACACTGAGCACTGAGGATCACAGTTCAAAGCAAGCCCAGGCAGGAAATCCATGTGATTCTTATTTCCAATGAGCTGGCTGGAAGTGGAGCTATTATTGCTCAAGTGGTAGAGCACCAGGCTTGAACAAAAGGCCGGCCCCATTACCTTTATTTTTACAGGTGAAGAGACTGAGGGTCCAGTGAGAAGACTTGTCTGCGCCTGTAAGGTGAGCACCTACTACCCGCCAGCCACCGGTGCTAATGTTCAGTGGGCACCTAGCTGGGCTCCTTGTGGTGTTAGGGGAAGGCTGGGCAGCTGGGCAGGCTGGACAGGTGAGAAAGTCGGGTGGTGACCTGTCCACAAGCCACCTGGACCCTAGGAGGATGCTTTCTGGAGGCCTCCGGGGTGGAGGTGCATCTGTCCATCCCACTCGAAGCTCTGATGCTGGACTGCCCCGCTCCCGTCCCCAGCCCAGCAACCCCTGCAGCTGTGCCTGCCCCCCTCTGGCCCTCGACTGTCCCGGATTATCCCGGGACCCTGGGGACAGGGAGATCACATCTGGATCCCATCACAGGGCCTAGCTGGGGGTAGGGGGCGGGGATGCTAAGCCAGGAGAGCAGGGGACCTAAATCAGTTTCAGAACCTCAGCCTGGCCCTTGGTGTGCGGGCAGGCGGGTGAGGGGCCGAGGGGCCACGGGCACAGGCGGGCGGGCAGGAAGGTGGGCCGGGGCAGAGCAGGGGCCCTTCCTGCGCCGCTGGGCCAGGCAGCAGCAGGATTAGGGAATTAGTTCAGGAGGCCGAGCCGGGCAGGGTGTGCTGAACGGGGGCCCCAGGCCGCAGCATGGCCCGGCTTCCTCCACCTCCCTGGGGGCTGCTGGGCGCTGGGGTTTAGTGGGAATATGGTTTGGTTTAGGGCAGCCCTGCAGAACAGGACAAATCAAATTCATCTTGACATTCCAGGCCCGTCACGGCAGGCCAGGTAAGGGCCAAGGACCCAAGAGAGCGCGGGAGGCCAGGGCTCTGGGCAGGACAGGGGTGGGCACGTTGTCAAGGGGGTGGGGGAGGGCATTTGAGAGGCTCGGCTGTGTCCAGGTTGCTCTACCCAGCATGCCCTGCTCTGTGCAGGGGTTTGGGGGTGGGGTGGGGTGGCTGGAATGATCAGGAGAAGAAAGTTCACCTCCCTGGGAACCCCCTACACCAAGCTTGGCTGTACAAGGCCCTGGGATCTCACCCACCCAGATGACCACCCCCCTTCCCCCCCCAACCTCAAGGCATGGATCAGCATCCATGTCCTGCCAGATAAGAGAACAGGGCTGGGCCGGAGGTGAGGCAGAGAGAGGTGGAGCCAGGAGCTACACCAAGGAGGCGAGGAGCCAGTGGGGTCAGAATTTAGACAGTGTCCAAACGTGCCTGAGACCGGAGGCTGAGGACTGGGGTCCAGGGTTGAATGCTGGGCTAAAGGGTATAGACTTGGGCTCCAAGGCACGAGGAGGAAACGCTCTCCAGAGGTGTCTCAGGGCAACTCCTAAGCCAGGCCAAGGAGGAGAAAGAGCAAACACTGGGAGGCAGGCCGGACCGCGACCCTGGGTGGATGACACGCCGTGAGCGGGAGGGGGGGGAAGGAATGCTGATTCTCATCACCCGCTCCCCGGTGTCCAGCCCTGCTCTGAGACGAGCAGCAGCTGCGGGCAAGTCGCTGGTCCCCACATCAAAAGCAAAGACACCCAGAAGACAGAGGCCATTTGCAGGAGAGCCACGGCTGGGACAGTGCACAGGCTCTTCCTACGTCATCATCTGCCCTCCCTTTCCCCACTCTGTGCTCTTGCAGCACCCCAAAACCCAGAATGCTGGGCCAGGTGCCAGGGTGTAATCCTAGCCAGTCAGGAGGCTGAGACTTGAGGATCCCAGCTCAGAGCCAGCCTGGGCAAGAAGATCTGTGAGACTCTTATCTCCAATCAGCCACCAGAAAACCATAAATGGCGCTGTGGCTCAAGTGGTAGAGTGCTCACCTTGAGCTGAAGAGCGCAGGGACAGCGCCTAGGTCCAGAGTTCAAGCCCCATGACCGACCAAAAAAAAGCCAAAAGACAGCAACTAGGCGCCAAGTTCCAGCCCCATTACTGGCATGCACACATGCACCAGCACGTGCACACACACATATGCACACATGCACACACATGCACAGGTGCTGACACTGAGGAGCGGGGCTGGACACACAGGTACTGAGCCTCTTCGCTTTTCCCAGCTTCCCTGGTCCACCTGTCCCTCAAGAGTCTGAGGCCAGGCTGGGAGGCCTTGGCCTGGACAAGCCTGTACCATGAAGATGAACGGGTCCTACCGCTGGCCAGAGGACCAGGGACATTTCTTTGCCATTTTCAATGGGAAACAACTGGGGCTTCCTGGCTGTGGTGATTCTGTGCCTGGCTGCATCACTGTCTCTCTATATTGAGAACAGCAACTGCTTAAGAAACAAAGAGCCAGGCACCAGTGGCTCACGCCTGTAATCCTAGCTACTTAGGAGGCTGAGATCTGAGGGTCGAGGTTCAAGGGCAGCCTGAGTAGCGAAGTCTGTGAAACTCTTCTCTCTGATTAAATCACAGAAAACTCTGGAAGTGGTGCTATGGCTCAAGTGGTAGAGCAGTAACCTTGAGCAAAAGTTGTTAAGGGACATCACTCGGGCCCTGAGTTCAAGCCCCAGGACTGGCCAAAAAAAAAAAAAGAGAGAGAGAGAGAATGATACCCTTGAGCCCATGTAATAATATATATATCTGTAAATAAACTAATGGCATTGAAGAAAACAAAATAATCAGGGACATTTCCATCCAAGTTCTGCCTTGGACCTGCCAGGTGACCAGGGGAAAATGAGCAACCTCTCTGAGCCCCAGTTTCAGGATTTGGAGTCCCTGGGCATGCTGGGTCCCAGGCTGGTGAAGCACAGGTGTGGCAGCGACCTGGGGGAGGGTGGGAATCTGGGGGATGTGAGCCCCAGGGGAGCTGTGCCTCCCCAGGCTGCATGGCCATCCCGTCTGCAGGGCCATCCGGTTGGCATGCCCAAGGCAGGCGTGCGCCTCTGGGCGGGCCCCTCCAGCCTCAGCCCCGGGTCCAGCCCGGTGCTTCCGGTGGGGGAGGGGCGGTGAGCGGAGGTTGGCAGGGGGAGGTGATGGTGAAGGTGGAGGTGATGGAGATCGTGCTGAGGACAGAGGGGCCGTGGGATGAGGAGGGCAGAGCTGTGCGCTGAGCCCCGGCCCCAGGCTCACACTGGCCCCTCCACCCCGATCTACCTGGCCTAGGCCCCTCGGGCCCAGAGGGTATGGTTGGGTGGGATGAGTGCCCTTGAGGACTCCAAGGCCAGGCTGTTTGCTAACGCAGCGGAGCCCAGGCCCCAGCCAGGCCTGTCTGGCTCCACCTCCAGGCCCCTGGCTGACTCCGTGTTCCACGGCGTTCTGTGGGTCTACAGAAAGGCAGGTTGGCTGGCACCGGAGAGGGCACCCAGGACGCCCTCTGCGGCTCCAGTCGCCCAGCGGGAATCCGGCAGGCAGGAAGGTCAGGCTGTCAGAACCTGTGCTCTGAAGCCAGCCGATGAAGGCTCAAACCCTCTCTCTGTGGCCCACTGCTGTGTGTCCCTAAGCAAGCGGCCTGGCATCTCTGTGCCGCTGGATGGCTTCCTGGGGAAATAAGATCCACCATCCGGCCACCTCCCAGAGGAACCACTGCTCCAGGCCTTGCTGGAGACATTCTCTTCCCCCAGGAGCCCGGCTGGCCGGCTCCCATTCCACTGCCTCACAGCCAGGAGGTCCTGAGTCCGGGAAGGCCAGCAGGTGAGGCTACACACAGGTGTAGAGGCTACAAGCCCCACCCCGCAGCCCCAGCCAGAGGGCAAGCACGCCTTGAGGCACAGCCCCGTTAGACGTTCCGCTGAGCCCCTGCCGTGTGCCAGGGGCGTCATCTGCGGTGATGCTCCAAGGGCAACTGGAATCGCCTCCCCCGGGGGGTTGCACCCAACACACCCAGACGCCAGCGCTGGGGGACGGTGACGAGGGAGGAGAGACCTGTCTCCAAAGACTGCAGAAATCCAGGAACATTGTTTCAATACGCAACCACCACAAACCACATCCTACGCTGAGCACCGTCATGGCCGCCTGTCATCCCTGCACTGGGGAAACTCAGCAAGAGAACAGCCAGCCTGGTCTACACAGTGACTCTGCCTGATTAAACACAGCAACAATAAAGCAAACCACCTGATCTGGGGCAAGACGGAAGGGACTCAGCCAGGTGCCCAAGGCTCAGGCTCACGCCTGTCATCCTACCTGCTCAGGAGGCTGAGATCTGAAGGATCACGGTTCAAAGCCAGCCAGGGCTGGAAAGTCCCTGCGAGACTTTTGTCTCCAATGAGCCACCAGAAAACCAGATGTGGTGTTGTGTTTCAAAGTGGTAGAGCACTAGCCTTGAGTAAAAAAGCTCAGGGACAGCGCCCAGACCCTGAGTTCAAGTCTGAAGAAGGAAGAGGAGGGGGAGGAGGAAGAGGAGGAGGAAGAAGAAGAAGAAGGAAGAAGAAGGAGAAGAAGAAGAAGAAGAAGAAGAAGAAGAAGAAGAAGAAGAAGAAGAAGAAGAAGAAGAAGAAGAAGAAGAAGAAGAAGAAGAAGAGAGGAGGTGGAGGAGGAGGGAGGAGGGAGGAGGGAGGAGGAGGGAGGAGGAAGAGGGAGAAGAGGAGGATGAAAAGGAGAAGGAAGAGGAAGAGGAGGAGGAGGAAGAGGAGGAAGAACAGTAAGAGGAGGAGGAGGAGGAGGAGGAGGGGAGCACTAGGCTTGAACTCAGGGCCTAGTCTGCTCTCCCTTACCTTTTTGTTGCCCAAGGCTAGCACTTGAGCTTCTGGCTTATGATAGTTAATTGGAGCTAAGAGTCTCTCATGGTCTTTCCTCCTCTGGCTGGCTTTGAACCACAAGCCTCAGATCTCAGCCTCCTGAACAGCTAGGATGATGGCGTGAGCCACCAGCACCGCGGGGGACATGTTTTGGAGGGACACCTTCATGCCTCTGTCCCATGACCCCACCTGGTCAGGCAGCCTCTGCTCAGGAACCGGCACGGCTGCATGGCTGTGGGTAGGGCGCCCGGTACCCTGTGTTTCCCTGACTCTTCCCTTCCTTCTTTTCTTCCCCGGGCATCCGTGGTGCCCGGCTCTCGGCCCGCGGGGCCTTCCTGGGCAGGAAAAGGCAGCGGTCTCTTTAAGGCCCCAGCTGGGCCTTGGATATTGGAGTGGGGACGAGATTAGGTGGCGGACCGAGCAGGGCCTTGTTATGTATTCATGAGCTGTGAGGAAAAGAAATAAAAGGATTCATTATTGCCCAAACTGTTACTAATGACAGGTACCTGGAGCCCGTGCACCTCTGGAAATCTAATGCGACACACTCCAGAGAGAAAATGCGTTCCCGGGCCCGGCCGCCACCGTCCCCTCCCTGCCCCGACTCATTGCCATTCACTGGGGGCAACATTTACAATTCTTCTGCCATTATGTCCGACCAGGGCCTCTGAGCCTCAGTCATGACCCGCACATTAGCTGAAAATTGGAAATTCCACAGCGTGGCCGTGGTGGGTCGGGGCACAGCGGGAAGTGGGGACCTGGAGGGGCGCGGTCTGGGTGCAGCACCGGGTGAAGGGGGGGAGGGGGAGACCTGGGGGAGGGCAGCCTGTGCTACCTGCTGGCAGGGGTCCTATTGGTCCCCATCATCTGGGGGTCCCCATCACATCCCACCTGAGCACAACCTGGTCTCCCCCCACCCCACCCCATCCGCCATGGCCTCATTTCCACCTGGGCCTGGCTCATACCTCCTGTGTCACTCTGCTTTGTGACAATCCTGGTCTTTTGTCCCCTTTATTTAGCTTTTGTGCCAATCCTGGAGCTTGAACTCAGGGCCTTGTCCCTTACCTTTTTCACCCAAGGCTGGTGGTGGTTAATTGGCTAAGAGAGATCCTCAGACCTCAGCCTCCCGAGTAGCTGGGATTACAGGTGAGAGCCACAGGCTCCTTTTGTCCCTTGAAAGGTTCAGTAGGAAGGTCCTGAGAGCCGGTGAATGAAGAGGGCAGGAGACACCTGTGCACCTGGCCCCCTCCCACCCCCGCCCCCGCCCCGGCTTCGGTTGCTGGTGAGTGAATTCAGGTGCTGCGCACCCTGGCCAGGGTGGGAGGATCCTGGGCCTGCTGGGTCCCCTCTTCACCCCGGGAAAGACCAGAGCTCACTGCAGGGGCCCAGGGCCCAATGCAGAAGGGGAGAGGAGCTGGGGTTTGGCCTGGGGCTGGACTGTTAGACCCTGGGCCCTCATCTGTGCTTCTTCTTGAAAACCCCATGTTGGCCTCTTGGCCTCCCCTTGGGGCCTCCTCCACACTGACCACAGCCCCATGACGGCCCACTGTCCCCCACGACCAGTGAAGGCCCCTGTCCAGTGTGCACCCTGGAGGGCGGGTGTTTTCTGAAAAACCACCCTCCCCTCCCCCCCCCCCCACCAAGCGACCTCAGCACCCGGCATCCCGAGGTACGTGGTGAATGAGGGGCGGGGTCTGTGCCCCGTGTCCAGCATAGGTGGGAGACACAGGGGAACTCTGAGGAGGAAGAATGGAGAAACTATCACTTAATGAATAACATGTCAGCATAAGTAGGCTCCCAAAGGGCCAGCTGCAGTGCTCATGCTTGTAATCACAGCCACGGAGGCCACAGAGTAAGGGGGATTACAGTCCAGATGGAAACATTGGCAAAGTCCCATCTCAACAAACAAGCCAGTAGGATGGCATGTGTCTGTGGTCCCAGGTCAGTGGGATGCAAATCAATGTGACACCAGACCCTGCGGTCCTGCCTTCCAAGGAGGGCACAGTTCCACTTCTGGCCTGCTGGGTTGCAGGTGTGATGGCAGGAGCTGCTGCAGCCCTATCAGACCCAGTGATAGAACCCACATGTTAAGAAAGGCACAATTGTTCCTAGCAGGCCTAGATCTCTGGAGGGTTACTCAGGGTAAAACAAACAAACAAGCAAAACTTTAAATTTGTTTGAGCCACTGAATTGTAGGATTTATTCGTTCTAGTAACTTTGACTATTCCCCAGTGAATACATTTCCCCCCATAAAATTGCCAGCCCCCACGCAGATCCAGAGTTCATCTTATGCATGCATGAGGAATACATCCAGAGGGTGCAGTGGCACCTACCTGCAATCCCAGCACTTGGGAGGCAGAGACAGAGACAGAAAGATCAGGAGTTCAAGTCAAACCTGGGCTGCACCACGAGACCTTCTCTTAGAAACCAACCTTCTCTCAGAAAGAGCTCTGAGAGGAAATGGGCTTTAAACCTTCAAGGGGTTCCTGGTTTGTAGCATGGACAGGTAAACACACCTACGGGGCCCTGCACAGTCCTGGGGGGGCTGGTGGGGTTGAACCGACACTGCTCCCTGCATTCCTAAAGAACCCCTCTGTGTCCCCCTCCTGCCCCCCTCCCTGGCCAGGGCAGAGGTGGAGCTATTGGAGCAGCCATACCCTGTGCACTTAAAAAAGTCTTCCGGACAGTGCGACTGCAGGCTTTGGTTTTTCTAGCTGGAGAAGCTGGGGTCTCGGGGAGACGGCCCTGGCTCTTCTTGTTCTGGAAGGGTGTTCATCAAGAGACTAAATGTAGCAACAGGCTGGGGCGGGAGCACCTTCACAAATGGAGCCCTGAAATCCATCGCCTGTACCTCGGTGATTCACACCTGTCATCCTAGCTACTCAGGAGGCTGAGGTCTGAGGACCGCAGTTTAAAGCCAGCCCAGGCAGGAAAGTCCATGAGACGCTGATCTCCAATGAACCACCAGAAACAACCAGAAGTGGCGCTGTGGCTCACGTGGTAGAGTGCCAGCCTTGAGCAAAACACGCTCAGGGACAGCGCCCAGACCCTGTGTTCAAGACCCGAGCGTGCATGTGCACAACTCCTCTAACAAGTGACCCCCCCCACAGTGGCCAGGACTGGGGATGGACTGGGACTGCCCTAATGTTCGTTAGGACCAGCCCTAGGAAGCCAGGCCTGTCCCTTGCCCGCAGATCTGCCCCACTGGTGCCGGCTGCCCACAGCTCTCTGCAAAAAAACACTCATGACCGTGGGGGACGCCGCACACCAGCCAGCTAGCTCAGAAGTCTTCATCTTCGGGCTGGGAAGGTGGCTCAGTGGTAGAGCGCTTGCCTTGCATGCCTGAGGCCCTGGGTTCGATTCCTCAGCACCACATAAGCAAAAAGAAAAAAGCCGGAAGTGGTGCTGTGGCTCAAGTGGTAGAGCGCTAGCCTTGAGCTGAAGAGCTGAGGGACAGCGCCCAGGCCCATAGTTCAGGCCCCACAACCATACCCAAAAAAAAAAAGAAGTCTTCATCTTCCTTAGCAAGTTGGTCTCAACCATCATGTGCCCCCTTTACCCGGTAACGCTGTGGGAGACAGAAGAGTCCATGGAAAGGCACAGTGGTGTGAGTTGGCCAATGATGGGTGGTGAATGGTGGCCGGGTAACAAGACGTGAGACCGTGGAACAGAAAATCCTACTCAACTGATACCCAGTTAAAGACCTTCCCTTTGCACACACAAAGTAAGGAAAGTTCCTGAGTTCACAGAGACCAAGTGAACCTGCTCCTCCGGACATGTCCAGTTGCCTTATAGCTAGCTCACCCCATCAGGGAGGGCAGTGGACTGGGGGAGAGCAACCCCGTCTTCAGCAGTGGGGGGAGAGGGGGCTGATGTCCAAGACTCACTCTTGTCCGCCAGCTCATCGGAGCCCCCCCCCCCGGCCCCATCCCGTGCCTCTGCCTCCCCTCCCACACCAGCCACATCTTTTCCACGTTAGCTGCCCTCCCTGGCTGTGCTAATGGGCACAGACTGGCAGAGCGTCCTGATTGAATCAAGGCAGAGAGCAGCTCCCCCGCTGGCTGCCACTGCGTGGACAGCCCGGGGCCCTGGATGCTCAGATTAATTCCCAGGACATCGCAGAGGCTCATCGATGTGGCTTGTCAGCTCTGAGGCCAGGTGCTGGGATTCCCAGAGCGGGAGAGGGGGGGGCAGACTCCAGATCGGTGCCCTAGCACACCCACCTCCTCCCAGGGCCCAGACTTCACCAGAGGGAGAAGAGGGCCCCAGGGGGGGCCCTAATTTGGATGTTTGCATGTGGGATGGTGGAGACAAGCCCAGCCTGGGGGCTGGGTTGGGGACGTTCCGTAAGTTGTCCCAGCTCCCTCCTCCTCCCTCCTCCCTGTCTCCAATCTAACAGGACACATTCCAGCACACGTGGGCCATTGGACCAGATGCTGAGATGGAAACCTGTCTGTCCTGCCTCAGGGAATGTAGGCTCTCCAGCCTCAGTTTCCCCATCTGCAGCAGGGAGGGGTAAGGGTAGTCCACTTTAAAAGGCCATCTTCAGGATGATGATGATGATGATGATGATGATGATGATGATGATGATGATGATGATCTGATCGACGTGAGAAAGCAGTCGGCGCTGTGAAAAGAGGGCCTAAGAAGGAGTTGAGGGGTCTGGGTTCGAGTCCTGCTGCAGCTACCAGCTAGCTGAGACGGCACCTTACTACATACAGCCCACAGCATCACAACTGAGCAAAGCTTTATGAAGGGCTTGCTGTGGGCCAGCGGCTGCTCTTGGTGCTTTACGGGGGCATGGGGGGCGTGGGGGGTTCCACAGCATCCCTGGCTACAGAGGAAAGAAACGTAAATCCAAGGTCAGGTGACCTGCTCAAGGTCATGCAGAAAGAAGTGTAGGTGGTCAAGGTCACACCGCCCTGAGGCTGGAGCCAGGCTAGACAGTTCAGGGGCTGCCTATCCCCACTGCCAGCTCCCAGACCACCAGTGCCGTGGCTCAGACATGAAGGTCCCTTGTGCAGCCATGAGGCTTGGGCAAAGCAAAGCCCCCGCAGAGCCCCAGCCTGGCCGCGTGGTCTTCTATCCTGCATACGCTTCTGGAATGTGTGTGTTTTTCAAAGTAGACAAGGAGTTATTTCTCCCCCTCGGACAGTTGCTCCAAACAGGGGCTCATTCTCCCCTCCTCATGTGGGGGGTACTTTAGAGTGAGGAAAACTGGGGAGCACTGACTTTTGACTTTCCTGCCTCCACCATTCTGCCACCTGTTTGATCTTAATCTCTCTAATTCTCAACTGACTTTCCTGGACAGCTGGTCTACCTCCTGGAACGCCACCTACAGGCCCTGGGAAGAAGCAAAACACTGTCCTGCCCTGCATTGCCGCACAGTTATCCGTTATCTGAGTGTGGGCGCCCAGGGATGGCCAGGATGTGAAGCTGGGGCCTGAAATGCCTCCGTTTGGTCCAATCCAGCCAAGTAGGCTTCTTTTTTTTTTTTTTTTTGGGTCCGGTCGTGGGGCCTGAACTCTGGGCCTGGGCGCTGTCCCTCAGCTCTTCAGCTCAAGGCTAGCGCTCTACCACTTGAGCCACAGCGCCACTTCCGGCTTTTTTCTTTTTGCTTATGTGATGCTGAGGAATCGAACCCAGGGCCTCAGGCATGCAAGGCAAGCGCTCTACCACTGAGCCATCTTCCCAGCCCACCAAGTAGGCTTCTAACTACACTTCACACCCCTGCCAGAGTCTCCCGGAAAACTGCAGCCCCCCCCTCCCCCAGCTCAGGTGGCCCTCCAAAGCTAAGGGGCGTCATGAGTGAGTTCAAAGGGCAGCCCTGGCAACCGAGAAAGGGCCTGGCCTACGGCTGCTCAGCAAGCCACGGCTTGGGGCCGAGGACTTCTGACTCGGGCTCTCCCTCAGCTTTCGCATGAACTGTCCCCCTGGCTCCCCCATGCCTGGATTCCTATCCCTCCAAAGCTTCCCTGGGGCTCCTCTTTCTCATCTTTCCCCAATCTCTTCATCTTAAGCATACATCCAGGCCCTGCCCAGCAGTGGGCTGTTCAAGTACACCCCCCCAAGGCCCCCTTAGGACCTGCCGACCACCTGTACCTGCGACTAGGCCGTCTCCACCCAGTCCCCCCAGAAGATCGCCATGGCTCGCCCATCGTGATCTGGGTCAGCCGGGACATCAGCTCTCAGTGTCGGTGCCTTCGCAAGCCTTTGGGGTCCGTGAAGGCCCTGCAGCCCAGGGCCTGGGCCTCTTCAGGGGCAGCCCAGGAGGGAGGCTGGGGACGCCCACCACAGCCCGCACCCTGCCCCCGGCCAGCTGTGGCTGCTGCTGCGTCTGATTAGCCTCCACTTCCTCACTTACCCCAGAGGCCTTCAGCCATCAGCTTCCATTAGAGGCTTCGGAGTTTCGCAGAATCTGGCTGGGGGCCCAGGGGTGCTCTCAGAGGGGCTCAGGAGCCGTCAGGGAGGCGGCTGTCTGAGCTTCGAGAGTCACTGGGGTTGGGGGAAGGGCAGGATGCCGCCGCCATCTGTCCCCGAGACAGGGCTCACACCAACCCTGGCTCTGCCACCTCCGCCCTGTGTGACCCTGGGGCCTCGCTTACCTTCTCTGGGCGTCTCTTCCCTCGATGCAGAGAAGAGACTTTTTAGGGCTTACCCAGCTCAGGGCTTGCCTCCCCTCCTCCCGGCCCCCACGACCTGTGCTTCCCTGCCTTTCCTGTTGCCCACTCTGGTCCACTCAGGCTGCGATGATTTTGCTAATCACTCCAAGTCACAACCCATGTCTCCAGGCACCTCTCTCTCTGGTCACCAGCCTAGTCCCTTGTTCACCCCCTGCCACATGCAGCACCCCACCCTCCTCACACCCCACCCTCCCACACGCCACCCTCCCACACGCCTAGCCCTTTTCTGTCCCTGTCCCCAAAGCCCAGGCCCATAAAGCCTGCCCTCGGGCCGCCCAGCTCTCTGTTTCCTTGTTCACAGCCACTTAGCACGAGGCTCCTGCACAGGGGACCCCAAAAGCACCTGTTCTCCCCAGTGTCCTGGGGACCCACTGTCATCGCGGCCAATTGGTGGCTGTGAAAAAGAAGAATAATAGTAAGCATTGGTTTGTGGGCCTCTGCTGTGTGTCTTCTCCTGGGAAGTCTCTTTAGCTTCTTTGCCCATTTAGTGATTGGCTTATTAGTTTGGGAGTGGGGGAGGGGGGGTAATTTCTTGAGCTCCTTGTGTGTTTTGGATAGGAGGCTTTTCTCAGATGCATTGATGGTAAAGATTTTTTCCCCAGTCTGTTGGCTGTCTTTCTAGTTTAGTAACTAGGTTCTTTGCTGTGCAGAAACATTTCGGCTTGATGCAATCCCATCTGTCAAGTCTCTCTGCTCTATTGGCTGTTCTTTTCAAAAAGCTCCTGCCTGTGCCTATAAATGCTAATGTTTCTCCTACTCCATCTTACAGTCCTTTCCAGGTTTCGGGTCTGACATTGAGGTCTTCCGTCCACTTAGAGTTGATATTGGTGCATGGTGATAAACAGGGATCCACTTTGAGTTTTCCACAAATGGATATATTCCCAACACCAGTGACTGAAGAAGCTATGTTTTTTCTGCCACCCATTTCTGGCTCCCTTGTCAAATATCAGATGGCTGTATGTCTATGGCTTTATTTCTGGGTCTTCTAGTCTGTTCCGTTGATATTTGGGCCTATATTTGTTCCAGTACCACACTGTTTTTGTTATTATAGCTCTGTAGCAGAGCTGCAGGTCTGGGGTTGTCATACCACCCGCACTGCATTTTTTTTTCTTAGAATTGTTTTGGTTATTCGAAGTCTTGTGTTGTTCCATATGAATTTTATGTAGTTTTCTCTATAACGGTGATGAACATCATTGGGATTTTGACGAGGATTGCACCAAATTTGTAGATTACCTTTGGCAGTACAGCCATTTTCACTGTATTAATTCTACCTATCCATGAACATGGGAGGTCTTTCCATTGCCTGGTGTCATCTTTGCTTTCTTTCTTCAGATTTTTAGAGTTTTCACTGTAGAGGTCTTTTGCTTCCTTGGTTAAGTTTATTCCTAATTTTTGATTCCATTGCAAATGGAGCTGTTTTCCTGATTTCCCTCTCTGCTTGAACATCGTTTGTATACAGAAAAGCTGCTGATTTTTTTTTAAATTATTTTTGGGTCCGGTCGTGGGTCTTGAACTCTGGGCCTGGGTGCTGTCCCTCAGCTCTTCAGCTCAAGGCTAGCGCTCTACCACTTGAGCCACAGTGCCACTTCCGGCTTTTTTCTTTTTGTTTATGTGGTGCTGAGGAATCGAACTCAGAGCCTCATGCATGCAAGGCAAGCGCTCTACCACTGAGCCACCTTCCCAGCCCCAAGGCTGCTGATTTTTGTGGGTTGATTTTGTACCCTGTTACTTTGCCAAATTCAGTGATCATCTCTGGGAGCTTGGGGATGGAGTCTTTTGGATACGTTAGACATAAGATCATGTCATCTGCAAATAGGGATATTTTAACTTCTTCTTTCCCTATGTGAATCCCTTTTATATATTTTTCTTGTCTTATTTCCCTGGCTAGGAATTCCAGAATTACATTGGAAAGGAGTGGAGAGAGTGGACATCCTTTGCCTTGTTCCTGATCTTAGAGGAAATGGTTTTAGTTTTTCACCATTTAGTATGATGTTGGCTATTGGTCTATTGTACATAGTCTTTATTATGTTAAGGTGTGTCCTTCTATTTCTAGCTTCTCCAGAACTTTTTTTTAAATATATTTTTATTGTGAAAATACTGTACAGAGGGGTTACAATTACATGGGTAAGATAATGAGCACATTTCTTATCAAGCATTGTAGCCTCCTCCTTTGTTTCCCCTTCCCGTCCCTTCGTATCCTCTCCTCTCCCCCCTGTCCCCCCCCCACCAAAGTTGTAAAGTTCGTTTTCGACATAACAACTTGTACATCTCATTGTTGCAATGGGTCCTCCTGTATCCCTGTTTTAACAATTTGTTTTTTCCCTTCCCCTCCACATACACCAACATCATATATAGTGAAAGCATCTCCAGAACTTTTAACATGAATAAACGTTGGATTCTGTCAAAGGCTTTTGCTGCATCTATTGAGATTGTCATGTAATTCTTGTCTATGTATACTAAACCAGCCTTGCATCTCTGATATAAAACCCACATGATCATGGCTGGGAATGTGGCTCAGTGGTAGAGTGCTTGCCTAGAATGCATGAAGCCCTGGGTTCGATTCATCAGTACCACATACACAGAAAAAGCCGGAATTGGCGCTGTGGCTCAAGTAGTAGAGCACTAGCCTTGAGTAAAAGAAGTTCAGGGACAATGCCTAGGCCCTGAGTTCAAGCCCCAGGACAAGCAAAAAAAACCCACATGATCGTAGTGTATAATCTTTTTGATTAGTTGCTGAGTTACGTTCAACAACTGTTCAAGTATTTTTATTAAGGAGCTTTGCATCAATGTCCATCAGAGAGATTGGTCTGTAGTTTTCTTTATATTTTTTTTGAATGGGTTCTTACCTGGTTTGGGGATGAATGCAATGCTGGCCTCATAAAAATGTGTTTGGTAGTGATTCTTCCATTTATTTTATGGAAAAGGTTGAGGAGTACTTGTGTTAGTTTGTCTTTAAAGATCTTGTAGAATTCCGCTGTCTTCAGGACCTGGACTTTCCCTTGCTGGAAGACTTATTATTTCTTCCTTGATCTCATAGTGTGTGATGGGTTGTTTAAGTGGTTTATATCTTCTTGGTTCAGCTTGGGTAGCTCGTATGCCTCTAGGGATTTATCCATTTCTGCTAGATTTCCCACCTCATTTGAGTATAGGTTTTGAAAGTAGTCCCTCATAATCTTTTGGATTTCTTGGGTATTTTGTTGTGATGTTTCCTTTGTCATCTCTAATTTTGTTGATTTGAGTTTCTTTCCTTTTTTCCCTCAACTTAGCTAAGGGTCTGCCAATTTTATTAATTTTTTTCAAATAACCAGCTTTTCTCATTGATTCTATGCATAGCTTTTCAGTCTCTAATTCATTGATTTCTGCCCTAATCTTTACTATCTCTCTCCCGCTAGTAGTTTGGGGTTTTAGTTCATTTCTGTTTTTTCTAGAAGCTTTAGTTGCATCATGAGGGTATTTACTTGAGCTGTTTCTGTTTTCTTTATGTGAACTTTCTTCTCAGCACTGCTTTGGCTGTATCCCAGAGGTTCTGGTATGATGCGTTTTCATTTTCATTGAGCTGTTGCAAATTTCTGATTTCTTCAGTGACCGACCTGTTATTCAACAGTATGTTATGCAGTCTCCGTATGTTTGAGTGTTACCTTTTGCTGTTGAGATCTAATTTAATTCAAATGTGATCAGATAGGATGCAAGGAGTTACCTCAATTCTTTTGTATTTGCTCAGGCTTGTTGAGTGTCCTAGAATATGATCTATTTTGGAGAGGGCTCCATGGGTTGCTGAGAAGAATGTGAATTGTGTGGTTGTTGGGTGAAATACTCTGTAGCTGTCTATTAAGTCCATTTTGTCTATGGTGTTTTTTAATTCAGAGGCTTCTGTGCTGACCTTTTGTTTGGTTAGCCTGTCTGTTCGGAAGAGTGGGATGTTAAAGTCTCCCACTGTTATTGTGTGGGTGTCTATAATTTGTTGTAAATCTAAGAGTGTTTGTTTAATGTATTTAGGTGCTCCGTTGTTCAATGTATATATATATTGGCCACTGTAATTACTTCTTCTATAGATCATTCCATTTATTAATATGTAGCAACCTTCGTCTCTTCTTACTGATTTTAATGTCTATTTTCTCAAATAACAGTATGGCTACTCCTGCGTACCTGCAGAATGTGTTTGCACAAAAGATCTTTTTACATCACTTTTCTCAGAATGTGTGTTTATCTTTGTGAGATGGGTTTCTTGGAGACAACAAATGGTTGGATCTTGTTTTTGGATCCAATCTACTGTTCTTTTGATTGGGGAATTGCTCCAGGTGATGATTAACGTTACTATGAGGAAATATGTCATGTTTCCTGAAAATGTGTTGTTTCCTGTAGTTTGTGTCTTTTTCCCTTTGTTTTACTGAACTAGTCTTCTAGTAATTTTTAAATGAATTACTGTGATTCTTTGACTTTGTCTTCTTCAGATAGTATGCTTCCCTTTAGTATCTGTTGGGGTGCTGGCTCAGTGTTATGAACTCCTTTGTGTATTGTGGGAGATTTTAGTTTCTCCCTATGTTGTGAATATAAAGTTTGCTGGGAACACCCATTTAGGTTGGCAATTGTTACTCCAGGTTCTCCTTGCATTCAGAGTTGGTGTGGAGAAATCTGCTGATACTCCCAACTTCCTTCCCTTTAAATAACGTTCCCTCTTTGATTCTGCTGTCTTTAAAGTTGATTCCTTGTTTGTATGTTTTCCTGTCAGCCATGAGGCTTAAATTCAATGTGTGGGAGCTGTCCCTGAGCTTTTTCACTCAAGGCGAGCACTCTACCCCTGGGAGCCACAGCACCACTTCCGATTTTCTGGTGGTTAATTGGAGATAAGAGTCTCATGGACTTTCCTACCAAGGCTGGCTTTGAACCCTGATTCTCATAAGTCAGTCTACTGAATAGCTAGGGTTATAGGTATGAGCCACCAGCGCCTGGCAGTTCCTTGTTTTTAAGTCCAGAGTTTTCAACAATATGTCTAGGAGTATTTCTTTAGTGGTCCTGTCTGCTAGGAGTTCTGTATGTCTCTGTCATGTGGGTGAGATTCTCTTTCTTACAGTTGGGAAGTTTTCTATTATTCTGCTGAACAGGTTCTCAGTGCTTTTAGTTTTGAATTCTTCTCCCTCATCTATCCCAATTATGTGTAGATCTGATCTTTTGGCTGAATCTGCTAGTTCTTAAATTTCCCTTTGGTACGTTCTGAGTGTTTTTCCATGCCTTTAACTTTATGTTCTAATTTCTCTGCATTATTTTCAACTCCTGATACCTTATTTTCACCTTCTTTTGTTCTATTGCCCATGCTTTCCACTGTGTTTTGTAATAGGGAGATAGAGCTCCTGATGCCTCTTTGCTCTTTGTTGACGCCTTTTCTCGTGGTCTTTATTGAAGTTTTCATGATGCCTTTTCTCCTTGTTAATATTATCTTTCATTTCCTTCATTGAAGTATTCAAAGTTTCTTTCTTCTTATTGATAGGGTCTTGGATGCCCTACATTTTCTTCATCATTTCCTCTTTGCATTCTTCTAGTTGTTCCTGGGTCTGCCCTTTCATTTCATGGGCCAATTCTCTCATCATTTTTTTAATGATCCTTTCGTCCTTCCTCTCTTCCTCCTTGCAGTCACTGAAGTCCTCCCCTGAGTCCTTCTTGGTGTTTGAGCGTGGCATGTTATTTTGATTGTTCATGAATTTTGTGATCTTCAGCTGTGATTTGAGCATCTGGGTTCAAGGTTTGCCCAGGCCATTCAGTTTCGGTACTAAGTCAGTGGTGATGGGGTGCTGTTCCCCGGGTCAGCTTCTGGATCACAGGTATGTTGTTGCTGTCTGCTGGTGAGGGTTGTGAATGGCAGTGAGGGAAAGAAGGGGGATATGGGAAAGCTCTTGGACCCAAGCTGGTAACTGCAGCACATACTGTGAAAGTCACGGCTTGAGCTCCTCTATGAATATCTTTTTTTCCCTCATAGGTACTTCAACCTTGAGGCTTCTTGGTTGGTGCCAAGCTCTGTTTATAGGTTGTTCACTGTGCTCTCTTGATGTGAAGTTCTATGCTAAAGGCCCTGTACCTCTGTTTGATCGGCGGGAGCTGTGATTATTCCATCACTCCTCTACCATCTTGATTCTTAAAAGAACAAAGAAAAAAAAAACCTAAAGCATGCAACCAGGCATTTGGATGGCTCACACCTATAATCTTGGTTTCTTGGGAGTCTGAGGCTGGGAGGGTCACCATTTGAGGCCAGCCAATGCAGAAAAGGCTGAGAGATGCCTTCTTAACCCATACCTGAGCCCAGTGGACCATTCCCCAGTGATAGGAAGGAAGAAGCTGGTGATACAAGTACATCAGGAGATCATGCTGAGCCAGGTGCTAGTGGCTCACACCTGTAATCCTAGCTATGGAGGAAGCTGAGATCTGGGGATTGAGGTTCAAAGCCAGTGGGTGCAGGAAAGTCCATGAGACTCTCATCTCCAATAACCCACCAGAAAACCAGAAGTGGCACTGGGGCTCAAAATGGTAGAGCTGTAGTCTTGAGCGCAAAAGTTCAGGGACAGCGCCCACGCCATGAGTTCAAGCCCCATGATCAACCAAAAAGAAAAACAAAGTTTAAGAGCAGAATGATCTTACTGGCAGGCTCCTACTGGTGGGGGAGCAGCATGGAGGAGGGGATTCACTCTTCTTGAATGCCTGGGGTAAACCTGTAGCACTCACTTATGCTCTTTTCTAATATCCCCCTCCTTCCTGTCATAATCCACCCAGGAGATCACCCTGGGCTTCCACTGGGGGAAACTGAGTCTCAGGGGATTTGAGCAGCCACCCCAAGGGGAAGAATTGGAATCCCCAAAATCTGTGTTTCCCTTTCTCCCGGCAACCCCGGCTTCAGCCATGTTCTCTGCTGGGAGTGGTGTTTCTTTTCTTCTTTTAACTTCTCTGTGATTCCTCTAGCCAGCATCCGGGCATGAGACAGCCAGAATTCAAAACAAGCAAAGGCAAGCATGATCCTTGTTTGCTCTGGAGTCTGGAGTTCCTGTCTGCCACCCCCTCTCTTGGCTTGGAGATGCAATAGAACCCACATCCAAGGTTCTTTTTTTGTTTTTGTTTTTTTGGGCCCAGTCGTGGGGCCTGAACTCTGGGCCTGGGCCGCTGTCCCTCAGCCCTTCAGCTCAAGGCTAGCGCTCTACCACTTGAGCCACAGTGCCACTTGCGGCTTTTTTCTTTTTGCTTATGTGGTGCTGAGGAATTGGACCCAGGGCCTCAGGCATGCAAGGCAAGCGCTCTACCACTGAGCCACCTTCCCAGCCCACATCCAGGATCTGGGTGGACAGGAGGCTCAGTGACCCTGGCCCACCAGCTACGATTCCAGCCCACAAGCCTCAGTTTCCCCATCTGTGACATGAGGCTGTCTGTCCTGCCCACTCACGGTTGGCAGGAGGAGTTCCGGGGGCCAGACAGCGCGGCCCCACCATGTCTCCAGGGTGCATCCTCCATGATGGTGGGTAGCGACGCATAGCCACCAGCCTCCCAGACAGGCGGTGGTGTCCCTGCCTCTGTTTCCCCAACAGCCTTACTCACACAGACCGGCAGGCGACGGATAGGGTTTGGGAACCTGGCAGTCCCGGATGCAGCCGGAACCGCGCCTCGCTGGATAGCAGCCTCTGAGGACCCCGAGGGACGCGCCACAGCCCACAAGCTTGAGAGATCCAAAAGACCCGGCCTCACCGCTGGCTTTCCACACCCGGAATCGATTTTCCAGGGTGTCTCCAGGCAGGGCTGATCCTTCTGCTGGACCGTAATTCACCCCACCCTGGCCCCCCGCCACCTCCCTACCACTGCTCCCCACCCTCCCGCCTCCTGCAGCTGGGACCCCCCCACCACAGGGGAGGGGGCGGCACCTGGGGTAGGAACCATTAATCCTCACCCCATCCCAGGGGCCGGGTGCGGCACCGCTGCCCCCCAGCCCGGCCCTCACCAACCAGCTGGTCCCTTGGCAAGGCCAGGGTGGAGGAAGCCACGTGGGGCCAGGAGAGCTTTTCCCAGGCTGCGGCTTAGAGGAGAGCGGCCCCAGCCAAGCGGCTAGAGATGGGGTGACTTCCTGTCCCCCAGGAGATGAGTCTCCTGCCAGCTCCCCATACCCATCCCTGCAGATGGCCTTGGCACCGCTCCAGCCAGGGCACTGACTCGGGCAGGGAGAGGCAGGAGAGGTGGTGGGAGCAGTGGGGACCATGCAGAGCAGAGGACGCCAGCCTACCTCGGCAGCGGACCTGCTGTGTGACCCTCCACAATGGTTATGCCCCTCTCTCGGCCTCAGCTCCTCCATGTACAGCCCGGAGGGCTGAACAAGCTATTGAGAGACCTAGATGAGGGGACCCCACCACCACCACCACCACGGGCTTCCTCCCTGGAGAGCCAGGCATGGGCTGAGGACCAGCGTGAGCCCAGCACTCCGGAAGGGAGTCCACCCCCATGGCCACAGTGAAGAAGGGTCACAAACCCCTGGGCGTGAGCACCATGCACAGCTCCTTCTGGACAGAGCGAGGTGGTACCGTGCCTGGGTGGGGTCCCTTGGTCTCAGCGGAACCCCAAGACCTGAAGGAACCCTATTTGGGAACCACCAGGTGGGATGGCCTCTGTGGGCCCTTCTAGGCTCCACAAAGGTTCTAGAACATTCCCAGGCAGCACAAGAGAGGCTCACCCTAGGACTCCTCTCCACCGCTGTCAAGGAGGCAGCTCTGCAGGCCCCAGGCTTGCATTCAGCCTCCACCTCCAGGAACGGGAGGCCGAGCAGGGAGGCCCTGGCTCCAAGCAAAGGCTGGGCCTCCACGCACAGGGCTCCCACTTCCTCCCGGTGACACCATCGTAATGCCAGGTCCCCAGCCGCCCCTCAGGACACGGGAGGCCTGCAGGCCCCTGTATGCCCAGGGCAGCCTGTGGGCTCCCTGGGTCATCTTCACCTTCATTCGTTCACTCCTTCTTTCATTTGTTCACTCATTCACACATTTCATTTACTGACTTGCTCAGTCATTTATTTGTTCACTCATCCATTGGTTCATTCATTCATTCAGTGTGGGTCCCCACGTCCCTGTCTGCGAAGCACCTCCGCTCTTGTAGCCCCACAAGCAGCCCAGGGGCCTGGCTAGTTGGTGTTTTGGCTTTGCCACAAGCAGCTGCCCAGGCAGCAGGGTTTCATCTTTCCAGGACGGGTGGAAGAACCACCCCCTCCCTCTTCCCCACCTCTCCAGGTCTTGTTTCCAGCAAGAGACCTTGGCAGGACCCCCGGCCCTCTGCTGCCCTGGGACGGATGGCTTCCAGCTGTCTGCGCCCCAGCCTGGGAAAATTCCTACAAACACTGCAGGTCCCCAGATCCTGAAACCTGAGTGTCCTGCCCCCACCCCGCCCAGGGATGGCGCTCCGCCACCAGCTCCCTCCTCTCCAAGCCCCTCCACCAGAGGAGCCACAGGAATGGGGCGGCCGCACCCCACGGGGACGTGCCCAGTTGATGAGCATTGCCAGGCCTAGGACTGTCTCTTTATGAGTGTCAGTTGGAGACAGCAACATCCTGGAGGGGTTGACATTTTACAAAGCAGGAAACTGAGTCACAGAGATTCTCACCACCGACAGATGCCAGATAGCCACGTGAACTGGGAGAACTGACCCACGCCTTGTCTGTCCTGCCAGCTCATTTCAAAGGTGGGGAAACCAAGGCCCAGAGAGGGGCTGTGCCATGCTGTCCACCAGGAGCACACAGAGGCCCTTTGTGCCCCCACAGACCTGCACAGGCCCCTCTCCTGCAACGACCCCCCTTCCCCGTACCATCACTGTGAGTCCACGCGGGGTACCCCAGCTGCTGAAGCAGCCCCACGCTGTAGGCTTTTCCAGGCACTCAGGCCTGCCCAGCCTCTGAATCTCCACAGGGCTGTTCCCTCAGCCCAGCTCCCCGACTCCTCGCTGCCTGCGCCCTGCTGTCCTGCCTCTGTTTCCCTTGACAGTAGGTGCCTTCCCCAGGGCCTCCCTCCCACCTCCTCTGGGAGCACCACAGAATCAAACACAGAGGAAAGCCCTGCTCTCCGTCCAGCCTCACCCCACCCCACCCCTGGGCTGTGTCAGCCGGGGCTCCGCGCAGCGGGCGTGACTGTGGGTGAGGACTCTGTTCTCCTCTGAGGGGTGGGAAGATTGAGAGCAACAGGTGTCCACCCCCCAGCCCCCGCCCTCAGCCGTTCCCACGCGCGCGGCCGCCAGCTGGGAAGATGGATAGACCTCCCCTGGCCAGGCCTGGGAACCTCTGTCACCCACCATAAAAGCAGGCCCTGGCCAGACACGGGATCTGGGCCATTTTCTCAAGTCATGGGAGATCTTTTTTTTTTGGGGGGGGGGAAGGCGGGGTTGAAGCAAAGAGGAGGAAGAAAGACTTTTCTGGGTGTGGCTCCTGGCCCCCATCCATAGGCTCAGCCAGGAGACCCAGCAGCCCCCTAAGAAGCAGCCAGCTCTACCTCCAACCCGCCCTGCATCCGGCCTGCCCTGCTGACCTTGGGCCTGGGGGTCGGCACTGAGCGGAGGCAGGAGAACAGCCAAGGAAGGAAAGAAACCAGGAGGGGAGGGAAAAGGGGAGAACTTTCCGGAAGTTTCTCCCCAACTCCGTGGGCAACCTCATGGACACTAAGTGAGAGTCACTCTGGGACTTGAATGTCCCCGTGGGGATTCGAGGTTCCCCCCAGGCTTCCAAATTAAGGGACCCTGGGCCAGTGGCCTCTCTAGGCAGGAGCTATTACCTGGTTTGGGTTTTGTTTTGTTTTTCCTGTCTATTCATTTGTCTAGCAGTCATTTATTGAAGACCTACTATGGTCTGGGCACCGGGTAGGCCCTGGAGATCATCAGTGAGCAGAAGTCCCATTCCTGCTTCTAGAGTATGTGCGGAGAGAGGGGGAAACTTCTGGGAGGGAGGGGAAGGAGGCCACAGGGAGGCCGAGAAGGTGGCCAGCCTCTAAGGGGGGTGATGTTCACACTGAGACCCAAAGTCAGCTGCCACCTGGTGTCCTGTTCTCTGGAAAACAAGAGATGTAGGCCAATTTCCTACTTTCCCATGGGGAAACTGCGGCACTGAAGGCTACTCAGCCAATGCAAGTAAAAGCCTGATCTCATCTTAAGACTTGAATTCTTCTTCCTCTTTTTTGTCAGTCATGGTGCTTGAACTCAGGACCTGGGTGCTGTCTCTGAGCTCTTTTACTCAAGGCTAGCACTCTACCACTTTGAACCATAGTGCCACTTCCAGGTTTCTGGTGATTAATTGGAAATAGGACTCTCATGGACTTTCCTGCCTGGGGTGGCTTTGAACCGTGATCCTCAGATCTCAGCCTCCTGAGTGGCTAAGGTTACAGTCGTGAGCCACCGGCACCTGGCTAAGACTTGAATTCCTGCCCTGCGGAAGAGCTCAGGGTGTGGTCGGGTGCCAAGCCAGAGGTGGAGGTGGAGCTGCATGCCGGGCACTGGGCACAGAGCCCTTCCTCACCCCCAGTCCAAGGTGCCCCAGATCAACCAGCCCACCTCTCTGCAGGGCTTCAGAAAATTGATTTTCTAACAGCCATCCATCAGCGTGGCATGTCCAGCTGTTGGCGTGACACCAGTGTCCCTAGAGCCTCATCTACCTGCCAAAGCTGCTCCAGGGGCTACCTCCCCTTCCCCAGAATGACCTCCGCCATCCAGGGGCCGGGCCCCGGGGACCCTGGGGGACCCCAGGGAGTGGATCCCTGTCAGAGCCCCACCCCCAGCCCATCAGGCCTGAGTGGGGTCTCCCTCCCCTTCTCCAGGGGCTCGCAGCCTCCCAGCAGGGGGTCTGCCTGAACAACTCCTCCTCACCCCTTCCCTGAGGGTCTTCACGGAAACTTAGACCTATTGTCTGCAGAGCAGCTGGAGTGGTGTTCACTGCATTCAGGTGATAAGGCCAAGTCCATCTGGTGATCAGGGAAATCCGCCTGATTCGTCTAGCGGAGTCAATATCCAAGGCCCGGATCACGCCAGGGCTGGGGGGTCAGCCGTGCAGTCCAGGATCCTCCCAGCCACAAAGGAGCAGCTACCTTGAGCCAGAACTTGGGTTTTCCGGTTGGACCAGACTTTCCTCTGATCCCCAGGTCTTCCTGTAGGTCCCAGGGGGACAGACAGGACCCTTCCCCCCGGAGACCTACCTAACCTCTCCCCCAAAAGTCCCTCTGTCACTCCCCCCGCCCCCCAAGGGACGCAGTGTGGCAAGGCTGGTGAGCTGGCGGGTGCGGATCACAAGGGGTTAAAGCACTGCGGGGTCCACCTTGGACCCCAGGCAGAGCCCGGCTTGGGTTTCAAGCCCCCCCCTCCGCCCACCCCACCCCACCCCCACCCCCAGCCTGGCTAGGCTATAAAATACATTGTGTCTCGCTGCTGATTGATGGCGTGCGGGAAGCTAGGGGAGATGGGCTGGGCCCAATAGGATTTTCAAGGGCTCAGTCACTGATATTCTATCCCTGGCCTTCTGGAACTCTCCATGGGCCCATCTCCCCAGCCACAAGCCCCAGAGGAGACAGACAGGTCACCCTCCAAGGCCAACCACAGGCAGAGGGCTGTCTTCATCCCTGAGAAGTCCTGTCCCAAAACCCCAGGAGGCGCCACCCCCCAGCAGCTGATCACTCATTCATTCATTCACTCATTCATTCATTCTTGACGTCCTACTATGTGCCAGGTGACCTCACAGAGCTTTCCAGAAAGGACACATTTCTGAGGTTTTCTTCCCGTTCACGGCGTTGAGGCTCGAGAAGCAGCTTGAGAGGAGAGTCCCACGTAGGCTGAGCTGGCTGCACCCCAGGCCTGCCTTGGAGGAGCGCGGCTGCCCACGGCTCGGGCTCCGCAGGCCTCATCTGTAGACTGGGTCACAATAGCCCAACCTGAAGTCCTCGTGTCCACAGCGGGGTCACACACCCAGAGCTCTCCACCCGGGGCCGGCCGCAAGAAGTCAAGCAACGAAGGTTGCCCACCGTGACCTCAGAATCTGGAGGCCTGCCTGAGTGAGGGATCGGTGAATCAGTGAGCGTGGGAGGGAATGAATGAGTGAGTAAATGAGGGAGTGACAAAACAGACTGAATGAGCGAGCGGTGAATGAGCAGGTGAGTGAGTGAGTGGATGAAAGTATGAATGAGTGGGTGAGTGAGTGAATGAATGAGTGAGTGAGTGAGTGAATGAATGAGTGGGTGAATGAATGAATGAGCTAGTGAATGAGGGAGTGACGAAACAGACTGTGAATGAGCGAGCGGTGAATGAGCAGGTGAGTGAGTGAGTGGATGAAAGTATGAATGAGTGGGTGAATGAGTGAGTGGGTGAGTGAATGAATGAGTGAGTGAGTGAATGAATGAGTGAGTGAATGAATGAGTGGATGAAAGTATGAATGAGTGAATGAATGAATGAGTGGGTGAGTGAATGAATGAGTGGGTGAGTGAATGAATGAGTGGGTGAGAGTATGAATGAGTGAGTGAGTGAATGAGTGAATGAATGAATGAGTGAGTGAGTGAATGAATGAGTGAATGAATGAGTGAGTGAGTGAGTGAGTGACGAAACAGACTGTGAATGAGCGAGCGGTGAATGAACAGGTGAGTGAGTGAGTGGATGAAAGTATGAATGAGTGGGTGAATGAGTGAGTGGGTGAATGAATGAATGAGTGAGTGAATGAATGAGTGGGTGAGTGAGTGAATGAATGAGTGAGTGAGTGAATGAGTGAGTGAATGAATGAGTGAATGAATGAGTGAGTGGGTGAATGAATGAGTGAGTGAATGAATGAGTGAATGAATGAGTGAGTGGGTGAATGAGTGAGTGAATGAGTGAATGAGTGAGTGAGTGAATGAATGAGGGAGTGAGTGAATGAATGAGTGAGTGAATGAATGAGTGGGTGAGTGAGTGAATGAATGAGTGAGTGAGTGAATGAGTGAGTGAATGAATGAGTGAGTGAATGAATGAGTGAATGAATGAGCGAGTGAGTGAATGAATGAGTGAGTGAGTGAATGAGTGGGTGAATGGGTGAATGAATGAATGAATGGGTGAATGGGTGAATGAGTGAATGAATGAATAAGTGAGTGAGTGAATGAATGAATGAGTGAGTGTGAGTGAATGAATGAGTGAATGAATGAATGAGTGAGTGGGTGAATGAGTGAGTGAGTGAATGAGTGAGTGAGTGAGTGGGTGAATGAATGAATGAGTGAGTGAGTGGGTAAATGAGTGAGTGAATGAATGAATGAATGAATGGGTGAATGGGTGAATGAGTGAATGAATGAGTGAGTGAGTGAATGAGTGGGTGAATGAGTGAATGAATAAGTGAATGAATGAATGAGTGAGTGAGTGAATGAATGAGTGAGTGAGTGGGTGAATGAATGAGTGAGTGAGTGGGTGGGTAAATGAGTGAGTGAATGAATGAGTGAGTGAGTGAATGAGTGAGTGAGTGGGTGAATGAGTGAGTGAGTGAATGAGTGGGTGAATGAGTGAGTGGGTGAATGAATGAATGAGTGAGTGGGTGGGTGAATGAGTGAGTGAATGAATGAGTGAATGAATGAATGAGTGAGTGAGTGAATGAATGAATGAGTGAATGAGTGGGTGAATGAGTGAATGAATAAGTGAATGAATGAATGAGTGAGTGGGTGAATGAATGAATGAGTGAGTGAGTGGGTGAGTGAGTGAATGTGTGAATGGAGCAAATGTGTGGATGAGTGGGATGGTGCACGAACGTACAAATGAATTAGTAAGAGACTGAATGAGTAGCACGTGAGTGGTGAAGGTGGATGAATGAATGAATACTTGAGCAGTGAGTGGTGAAGGTGGGTAAATGAATGAATACTTGAGCAGTGAGTGGGTGTGTGAACAGGCAAGTGTGTGCATGCAGGGGTGAGTGAATGCAGGGGTGGAGGGTGAGCGGGTGGAGGGGTGAGTGGGTGAGCGCGCAGGACGCTGGCGTGCCAGTCTGTGTGAGGAGCACTCTCCCCCTGGGCACGGCCTGTCAGACCCGCCCCCTCCGGCACAGGCTTCCGGTTTTAGGCAGGGGGGGGGGGGGAGGGGGGGGGGCTCAGAGCGGGGCCTCTGCGCACCCTGCAGTCACACCCGGCCCTTCCCTTCACCCTCCGTGGGAGACTGGCCACTCTTCTGAGCCCCTTGGTCAGGGGTGTCGGGGGACGGGGTCAGGCCTGCTGGTCCCTCGCTCATTTACATGCATGGGCAGGGGAGATGGGCGCGAGGCCCAGCCTGCCCGAGGACTCCGCTCAGGTGCCCGAAGAGAAGCAATCCTCATAGATGACTCCCAATCTGGTACGGCGCTTCTCACCTGTAGTCTCCTCACCAAGGAGGCTTCAGCAGGAGGACCTGAGTTCATGGCCAGCTGGGGCTCCACAGCCAGACCATGTCTCAAAACAAATCCAGAGCCAAGCACCGGGCAGGAAACTCCATGAGACTCTTATCAGAACTGGCGCTGTGGCTCAATGCAGTAGAGTGCTAACCTTCTGCAAAAAGAGCTCAGGGACAGAGCCCAGGCCACAGGTTCAAACCCCAGGATGGACAGACAGCGGCAGCACCCTGCACCATGCCCCTGCTCCCCGCTAAAACTGCCAGGACCCCGGCCCAACTCCCGGCTCCAGGACCTGCTCCCCGACCCCCCATCACCTTCCCCGGGCCCTGTGGCCTCAGCCAGGGCCCTGTGGCCCCTCCGAGCGGTCCATGTGAGGTGGGGCCAGCACGGGTCCTGTCCCATCGGTGCCAGTTCCAAGGCTCTCGCTGGGACCAGGCGTCTCTGAGGGGGAGGAGCCTGCTCAGCCCAGCCCCTCCCCTCCTCAGCACCCTCAGAGTGACAGAAACCCATGCTGTGTGCTGGCGATGGGGAGCAGCCTCAGCCCCATGCTTGGTGCGGGGCCTTGTGGCAGGTCAACAGTGGATTCAAGCAGCACTGTTCCCAGGGTCCAAGAAGGACACGCAGGGCTCAGCCCCTCAGCCCATCCTACCTCCTGCTCGGGGCCAGAGACCCCAGCTCCCCGCCACCCACCAGCCAGGAAAGCCCAGCTCCTCTGCTCAGGGCCCAGAGGCCCAGAGAGGGCAAGGCGCTTGCCCAAGCTTACACAGCAATCTTATCCAGAGCCGAGACCCCATCCCAATCTGGTCTGCTTTCTGGTCCTGCCGCTTCCTGTCTGTCTCCTGTCTCACTGCCATCGTGATCTGACTGGCAGCCCTCCCTCTGCACACACCCCCCATATTGTCCTGTCAGCTACAATGGGAGCAGCTCCAAGTGCTCAGGGCTGCCCCACACCACCCCACCTCAGAAAACAATGCCCCCTTTCTACCATCAGTGCTCTGGAGGGAGTGCCAGCCGCCCCCAGGTTCCCGGACCCCTAATATGAGAAGCCAGGGTGGTCACTGCACGGCCGTAGGAAGCTCGAGGCTCAAGTCCACACTGCTGGCCTTGTTTTGGGGGAGGAGGACTCATTGCTGTGAGCCACGGCCGGCCGCCGGCTTCTGTCCTGGCTCACAACAATTCCAATTCCATCCGCCAGGCCGCAGAGCCCCACTCCCCGCCCAGCCGGCAGCCCCGCCCCGAGCCCCGCCCACTGCTGTCCAGCAGCCCCGCCCCGAGCCCCGCCCACTGCTGTCCAGCAGCCCCGCCCCGAGCCCCGCCCACTGCTGTCCAGCAGCCCCGCCCCTTCCCCCGCCCCCCGCCCCGAGCCCCGCCCACTGCTGTCCAGCAGCCCCGCCCCGAGCCCCGCCCACTGCTGTCCAGCAGCCCCGCCCCTTCCCCCGCCCCCCGCCCCGAGCCCCGCCCACTGCTGTCCAGCACCCCCGCCCCGAGCCCCGCCCACTGCTGTCCAGCACCCCCGCCCCGAGCCCCGCCCACTGCTGTCCAGCACCCCCGCCCCGAGCCCCGCCCACTGCTGTCCAGCAGCCCCGCCCCTTCCCCCGCCCCCCGCCCCGAGCCCCGCCCATTGCTGTCCAGCAGCCCCGCCCCGAGCCCCGCCCACTGCTGTCCAAGCAGCCCCGCCCCGAGCCCCGCCCACTGCTGTCCAGCAGCCACGCCCCTTCCCCCGCCCCCGCCCCGAGCCCCGCCCACTGCTGGCCAGCAGCCACGCCCCGAGCCCCGCCCACTGCTGGCCAGCAGCCACGCCCCTTCCCCTCCCCCCCCCAGCCCCGAGCCCCGCCCACTGCTGTCCAGCAGCCACGCCCCTTCCCACCCACACACTTCTGGGGTACAGAGTGCAGCGTCTCCTGCACCCTTGCTGGTGGGGAGGCCTCCTGGGCTCCACCCTCCACCCCCACGCCACCCCGGCTTTCCCCGCTCCTGTCACCCAGTGTCCCCGGGACACCTAAGCCACCCCCTCATCCCGGGGGCCTCCCCGCTTTCCTAGACCTGGATTCAAGTCCAGCAGACGTCACCCCTTTGCTCCAGGGGCCCACTCCAGCTGTGAAGTGCCCCCCCCACGCGCACAGTGGGTGTCCACTACGTCCGCTGAGCTGGCGGCGTGACTCCCGGTGGCCCCTCATCTCCCGCTCCACGTGGGACGCACCCCGAACGTCGGCGTGACCCCGTGACCCTCTTCCCCTGGGCCTCAGTGTCCCCCTCCCCCCACCAGCCACACGTAGCAAAGAACCCACGTGTTGAGTGTTGAATGGCACGGTGAGGGTGAGGCTCAGCACACCTGTAGTCCCAGCCGACCCCAGGATGCCCTGAGCTCAGGAGTCAAAGGGTCTGAGGCCAGCCTGAGCAAGACGTACCTTAACACAAACAAACAAACAGTAAACAAACACGAGTGGCAGGGTGTCAACCTGGGACGCAGACTGCCCTGAGCTTGCTAACAGCAGCAGCCAGGGGTGGGCGTAACTTATCAGGACCTACTGCGCGCTAGTGTGCTTCTAGGAACTCAGAAGAGATGACACCGTCACCCTCAGACCCTCTCCGCAGTAGGCTGGGAACACAGGTTGTGACCCAACCGTGAAAAGCATAAGCCAGCTAACATGGGAGGTCAGCCAAGACAGGCCCATCCTCCCAGGTGGGGAGCTCAAAGCAGGCCAGTCAGCAGGAGAAGCGTGTGCAAAGGTCCGGGGGTGGGAACAGAATGATGGGCTCAACGAAGAGAAAGGAAGATGTTTGGGTCCAAAATGAAGGGAGAGGAGAGCAGAGATCTGCGGAGTGGGGAATGGGGTGGGGGGAGGGCTTCGTGGACGGCCAGCACACTCAGGATCTCGTCTACCACCCGAGCAAGACTGCAGGAGAGGCGATATGAAATGACATGCACAGACACTGCCCAACCTTTGAGACTCGGTGATTCCCACCTCCCTGGGCTGCGCCCCCTCTCTGCGGCCCCCACCCTGCAGGAAAAGCGCGGGGTGCGGGCGGGGCGGGGGGTAAGGGAGGCAGCCCGCACAGCTGTCTCCCCACATCCAGGATTAGCGTTCTCCCAGGGCCGGGAGGAAGCAAATCACATTCTTGAGAGCCTTATGTCAGGCTGGCCACCCTCCCCTCACTGTGCCAGCCCTCCTCTCCTCCCTCCCCTCCCCTCTCCAGGGCATGGAGCGGGCCAGGCTGGGCCACTGCCTCCTCCTCCTCCCTCTCTCTGCACAGTGGGGCCACAAGACGCCACCCCAGGGCCCACCACAGGCTCAGCTCCACCTCCTAAGAGCCCCCTGGGGACGCCGTCCTGTCACTGACCCCCCCCCCCCAGCAGCTGGGCCAGGGGAGGTCCAGAGAGGCTGAGAGGATCACCTAAGGTCACACAGCAACCATGTGACCCAGCTGGGATTCAAACCAAGGCCTCCCAACATGCGGCGTTTCTGGGCTTAACGGCACTAATGCGTCCCCTGGATGAGCGTCAGCCCCTTCCAGCCCCGCGGTCACCCCTCCCGTGACGGGGCAGCGCAGGGTGAGGGTTGCAGCATGGCTTTCACCAGGGCTCCGTGGTGTGGAGCGGAGGCAGGGGCCTGGAGGACCGGCAGCGGAGGCATCAGGTGGTCCCACGCTGAGATGTGGCCCTGGGGGAGCCAGGGGCCCCCAAGTGCACCTGCCAGTGTGCTGTGAGCCCTGCACGGGAGGACGAGCTGGATGCGGATATTAAAACCACAGCTGGTCATCCTAGCTACTCAGGAGGCTGAGCTCTGAGGATCACGGTTCAAAGCCAGCCCAGACAGAAAAGTCCATGAGACTCTTATGTCCAATAAAACACTAGAAAAGCGGAAGTGGTGCTGTGGCTCAAGCGGTAGAGCGCTTGCCTTGAGCTGAAGCTGAGGGACAGTGCTCAGGCCCAGGGTTCAAGCCCCAGGACTGACAAAAAAAAATGTGGGAGAGAACCCGAAGCCCCTGGAGACGTGGGGACTCCAAGCCCAGGATTCTTGTGTGTCCTGAACTCAGGACGTGGAGCAGACCAGTTCCAAAAAAGTCATCGCTCTGTTTGAATGGAGTTCGTTCCCCCAGCGAGCGTTCGAGTGGTGTGGCTGCTGTGGGCCATGGGTGCGGCCGGGTTAGAGAAGCCGGGCAGAGACAGAGTCCGCTCAAATGAAGTAAGAAATCATCCCAGAGGGGACACGGGAGCCACAGCCATGGGCTGGATGCCAACACCCCGTGCAGCTGGACAACCTCGCCTCCCCAGAAGATGGAGGACTTCCCGGAGGAAGCAACAGTCAGCCCACACCGAATGCTAAGTGGCACCGGGCTTTAGCCAAGAGAAGGCTCCTGGGAAGTGCTGGTGGAGGCCATGGCAGGTGCAAAGGCCCTGGGACAGGAATGTTGCCTCCTGGAAGATCCAGAGGGCACACCAGTGCAGCGGGGGCAGGACTTCACAACACAAGGGCAGAGGTGGCTCTGGGAGGAGCGGCGGGAGCACGGGAGTGGGGCAGGGCTCTCCCCCCCAGGATCCGGGCTGGAAGAGAGGCTCGGGCATGGTGAGCTACCGCAGCAGGAGGCCGGGGAAGCAGCCCGAGCGCCCATGGGGCCCTTGCAGTGTGCAGTGAACGCCGGGAGCGGGGATTGTGCAGGGAGACTCCGCTGCTCGGCCTGGTGTCTGCCTGGCACAGGGACGCAGACACCTCCCTGCCAGCTCGTCGTGGGCATGTGCCACCCGCAGCCGCTGCACCAGGGCCGGCCCAGCCCCGGGGGCAGGCAGGGAGCAGGGGAAGGAGAAGAGACACCACCTCCACCTCCTGGAGGACCCGGGGCCAGGGCATCTGGGGCGGGAGGCGGGGGCAGGTGATGGCGTGGGGTCACCCAGGGTTTGCTTTTCGGGGCTCCTGTGTGTGCTACTAGCTCAGCACCCTGAGTCCAGACACCTGCTGACAGACATGCAAACCAGGAGGGCCAGGGGCAGGATGGGGGCTGGCGGGGGGGTGAGGGGGTGCATGAAGGTCCCGGGTACCCCCCTCGGTGTCCCCCACGATGCCGCCTCCCCTCAGCTCGCATGGCTCTGTCTTCCAAGAGAAGCCAGAGGGCCCTGAGCTCATCCTCGGGGCGTCCTGGGGGTGACATCACATCTCAGGGTGTTCTGGGAGTGACGTCACCATCAGAAAACGGGGTCCACGCACAGGTGTGATTCATCCAGTGCCACCAGCCACGGCCTGAGGCTCTGAGACGCTCCCCATCTGCTGTCACGCGAGGGAAACTGAGTCTCCAAGGCATGCCTCCACCAGACATCCTGCTGGGAAGAGATGAGGCGGCATTTGAGCTGGGCCTGGGGTCCGCAGCTGGGCCCGGCCTGGGAGCAGAGAGGAGCGGGGAAGGAGTCTGGCGCGGCCTCCGGCAGCCAGGGAGGAAGAGGACACGTGGTGGCCCCGCGAGGCCACGGCTGCCCGCACTACGCACCGCCTCCCTCAGCCCTGCATGATGGTCAGCCGCTGCCAGAGGGGCTCAGGAAGCAGCTGCTGTCAGAAAAGGGTGGAGAGCCTGACGTCAGGGCCCCGCACACCTGGGCTGGCAGCCAGGGAAACTGAGGCCCCAGCAGTTGCCCCGATGGGGGAGGGCAGCACGGCAGGGGGCGGGCGATGCTGTTGGACAGCTCCTGCTCCCCACGCCCTCCCCGCTGGAGGCCCGGAGCTCTGCCTATGGTCCTGGGGTGCCGGCAGTGTGCAATTAGCACCCAAACACGGTCAGCCACGCGTGCACACAGGCACACTTGTGTCCTCTGCCCAGAGGGACGTGGTGCTGGTGTTCCTACACACCGAGCCCACCGTGTGTGCCCGCAGGGGCCACACGCACCTGTCCAGTTGCCACACCACACCCAGGCCGGCCTGACGGCCCACGCCACAGAGCTGCTCCCACGCCAGGCCGCACGTCGGAAGACTCAGAGCGATGGACGGCCTGCTGGCCCCTCTGTGTCTTTTTGTCTGTCTGTGTCTGTCTGTGTGTCTGTATCTCTCTCTGTTTCTGGCTCTGTGTCTCTGGCTCTGTCTATGTGTGTATGTGTCTGTATACGTCTGTGTCTGTGTCTGTCTGTCTGTGGGTCTATGTCTGTCTCTGTGTCTGTGTTTGTCTCTATGTGCCCATCTACATGTCTGTCTATGTGTCTGTGTATGTCTGTGTATCCGTGTCTACATGTCTGTGTGTCTGTCTGTGTATGTTCTGTGCGTCTATGTGCTGTCTGTCTGTGTGTCTGTGTCTGTCTCTGTGTCTGTGTTTGTCTCTATGTGCCCATCTACATGTCTGTCTGTGTCTGTGTATGTGTCTGTCTGTGTGTGTATGTGTTTGTGTATCTGTCTGTGTATCTGTGTCTACATGTCTGTGTGTCTGTGTATGTGTCTGTGCATCTATGTGTCTGTCTGTGTATCTGTGCCTATGTGTCTGTCTGTGTGTCTGTGTCTGTCTCCGTGTCTGTCTGTGTGTCTTGTTCAAGCTCCACCTGAGCATTTCCATAAACTGGGACTGGGATCCTGGCAGGCCCGGGAATGGGGACAGCGGCGCCATCTGCTGCCGGCTTCTGGAACTGCCCTCCGGAGACTGCACCCCTGGCCGTGGGGCTGCCCACGTTTGGTGGCCTGCAACCACCGAGCTGCATCCAGGTGAGGGACCGCTCCCCGCTTTTGTGGGCGGGGAAACCGAGGCCCAGAGTCAGAGCGTGAAGAAGCCCATTGGCTGCCCTGAGAAAGAGGGTCACGGGCTTTCACAGATACCTCCTCCTTCTGCCTCACAGCTCAGTGAGCTGTGAGGCAGCGGGGAGACGGAGGCCAGGGGACAGAGACGGGTTCAGTGGCCCCGCAGGGAGGCCCTGCAGGTCCTGGTTCCCAGCCCAGAGCTCTGGCCTCCAGCAGCACGGCCTCACCAGCCCCCCGCGGGGAGGTGAGCAGCCTCTGGGGTGTTTTGTTACGGCTCCAGAGCTGACTGAGACACCTGACCCCGGGGGTCCCTGCCCGTCCATCGCCCAGGAAGTGAGCAGCTGGCGGCGCCTCCCCCAGGACCGCCCCTCGCCTCCCACCGCCTGCAGATGCACGGCCCCGCTGAGCACTGCACCACCGGTCAGCCTGGGCCACCGGCTGGGCACCCCCCACGGGCTCCTTGGATCCTGGGGAGTCCCAGAGATCAAGAGTGTGGTGGGAGGAGGGCAGCCGCGGCACGCCCCCTCCCACAAGCTCTGCGCTGGCCTCCGTCACAAGAACTGCCAGCGGGAGCGGCTGTCTCCCCTTCCCCACAGCCTCCCCGGGACCCCGGGGCCTGGCGGGAGTGGACGCAGGCCTGGCTGTGGTTCTGTGGGCAGCGCGTGTGCCGGGGAGCCGGGAAGCAGAGGGAGATGCTGGGCTGCGGGGCCCCCAGCCCCGGCCCGGGCATCTGAAGATGGGATGGTTCTCCACAGCTCCCCGTGACACTTGAAGGTCCAGACTGGCAGGCCCATGCCATCTTGCAGGACGAGGCACATGACCAGAGCTGGGCAGTAGGATGTGGTTTCCCAGGCAGCCTGGAAAGGCACGGTGGTATCTCCCTTCCCCACTCTTGGTCTCCTGGCTGGAATGCAGAGGTGATGCTGCGGGCAGGTGCAGCCAGTTTGGACCCAGGGATGGAGGTTCTTCCAGGGACTGGCAGAGCGACCCACCTGTTCTCAACAGCACGCCTCCATCCTTACACAGCAGAGAGCAACGTCTGTGAGCATTTGGGGGTGTCCCCTTGGCCCTTATTGGACAACCCCTCTGCATTGTCCCCAACACCAAACGATCACCCCCCGGTTCTGCCCTGGCTGTGCTGCCCCAGACAAGTCACTACCCCTTTCTGAGCCTTGGTTTTCTCTGTGGGAAAATGTCATTTTGTGTGTTTTGCCAGGTAGGTTGGTGAGGATCGATCAAATGCCCCCCCCCCACCTCGCCACCCTGTAGTCTGAGCACAGAACCGTCTCCTCCCATGGTGACAGTCGGTGGGCTCTTGGCTCCCTCCGGGCTGCCGCGGCCTCCTACGATGGCTGGGATGAGGTCATCCCTGTGCCCGGATCCATGGGTTGAAGAAGAAATAACAAATGAACGGGGCTCTCCGGAGCCTCGGTCTTTGGATTGAAACACCCCCCAAGTGGGCAGCCATGAGGCGTGAGTGGGGGACTGTGTGAAAGGCCGCACACAGCCTGCCTGTCGGGCGCTCCAAACATGGCACCCATGGAGTCTGTAGTAATGGCTCCTTGTCTGCAGAAAACACCTTCATCTCACTCACCAGACCCGAGCACGAGCCCTGTCTGGACCGAGAGACGTGTGGGGTGCGGTGGGTAATCGCCCCGTTCCTGGGGGCCTGGCCATGTGTTTCAGACACCTGCCAGCTCCGTGCTAGGCACAGCCTGGCGTGCTGGGAGAAGGGGCAGGGACCAGCGCGTCTGGCAGCCTCTCTCAGGAGCCGGGGTTTCTGGGCGTGGGCTCGGGGCTGTGGTCACTCAGGTTGACAGCAGAGGCCACTCTGAAAGGCAGGCCTGGAGCTGACCCCCGGCTATGAATCAGGGAAGGAGTTGTGCACTCTTCTGTGAAGTCTTTCCCTTCAGAGCAAGACTCTGAAAAACCAGGTGTGAATGGGAGAAGAAAAGAAGAGGAGGAAAGAGGAATAGAAGGACAGCATGAATACAGTACGGAGGAATAGAACGGCAGTACTTGTCCATTCGGACAACTTAAACTGGTCAATGACAAGACCAGGCACTGGTGTCCCGCCCTACGGGGGCTTTGCCTGCCTGACTCACCAGGCTCAAGCTCACTTGAAAGGCAATGTGGGCAGGGGTGTCGCATCCCATCTCCTGGCAGAAGAGAGAACTCAGTCTTTGAAAGTATGAGACTTGGGGGATGTTTGTCACAAGAGCATAAGCTATCTCCACTGACTGATACACTGGGCCATGTGTGAGTATTTCATCCCAAATCAGCCCTGACCAGCACAGCTGTCCACCCCTGTCCAGGGTGAATGCTCTCTGAGACCCCAGTGGATGCTTGAAAACCCACATCACTTCCTGAGACCATTTTCTTATTTGTCCTCCCCCACAGGGCTTGGCGACCCCAGCACGAGGGCTTTCTTAAGTCAAAAATGTTGACAGCTGGCGCCGGTGGCTCACGCCTGTATCCTAGCTACTCAAGAGGCTGAGATCTGAGGATCGCAGTTCAAAGCCAGCCCGGGCAGGAAAGTTTGTGAGACTCTAATCTCCAATACACTACTAGAAAACTGGAAGTGGCGCTGTGGCTCAAGTGGTAGAGTGCTCACCTGGAGCTGAAGAGCTGAGGGACAGTGCCCAGGCCCAGAGTTCAAGCCCCACGACCGACAAAAAAGAAAAAAAAAAATGTTGCCAGTTGCTGGTGGTTCACGCCTGTCATTCTCCTAGCTACTTAGGAGGCTCTGAGGATCGAGGCTCAAAGGCAGACGGAGCAGGAAAACGCACAAGACCCTTAGCGCCAATTAACTGGCAAAAACAAAACAAAACCAAAAACTGAAGTGGTTCAAGAGGTAGAAGTCCATCTTGAGAAAGAAAGAAAAAAAAGCCAAGTAGAAGCACAGGGAAGTCAGTTCAGTTCAAGACCCAGTAGCAGAGAGAGAGAGAGATGGGGAGGGGAGGAGGAGGAGGAGGAAGAAGAGGAGGGAAAAAAGGAGAGGGAGGGAGGGAGGGAGAGAGGGAGGGAGGGAGAGAGGGAGGAGGGGAGGAAGGGAGGGAAGGAGGCGCAGGCTAGAACAGAAGGAGAGCCTTGGAACTCTATCTTACAGATGAGGTTAGCCAAGTGCTGACAGCTTAAAGAGCCGTGTCCAAAGCAGTTGTAAGCTAGCGACGTTGGGACGTGAGCCAAACCTGTGGCTGGGTGGGGCAGGCTCATGTTCCCACTTCACAGACCGGGAAGCTGAGGCTCCAAGCGGAAAAACCACTCGCCAAAGCAAGCCATGGAGTACTGGCCCTTTGTGCCTTCTCCTCCCCCTCCTCCCCTCCCTCCCCCTCCCCCGCCCCTTCCCCAGAACATGAGTCAGGCCCCTGGGTTGCGGCAGGAGGCCCTCCCCGCGCCCAGCGGGGCTCAGGAACCCCCTCCGAGAGCTCCAAGCGAAGGAGCCCTGCCCGCTGCATCTGCCCAGGCGCTTCTCCAAGCTCTTCGCCACTTGTCGCTATCTCCCGCTTCTGGGCGGGAGGCTCTGGTTGGCATTAGCACCCCGCGCCCCGCGGTGGTCCCAGGCAGGCCCTGGGCTCCATCCAAAAAGTGTCAGACTCCGCCAGGCCGTCCTGACGACTTATCTAACGTGGAACATCAAATGGTTTGATCTGCCAATTAGGCGCCCCCGGAGCTGCTAACTGGAAGCAGATGGCTCTGTCCATCACGGGCTGGGAAATGTGTGCTCCCCACGTCCCCGCCGCACGGGGCCCGCCCCGGGCACCCCGAGACCAGCCTCCTCCTGGGATGGCAAGCTCAGCCTTGTCCCCTGCACTGGAGGACTGCGGGGGGGGGGGGGGGTATGTAGGCCTCAGTGTCTCAACCCCAGGGACCCCCAACTCCCCCTGGGTCACAAGCTCTGCTAACCGCCCCCCTGGGGTCTCCCTGCGTTTACAAACCGGGTTGTTCCTGCCACTGAGCTTTCATCCAGGCCTGCAGAGGCTCAGGGTTTGGGGGGGACACAAACCACTGAGGGTGTCCTTTTGCCCCTTTGGTGGCCAAACTCACCCAACATCTTCGGGCCAGGGCTCCCCCTCCTCCTCTTCCTCTCACCTGCAAAGCCGAGGTCCCCAGGTCCCAGGCCCTGAGGCGAGTCCTGGCCCAACTCAACGTCCACTCAGTCCCCCCGACACACACACACCTTGAGCTCCCCCAAAATCCACATCCTTACACTGGTGCCAGGCGGCCTGCCCCTCACCCCCGCTGGGTGGCCGAACCCAGAGAAGGGGCGGAGCAATGGCCACTGGCTCATTCACGGAGTGCACCAGGGGTGGGCGAATGGTCGGAGGCGTGCACCGGTGAATACCAGCCCCCAATACCCAGCCTTCTCTCAATCCAGATCTGAGCCCCGCACCGTGGGCTCTTCCCGTTCCCACCCCACAGCCCAGCCCATTCCTGCGTGCGTCCTTCTCTAGAAAGCGCCTGCTCTGGGCCTGGGGCCCCCCTCGCTGCATGGCCATCTTCATGGAGCAGGTGACAGAAGCCCCCCCCCCATATTGTTTCCCATCTCCAGAGAGAGGGAAACAAGGCAATCCATGCATGGCACGTTGCCTGGGATCCGTGTGAGGCAGAAAGGGAAAATGAGGGACGGAGTCTCAAGAAGATCCCGGAAGAGCACTTTAATCAGAGGGAGCTGTCTGTGCAAAGGCCCTGAGACAGACACATGGCTTCCCCACCCCTGCGTCCTCCTGCCAGCTCCCTGAAGCGTGGGTCCCCCGGGCTGGGAGATGTCCTCCCACTGCGTACTGCAGCTTCCAGGCCGGCCACTGGGCTTATTCCACAGAGCAGTGATTTCTGTGGTAGGCTGGGGATGGGACTCACATCAGTCAGGTGACCCTGGGCGGGAGAACCTCCCTTCTGTCCACACGGGGTAAGGAGGGGTCACAGCAGTGGTGGTACCTGGCATGGCCCGTCCCCTGCTGCCCTTGTCCTGAGGCGTGGGGCGACGTGGGGCCTGCCCACAGGAGATGGGTCTTGTGATCCTCTTGGGTCTCTGAATTCCCCAGGCACTGATTTGAAAGAACGGGCTGGGGGGGGAGGACAGCACAGAGCATCCACGGACTTGGGCCATTGCATTGGCATTGGTAGGAAAACCGCTCTGCACACCAGGTTCTAAAGTGGCTCAGGGAGAGGAACTAGCCCACCCGTCAGGATGGAAAAGCAGCCTAAAAGTAGGAAGTCCAGCCCCCAAGTAACAGGTACTGTAGGCCAAGAGCCCACGGGCCCCACACACCCTGAGTGTGACGGGGTACACTGAGGCCCGGGCAGCAGCAGGCCTGTCCGCTCAGGGCCACTCGGCTTGTGGTAAGCCACCCTGCCAGGGGCCGTCCGGGCTGCAGGGACATGGGGGAGCCTGCTCCTGTCACACCGTGGACACTCTGACCCGTTGCCTGCCTGCTGGAAGGGTGTCCACGCGACCCTGTGGCAGTGCCGGCTCCCTGGTGAGCTGTGAGGGGCCCCACTGGGCGTCTGGGCACAGGGAGCTCAGGGTGACCCCTTCCCCGGAGGAAGCCGTTCCTCCCGGCACCCTGACTGAGCTCCCGAAGCCTGAGCACCCAAGGTCAAAGCCAGAGCATGCCGGGGAGGGGGGGGGTCAGCCTGGAAGGAGGCTCTGTTTCCTAGAGATTGGTGCCATGGGGTATGGCATAGAATCCAGACATGAAAAACAAAAGGAGGCCCGGTACCATGGCTCACACCTGTCATCCTAGCTACTCAGGAAGCTGAGATCTGAGGATGGTGGTTCAAAGCCAGCCCTGGCAGGAAAGGCTGTGAGACTCTTATCTACAAGGAGCCACCAGCAAACCAGAAGTGGCGCTGTGGCTCAAAGTGACAGAGCGCCTAGCCTTGAATGGAAAAAGCTCAGGGACAGCACCCAGGCCCCGAGTTCAAGCCCCACAACCTACCCAAGATACAAAACCAAAACCAAGAGGGAAAGAGGCCTTCCTTACAGGCTCCCTCGTGGTTGGGGCCGTGTGTACCCGCAGGGATCACTGTAAGAGAGTCTCACACACCCAGCAGACAGCCAGGCCACACTGCTTGGAAGGAGTGGAGCCGGGGCTGAAGCCAAGGTCCCTCTGAATCCTCATGTCCTTTCTCTGAAAGCAAGGAGGAAGCACCTAGCATCCCTTTGCAAGATCCCAGAAGCCGCCTCTGTCTGAGCTATTCAGAATCAGAAGCAATGAGGTGAGGAGCAGCAGACAGCTCAGGAGAAGCCCACAGCCCCGCCCCCATTCCCCTCTACCCTGACCATGAGACCTGCCTGAGCCTGCAGGCGCCCAGCATGGCCACCAGATGGCGACCGCAGGCTACTAAATCAGACTTTATCCTGGAGACCACTAGGTACCCGTGGGTGGATTTTTTTTCTGGCAATTGAAACGGCTCAAAGGAGAGAATCAATGTGTGGATGTGGATGTGTGTTTGTGTATGTGCGTGCGTGTGTGTGTGTGCGTGCATGCATGCTTGCCCATCCTGGTGTTTGCACTCAGGGCCTGCGACTCTTAGATCTCAATCTCCTGAGTAGGTAACATGACAGGTGTGAGCCACGGGCACCCGGGGGATATTTTTAACACAAGGTGGGTAAAATGGCTAGGCTGCAGAGAATCTCGGATGAGAGAGCAAGGTTGGGGTGGGAAGGCGGGATGGGACGGGAATGGGGGGGAACCGCTGGCATTCCTGGGCCCCACCCCCACCCCCAGGCCTGGGTCCCCAGGGCCCGCAGCGGGGCTAGTCCATCCTCATGGTGTAGCCCTGGATCATGCTGTTGAAGTAGGCGGTCGTGTTGCGTTCCGGGTAGAAGAGGATCAGGTAGCATTTGGGGCCGAAGTACCCCAGGCTGATGGCCAGGAAGTTGAGTACGGTCACCAGGAGGTCCAGGATGGTGACCAGCACCCCGTTGTGGACAGCCATGAAGGTGCAGAGCGAGACGGAGGTGGTGAAGGAGAAGGCCATGCAGAAGGTGATGAACTTGGCTTCGTTGTAGCTCATGGGCAGCCCCTTGCCCATGTAGGCGAAGCTGAAGCCCACCACGGAGAGAAGCACGTCCATGCTGGTGTTCAACAGAAGGCCCAGGCGGTAGTTGGGGTGACAGGAGACGATGGTGACGCTGGGGTCGTCGGGATCGGTGTGGCTCGTGGGGTCGATGGTGGGGGCTGCCAGCATATTGCCCGCCACCAGGGCCGCCTTGATGGCCGTCATGAACGCCACAGACACATAGGCCCCGTGGCAGCGGACCCAGAGGCCGTAGGCCCGAGGGAGGCGGCTGGCCATCTGGAAGATACAGACGATCTGGAAGGAGCGCACGGCCACGCAGGAGATGCAGACAGTGAAGCAGAGGGTGAAAAAGGCCTGGCGCCAGAGGCACGTGAAGATGGTGGGCGGCCCCACGTACACGGGCACCATGCCAAAGGCCAGCAGCAGCGGCACCAGCATCACGAAGCACATGGGGCCCCCTGCCGAGCGCACCATGGGCGTCCGGAAGTGTCTCCAGAACACCACCAGGATGGCCAGCGTGCTGAAGAAGCCCAGGAAGGCCAGCAGCACCACGATGATGGTGGATGCCTCGTGCCATTGCAGGAAAGCCAGCCGCTGCCTGAAGCAGGAGACGGTGTTCCCGTGAGACCACATGGTGCTCGGGCAGGGCTGGCAGTCAAATTCATCTGCAAAAGCCCACACAGAACTCCCATCGGTGCTGCCCCATCTCATGGAGGAGGACACACTCAGCTAGGTGAACTCATCGGCCCAAGTCCCAACACCAGTGGGATACAGAGCAGGATTTGAACCCAGATCTCTGAAGATTACCATCTGTCATTTCTTCCTCTCAGCCACTCCCTCAGGAGTCCATTTAATGAGCAACGCTCTGAGCACGGGCTCTCACGGCAAAGGTGGAAGGTGATGGAGAAATGGCTGAAACCCTGGCCCCTGACCAGCTAGGGAAGAACAAACCTCCTATGATCTTGCCCAGCCCCAACCTCATGCTCAGGGCTCTGCTAGGCACAAGGCTGGGGCTCTCATCAGCAGATGAAACCATGCACTTAACGACTCAGCTCTGAACTGCACTGAGCACCAGCCTGGAGAGGGAGGTGATGCTGTCCCTGCCTTCCTGGAGTTTGTGTTGTTGGGGACAGATGGTGTTTCTTCCATTAAGGAGACATTGCATGCACACGCACGCGTGTACACGCACACTTGTGTAATGATCAGCCATTCTGTGCTCCAACTGCATGGGGCACTTGGGTAGGCAGATCCGGGCCTGTCCCTGTCCCTGTCCCTCAGAGCGTCCCGCTGGGATTGCCGCTTGCCTGTGTCAGCCAGTGGACAGACATTCATTCTGTGACCTGGCACACAGGCCCAGGCTTGGGGGGGTGGGGGCGCGGATCAGGGAAAGTCCTGCAGCAAGGGTCTGAGGTCACTCCTTCCTCTGGCCCCCAACCAGCCGGGGGCTTTTACTCCACACCAGCTACTGGGGAGCTACAGGACTTCCCCGACACTGACAGTCCCTTGGAGAGACCCCAGAGACCCTGCCAAAGGGAGGAGCCTCCAGAAGAGCCCAGGGCAGGTGGGCACAGTGCACCTGCAGGCTCAGGGGAAGGAGAAAGGAATGGGCGAAGCAGGAGACAGGATGGGGGAAGGGAATGGTGAGGAGGGGTGGAGGGAATGAGGCTCGAGATTGGCAGTGTGGGGCAGGACACACGGGTGGGGCATGGCAGGGGGTGGGAGGTGGCAGGGTTGAACATAGGTGTGGTCATGGCCTGGGAGGGCAGGAGTAGGGATGGGTTTGGCTGGGGCGGGGCCTGGGAGGGGAGGGACTTGGCCTGGGAGGGGGTGTGGCCTGGGAGGGGCCGGGGCGGGGCCAGGAGCCATACCTGCTGTTTGGTTGTAAAAGGTGCCAGGCGGGCAGTCGTGGCACTCGAAGCAGCAGGGGTGGAGGCCTATGGCCTTCTTCTTCTGCCCAGGCAGGCAGCTTTTGGAACACATAGACACAGGGACCTGGTGGGAGGGGAGGAAGGCAAGAGACTCTGAGCCTCGTGCCCCCTCTCTGGGGGAGCCCTGCCTGCTGGCGCTAGCAGGCTGCTGTAGGAGGGCAGCCTGACTCCCACCCTCTTAAGTTTCACCAGCACCTCCATTTTCCTCTGGCGAAAGCACCTGGATATTGAGGAAGGAACTGCCCAAAGCTGTGAGAGGACAAATTGAGAGGATCACATGACCAGCCTGTGCCTCCAGGGTCCTAACCCATGGGGAAAAGGGGGTGGGGCAGCTCTTCCCCCTAGGCTGGATAGGAGATTGAAGCCTTAGCCAAGGGCCTGGCACACATACACAGGTCCCGTAAAGAGCTATGTGGCACAGGCTCCGGAACCCCTTGATCTCCCCCCACCTGGAGCCGCTAAAGCCTGAACTCCACAGTTTCCAAGGACCCAGGCTCTCCACCCCAAACAGAGACACTCCAACAGCTGTTGCTGGTGAGTCTCTGGGTGCACCTTGGGGAGAAGGGTCCCACCCTCTGCCCTGCCCCTGGGAGCTGACACTATTGTCGCCTGTGTGCCAGGAGACGTTGCCGATGGGCACCAGCTGCTGCTGCCTGGGAGAGTACAAGGCCACGCTCTTGAAAGGATTCTGGCTCAGGTCCCATTGCCACTGGATGATGTCCAGGTACAGGGGCATGTCTCCTTGCCGGTCGAAGAAGATCTGGCTGTTCAGGAGGGTGAAGTTGACATCCCTCAACTCTCTGAGGAGCTGGAAAGGAGAGGGGGGTCAAAGGGAAGGAAGCAGGCTGGCATCAGAGGTAGGACCAGACCTGGACGGACGGCCACCACCCCACTAGCCTTGGTCTCCACACCTGCAAAAGGAGGACTTCCTAGTCCTGGGAAAACAGCCCGGTTCAGAGCCCCGCTCAGAGTGCTGGTTCAGGGGCCCAGAGCCGTACATGGGTTGAAATATATTAGGAGTTTAGAACAACACTTGAGAAGTGCACTCCTGGCTCCTGAGTAGCGGCACTCTGTTCCCTGGATATCAGCGGGGTCACCCCACAGGACCCAGAGCTCACAGGTGCCCCGCAACGCCAGCTGGGATGCTTGGCTCTCTGACTCTTTTCTGTCTCCCTACAGTTTCTTGTCTCTCTCCATTACCATTGCCACTGCTCAAAAGGAAAACCAGTGCTAACGAGGACACATACGGGCCTGGGCATCCGAATTCCAGGCCCAGCTGTGCCCTCCATTGACCATGTGACTGGGACAGTCGCTGAAGCTATCTGGGCTGATGGGTCAAAAGGCTCCATTCTGCAAGCCCGTAGGTCACTCCGCCACCTTAACTCTCCCTCCACACGCAGGAGAACCCGCTGGACTTTGCTTTGGGGACCCAGAGCTCATCATGCCGCAGGGACTGAAAGAGACAGGTGTCCAGAGAGTTGGGACCTGCTTAGAGGGTGAGGGCAGAGCTCCACTCCAGAGGTGCCTGGATCTCACACAGGGTGCCGGGTCTGAGGGCACTGGTCCCAGAAACAAGAGGAGGGGATGCCATGCAGGTGGTCAGCCTGAAGATGGACAGCAGACTGGAGGCCCCTGGGCAGCACGCCCCACACAGACCAATGTCCAATGACCAGTGAGTGACCTGGCCAAAGGCAGCAGAGCAACCTGGGACTCTGCTCCCAGGGGTCCAAAAGCACAGTCCCTGGGGTTCTTCTGCACATGTGGGGACTCAGGACCCCATTTCCCCTCCTTACCAAGCCCCATCCTCCGAGCTGTGAACATCCACCACCCAGCTCACCTCTCCAGCCTCCCTCTCCCCTCTCCTAAGGTAAGCGCTTGTCAGAAACAGGGAAGTCGGGCACTGGTGGCTCATGCCTGTCATCCTCTCTACTCAGGAGGCTGTGATCCGAAGATCATGGTTTGAACCCAGCCCAGACAGGAAAGTCCACGAGACCCTTATCTCCAGGGAACCACCAGAAAGCCGGAAGGGGAGCTGGAGCTCAAAAGATGGGACATCAGCTTTGGGCAAAATACCCCAGACCCTGAGTTCAGGCACATGTGTGTGCGTGCGGACACACACACGCACACACACACGCGTACACACACACGCACACGCACGCACACATGCACGCATACACACGCATGCGCACAGGTGCGCGCACACGCACATGCACACACGCGCACACGCACACACACGCACACACAGTGTGGACCCCAGGAAGGAGTTGCGGTTCTGGAGGTGGAGGCCCGGGCCTCCCTGCATCCAGGCCCCGCCCCCTCCTGAGCCAGGGGGCGGGGCAGAGCAGGCCCCTGCGGTCTCCGTGGCAACGGCGACGCCTGGCCGCCCCGCGCAGGCGCACACCCTCACCTGCCAGGGGCGCACGGGCCCCGGGGCGCACGCGGTCCGGTTGCAGCCCAGCAGCCGGTGCAGAGCGTGGGCCACGGCGTAGACGGCGGCGTACACGCTGAACACCACGCGCTCCCCGGAGAGCGTGAGGACGTCTCCGTAGGAGGCGGTCTTCCAGGGGCAGGTGTCGCACTCCTGGTTGCAGGTGCCCCGGCGGCGGGGGCCCGGCGGGGACGGCGGGGGCCCGGGCTGCCCCCGCCCCGCGCGGAACTCGCTGAAGCCCGGCACCGGCACGCCGCGGATGGTGACGCCCAGGAAGGTGCCGCAGCGGCGCAGCCCGTCCAGGCCGTGCAGCTCCGGGTCGATGGCCCAGGACTCGGAGGCGATCCACACGGCCCCGGTGAGGCGGGCGCGCAGCACGGCCCGGAAGAAGTCGTGCAGGGCCACCTCGGGCGAGAAGACCACCACCACGCGCGCCGTGGACCGCCGCAGCTTGTCCAGGACGGCGTCCAGCCGCGGCGCGCACGCGGGCGCGGGCAGCACCTCCTGGAAGGCCACGCAGATGTCGCCGCCGCGGGACAGCCGCTGGGTCAGCAGCTGGCTGTTCTCGCGCCCGTAGTCGTCGTTGCTCGTCAGCACCACGATCCAGTTCCAGCGGAAGTGGAGCATCAGCTGCACCATGGCCTCGATGTGGTGCGTGGCGCTGGGGACCGAGCGCAGCGTGGCCGGGTAGCGCACCTTGTCCCGCAGCTCCTCCGTGATGGCGCTGTAGCTGATCTGCAGGGGAGGGGCTGCTGAGGGCCGCGCCCCAGGGGCAGGGGAGGGGCAGGGGAGGAGGGGGAACGGAGGGGGAGGAGCAGGGGAGGGAAGGGGGAAGGGGCAGAGGAAGGGAAGGGGAAGAGGAGGGACAGAGACAGGAGAGGGAAGGGGAAGGGGAGGGTCAGGGGGAGGGAAGGGGAGGGGAGGGAAAGGGGAGGGATGGGACGCTACCTGCTGTGTGTGGGGGGGAGGGGATACCTAGGGGATGTGGAGAGTCGAACCCAGGCTAAGGGAACACATCCCCAACCCTCCTCTATCTTGTAGCAACTTCCTATGTACTGTCCAGCCAAGAGTTTAGCTTAGTCTTTCTTGCCTTGCCTGCCTGCCTTCTTGTCTTCCTCCCTTCCTTCCTTCCTTCTCCCTTCCTTTTTTTATGCCAGAACTAGGGTTTTCATTCAGAGCCTTGAGCTCTTAGCTTTTTTTGCCCCAAGCCTGGCACTCTACCACTTGAGCCATAGCTCTACTTCCAGGTTGTTTTGGTGGTTAGTTGGCAGTAAGTCTCACAGACTTTCCACCCAAGCTGACTTTGAACCTCAGTCCCCAGATCGCAGCCTCCTGAGGAGCTAGGATTACAGGCGTGACCACTGTTGCCCACCTTCCATGTCTTACTTATTGAGCACCTACTAGATGTCTCAGCATGGTGGCTTTTCCCCCTCCCCACATCCGCAATGAAGCAGCCTCATCTCTTCCTTTAGCCCCCCAGGCTCCACCCTCTTCCCCAGGCTCCACCATCTTCCCCAGGCTCCACCCTCTTCCCCAGGCTCCACCCTCTTCCCCAGGCTCCACCCTCTTCCCCACGCTCTGGTTGTTCTACCTCTTCAGATGGAAGACCCCAGGACATTGTACCCCAGCCTTGCTCCTCTTCCCTCAACCCTCCTTCCTTTGGCCATGCCAAATTCCTACTTTAAGTAGCATTTCTGGCCAGCAAACCCTTGTTCAGCCCTAGCCCAGATCTCTCTCCTAAACTTCAGGCTGCCTGCCTCACATCTCCAAATCGACTCCCACTGTCAGTAAACCTATTCTCCCCCTCACCTGACTGTCTGATTGATAGTCAACCCAGTCTTCCTGTTCCTCAGGCCCAAACACTTGACTATTACATCACCCCTGCCACATTCCCTCATCCTCAGGTGGATTGGTCTTCAGCCTGTGCCCCTCTGGACCAACCACCTCCTCACCCTACCCTAGTCCAGCCACCACTACCCCTGGCTGGGCAGGCGACCCTGTCCTCCACCTCCCCGACCCCTGACGCTGGGTATCCACATTCCTGTCTGCTTCCACAACTCCTCTAAGCAGAATTTACCAACAACAAAAAAGTCCTTCGGTGGCCCCCAGGGGGCTCCACCGTGGGCCCAGAGACCTTACTCTCCAATTTCCCCTCCTCCTGCTCCCTCCCCATCCCACCCCACCCCCACCAGGTCCCACCCACTAGTCCTAAGTACATCTGGTGCTTTGCACTTGCCGTACATACACTTCTTTTTGTCGGGTTCCCCTCCTAGATGCCCACACAGCTCCCTTACTCCCTCACCCTCTTTACAGTCTCTGTCCAGTTGCCAGAAAGCCCACCTAAGGGGCCCATGAACAGTCACAATCTCCTGCCCCAACATGCCTGACCCCCTGCCCCACTCCACATTGCCCTCGAAGCCACTGACTTCTAACGTACCATTATTTATTTGCATTCAATGTCTGTCTCTCCCTACACTGGTTCCCCGTTGTATCCCCCGCACCTGCAATACTTCCTGGCCCAACACGAGAGATGCTTAAGACATTTCATTACTTGCATGAAAGGATGAATCCAGCCCCTTGGCTAGATGTTTCACATAAAAATATTAAGTCAGTTGCCGGGCGCTGGTGGCTCACACCTGTAATCCTAGCTACTCAGGAGGCTGAGATCTGAGGATCATGGATCAAAGCCAGCCCAGGGAGGAAACTCCAGGAGACTCTTATCTCCAACAAACCACCAGAAAACCAGAAGTGGTGCTGTGGCTCAAGCAGTAGAGCACTGGCCTTGAACTGAAGAGCTGAGGGATAGCGCCCAAGCCCAGAGTTCAAGCCCCACGACCGGCAAAAAAAAAAAAAAAAAAATCAGGTACTGGTGATTCACACCTGTAATCCTAGCTACTCATGTGGCTGGGATCTAAGGATCATACTTCAGAGCCAACCCAGGCAGAAAAATCTGTGAAACTCTTATCTCTAATTAACAACTAAAAAAAACCAAAAGTAAAGCTGTGGCTCAAGTGGGAGAAGGCCAATGTGAACAAAAAAAGCTAAGGAACAGCGTCCTGCCCTGAGTTTAAACCCCATTACTAGCAAACATATACTTAGAAAAAGAAAATTGTAACACATATTGAGCACCTACTGTGTGTCAGTCCCTACACTGAATACTGCAGCAACAAGTTCAGTTATTGTAGCAGCCTACTGTGTGCCGGGTCTTACATGCTGGCTGCTCTTTAAATGAATACACTCCATGGGACTAGGCCCGTTCAGTCACGATGATGACCATAATTACAACCACAATAGACATGCTACCAGAATATTCTTTGAGGACATCCTATGAGGCAGACCTGGGCAGGACAACTGAACACAGGAACACGGGGCCTTTCCTAGTTACCATTCACATGCAGGATGCTACATCATGGGCCACCTACTGTGTGCTGGAAACTCATCCATCTGCAGACAGTCTGGGATGGATTCCCTCATCATCCTGCTTTATGGGTGGGGAAACTGAGGCTCAGAAGCGTTAAGAGACTTGTCAGAGGCTTCACAGTGGCTGAGAGGCATAAAATATCCCTAGTCCCTGCGTGTCCCTCCCAGCACCCTCATGGTTGGGGGTGGGGTGCTCAGAGTCCCCTGGAGAACAGCCTGCTTCATGCCCCGCCCCTTCCTCCGGGACCCAGTGTCTCACATGTGGAAGGAGAAGCATGGAGAGGAAGTTAGCCACTGTCTTGGCAGCCTCAGAGTTGTCAGGGCCGATGATGGCCACCACCCGTGGGACGTAGTGGTCATAGTTCTTGAGGATGGGCAGGAAGTAGTCCTCCTGGGCCAGCAGGTAGAGCACAGGCTGGATGTTGTTGAACATGTAGCAGATGTCCACGATCTCGTAGCCCAGCCGCACACCGGGCAGCAGGCTGCTGTGGTTGTTGATCTCCTCCACCGCAAAGCGCATGGCCTGCATGAGGTTGTAGCCCACCACCTTCATAGTAAACCTGGATGAGCCAAAGCCAGGACCGGGGCAGGGCCACAGTGAGGACCAGTGGGGAGGGGAGAGCCCACAGCCCTCCTTCCTGACACAGGAAGGCCATCAAGAAGATTCTAGCACCTTCACTAGATTCTTTCACTATACCATACCTCTAGGCTCACTGCTTATGTGACCACATTGACACTGATATCACTACATCCTGTGTCTGCCCGTGACCACCACCACCCATAGTGACCTCCATTTTCCACCACACATCTGCCTGTGACAACCACCATCCATAATGGCCTCCATCATCCACCACACTGATGTCTGCCCATGACCACCACCACCCACAGTGACCTCCATCATCCATCACACTGATGTCTGCTCATCACAACGACCACTCACAGTGACCTCCATCATCCACCACACTGATGTCTGCCCATGACCACCACCACCCACAGTGACCTCCATCATCCATCACACTGATGTCTGCTCATCACAACGACCACTCACAGTGACCTCCATCATCCACCACACTGATGTCTGCCCATGACCACCACCACCCACAGTGACCTCCATCATCCATTACACTGATGTCTGCCCATGAGTACCACCCCCCACAGTGACCTCCATCATCCATCACACTGATGACGGCCCATCACCACCACCACTCACAATGGCCTCCATCATCCACCACTCTGATGTCTGCCCATGACCACCACCACCCACAGTGCCCTCCATCATCCACCACACTGATGTCTGCCCATGACCACCACTACTCACAGTGACCTCCATCATCCACCACACTGATGGCTGCCTATGACCACCACCACCCACAATGACCTCCATCATCCACCACACTGATGTCTGCCCATGACCACCATCACTCACAGTGACCTCCATCATCCACCACATTGATGGCTGCCCATGACCACCACCACTCACAATGACCTCTATCATCTACCACACTGAAGTCTGGCCTTGAGTACCACCACCCACAATGACCTCCGTCATCCACCACACTGATGTCTGCCCATCACCACCCACAGTGACCTCCATCATCCACCACACTGATGTCTGCCCATGAACACCATCACTCCCAGTGACCTCAAACATCCACCACACTGATGGCTGCCCATGACCACCACCACTCACAATGACCTCTATCATCTACCACACTGATGTCTGCCCATGAGTACCACCACCCACAATGACCTCCGTCATCCACCACACTGATGTCTGCCCATGACCACCACCACTCACAGTGACCTCCATCATCCATCACTCTGATGTCTGTCTATGACCACCACCACTCACAATCATCTACCACACTGATGTCTGCCCATGACCACCACCACCCACAGTGACCTCCATCATCCACCACACTGATGTCTGCCCATGACCACCATCACTCTCAGTGACCTCCATCATCCACCACACTGATGTCTGCCCATGACCACCACCCACAATGACCTCCATCATCCACCACACTGATGTCTGCCCATGACCACGACCACCCACAGTGACCTCCATCATCCACCACACGGATGTCTGCCCATGACCACCACCACCCACAGTGACCTCCATCATCCACCACACTGATGTCTGCCCATGACCACCACCACTTACAATCATCCACCACACTGATGTTTGCCCATGACCACCACCACTCACAATCATCTACCACACTGATGTCTGCCCATGACCACCAAGACCCACAGTGACCTCCATCATCCACCACACTGATGTCTGCCCATGACCACCACCACCCACAGTGACCTCCATCATCCACCACACTGATGTCTGCCCATGACCACCACCACTCACAGTGACCTCCATCATCCACCACACTGATGTCTGCCCATGACCACCACCACCCACAGTGACCTCCATCATCCACCACACTGATGTCTGCCCATGACCACCACTACTCAGTGACCTCCATCATCCACCACACTGATGTCTGCCCATGACCACCACCACTCACAGTGACCTCCATCATCCACCACACTGATGTCTGCCCATGACCACCACCACTCACAATCATCCACCACACTGATGTCTGCCCATGACCACCACCACTCACAATCATCTACCACACTGATGTCTGCCCATGACCACGACCACCCACAGTGACCTCCACCATCCACCACACTGATGTCTGCCCATGACCACCACTACTCAGTGACCTCCATCATCCACCACACTGATGTCTGCCCATGACCACCACCACCCACAGTGACCTCCATCATCCACCACACTGATGTCTGCCCATGACCACCACCACTCATAATCATCTACCACACTGATGTCTGCCCATGACCACCACCACCCACAGTGACATCCATCATCCACCACACTGATGTCTGCCCATGACCACCACTACTCAGTGACCTCCATCATCCACCACACTGATGTCTGCCCATGACCACCACCACCCACAGTGACCTCCATCATCCACCACACTGATGTCTGCCCATGACCACCACCACCCACAGTGACCTCCATCATCTACCACACTAATGGCTGCCCATGACCACCACCCACAGTGACCTCCATCATCCACCACACTGATGTCTGCCCATGACCACCACCACCCACAGTGACCTCCATCATCCACCACACTGATGGCTGCCCATGACCACCACCACTCACAATCATCCACCACACTGATGTCTGCCCATGACCACCACCACCCACAGTGACCTCCATCACCACTGTTCTCCCCTCTACCATCATCAGCCGTTAGTCCTAACACCAACATCGCCCTTGTCACTACAACCACCATCACTACTATCTTCCCTATCACCAATATCACTGCTCCCACCCCCATCACCACTACATCTATCACCATCACCACTGTGACCATCACCACTACATCTATCAATCACCACTGTGACCATCACCACTACATCTGTCACCATCACCACTGTGACCATCACCACTACATCTATCAATCACCACTGTGACCATCACCACTACATCTATCACCATCACCACTGTGACCATCACCAGTACCATCAACACCCCCTTGCCACCATTACCACTAACACTAAATCACTAAAAACCATCCACCACCGTCACCAACATCATTACCACCATCACCAGCATACTTTTAGCCATTTTATTATCACCATTATTACTGACATCAAGACTCTCTACATTGCTATTTCTGCCACAGCAGGACCATCATCGTCACGGGCATCAGAAAAGCCAACACCAGGCCTGGCGCCATTACTGGCACCGCCACCCACACTCTAGTCAACTCTTAGTCATCTTTATTCTCACTTTCCTGCCCCGCCCTGCCCCCAGTGCTCTACCTCCTCTGAATAAGGTCACTATTTGCTAATCCCAGGCTGGCTCTGGGGGACTCAGTCTTCACAATTGAAAGAAGATGGGCCACTCCATCTCCAAGTGATACTGAGGGAGGGGTGGGAAGGGGAGTCCCTCCCAGAATTGCCCCCTACCCACCCAACCAAGTCCTTGGAGAATGCAGAGCTCCCTTCTAGAACCTGCTTCAGAGAACCACATCTGGCCTTCTCAAAGGCTCGGCCTAGAGCCTAGACTGGCCTTGACAAGAGCTCACTGGGAGTCCCCCAGTTCCTGGAAGGAATGCGGGGGGGGGAGGGTTCGATGGTCTCTAAGACCCCTCTCTCCTGGGAGATGTGGCACCTAAGGATTTCAGCACCCTTGACTCTGTGAGAACCCCTGGGGGCCAGCAGGCTGGTCCAGGATTAGGGGAGTGACGAGGGGTGAGGCGCATGCATCCTGGGCCTGGCCTCCCGGGGACCACCACACGGGCTGCAGCGCCCCCCCATGCCCACACACAGACTCACTTCCTGCAGGTGGGCACCTGCAGGTTGTCAACATGGGAAGTGCTCTTCATGTTGGCGTGGAGGGTGAAGAGTCCACCCAGGAGGAAGTCCCCAGCCAGGTAGAAGTCCGAGTTCTCCATCGGCTCCCCCGGGACCCACAGCAGGAAGAGCAGCAGACACAGCCTCCTTACTTGGGGCCGCATGGCTGTGCACTGGCAGCATCAGGAGAGCCTGGGCTCACCGGAGAGCTCCACACCAGGCCATTTGCACAGACATTTACATAGTGACAGCCCTGCCACTGGCCGCAGGGCACCCAGGACAGGTGAGGAGCTTTGAGGGTTCTGGGGGCAGGAAAGGAGGCCGGAACCAGGATGATTCATTGTGAGGGCCCAGTGGGGCCTGGGGAGAGAGCGATTCAGTGATGAGGCCATGCCCAGCCTCTGCACGGAGCCAGGAACGGGCTCCACCGCCCTGGCGTTTAACATTGCAGAAGTGAGCCACACAGGTCTTGCCAGGGGTCAAAGTAAGGTGGTAGAAGACCCCAGACTATAGAGCCTGACCAAGCTGGCCCCTGGTACAGGGTAATGTACATACAGCACCAGGCCCACAGGGCATTCATTAAGCAAAAGCCACCATCACCCAGAGTCAAGTGTCACCACAGTATTGGCCATCCATCATCTCCTGAGGCTCCCAGGACTGGAGACAACCACTAAGCCCATTCCCCAGAGGAGAAAATGGAGTAACTGGGAAGATCAGGAGCTCAGTCTACATTGCACAGCTAGCAGAGAGGCATCAAAACTACACAGGACAAGACAGTCATCCTAGCTACTCGGGGAGGCTGACATCAGAGGATCAAGGTTCAAAGCCAGCCCGGGCAGGAAAGTCATGAGACGCTGATCTCCAATTAATCACCAAAAAGCTGGGAATGGAGCTTTGGCTCAAGTGGGTAGAGTGCAGATGCCTTGAGCGCAAATTCCCAGAGACAGTGCCCAGACTCTGAGTTTATGCCTCAGGACACACACACACACACACACACACACACACACACACACACACACACACACACACACACACACACACACACACACACACACACACACACACACACACACGAAAAAGAAAACGAAAACCCACAAAAACGATACAGGACACTCTCTGGTGGGTGAGGATGGGAGGAGAGCGCTCAGCTCTGGTCCCTCAGTCTCACCAACAAGCAGGGGCATGACAAAACAGAAGGTTGCCATCTTAACACCTGATCTGGGCACCGGTGGCTCACACCTGTAATCCTAGCTACTCAGGAGGCTGAGATCTGAGGATCGCGGTTCAGAGCCAGCCCAGGAAGGAAAACCTGTGAGACTCTTAGCTCCAATTAACCACCAGAAAACCAGAAATGGCGCTGTGGCTCAAGTGGTAGAGCACTCGCCTTGAGCCGAAGAGCTAAGGGATAGCGCCCAGGCTCAAAGTTCAAGCCCAACCAAAAAAAAAGTGACTACCCAAGGAAGTGGAAGGAGGGGAAGGAGATAGCTTCAGGAATTAGGGACACACTCTAATCAGACACCTATGACCACAGAACTCTGCTTGGCTCATTTCCAGCCCTAACAATGCGTAGACCAGCTGGAGTCTCAGGGTCAAGCTGGACGGCATCACCAGTGGCCGTGTCTCTGGCCATCATTGCTGTGGCCCAGGGGCCGGGCTTGGGGAAGGGGCCGCAAGGATAAAGAGGTGGCAGAAGTCTCAAGACCACCCCCCATCCCTGCCCAGTGGTCCAGAGGACCTGCCATCAGGACCTTCTTTGCCGTGTGGTCCTTGACCCACGTGTCCAGCTTCAGTTCCTGCTGAGGCATGTCTGGTACCCTGGAGGCACCTGAACCTCCAGGCTCAAGACTCAGGCTCACTTGCAGGTCACATGGGCTCTGCTGTGTGACCACACGAGGGACCCCACCTCTCTGAAACCGTGTCTTCTCCACTGACACAAGACTGATGATAACTCCAGCCTTGTGGGCTTGGTGCAGTAATTAAATACCACACTCCATAGCAGACCACAGAGAGGAGGTGTGTCAAGTTCAAGATGGACCCTCGTACCAGGCTCCAGTGGTTCACACCTATAATCTTAGGTGCTCAAAAGGCTGAGATCTGAGGATCGTGGTTCAAAGCCAGCCCAGGCAGGAAAGTCCAGGAGACTCTTCTCCAATTAACCAGCAAAAAGCCAGAAGTGAAGGTATGGCTCAAGTGATAGCATACCAGCCTTGAGTTTAAAAAAAAAAACAAAAGCCAAGTGAGAACATGAGGCCCTGAGTTCAAGCTCTCGTACCAGAGCCAAAATAATAATATAAAAAAGTTTCAATTGTCCCACGAACAGGGTCATCACCTCCAGCTCCCTGGCTGGCATGAAATACCTTCCTGTGTCATAAAATGTCCTGACATTGGGCTGGGAAGATGGCTCAGTGGTAGAGCGCTTGCCTTGCATGCCTGAGGCCCTGGGTTCGATTCCTCAGCACCACATAAACAAAAAGAAAAAAGCCAGAAGTGGCGCTGTGGCTTAAGTGGTAGAACGCTAGCCTTGAGCTGAAGAGCTGAGGGACAGCGCCCAGGCCCAGAGTTCAGGCCCCATGACCGGACCCCCCCCCAAAAAAAATATGTCCTGACATTATCCTGAAGGATGCTAGATAAACTACATCCCAAGCTCAGACCCTCACCACCTCCTTCCTGAGTTCTCCGTCAGCCCCAGGCTGACTGCCCAATCTCCGAGGCCCAGTTCCCCCCCCCTCCCCCTCCCCCTCCCCCCCATCCCTGCTCCCTGCTGGCAGCTGAGAGCCAGGGTGCAGTCCTCACCCTAGATCCTGGTCCCCCAGCCAGGCCCTGCTCCCTCATCCTCCCTCGCCAGCCCACTCTTTCCTGCTTCATGAGCCCCAAGCCACAGTCACGAGGCTCCTGTGGACTGGGGTCCCTGCAGGATCCATCTGGAGTGGCACCCAAGACCATAGCCACTGGCTCCATGAACACCTAGGGGTGGCCTAGTCAACCCTGCAGGCCTCCCTGTCCCCTTCTATGAAATGGGTCTCACTGGATACACTTCATGTCCTCACACAGTGTGGCATGCAGTGCCTGTGCCAAAGTCTAGGCAGGCCTCCAGACAGATACAGGAGTGGGTAAGCTAATAAAAGCAGTATGATCATATATATGAAGGTGAGTTTGTCCAGCTGGGTCCTCCGACCTCTGCCCTGACCTCCACTGAAGCTCCAGTTGCCTAGTGACCCCTCATTTCCTTAGAGAGCATGCTTGACTTGACAGCCCAGGCCCAGCGGCAGCAGGGACGTCCGGCCACACGCAAATGGTCCAAGTTCTAGGCCCAAGGCTGTGGCTGCGTCCCTGCCCACAGCAGGAAAATGAAGGGGCTCCATGGGCATTTCAGGCACGGGGACTTGGCTCTGGTGTCTATGCAAAGATGTCTCAGGTGCTCAGCAGGACACGGGACACTCTGTGTCTAGGGGGTGGCAGAAGGAACAGAGACAGACAGCTTTGAAGCAGTTAAATGGCAGGGGCAGAGGGACTTGAGGTCAGGGTCCTGGCAGCAGAGAGCAAAGGGGCACAGCCTGCAGCACTCAGACCTAGGTTGAAACCCGCCTTCCTAGAGCTGGGCACCGGGGCTCATGCCGTCACCCTAGCTACTCTGGAGGCTGAGATCTGAGGATTGCGGTTCAGAGCCAGCCTAGGCAGAAAAGTCTGTGAAACTCTTTTTTTTGGGGGGGTCCGGTCGTGGGGCCTGAACTCTGGGCCTGGGCGCTGTCCCTCAGCTCTTCAGCTCAAGGCTAGCGCTCTACCACTTGAGCCACAGCGCTGCTTCCGGCTTTTTTCTTTTTGCTTATGTGGTGCTGAGGAATCGAACCCAGGGCCTTGAGCATGCAAGGCAAGCGCTCTGCCACTGAGCCACCTTCCCAGACCGTCTGTGAAACTCTTATCTCCAATTAACCACCAGAAAACCAGAAGTGGAGCTGTGACTAAAGTGGTAGAGCACTCACCTTGAGCTGAAGAGCTGAAGGACAGCGCCCAGGCCCAGAGTTCAAGCCCTAGGACCAACAAAACAAAACAAAAACAAAACACCTTCCTACTTAACTAGCTGTGCAATCTTGGGCTACCTACTCCCCGGCTTCCATTAGCCCTGCCACAGATACAGAACAGCAGCCCTCAGTCACCAGCAGGCCTGCACGAGGGCTGAGGGTGTGCTCGCAGCAGAGTGCTTGCCTCGCATATGTGAAGTCTGGGGTTCCGTTTCCCAGACACACAGACATACAGACACACCATCCTACATGAGGGAGCTCATTCTTCCTATTCAAGCCTTCACCACCTTAGCAGAATGGTCTAGAATGTTTAAGCAAATACCAGAGCACTGGAGTCCAGCCGAACGAACACACAATTCATGTTATAAGGGCTATTACAATGGGTATGAGCAATACTAACTCACTTCGCTGTGTGCGTGCACATGTGCAGGAAGTGTTCTTGTTTATAAATAAGACAGAGCTCTAAGATGACCTGACATTTGGCTCCCTAGCCAGGGGCAGTTAGGTCCTGCCTGCCACTTCCCCGGGTGCAGCCCCTTTCCCATCCTGCAGAGGGCACTGTGCCCACCAACTGACAACACAGGGGCAGTGCTATCAGGCAGGCCTGGAGGGAATGCAGCCAGCAGCCCCACCCCGCCCCACCTCTCCTCTAGGAAGACCACGCTTGAATCAAGTGATAGACATTTTATTGGGTGGCACTGGGCGTCCCCCACTGCCGCCTCACAGTGTACAGTCAGTAGTACCGGCACCTCTAGCCTGCACCCCAGCCCCCCAGGTCAGAAGGAAGCCCAGCCTGTGCAGGCCCAGGCAACACTGGCCCTGCCCAACTATGCGCTATGGTGAGAAGTGGGGACATGGGAGGAAGGCACAACAGCTCTGCGGAGGCCCCATGCATTTGTCCTTGAGGGGAGCCCAGAATTCTCAGTCTCCTAAAAACCACCCTCAAAGGTCACGCCGTGGAGACCCCTGACCATCCAGAAGCCAGGCGGGAGGAGCTTGTCCCTGGGCACCACCGGACCAGCCATATCCAAAGAAAAAAACCGCTGAAGGACTGGTCGGTGCTGGGCAGGGAGGACTGCATTGGCCATGCGTCAGTCTAGAACAGAGGGGAAGCCCAGGCTGAAGTCCTGAGATGGGCTCTGGGAGGCGGGGCCCGAAGAGCTAAGAGGCAATTCTAACAGGATGGCGTCCCCCAGAGCTTTCCAGAGTCTCAGGCGGCATGGAAGGACAGCCCAGTGCCACCCCTGGCAGGCGGTGGGGCATGGCAGGGCTCCGGAGGAGGGCAGGCCCCCTGTGGGAAGGCACGTGGGTCTAAGGCATATGGCTGGCAGGGCACCCCTGGCTGGGAGGGCTCTGCCCAGCGGCGGGTGGGCAGGCCGGCTGGCGCCACCTGTGTCCTGCAGCACTGGGTCACACCTCACTGGGGACACCCAGAGGGGCCTCTGTGGGCTGCCGGCAGGGTCCTGAGGACGGTCCCTCCCCACTCCCAGGTCCCGGAACCACTGGGCCCAGTGTGGGCGATGGAAGGAGACAGGTGGGGAAGGGCCGGGCACAAGGTAGCGGAAGGGGAGAATGAGTGGCCCCGTTCCGCCCAGCGTGGCCTCACACCCAGCCTGAACGGGAGCTGGTGTCAGGATGTGTAACACTCCACAAGGGGGGTGACGAGCAAGTGCGTGTGACGAGCAAGAATGGGGGGGAGGGTTTCCGTGTGGTGAGGCCGTCGGTCTGGACGGACAGCAGCAGGTGGTGGACGTGCCTGGCAAGGCTCACTGCATGTATGAGTAGCGCCAGCCCCCCAGGGGCTCGTGGGTCTCCTTGATGACCTGGGGTGATGTCCAGCGCAGGAGGTAGTGGGGGCCCCCTGGCTTGTCATTGGTTCCTGTGGAAAAGATGGTTCTGTTTGTTTTGGGAGATGCCATGGCTCTGAGCAGAAGGGCTGTCCCACCTCGGAGGTGGGAAGCCATATGAGGGGTGGACGTGAAGTCAGACCTGCGGGGACGCTGAGATGCAGTAAGGAAGGAGTCTGTCTCCTCTGCAAGCTCCTGAAGCCCTTGGAATTTATGCTAACGTACACTAATGAGCCACACTTAGAAGATGGGGGCTGGTTGCCAGGGAAACCACCCAGGTGGTTAGAGGAGCTGGAACTTACAGTCCCAGGTCCACTGGGCAGTAGGGCTGTGGCTGAATTAATCACCATGGCCAGATGATTTGACCAGCAGTGCCTTCACCATGAAGCCTCCCAAGTCCTCCAAGGGACTGGGTTCTCAGCACTTCCAGACAGATTATTAACCCACATGCAGGGACAGAAATCCTGTGCTTGGGAACCTCCCACACTTCGTTCTGTGTCCATCTTCATCTACAGCCTTCAAAATACCCTGCACAAGGCCTTAGAGTCCCCAGAGGACTTGAAAACATCCACGGGACCAAAAGAGAAAACTTTCCCCACACCTAGAGTCTGCAAACTTCCACACAGGGCAGATCGAGTGGCCAGTCAGCGATCACTCACCCAAGTCTAGCCCAAGACACATTACAACCAAGTGCTCAAAGGTGAGACAAGGGGTTCTCAGGGCTACAAAAGAAAACAACACAGAGGGGTGCCCGATCTGCCAGCCAGCAGCCAGCCAGCAGACCGCTCACAGAGGCTCTACAGGCTGGGGGAGCGGCAACTGATGTTCACAGTGCAGAAGGAAACGTGTCTGCCAGGAACACTGCCACCAGACACATCCTACAAGAAACACTAAAGGGAGTCTAGGCTTGGGGGCAGAGAGCTTGCCTCATATGCATGGGGTCCTGGATTCCATCCCAGTTCTAAAATGAAAAGAAAGTAAAAGGAAAGGTGAAAAGACCGATGAAAGAAAGAGACGCTAATGAAGGAGAAGAAAGCATGTGGCTGGGCATAATGCCACATGCCTGCCACCTCACACTTGGCAGCCGAGGCAGGAGGATCAAGCATTGGAAGGTAGATGGGTACACACGGTGAGACCTTCTCTTGGATAACAGAAATGCAAGGAGAGGGGAAGGAAGGAGAGGATGGACAGGAAGAGAGGATGGATAGAAAAGAGAGACGAATGGGAGGGAGGAGAAACAGGGGGAGGAAGAGGATGAGAAGGAGAGGAGGAGGAGGAGGAGAACAAAAGAGGAACTTCAATAAAACTAGAAAGCCAGTTACAAAGTGGTCATCGTTTCTATGGTTTCCAGTTTCCAGTCTATCTGCAGATAATTATCTTGAATGTAAATGGATTAAATTCTCCCATTAAACATAGAGCAACTGAAGCAGGAGAAGTAACCAAGAACCAATCATATGTTGCTTTCAAGAAACTCACTTTACATGGACTGAAAGTGAAGATATTCTATGTAGGAACCAGAAGCATGGTAGAGCACCAGCTGTGAGCAAAAAAACGATTGAGAGCATGAGGCCCTGAGTTCAAGCCCCACTACCAGCACACACACAGAGATATTCCACATGAGTAGAATCCAAAGGAAGCTGGAGTAGTCATACTTATATGAAACTCAAAACATAAAACAGTCAAATGAGATCAGAAAGTCTTTATATAGTGATAAAGGGATCAAGTCAGCAAAAGAAAATATTAACTCTAAATATGTGTGTGTGTATATACACATGTGAACAATACTAGGGCACTCAAATATACAAAGCAAACATCTATAGAAATAAAGAACAGACTCCAGTAATGGATGGATCATCCAGACAGAGAACTGGAAAACATTAGAATTAAACTGTGTCCTACACCAAATGGACCAAATGCAAACCTACAGAAAGAAGATTCCATCACACCTTCTCACAAACACACAGAAGGGTCTCTAGTATAGATTGTATGTTAGGGACAAAACAAGCCTCCCCCTCGCCCGCCCCCCTCAATGCAAAAAGTGTTGTTGCTGGGGATCAAACCCAGGGACTTATGATCTGATCTGTGCTCCATTCTATTTATTCACGTGCTTACATCTTTTCCCGGTACTTGGGTTTGGACACTGAGCCTTAAGCTTTGTTAAGAAGGTACTCTACCTCTGAGCCACACCAGCAGCTCAAAACAAATTAAAACAGCAGCAGCAGCAGCGACAACAACACTGAAATCACACTGTTTATCTCTGTTCTGGCCATGCCGCAATTGAAGTAGAAATCAATCACAAGTTAAAACTACAGACAGAAATCACATGACTCACTCCTGAACACCAAATGGATGGAGGGGAAAAAGCAAGCAAGAAACTGAAACATTTCTCTAAACAAACGAAAATAGACACAGAACACACCAAAACTAGAGACAACAAAAGCAGTCCTAAAAGGGGATTTTATAGCAATCAACACCACATCAAAGACCATGAGAATGTCTCAAATGAAAAACCCACCACTGCAGTTCAAGGCAGTAGGAATACAAGAACCAAACCCAAAATTAGTAGAAAGGAAGAAATAACAAAGATCAGAGTAGAAATAAGTGAAATACACTAAAACATACAGAAAATACCAACAAAGGAAAGAGTGTAGTCTTCAAAAGATAAAACTGACAAACCCTCAGTTAGACTAAGAACAAAAGGGGGATGAGGTAAATAAAGTCAGACTTGTAAACAAGACAAACTGACACCAGAAAAAATAAAAAGACACTCACCTAACCAAGATTGAATCATTATACAATGGAAAAACCTCATGAGACCAGTAACAAGTAATAAAATCAAATCAGATACTGTCTCTCATCAAAGAAAAGCCCAGGGCTAAACAGCTGAATTCTTTAGGATTTAAAGAATGAATACAGATTCTTCTTCAATTACCCTGGATAATGAAAAGACTTGTGAACACATTCTCTGAGGCCAGGCTCCCACTGATACCTGAAGTCAAGCACTGTACCACAGCAGTAGCAGAAAGGAAGTTGTAGACCACAGGCGAGCACAGATACAAAAGGGTTCAAGACAATAGTAGCTGAGTCAGCCAGAAAGAGGAATTCACTCCAGGAATGCAAGGATGGCTCAACAATAACTCTCTCTCTCTCTCTCTCTCTCTCTCTCTCTCTCTCTCTCTCACACACACACACACACACACACACACACACACACAAACATGAAACACCACATCAACAGAATGAAGGACCAGAACCACAATCATTTCAACAGGTGCATAAAAGGCATTTGATAAAATTCAATACAACTTTCATGACTAAAAACAAGTATGAAAGGAACACAGCTCAACATGACATAGGTCATTTACAACAAGCCAACAGCCAACATGGTATAGAATGGGTAGCATGAGGAACTTTTCTCTGGGGCCAGCAACAGAACAAGGTGCCCACTTCTGACACTTTTGTTCAATGCACTGCTGCAAGTCCCAGGCAAGCAATCAGGCAAGACAGAGTTGATAGAGGACACTCAGAGCAGAAAAGTGGAAGTCAGGCTGTTACTGTTTGCAGATGACAGGATCTCATATAGAGAAAACTCCAAAGACTCCACACAACAACCCTTAGAGCAAATGAGCAAATTTAGCCAAGTTGCAAGATACAAAAGCAGCATATAAAAGTTAGTGGCACTGCTCTACACCAATAGTGAATTTTCTGAAATAGAATTTTCAAAAAGCAACCTTATTTATAATAACAACCAAAAGTCCTAAGATACCTAGGAATAAATTAATGGTGGAAGATTTAACCAAAATTTCAACAATGAAAGCTGAGAGCTATTGCTGAAGAAACTGACGGGGACACACGAAAGGAAAGATTTCTACGGGCCACAACAACCAACATTGTGAAATGTCCATTATTATTATTATTATCCAGAGCAATGTATAGATCCAATACAATCTCTATCAGAACGCCAATGACGTTATTCACAGAACTAGAATAAATGTCCTAAAATGTATATGGAACCACAAAAAAAAAAGAAATAGCCAAAGCAATCTTGACTAGATAGGTAGGTGTAAGGCATTATAATTACCTGACTCTGAAATATAACGTTGTCATCAAAACAGAATGATAGGGGCTGGGAAGGTGGCTCAGTGGTAGAGCGCTTGCCTTGCATGCTCAAGGCCCTGGGTTCGATTCCTCAGCACCACATAAGAAAAAAGCCGGAAGTGGCGCTGTGGTTCAAGTGGTAGAGCACTAGCCTTGAGCTGAAGAGCTGAGGGACAGTGCCCAGACCCAGAGTTCAGGCCCCAAGACCGGACCCAAAACAAAAACAAACAAAAAAAAAAACAGAATGATATTAGCATAAAACTGATCCAGATAAATGAGACAGGACAGAACCCAAAAGTAAACCCACAGATCTACAACCAACACTTTTTTTTTTTTACAAGAATGTTAAGAACATCCTGTGTTCTAAACATTGGAAATCAGTCTTTCCAATAAGTAGTACTGGGGAAATTGTGTATCCATGTATGAAAGAATGAAGCTGGACCTTTCTCATCAGTTGCAAACACCAATGAAAGACCCACAGCTACAAACAAAAATGTAGGGGAAATGAAAGGTGCCCTACAACCACTAAGAAAACATGAAGAAAATAACTCAAGACATTGGAATGAATGAGGATTTCTTTTGGACAAAACAAGGCAAATGCAAAGACATCAAACTATAAAAGCTTCTGCACTACAAAGAAACCAATCACCAGACGACACACACGGTCTACAGAATGAGAGAAAAATCTTTGCAAACTACCCATCTGACAGAGAGCTAACATCCAGAATCTGTAAGAAACGCAAAACAGTCTCAAGAGCAAAAAGTAAATAATAAAACCAGCATTTAAAATGGGCAATGGATTTAAATAGACATTCCTCAAAAGGAAAAGCCTAACAACTCTATGAACACAGGTCCGATGTCATTAATCATCAGGGAAATACAAATCAAGCCCACCACAAGGTATCATCCCATTCCAGCAGAAATGGCTGTTATTCACCAGGGCCTGCAAGGAAATGGTGGTGCACTGTTGCTAGGGTTTGTTTGCACACTCAGCAAACGTGGAACAATACGGAGTTTCCTCCAAAGAAGACAGGAGTTCCCCACCCCACTGGGTAGACACTGGGTATTAGCCAAGCCCTGATGGGGTCTGTGTCCCTGCAGATTAGCGTCACCGCTGAGATGAGCAGAGGTCTGACTACTGTGGAGTCTGCTTCCTGGGCTTCAGCCCTGGCCCTGACACAAGAGCAGTGGCTCCTCTTAGCCTCAGTTTCCCCATTCGTGAAGTGGAAGGCACCATACATATGTGATGTTCAGCAAGGAAGGGTGGGTGCTGGGCCACAATCTCCACACACACCCACATACCCACACCCCTCCACGCCCTCATGAATGGGGAGGGTCACGCCCTCGTCTGTGTAATGGGAGAAGGGTCAGCTCCTCACTTCCTCAAAAAGATCCATGCGCAACAGGTCCCAGTCCTCCAGCAGCGCTGATGCTAAAGGTCTAGGGTATCTCTACTGGGAAGGAGGACCCACTCACCAGAGGCCCGGGACCCCCCAAAGGGCTGCTGGCCCACTACTGCGCCAGTGGACTTGTCGTTGACATAGAAGTTTCCGGCAGCGTTCCTCAGCACGGTTCTGGCCTCCTGGACGACATCCCTAGGAGGTAGGGCTGTGGTCAGAGCGTCCCCAGCCCCTCTGCCCCTCCAGCCCCGGGGCCCAGATCCAGCCTCTACCCTACTGCCCTTCCTGGCTTTCCAGCTCAGCTTGAGGCCGCACCTGGGCAGGCTGCTGGCCATGCAACATGACCTCTGAGCCTCAGCATCCTCTGGGAAGGGGGAAGCCCTGCTCCCCACAGGAGGCTGACTCGGGGGTCAGAATGCCTGAGCCAGCAGACTGGCTTGGCCAGAACGACCCCCAGAACCCTTCTTCCTGGGTTCGAATCCCACCACTTCCTCTTTGTCCCTCAGACACAGTGGCTCCCGTGCTACAGAGGACAGAGGACACCCAGGGCATCCAGCAGACCTGCCTCTCCCTGGCCTGCACACCCCACTTCTGCTCTGCACACACGGCCCCATGGGGCCCAGGAAGCCAGCCACAAACTCTCCATGCCTGGGCTCTAGAGACTCAGGCAAACGTGGGCTCCAGGGGGCCCAACATCTGTATTTGTACCGAAGAGCTGAGATGCCTATGCTACTTGCCTGCCCATCACACAGGGGACAGGGGAAGGGAGGGAGAGCAGGCAGAGGGGACAGGGGAAGGAGAGCGGGCAGGGACAGGACAGCAGGACCAAGGCTCCAGGGCTGCGGCCACTCACTTATCCTGAGCAAACACTGCCCCCGTGAGGCCATAGCTGGTGGTGCTGTCGACCAGCTGCAGGGTCTCCCTGAATTTGTCATCAGGGTAGACGTACACGGTCAGCACAGGCCCGAAGATCTCCTGGGGGAGAGGCTGGGTCAGGTCCTCCCCAGACCCCTCCCTGCCCCCCAGCAGCCACCCTGGGCCCGCGCAGAGGGCCAGGGCTGCTTCCTGGTTCCCTCAGGACAGCAGTGTGCCTGGCCATATTACTCACATCCCACAGAACATCCAGAATTTTCTGGTCTGTACAAGGGGCCAGGGCTGGGAATCGAGAGGCTCCTGTGCAGCTGGCATCAGTACCACCTGAGAAGGGCTCTCTTTCCTCAGGGCTCCTTGGCCTCCAAGAACCTCAGCCCTGCTCCCCAGGCCGGGCCAGGGTCTCCGCCTGGTAAGATTCCACCCCCCCCCCCCCCCCGTCACCTCCTTCATGATGGGGTCCTGCGGGTCCTTGCTCTCCACGATGCAGGGCTCCACAAAGTAGCCCACGGAGTCGTTGCACGCGCCCCCCGCCAGGATGGTGAGGTTGGGCGAGGAGCGGGCGTGCTCCAGCCACTTCTTGATGCGGGCAAAGGACTGGGGGTGGGGGAGGTGGTGTCACAGACAGGCCGGGGTGCAGCCCCCAGCGCTGAGGGGAAGAAGGGGCGGGCTGGAGCTCCAGGGAGCCCTTTCCAAGGCTGCAGCAGTGCTGGGAGACCCCAAGCCAGAGACCCCCCGAGACCCTCCCTGCTCCCGGCTGGCCCCTAGGCCCTGGTTCCACACCTTGGCGTCAATCACTGCAGAGAAGAAGGTCCCGAAGTCCTCTGCTGGCTGGAAGGGAGGGGGGAGAAGGGGGGTGAGACCAGGGGGCTCCCTCCCTGTGCCCCCCCTGCAGAGCCTGGGGAGCTGGCACACAGAGCCTCCCGCTGGGCGGCAGCCGCTGCTCACATCGCCCACTTTGATCCCGCGGAGCTCCTCCAGCAGCCGCCCTTTGATCTGCGGCCACAGGGAGGCGGGCGCGTAGAGGCGGGAGCAGGCCGAGCACTTCTGGCCACCATACTCGAAGGCCGAGCGCAGCGTCGCGCTCACCACGCTGTCCACATCCGCGGAGCGGTGCACCAGGTGGAAGTTCTTCCCGCCACACTCTACAGGGGACGGGAGCGGGGAGATTCAGGACGTGACTAGGGTTGGGGGGGTCCTGCTGGCCCCAAACCCAGCCACAAACCCTGACCAGGAGATTCGGGAGGGGCAGAGATGGGGCGATGCCCCCCGGACCGCACCCCCAACCCACAGGTGGGAAAAGAGGCCGGGTGGGGGGCAGACACTGGAAGTCACCAGCTCCAGGTCATCGCCATTACTCTTCCCATTTGAAAGACAGGGGTACCGAGTGGAGCTGGGGCTCCAGCGCCCAGGCCCTGGCATCAGAGGCCTCGCTCTTGTCAGGGGGCCGGAGGGAGGGGCGCTGAGAACAGGGACCACCACCTCTGCAGAGGCTCCCATTCACATCAAAGATGGGTCTGGAAGCCAAGTAGCACAGCCGGCCCCTCCGGACCTCCTTCCTGACACCCCAACCGCGTTCCAGCCGGCTTAGGTACGGGGTCTAGACCCCTCCACGGGCCCAACCGGCTGCCAGTGGCTGTGCCTCACACAGCCCTTCCCCACACTTCCCCAAGACGTGCTCCACAGACGCCTGGTTCTTGCGGCCTGTACACAAGGGGTCCTACGGCCCCTTGGAAAGCACAGCACGGCTGCTATTTCCCACGAGTGTGCAGTGGTTAATCAGAGAGCATTAAAGGCCCTGAGAACTCCTGCAGAAGAATCTATAGGCTTGAAGCAGATACTTGGCATCTCTCGGTGAGGAGGTCCAAACAGAGCCCGGCAGCCCCCAGCCCACTTCATTTCTTCACACCCAAGCCCCTTCCCAACATCCGCTGCTTTCACACTTTCCACGGCTCACGCCTGGAAGAGGTTGGGGGGGGCTTACCTCCGGCCAGGCGTGGGAAGGTGTGGAACCTGTCCAGGTTCTGGGCAACCTGCTTCCACAGGTGTTTGAAGGTCCTGGAACCAGAGGATCGGGCGGGGGGTCAGGAAGCCAGGCTTAGCCAGTGGAGGATGGGGGCGGGGACTGGCCCTACCAGAGGCAGGGGCTGAAAAGCTCCAGGGCCAACAAGCCAGAGGGAGGGCAGGGACCCAGTGGTGGTGGGCTGGAGATGCTGGTAGATACCCAAGGCTATGTGATCTTGGGTTAATCTCTTAACCTCTCTGAGTCCCAATTCTGTACCTCACCTAGGAACTGAGGGACAAGCCTGTGTAGCAAGACTGTTCTGCGGTGAGCCCCGATGAGGGTCAAGGACACATGCTACACCTCACGCCCCCCAGTGCTGGGGCCCTAGAGGCCAGAGGAGGAGGCTCGGGGGAGGGAGATGGTCCGAGAAGCTGGAGCCCGGGGGCGGGGGACGGTCCGCAGAGCTGGCGTCCCAGGCCTCCTCCCAGGCTTGGACTGTGACCAACCTCAGCGCCACAAAACAATAAAAATGCTAATCACCCCGGAGCCGACTTCACAGTCCCTAATACTAATTTATGACTTTCCCAGCTTTAAGCCCCACAGCTCATCAGAGCGTGGCAAATGGAGGCCGGGCCGCTAACAGGCAGGGACCCCAGGGGCCGCCCGTGGCTGGCAGAGCCGGCCTTTCGGGAAACAGCCCTGCTCAGCAATTCTGACACTGGCAGATCTCCCCACTCCCCCCCGCCCCCCCCCCCCCACCACCTCCAACACTGAGCAGGGAAGGGGCCCGTAGAGCCCGAGGCCAGGCCGGGCAAGGAGGAACACTACACCCAGCCCAAGCAAAGGCTCCTGGGACCGGCGGCCACCTTGGGCACTGCACTCAGAGGCTCGTCCAGCCTCAGCCAAGCCCCCTCGCCCTGTGTCCACCCTTGTGAGCGATGGCCCTTCGCTCAGAGCCTGCTGGCTCCCGTGGACCCCCAGACACGCCTGGCCCCCACACAGGCGCTGCTCTGAGTCCCACCAGGTCCAGGCCATGTCCTCCCCTGGCTACTATGCACTAACCAGTCAGTACCCAGGACAGAGCATGGCGGGGTGGGCGGAGCCTGCGGTGGGGCGGAGTGGAGCCAGAGACACAGAGACAGAGTACTGCCTGTGACCAGCGGGCTGGCCACAGGGAACGCAGGCCAGTGGCAGAGCGGCCAGGCGCTCGGGGAGGGTGGCATTTGCATTCTACATGAACCGTCGCCACACACAGGGCTGTGGCGTCACAGGCAGAGTGCCCAGGGCAGGCATGGCAGGGGCCACGCCAGGGCCACTGTGCACAGCATCGGCCGCTGCCTGCTGCTAAAGCCTTCTGCAGCCCCGGTGCGTCCCCAATAAAGTCCAGAGGCCTCTGGGGTCTGGGAGTCCGTGGACAAATCCCCCGGAAGGCAGCCAGGGAGCGGGGCATTGGCCTTGCCCCTCACTCACTGCCAGTCTTAGCGGGATCAGGAAACTCCTGCTGAGTCAGTGGGGGTGCATGGGGAACCCCAGAACTCCAGCCACAGGGCTCAAGTGCACCCCAGAGCACATCCCCACTCCCCAGCTTCCTTCCCGCCTCCTCCCCCAGGCAGCCCATCCCCATGCGACTCACGGCACACTGCCTGTGAAGTTGATGCCACAGAGGTGCTCCGAGCTGGTCACAGTGTCCCCGAACACGGGGCCATCCGCTGGCACAAACTGGATGATGTTTGGGGGCAGGCCGGCCTCGCGGAGCACGCGGTAGACGGCGTAATTGGCCAGCATGGCGGTGTCGCTGGGTTTCCACAGGACCACGTTGCCCTGCAGGAGGGGGTAAGCGTCATGCACAGGCCCAGCCCATGGCACGGGCATCCCTCACCGGGGACCACCATCGTTGTCTCTCCGCCCCCCGCCACAGGAACCCAGAGTCCTCACCCTGAGGCCCTGGTTCCGCTCCTCAGCCCCGACTCTTTCTCGGGGAGCCTGTGCCCCATTCTCCATGCTCTGTGCACCCTCTGGACAAGGCCAGTCGAGGGCTCACAGGCCCTCGGGCACATGTCCCGGTTCATGAACCCAGGGAGGGTGGTGCGCATCTGTGCATGCAGACACATGGCACCCACGCTGCACACGTGGGCATCGGCCACCTTGGCTGGCCAGGGCTGAGGCCTTGCCCTCCTCCTGCCCAGGCTGTATGAGGGCTGGCCGCGTGCGTGTGTCCCATTGGACTGGGCGCCTGGTGAGGGCGGCCACTGCACTCCAACTGTGCTGGGGGAGCACCCAGCCCTGAGCCACGTGACCTGCATGTTCACATCCGGTCCACGGTTCACCCTCCAGCAGCACACAGTGGGCGCTGCAGGTGAGCCACCGCCCTGCTGTCCTCGGCCACCAGACCTGCCTGGTGGACTGAGTCCTCACTACCCCACCTCAGAGCTCAGAGACTGTCTGGAACTCCCACAGAGACAACACTAGGATTTGAATCAGGTATCGAGCCTAATGCTCATCCCCGCCCGCTGCCCGCCACTGCACTTCCCAGTGTCCCACGGTCCTCACCATCAAGGCCGGCGCCCCCGCCAGGTTGCCACCGATGGCGGTGAAGTTGAAGGGTGAGATGGCGGCCACGAATCCCTGGGGAGGAAAGAGCCAATGAGGCCTGGCCGGCGATTTCCAGCACCCCCACGGCCTCACCGCCTGCCCGCCGGTACCTCCAGCCCCCGGTACACCATGCTGTTGGTGCTGGGCGGTGTGCTGATGGGCTGCTCCCCCTCCAGCTCCATGGCGAACTTGGCATTGAATCGGAAGAAGTCGATGAGCTCAGCGGCGGCGTCTATCTCAGCCTGGATCACTGTCTTAGCCTGCAGCGCAGGGGAGGTGGCTCAGCCGCAAGACGGCCACCGTCAGCCCTCCCCCCATCGCAGCACGGAGCCGGAGCCGGGCTCCAGAAGGGGTGGGAAACCTGCAGTGGGCTGACCTCGAGCCTAGGCTGGAAAGGACCCCAGTTCTCAGGCACCTGAACCTCAACCCCTGAGATCTCTTCTAACTGCTAGGGGCCCTCCTGGCCACCTGGGGTCCCCGGCAGGTGCACAGTTAGGAGTACTGGGCCAAGGAAGCCGAGCTAAGATGTGCACCTTGCTTTCTGAAGCCAAATAAAGAGAGAACTCAATCTGACCACAGTTGGCCTGCAAACCTCGGCACCCAGACCCAGAGACAACAGCCAGTATGGGGTGTGCAGCTGTCACGCCACCTCCACTCAGCAAAGGGCGCTCCCGGCCTGGGCACAGGGAGCAGGCAGGAGCCAACCGTCAGACCCACTTGGCAGGGATGGCACCCTAAACTAAGCTTCTAAAAATAGCAACACTAGCTGAGCGTCGGTAGCTCATGACTGTCATCCTAGCTACTCAGTACAAGAAGACTGAGATCTGAGGGTCGTGGTTCAAAAGCCAGCCCGGGCAGGAAAGTCTATGAGACTCATCTCCAATAAACCACCAGAAAACTGAAAATGGCGCTGTGGCTCAAGTGGTAGAGTGCTAGCCTTGAGCTGAAGAGATGAAGGACAGCGCCCAGGCCCAGAGTTCAAGCCCCACGACAGACAAAAAAAAAAAAAAAAAGTCAAAACTGACCCTTTCCTCCATCCCTTCCTCGCCATTAATGAAGAACTTCCAGGGTTGTGTGGTTCCGTTGGTAGAGCGCTAGTCAGTGAGGGAAAGCAACAGGTGCCAAGTTCACGTTCTGGTCTCATACATTTTTTTAAAAATGGTGGAGAAAAGGGGAATAAAAACATCCTAGGATTCTAAAAGACCTCATGGAAACCCCAGAGAAAGCATCCCGAGGCTGGTGGGAGCTGCAGGATCCAGGAGGCGGAGTGAAGGCCCAGGGCAACTGCCTGTCAAACCTGACAAAGGCCCTGATGGAGTGGAGCGAGGCAGAGCAGGGGAGGGACCAGTCTGTGCAGGAGGCACCGTTTATAGTCTGCCTCCTCTGGAAGTTTCCATTCCTGAATCCTAGCTCCTAGGCCTTGTCTCTGAGGATACCTCCAGGGCTCCAATAGCGCTAGCACCCAGAGCGTGATGGGACCCGGACATCTTCCAGTGCTGAGCCTGGGCCCTCAGCCCTTAGCCCCTCACCTGCCCCAACATGGTCTTGGCCAGGACCTCAGCCCTGCGGGGCCCGCTCAGGAGATCGGCTGCCTTCAGGAAGATCTGGGCCCGGTCTGCGAGGGGCTTCAGGTCCCACTCTTTCCTGGCAGCCAAGGCAGCCTGGATGGCTTTGTTGAGCAAGGCCTGAAGGGAGAGACAGAGGTCAGGGCTGCCCCCAGCACCGGAAGGGCCCCGGGGGAAGGAGAGGGAGGAGAGAGGGAAGGCCACTCCACCGTCACCCGGCCTGGCCCCACGGCTGCAGACAGCATGCCCGTCCACTGGCTGCTCCCCACGCAGAGCCTGTCCTGCTGTCAGCCTGGGTTCTCAAGGACCTAGTCAGCTGACCAGCGTAAGGAGGCCTTGCCCCCTCGCTCATGGTCCAGGCCAGGGCTTATCTTATTCTTGGGCCCATCGGCCTGTGAATCTACCATCCACAGGTTCAACAGGCCCCAGCTTTGGGGGCATCTCTGCACCCTGACACTCCTGCTGCAGATACCCCAGGTTTCCCTCCTTCCCTCCCTTCCTCCCTCTTTCCTATTCTCCCTCTCCTTCTCTCCCTCCCTCCCTCCCCATGACATCAGCTCCCAGGTCCTGCTCAGGCCACTCGGCTCCTGCCCACAGGCGCCCCCGGGTGCCAATCCCTGCTTGCCTTTCCATCTCTGTCCCCAATTGCCCTGACTCAGCCTTCCGGAATCTTTCTCTTCCCCAAGCCAAGTTCTCCTCCATCACAGTGGGCATGTCTGGAGATGTCCCAACCCTGACCAAGGCAGCTCACACTTGGCATCAGTTAACCTGAGCATGTCCAGACCTGTCACAGACCCTGTCCAGGGACACCCTCAGTGCCAGCAGCCCCCAGCTCATCCCCACCCCCCTCAGTGCCAGCGGCCCCAGTCCACCCCCAGGGCCGGGAGCCACTGAGCTGTACCCTCACTTGAACAACCGGCAGCCCAGTTGCAAACAACCCCGCCCAAGTCACCGGACTCACCTTGTCTGCATAGCAGAACTTGGCTACCTTGTGTCTGTGGTTAAAGGGCTGAAAAGAAGAGAGAGGTGGGTTCACGTGGGCACTGTGCCCCTGCCCTGCCTCTCCCCTGAACAGCACTGGGCACTGCCCTGCCTCTCCCCTGAACAGCACTGGGCACTGCCCTGCCTCTCCCCTGAACAGCACTGGGCACTGCCCTGCCTGTCCCCTGAACAGCACTGGGCACTGCCCTGCCTCTCCCCTGAACAGCACTGGGCACTGCCCTGCCTCTCCCCTGAACAGCACTGGGCACTGCCCTGCCTCTCCCCTCGTACAGCACTGCACCCCTGCCCTGCCTCTCCCCTGAACAGCACTGGGCACTGCCCTGCCTCTCCCCTGAACAGCACTGCACCCCTGCCCTGCCTCTCCCCTGAACAGCACTGGGCACTGCCCTGCCTGTCCCCTGAACAGCACTGGGCACTGCCCTGCCTCTCCCCTGAACAGCACTGCACCCCTGCCCTGCCTCTCCCCTGAACAGCACTGGGCACTGCCCTGCCTGTCCCCTGAACAGCACTGGGCACTGCCCTGCCTGTCCCCTGAACAGCACTGGGCACTGCCCTGCCTCTCCCTGAACAGCACTGGGCACTGCCCTGCCTGTCCCCTGAACAGCACTGGGCACTGCCCTGCCTCTCCCCTGAACAGCACTGGGCCCCTGCCCTGCCTCTCCCTGAACAGCACTGGGCACTGCCCTGCCTCTCCCCTGAACAGCACTGGGCCCCTGCCCTGCCTCTCCCCTGAACAGCACTGGGCACTGCCCTGCCTCTCCCCTGGTACAGGATGTGAGCACTGCGTGCTTGCCTCGGTTGGCATGGAGAGTAAGACCAGGGGATTATGGACAAGTTCTTCCAAGCCAGGTCCAGCATAGGTCCACCCGAGGTTTCATTCACCAAGGACCCAGGCTTTACTCTCCCCATTGAGACCTGGGAGATTCCTGGTCTGCCTGAAGTGTCTGTCCGCCTCTGAACGGACAAACTCCAAGCAGGGAAACGGGGCCCAGCCCTCTGCGTCAGCCTCCACACCCCCGTGAGCCCCAGCAGGCACAGAGGCGATGTGGGGCCCCTCCTGGCCCTTCTAGCCACAGACAGGACTTGGGGGCTGGACACGGTGTCCTTGCAGTTGGTTCATGGCTTTAGAATCCTGTGAGAGCCATGGCCAGCAGAGGAGCCGAGGCAGAGCCTAAGGGCTCCATGGGAGCGGGGGGGGGGGGGGGGGGGGTCAGGGGGAGGGAGAGGAAGTGGGGATGCCTGCCTGCTCTCAGACCTCAGACGTACCGACACCTGGTACCGGATGTCCGATGTCCACACCTCCTCGTCCCCTACCACACACGGGATGGCTTCTGTATGGCCCTTCAGGTCCTTCAAGGCCTGTGGAGGGAGGGACAGGTGGGTGGGAGGGCACTCTGGTCCCCCTCCCTGAGGTGGGGAGTGTAAGCAGCACTGCCCAGGGGAGGGCCAGGGGAGGGAGCATGCCCCCCTCAGCCCCGGTCACAATGCAGGAAGGTGAGCCAGGGTCGCCAGCTCTTCCTATGCCAAAGATAAAGCCCTGCATGTGAAATGTGCCCAAACTCTCACGACTGCTCAAAGCTGGGCAGTGACCTCTACAGGCTTAGTACTCAGCACCTGCTCAGCGTCTCCACACAGGGCTGGGGCAGGGTCAGTATCTGGGGGCGGGGGCTGCCCCTGCCCCAGGCCTGCACCCTCCGCGCCCACCCATTCCCCAGTTACCTTCTGCAGTGCGTCTCGCTCAGGGCTGCCGGAAGTGAAGGCCAAGATGGGCTCATTGGCCACCTTCAGCGGGGAGGCATGCTTCCACCGCAGCCTGGACACAAAGCCAGAGCAGAGGACAGGTCAGCAACCACCACTACCACATGCCTCTTACAGAGTCCCAGGCTAGCTCAGAGGCCTGAAACCGAAGGAAAACACAGGGCCTGCAAGAGAGAAACGGGCCCAGGGTCCAAGACGCAAGTCCTCCCTCTGCCACTGTGGCCCCTGGGGTATGTGACTTGCGGCTCTGAGCTGATTTCTACAGCTGTCACACAAGAACGATCCTACCAAACTCATACAGTGGTCTGTCGTTTACATGCACAACTGCAAAACAATGCTGATGTGCACTCCACACACAGAGGGCTCCTCCGGCCCCCGTCACTCAGCGTGAGCCTCTGAGACTCTCATGGCGACACCAATGCACTGCAGGTGGTCAGGGCGTGCAAATGAGGAAGGCCACTGAGGCCCCTTCCCAGGGACAGGGAGGGTGGCTGGGGTGGGGGTCGGTCCGGAACCGCTTACTTTGACCAGGCACTGGCTAGGCACTGGAGCCGGGTGATGGAGGCCAGGCTTTGTTCCAAGCGGGGTGTTGTTCTCCAGCGGGAGCAGCCAGCCCCCCCACACCCCCCACTCCAACTCAGCGACAGTCCCGGGCACAGTGTGGGTGGAACAGTGACCCCGGTTTTATTTGTGTTTAGAACACATAACGAAAGGACTCTGTGCTTCATTTTAGTGCGGTCTTGGAGCAGGCCGTCGGCTGGCGTTCTCTGAGCCTGCGTGTGCTCAACAGGACCAGGGCCTGGCCATGGGAGAAGGGGACCAGGAGAATTTAGGCCAAAAGGTTTTCATCTTCCTAGAAAGGAGTCGGGGCTCACAGAGCCCCTCAGGAGGCCTGGAGAGAAGTGCAAAGCGGGGACCATGTGGGCAGACAGGCCCCGAGATCACTGCATGAGCCCCCCCACCTGCTCCCTACTTTCCAGACTCCACAGAGGGGCAATGTCCAAGACAGAAACACACGGGACAGTTACACAAGGGGCCCAAGGAGGGGACTGAAGGAGGGCGGTGGCAGGAGGGCTGTGCAGGAGGTGACCAGCAACGGACACTGGAAGGAAGCTGAGGCCAGACCTCAGGGAAAATGCATTTCAGGAAGAGGACAGGGTGGGCGCCATGGCCAGGAGGCACAGGAGCAGTCACAGGAGCCTGAGGCCAGCGAGACCTCAGAGCAGGACTCAGAGTGGGAAGGGAGCGCGGACCGCTTCCCCTCCACCGCCACCCCAAGAGCTGAATTCCTCAGCCCCACCTTCCCCAGGCTGCGGTGGGAAGAGTGGACAGGGACAGATCTGTGCTGTAATCCAGCCCTGCCTCCCGCCAGCTATGTGACCCTGGGCAAATCACTGTCCCTCGTAAAAGGGTGAGGCCTGGCATGCTGGCACCAGAGGTCTGACACAGCTAAGACCGAAAAGCATTCCATTCTTCCACCTGAGGAAGAATGAAGGCGTCCTGAGTCTGAGAGCCTGAGGAAGCAAGTGTCTGCCTCCTGGGACAATCTGGAAGGTTCCAGTTGGGCTCTAGGCTAGGTGGGACTCCATGCAGATGAGTCCACTGCGGCCCTCTGTGGGACGGGGCTGCTAGTGTGTGGTGGGCAGGAAAAGCCAGGCTCCAAAGCAGACACACATGCACACATGCTCAGGATTGCAGCCTGTGATCCTTCAGAACCTGTTGGGACAGCACTGAGTGCCAGACAGGGACGCTCTTTCAGATCGCTGGCCAGGAAAGCAGATACCCAGAGAACTCCACAGAGCCATCACACTGGCGGCGGGCGGGGGGGGGGGGGGGGGGGGGGGGAGGGGGTGGAGAGGATAGAGAGAACACTAGATTCCAACTGACTTCCCAGCTCTGCTTTCCCTGTTTCCAAATCTGTGGCCTTCTACTGAGAGGCCCCCTGTGACCCCAGGATCACATGAGCTCATGGTTTTCTCTGAGCCTACAAAGTCTCCTGGCCTTGGCCAGGTGTGTCCAACCATCAGAGTGTAGCTAGAATACACTAGTTCAAAGTTCAGCCTCAGCTGACTATAGCCAGAAATAAGCCAGGCACCCCAGGAAAACTCTGGCTCATGGGCCATTTAGTCTTAACATGAGCACGGCTCCCATCGGCTTAGGAAGGCGGAGGTGATCATTCACCAGACCGGGCCTCTGGGCAGGACTGCACCCCTCATTTGTTCCTTCCTGCAGCCAGCTCTCATTTATCCACGTGGCGGATGGAGATCAGTGGACAGAGGCCACCCACAGTGTCAGTACCACCCACCCATTGATGTCCCGCCCGTTCGCTGAGCTCAGGAGGGCCTGGCTCTGGGGTGCAGACTTGACGCAGGCTTCAGTCCTCTGCTGTGGAGCGGATCTGACCCCAACCTAGATTCCCCTCACACATTCTGCTCTCCTGGGGACCCCACTGCCGGGGGCCTGGGACTGACACTGCCCCTCCCACCCTCTGCAGATACTGGGAGGGGAGGGTGCTTGCAAAGGGTGGAGCAGTAGGAGATGGCAGGCGTGCTGGGAGCTGGGAACCTAGAGGGGAAAAGCAGAAGAGAAAGCAAAGAGGCATCCTGCAGCCCCCTCTGCCCGCCCCAGACAGCGGTGCTAAAGCAATAGCCCGCCCCTAGGCCACCTTCCCTAAGCCACTCCACAGCCCCACCACACGTAACAAGCAGGGTGCATTCTGGGAGACAGGTCAGGTGTGCCACGTCACTGGGGCGGCCTCTGCGTGCAGGGGGCTGTAACCACCACGGAGGGAGGGGGGTGCTGGCGCCCTAGGCCGTGCTGCTTTATGATAAACTTCTTTTTCTTTTTGAGACAAGGTCACATCATGTTACCCAAGCTGGCCTTGAATTCAAGACCCCCCTGCCTCCACCTTCCAAGTTCTGGAACACCCTTTCTGCTTATGTGGGGACCCCACAGCTATGGCCTGGGACACATCACCCTGTGGCCAGGGCGGTAACAGGTAGATACCACCACACCTGGCTAAACTAACTTCTCTGTCTCCTTCCTTCCTTCCTTGCTTCTTTTCTCTTTCTCTCTCTCTCTTTCTTTCTTTTCTTTCTTCCTCCCCCTCCCCCTTTCCTTGCCAGGCACTGGTGGCTCATACCTGTAATCCTAGCTATTCAGGAGCTGAGATCTGAGGACTGAAGTTCAAAGCCAGCAAATCTATGAGATTTTTTTAATCTCCAATTTAAAAAGCTGCAAGTGGAGCTGTGGCTCAAGTGGTAGAGCACCAACCTCAAGCAAAAAAGGCTAAGGAACAACACTCAGGCCTTGAGTTTAAGCTCCAGTACTGGCACGTGTGCACGCGCATAACACATACACACACACACACACACACACACACAAAGATTAAGAAAAGACTAGAAGGAGAATAGCAGAAGATAGAAAATGTATAACACAGTAACACACAGTGGCTTGTTACCACTACGGAGTGTGAGGCGCTGAGCATGGCCATGTGCTCTGCTCAGTCCCCTGGCAGTGGAGATGGGCGGGGAGGGGGGTTTAACAGCAGCTTAGATCACAGACCTGAGGACTGTGTTACACACACTGTGACCAGCCCAGGTTACAACACTGCCAGGCAACTCCAGTTCCCAGCTCCGTCATAATCTCACAGGACCGTGTGTGTGTGTCCCACTGCTGACCAATGCATCACCACATGTGACATGAAGACGTCGCTGCAGGAGACAGCTCAAAACTATTTACTGGCTTCTCACCTCTCTAAAATAAAATTTCAGAGTCCTCACAAGACCATAAACTCCCTCCTCCATAGCCCATTTGCCACAATCCAGCCACCCCATCTTTTCTGTGGCTCTAACCAGGCTGCCTCACACAGCCTGAATGGGGCGCCTGTAGGGTCACAGCCTCAGCTGGGGACAATTGTCATTACAGAGCTGACTGACCTGGTGAGCTCCCACCAGGCCAAAGCTCCATGCAGCGGCCTGTGTCCACTCTGTCCACCACCGACCACCCAGCCTCACGGTCTGCCTGCCTGGCCCACAGGACGGAGTACCTGAGAAAAAGCTCAGCAAGCTTAGGAGGCAGACATGGTGTCAGAGCCAGTGCCAGGCCCCCGGGACCGGACTTGCAGAACAGGGTTCTTTCAACACCACCAGGCTGAATGCAGGTCCCTGAGGTCCCCAGTGGCTGGGGACCGGGGTGGTCAAGGAGAAGAGCTCTAGAAAGGAAATGCTTGGCAGGTGAGCCACCTGCTTCCCTGCTATCTGGGACCTGATAAGACAAATCCTCCTTATCACTGTGATTAGAGGCCCAGCAGGCAGCCAGGGAAAGTGCGAAGTGCTGGGCCGGGTGGGCGGGGCACAGAGCTGGGGGAAGCAGCAAACCCGACTGCCCAAAGGAGCACAGTGAGGAGGGGACTGAGTGAGTAGCACTTGGACAAGCCACCAGGTTCGGGGACCACCTCACGAATGCACCCCACACATGTACAAGGGGGCTGCTCCTAGGACCTGCATTTTACAGATGAGTAACCAGGGCTTCTGAAACGATGCTCCCCATTCATTCTGTTCATTCGTGGCTCACGGTCACAGCATGTTAAGTGACCAGTCAGGATCAGAACCCAGGCCTTCCTCTCTCAGGAGACTCTGTCTGTATGTCCTCCCCCCCCCCCACCGCCCCAGGAGTGGTGGCTAGAAGCTCATTTCTCAGCTGGGGGAGGCTGAGATGGACACTGGCTTGGCTGATGCTGCTTGGCTGTCCATTAGCACTGCCACTCCGCCCAGGGGTCTTTCCCAGTCTATACTGTCAGGTCAGCTAGGAAAGGTCTGGGGACTTTGGAGTCCCCAGAAAGGCCAAGTGTCTGTCCCCTGTCCCCAGCAGAAGCTCTGAGTCTGCCAATGAATTAGAGAGGGGAGGGGCTCGGGGATCTGCGGGCCACAGCCCCTGCCCTTCATAGTTCTTTGGTTGTTCCTCAGTGTTTGCACTCAGGGCTGACACCAGGCAGCCCACTTGGGGGCCAGAGGTTGGGGGGAGTGTGGGTGTGGGGGGGCAGTACTCACAGTGCAGCAGCACTTACTGAGCTCATTTAATACCCATGACTACCCTGTGAAGTGGCCATTGTTATTTTCCATAAGACAACATAAGACAGCACAGAGAGGTTAAGTAACCTGCCCAGAGCCACAGAGCTGCTAGAGGTGTTTTTAGCGCATTCACACTACCACCTATCATGAGGTCAGATGTTGAATTTTTTTCTTGTGATGTCATGTCAGCCCTCAAGAAGCTTTGAATTTTGAAGTATTTCAGATTTGGGATGCTCAGTTTATGCTGGCAGATCAACCCATTTTTATGTTGCTTAAAAGAAAAAGTTAAAAGGGTATAGTCATCAAATAGACAACAGAGGCTATTTCTTGGGATTTCCTTGAGATTATAGGTGATTTTTTAAAATAAGTTTTGTTGCTCTGGCTATATCTTCACAACGGACACATATTAAACACTTTTTTAAAAAAAGACATTACCAAGCATTCTTTAAAAAAAAATGGTTGAGATTCCTGGCATTGAAGGCAAAAAAGGAAATACTACTACTGGTTCCTCAAAAGAGATGGTTTTTACACCTAGGACAATGAACTGTCTCCAAAAGTGAAATTTTCTCCATGCATTCAGACATGGTACATGACAGATGTGTCAAATAAATGGACAAGTGAGCAAAACTCTTAGCTGTTCTAGAATCTGGCTCTCAAATGAGGGTGACAGATGACAACTAGCCAATATCTGAACACCTTTGTTATTGCCAGGATGCAGGGGTTAGGGTGCTACTAGCATCAGGTGGGCAGGGGCCAGGGACGCTGCTGGGCATCCTACAGAGGAGCCGTCCAACAAAGGACAGGCAGCCTGTCCCTCAAGTTCAAGATGCCAGGCTGAGGAGGCCTGGTGGGCTTCTCCAAGGCCAGCTGCACACTGTATTTGGAAGAGGTAACTTCACCTGGGGAACCTCTCCCTCCCCTCCACTCAGGAGGCCTCATAATCAAGAGCAAGAATCGGGAGGGGGACCTACTGTAACTAAGTCTCTGGGGATAGGGCAGACCCCTGTTTCTGCTGCAACTAGATGTCTATCAGCTGCAAGATGGGGTCAATCCGGTGCTTATCAGCTGTGCTTGGTAAATGTTATCTCCGACTTTGCTTTGAGAACATAAGATGGCTTTCTAGCACCTTTTCGAGGGTCCATGTCTGTGCCTTTCCCCCTAGGCTACCCCTGCACAGATAAGCTCAGCAAACCCCTGAACTCCTAAGATGAATCCCACCTGATGGGGCTTCTCCGTGGGGTTTGCAAGAACGAACCTCAGCGTACAGGAAGAAGCCTCACACGGGGCTCAGCCGGCAAGCATGCTGAGCCCCCGTCTGTGTGGGTCCATTTCGGTTAGGAGAGGGGTCCTCACCCCCCCCAACCCCTCCACGTTCTCTTCCCGGGTTCCTCCCCGTCCCTCCCCACTGGGGACGTACAGAGGTGCAACTCACCCACGCCATCCCATGGGGGCAGGGAGAGGGCCACTGATTAACTCAGAAAGGGCACAGCTCAGCTGGGAGGCAGGGACCGCCACGGGCGGGCCAAGGGGCCGGCCAACAAAGCTGGACGGGGCGGGGGGACAGGGGCCGCCGGACCTCGAAGCGAGGCCCGCAGAAACCCCCGCGCCTCCCGCAGGCCCACGCCCCGGGAGCCCCGCGACGCAGGGCCTCCGTGCGGCCGGGGTCGGGACGCCCGGCCCGGGCCCTTCGGGCACTTGTCACCGTGAGAGTGGGCTGAGCCCACCAAGGCGGCCGCTGTCCCAGCGCGGGACGCGGGACGCGGGCCCCGCCCGCCGCACGGGTCCGGGAAGCGGGGGCGGGGCGCGTCCCCTCCGTGTAGGGCACGGGAGGCCGCGACCCGGCGCGGAGCGCAGCCCCGGGGCCGCGCCGGGGACCCCAGCGCCCCGAGGTCCCGCAGGGTTGAGCTTGCGGCGCCGGGGAGGCCCGGCCATTCTCGGGAGCCGGCGGCCGGCGCCGCGCCGACCCGGCCCGGAACGCACTCACCCAACCCCGGTCCAGGCTCGGGCCAGGCGGGAGCAACGCAGGAGGAACGGGCGCGGCGGCGGCAGCATCGCGGCGGGTGCGCGGCGCGGCCCGCAGCGTCGGCCCGGCGCGGTTTGACGGCGTGACCCCGCCCGGAGCGTACCACTCCGCGGGAGGGGGGCTCCCGCCCCGCCCGCCCCGCCCGCCCCTCGACCTCGGTTGCTCCTCGGTCATCGCTCTGCCGCCCCTCAGTCATAGTGCAGTGACACGGCATATGACAAGGGCCTTTCGTGTCACGCGACACAACGGACTCTGGGAGAGAAGTCCTAAACGACACACATTCTCTCCCCCTCTCCTTATGGTATAACCCCGGGGAGAGGGCGTGAGCATGATTGACCAATCAGAGTCAGGGATTGAGGCCCCCGGGCCAATCAGAGGAGCAGTCTGGTTGCAGGCTTCTGGGGCCGGGAAATAGAGGTCTGTGGGAGCCGGTGAGAAAGCAGCCGCGGGACGCGAGCCCAGGCCGGGTGTAGGGTCCGCCGATTCGAACCGGCTGATCCACACCAGCGGTGCCCGGCGGGTTCGCGGCCCTCCTCTCCCGCTGCTTCTCGGCGGGCGGAAGGCTGGAAACCCGCCATCCTCCTAGACGGCTCGACTCAGCAGGCCACGCCCCAGCCAACTTCTGGCCCCAGTCCGAGGCCACTGGCCTGGCTTGAGCCTGCCTGGCCTGCAGCTTTCGGGCCGCAGCGCTGCAGGCCTCCACCGCCCAGCCTGGCGCGGGCCCAGCTCCCGGTCCAGGGACTGCGACCTTCCATGATCTAGTAATACAAGACCAAACCGTAGCTCGTCCGAGCTTGTTTGTCTCTGGCTGCAAAGCCGATTGCTCCGCTCACCCAGGTTAAAGTTTGTGTTCTGCACGAGTTGTTTGATGTACAATCGAACACACTTGTAACCTGGATTCTGGTCTTATCTGATAAGGACGTCTTAGGCACCCATTCTAATCCTAAAATACCGTTAGGATTTCTCTCCCTCGGTTCTAATCATGTGCTTCTGTTTCCTCCAGCAAGGGTGAAAATGAACCTGTCTTGGAGTCCCTCCATATGCTAATTCTGGCTAGAACACTGAGCCAATCTTTGGATCTGTTTCCTCTTCTGTAAAATGGGGGTAGAGGCCCCGCCCAGGGCCCACCAATCTGCTGCAGGAGAAGCTCAAAATGTCATCATCTAAGGACTGTGTGTGTGTGCGCACGCGCGCGGGCTTGGAACCCGAGCTTTTGTTCTAAAAGCTGGCACTCTACTACTCGAGCCACAGTTCCACTTCTGGATTTTGTTGTTGTAGTTGTTAATTGGATAAGAGCTTCATAGCCTCATCTGCCTGGGCTTGTTTTGAATCCTTGGATCCCCATCTCCAGCATAGCTGGGATTACAGGAGAGGGCCACCATCGCTCAGCAAAGGCTACTCTTTTTCCTCCAGATTATATCACTTAACACACTTAAGAAAGTTTAAGCAGAGAATGAGACTTAGGAAAGAAACTACGTAAGTACCAAATCAACTGGCATTGGTATGAGTCACACCAGGTGATCTCAGTTCACGTTGGAGTGACATCACCCTGAATGTGGACATTAACAAGAAGTATCTAGAAACAGTAGATATTCAAATCCAGAGCCCCAGGAAGTGCAGCCCCTGTGGGCACAGTAGGGAAGCTTGAGAAATGGGGGTTTTGTGGTTAACAAGACCTCAGTTCCAAATCCACTTGTGCCAGTTAGCCTGTGATCTCTGTTATCCAAAGGTTTTCTTGTGAGGAGATGCAAATGGACAGGTAATGGGAAATTTTCCTGTTTACCATTCATTGGTTAGAAAGTTTGGCCAGATACTGGAGGTACATGCCTATAATCCTAGCTACTCAGGTGTATGATATCTGAGGATCAAGATTCAAAGCCAGTCCAGGAAGAAAAGTCCATGATGCTCTTATCTACAATTAAACACTGAAAAGCAAAAAGTGGAGGTGGCTCAAGCAGTAGAGGTGCTAGCCTTGAGTGAAAAAGCTCAGGCCTTGAGTTCAAGGCCCAATACTAACAATAAAATATAAAAATAAGTTCTAGCTTTGGTGTGGTTCTCTTAAGTCTCTTGCCTTACTCTCCATCACTGTAATTAAAAAAAAAATACACCATGAATTCTAAGACATTTTACTTTATTTAAAAGAAGCCAATATACAGGATATAAAGGGCACAATATTTACAACAGTACAGTAAACAGGTAGGATCAGTAGTCTTTCAGTGAATAGAAACCCCTCCCCATGATGTTAGACCCAAGTGGCAGACAGACAACAGTGGGATAGAGCAGGAACAAAAACCAGAGAGATGCTAAAATGCCCACAGAGAGGTCTTGGTAGGGGGCTTTGCCTCATTTCCTTGAGAGCTTTGGAAAGATGGGGGAATAGTGAGGGACCTACCCAAGTTTAACACAGCCCACCTGAGCCTGCAGATCTCTCACTATGGAAAATTCCCTCCCAGAGAAAACTTGACTTTCCCCACCTCAGAGCCAAGCTCAGGGTCCAAGAGGAAAGACCCAAGTCTGGGGAACCTCTAGTACCATGGTCCTTTGAAGGTCCTCTGGAACAGAAGGGCTGCAGCCCAGTTGTTGGAGTTGGTACTTTCAGGGCTGGTCTCTGGGCATCTTTCTGACAGCCTGAGACACATTAAAACCCAGGCCCAAAGGCAGCCCTGTGTGTGCTCCCTGAACCAACCCTTGTCAACTACACCCTGCTGCTTAACGCCCTCCCAGCACAGCTGAATTGTAGTGATTCTTACCCCTTTTCTCTGCTCCCACCTCAATTCTGAAAAACCTGCAGCCCACCTACCCCTGGCAATGCCCCCTTCCAAGACATCCAAGGAACAAAGGGGTCAGGAAAGAAGCAAACCCTGCTGAAGCCCCTCATGGGTATAGATGAGCAGAGGGAGGATGGACGGCAAGACAGGGTGAGGGGTACTGATTATATTTGATCCAGCGGCAACATGCATGATATTTCGTCCACAGAAAAGAATGCTGGACTACCACGACTGCCTACCCTAGATTAAAAACCCTTTCCTTTCATAAAAATAGAAGAGAGTCTCTTGCTTTATAAATAGATTATGTTTAGCTTAAGTTACACCTTATATTATCCCCAGCCCTATCCCCTCTCCTCCCACCCCAAAGCAAAGTGGTTGGACTCTCCACAGGTCAACTGAGCTCAAACCCCAGAGCTGAGTCCAGGCTGGACAGGTCCTCCAGGGCCCTCAACACACTGCCATGAGAAAGCAAAATGAGTCTCAAAAAGAGTCTCAGTGGGTGTGTGTATGTGTGTGTGTATGTCTGTGTGTGTGTGTATTTCACAACCAACCAGGAAGCCAAAAGGATACTATATCCCCTGCCACTCCCCAGTCCCCTGTGTGTCTAACTCCCCCTCCCCAAACTAGGAGAGTAAAAGGGAGCAGCATGGAAGAGCCCATTGAGAACAATCTCAAAATACCAGTGTCAATATGACACTGGACTCTATTAGAAATAGAAAACGAACAACAAAAAAACAACCTAAGTATTTACAGCTTTACAAAGGACGGACCAGTTCATCCCAACTGGGCCGGGTGCTGCCCCAGCAAGCGGTGGGGTCTTGGCAAGCTGTGGGCTCATGGTGAGGGCACAAACAGGGCCCACTGGCAACAGACTTAAAAACACTTGGAGGAGTGGAAGGCAGCCAGGCCGAAACCCAGGAACCAGCCCCGGAGGCAGGCCCACCACACGCCGGCTCTTCCTCCCTGGTCTTCCTGCCCCCAAAGCCTTGCTCCATAGAAAGAAGCAGACATTGACAGCCAGCAGAAAGGTGCTCTCAGGCCAGTGCCTCTCTGGCACCTGGGCAGATCCAGAGCACCTTACAGACCAACAATCTAGGTACAGAATTGGGAAAGAAAAAAATGATATCCCAGGCCACCAATGGCCATAGTAACCGTCATACTAGTAGGATAAAGATATGTCTGTCACCCTCCCACCACCTTGAGCGACCATCCAGGGCTGGCTCCTACTTGACTGTGTGACCCCTAAACCCACCAGCAGATGCCACCCTAACCAGCCCTAGGCAGAGGAGACCCCACAGAGGCAGCCATCTTCCTGCCCTTGCAAAAAACGGAAAATCTTTTCAGCAGCTGAGGTCTAAGCCCGACTGGCTCTGATAACCTTTGGTTAAAATCAAAACAAAACAACAACAATAACAAATAAAATGGTTATGTATGAACCCTGTAACCTTTAGAACAAGGGTTGGTAGGTGGGTAGGGGGCTGTCCCTCCAGTACCTGTTGAAAGGAACTGTTTGGCTAAAAAGAGACGATGGAAGTCCTGCAGCCAGGCTGCAGGGGGACAAGTGAGCTATTTTCCCCAAAATAGGAAACAAAACCAAGGGAAAAAAACTGCATGAGAAAGGCCACCAAATTCTGATAAGTTACACTACACTCACTCCCAGTCGCTCCACACATACATGAGAACTATGTACACTGGTTTTTTAAGACACATAACAGATGGAGACCCCTAAAAGTCGGCAGTACCCTGTAGAGGAAAGTCAGGGAACTACCATCCACTCCAGCCCCAAGCCCCCTTCTTCCTCCACCCACAGACAGAGAGGGTGGTGAGTTCCAGGCCTCTGGCACATTTGTCCATTTGACCTCTAGGGGGAGCCTCTGAGCCAACAACAACAAACAAAAACCCCACCAAGATGGGCAATCACACCCACTGTTGTGGGCACACAGAGAGAGAGAGAGGAAAAAAAAAAAAAAAGGCTGGGCGCTGATGGCTCATACCTGTAATCCAAGTTACTCAGAAGCTAAGATCTAAGGATCCTGGTTTGAAGCCAGCCTGAGCAGGAAAGTCCTGAAAGTCTCATCTCCAACGAACCAGCAAACAGCCAGAAGTAGAGCTGTGACTCAAGTGGCAGAGCACTAGTCTTAAGCAAAAAAGCTCAGGGATAGCGCCCAAGGCCTGTGTCCAAGTCCCAGGATCAGAACAACAAAAAACAAGTTTTTTAAAGTAAAGCCTGCTTGCTGGGCCAGTAACCAGTACCTAGTAGAGACTCGGTGGATGGGCTCATGAGACCCTCTCAAGCTTTGGGGAGATACTGGCTCAGGTTAACTCCCCGTTGTTTGGTTACATGGATGATGTTGAGAATAAGCAGAGCAAGGAAGGTCCTTATTAGGGCTCCTACTGAAGCCACCTCCTGCCCACCGGCAGCCCCCCTCCCTCCCCTTTCCCTTTCAGATGTCCCCTTCTCTGCCAGTGGCCAAGCAGCAGGCAACTTGGGGATGGCGGAAAAACAAGATGGTGGTGGGCCAGAACTGACCAATGGACAAAATGGGTCCCAGACCTGGCCCCTTCAGACTTTCTCACAGAGAAATTACTGTTCTATAAACCCCCCATGGTTGGCTGGAGAGGGAAAGGAGAACATCAAGTCATCAGGACAATAAAAGACTCCCTCAGCCCAAACCCACCCCCACAGAGGTCCCGTAGAAAGCAAGCAGTCAGGTGAGCTGGGCCGACCACCCACCCCCGCTACTTCTCACCCTTAAGGCTGTGAGAGAGACGCCCCAACATCAGCCTCCCTCCCAGGTCCAGGGGACACCAGAGGTCAAGGAGAGAGGCTTCCTTCCACAATGGTATAAGGCAAGCTGCTTTTAGTTTAGTTTTTTTTGTGTGTGTGTGTGGGGGGGTTGTTTTTGTTTTTGTGGGTTTTTTTTGTTTTGTTTTTTTTTTGCATAGTAGTTTAAACACAGTGAGGCTCCACCTTCCCCTCACGGTGCCTTGTCCCTCTACTTCGCCACTAGATCCAAAAAAGAAAAGAAAAATTGGTCTTCCCTCCCCTCCTACCACCTTCCTCTCTTCAGTGAGTGAAAAAACATCGGAGATGCCCCTATCCAGGTCTGCAAGCAAACAGTTCCTTCCTAAGGAAGGCAGGGCATCTCCAGAGCCAGTCAGAGAAAGGGAGGGCAAAGCTCATGGCCAATCAGAGGAGCAGGTGGGAGGGTAGAAAACCATATGATGCCACGCCCCCAGGCCCCACCCTCACTTAGAATTTTGTATAAAAACACCTGCTAGGAATAATTCTTTGGAGCTCAAAGTGGCTCAGCTTAAGGGAGAAGGCACAGTGACAGGCATCGTCGCACAGAAGTCTGCATTTGTAATGTGGAGAACAATATAAATTGACAGCACCATTCCGTGGGTGGGTGAGTGGACGGAGAAGGGGCTCTGATGGGAGGTGGGTGGTGAAAGGTGAAGGAGGAAGGAAGCAGCGGTCCCTTGGGGCCTCCAGAGGAGGGAGGACAGTGGACAGTCTGTGTGGTGAAGGCTGGAGCCCACTCCCAGGAGCCCTCATGGCCCGTCACCAGGTGTGTGGGACCTCCGTCATCAGCTGACCATGGGCTCCACATCTGCCTCCCGCTCCAGCTCATCTTGGATCTCATCTGTACTTCCTGAGTCACTGCTGGCCACAGAGCTAGGCGACGGTGAATTCCTGGAAAGGAAAGAAAGTACTGAGAAAGCAGCTTGTGGGAGGGGGAGCTCCTGAAGGATACAGGAGCAGGAAACAACCACTCCTCTAAAATTTACCCCCTGAAGGTCCTATCCTTAGACTCTGCTTTCCTCAGGACACTTGAAGTTCATGAGTTGAATGTGGCTCTGGAGGCCTCCAGGGAGCCCCACCCAAGCCTCTGCTTGCTCTGGCTGTTTGGCTTCTCTAGATGGGAAATTCCTTGGGAACAGGAATCATGGATAATAAAGGTGCAACCATCCACCCCAGGTCCAGGCACCAGTAGATGCTCAGTCAACACCCCCCCCCCCAATAACTCAGAGCCCTCAGGAAGGCTAGAGAGAATGGACATTAACAGTACCGCTTGCAATTCCAGCTCTGTCACAAATGCCTGCGTGCCCTGGGCAAGCTATTCTACCTGCTTATAACGACAGAGGGTTCTGAGGGATTCCATGAGCTAAAGGTACGCCAGGCTGAACCACAGCCTCCACACCCTCTCCCACAATGCTGTGCTCCTCTTACACAGAAGCCATTCATAACAAGAAAAAGAATGACAGGGGCTGGGAAGGTGGCTCAGTGGTAGAGGGCTTGCCTTGCATGCATGAGGCCCTGGGCTCAATTCCTCAGCACCACATAAGCAAAAAGAAAAAAGCCGGAAGTGGCGCTGTGGCTCAAGTGGTAGAGCACTAGCCTTGAGCTGAAGAGCTGAGGGACAGCACCCAGGCCCAGAGTTCAGGCCCTACAACCAGACCCCCCCCCAAAAAAAAAATAAGAAAAAAAATGACAGTCAACACATGTCTGAGCTTTGCACCAAGAGTTTTCCATCATCAGTGTCTGTCCTCCAATAGGACTGTATGTCCTAATGAAGGGACTCTGTCTTTGTGTCCTAATGAGGGGCTCTGTCTGTGTGCGTCACGCTGGATGGACACCAGTCTCCTGGGAGCAGATCCATCTGGCCAAGAGTTAGGTGATAAGAAAGAAGAAAGGAAAGCCACTTCCTTGAGACACATAGGAGCCTAACTGACAGCAGTAGGGGAGTGTTCTAACTAGCTCCTCCACCCCCAACTCAGCAGACAATGGGGCAGAAGCTCTGAGTTTCCATCATCTTATCTTCACGGCCCTACACACAGTAGAACCTGTTCAAGTGATGAGGACAGGGCTGTGATGGGAGACTCATGAATTCGATATGTAAGTTACCTAGCAGATAATAAGTGATGATATGGAGTAGATGGATGGATAGACACATGGATGATTGATGGGTGAATGATGGATGGAAGATGAACGGAGAGATGAGCGAACAAATGATGCATGGCTGGATGATGGGTGGATGGATGAATGGAGAGATGTGTGGGTAGATGGGTGAGTGGATAGACAGTGGATGGGTAGTGGCTAGGTGGATAGATGATCGATGGAAGATAGGTCGATGGATGCTGGCTGAGTGGATAAACAAATGGGGTATAGATGGGTGGGTGGATGATCAGTGGGTGGGTGGGTGGGTGGATGGATGGAAAATGAATAGTTGGATGAATGGAGTAGGTAAAAGGACATATGGATGATGGGTGGACAGATAGATGATGGATGGATGGAGAAATGGGTGAGTGGATGAATGGGTGGATGGACAGATGGACAGAAAGACTAGGAAGACAAAGCATGCCCAGAACTTCCCCTAAGGACTACTGAATTCCCAGAAGGACAAGCCCAACCTGTCCGCAGAGCCTTTGATAAGCCGGCGGCAGGTCTCCATCTGCACATCTAGGCCTCTCTTCATGCTGCACATCTCCATGTACTCGTGCAGGTGCCGGTTCATGTCACTCTTGGCTGTGGCCAGCTCCAGCTGGGAGGAACCAAGGGAGAAGAAGAGGAAAGACAAGTCATGTCAAGGCAGAACCTCCCTCCTCACTGCCTCACCACTTGGACACCATGCTCTCTGGACTTGCCTCAGAGATACACCATCCCTGGCCCCCTGCTTGCTGTATGTGCATTGGTCCTTAGCCCCTAGAAGTGTTTCTGCGTCAAAAGGGAATAGTTGCTTAGCAATCCCAGATGCAGCCTGCCATACTAAGGCTCACTCAGTTTTGAGCTTAGCATCTGCAGGCTCCATTATATTGTTTTAAGTAGAAAACACCTCATCTCTTTTTTCCTCCACTTCCAAATGTTTCTTCCTCCAGGAAGGCATCAAGCTTTTCTTTCTCCAGCATACTCATTTATAGACCAGGACTCAGTCTGGCCAAGAGCCAGAAACAACTTGCTTGAATGCTGCCTTGAATGCTGTGAGCCTTGACCTCATCTCCTCCTGGGTTGGGAGCACAGTTCCCACAGTGTTGGGGAGGACTTGGGGAAGGAGCCTGCAACAGGCTCACAGTGCTACCATCACTGATGTCACTCAAAAGGCAGCCCTGTGTCAGGCACCAGTGGTTCACACCTGTAATAGTAGCTACTCAGGAGGCTGCGATGTGAGGATCACAGTTCAAAGCCATCCCAGGCACAAAAGCCCATGAGATTCTTATCTCTAATTAATCATAGAAAAAGCCAGAAATGGAGCTGTAGCTCAAGTGGTAAAATGCTAGCCTTGAGGAAAAGCTGCTGAGGGACAGTGCCCAGACCCACAGTTCAAACCCCAGAATGAGAAAAAAAAAGTCATCCTGATTATTCTGGGGTCATAATCTTAAGTAACTAGCTTTCTTTCTTAGTTTACTTTGTGAGATAGAAGCATATTGGTCTTGAACTCACTCTCTTCCTGCTTCAGCATCCAGAGCACCTGAATTACAGTCAGATGCTAGCAAGCTCTGCTCAAGTGAGTAATTTCCTTTTAAAAAAAAAAAAACTCTGAGGCAGCAGAGATCACTACCTCATTTTACAAATTAGAAAACTAAAAAGAAAAGAAAACTAAGGCCTTGACAAGACTTGGCCTCAATGCCAAGCAGAGACTCTGCAGGCTCCCAACTCCTGACCCTGTGCCAGCCAGGCTCACAAAGCATCAGATCACCAGGGTCTCACCCATGTGGGCCTGGGGCAGGCTCCCAGCACGAGCCCTCACCTCAATCTGCCCTATGGTTTCCTGATACTCCTTGTCTCTCGTCTTGAAGAAGGACTCAGTCTCGTGGATCAGGTTGCCCAGGTTTTCCTCTTGCTGGGGAGACACAAGAAAGGGGACAGTTTGGTTGGGAAGAGCAGGGATAAGGGATCATGGGAAGGAGGTGCCCTGGACACCCCCCACTCCTGGCCCGGGGAAGCCCAGGGCCTGGTCTCACCTCGCCCTGCAGGTCAATGGTCGGGTTACAGTTGGTGAAGTCTTCCCAGAGCAGAAGTGTGTCTTCATTCTCTTCCCACGTCAGGCTGTCACAGTCATCATCAAAATCAAAGGTTTCCCGCCTATGGGGTGACACGAGAGGACATGACTAAACAGAAGCCAGTTCCAGGGCCATCCAGAGGACAGCATGGGACAGCTTCTCTTATAGACATACACCTGTACAAATGCCCTTAGAAAAGGGCTATCTGTCTTATCCACAAAGAACCTAACTCTCCTAAAATGCAGAATGTATTTGTTTTATTTGTTGATTAAAAGTATATACTTTTAGCTGGGGACCATAGCTTATTCTGTCATCCTAGCTACTCAGGAGGCTCAGATGGAAAAATCACTGTTCAAAGCCAACATGAGCAGCAAAGTCCACAAGACTCAATCTCTAATTAACCAGAAACAAATGTTAAGAGGCATGGAGGCATGGTTCAAGTGGTAGAAGGGCATGGAAGAGCAAGCATCAAGCCCTGAGATCAATCCCCAGTACAGGCAAAAATAATAAATTAAGTACACACTTTTTGGGCTAGAGTTGAAGCTCTAATGGTAGAGCACTAGCTTAGCATATACAAGGTCCTGGGCTCCATTCCCAGCACTGAAAAAATATATATACATTTTTTTTAAGATGATAGGCTTTATTTTCTTAATGGAAACTAAAGGTAGTTTCTCTCCAGGCCAATGTAGTGGGTTTTTCCTCATATCCTTTGTATTCCCACTCTGAGCGCAGTGGCTTATATCCCCTGCAGCTTGGAGAAGTCAGCTTTACTAATTCACTTTACACAGATGAGAAAAACCACAGCTCAGAAAGAATAAGTCACTTGTCCAAAGCCACACAATAAATGTGTAGCAGAAACTGGGGCTGAAAGACAGATCACCTGTTTCCTACAGCCTTTTCCTCCTCATCAAATCATCACCAAGAGGCCAGGCATGGTGGCACATGCTATAATCCCAGCTAACCAAGGAAACTGAGAGCAGGAGGATCCTAGTTTGAGGCCAGCCTGGGCAAAAAGTGAGATCTCCATAACAACCAACAACGCAGATGTGGTAGTGTGCACCTGAGATCCCAGCCATGCAGGAGCCAGAGGTAGGCAAGTCACATCACAGGCCAGTCCTGGCCCCAAACTCAAAACTCTAACAAAAATAAAGAATGCAAAAAGGGTGAGAAGTATAACTCAGGTGATACCATACCTGCCTGGTGATCATAGAACCCTGAGTTCAAACCTCGACAGTACAAAACAAAAAACACCTCACCAAGCACCCATTCATGTCTGGGCTTGGTCTCGTCCCTCAGCATATATCAAAATGCAACTAATTCTAACCTCAAAACAAGCCTGTGAGGTAACAGAATTATTGTTCCCATTTTACAAGAGAGGAGGCAGGCAGGCTCAAGGCGAGTAATTGGCTGCTAGACTGATACACGATAGAAAACTAGCTTTGAATTCAAAATCAGAGTAATTTTAGGGATTCCTAATTGGCTAGAATTGAGAATTTAGTGACCAATCTCCAATTTCCCCCAGATAAAAGGTTCTCAGGATATACTGGTTATCTGGGAGGAACCAACATACCCACTATTCAAACTGGGGAAGGCTGAGTTGTTACACACGCTGGTTGCCCAGGAGTGTGGGATCCAGCCTCCAGACTTCCACCCCAAGAATCTCCCCACTGCCTGCTCTCCCTCTCCACTCATTCCTGGACCACTAAACACAGGATTATCTTAACCACACCATAATGGGACGATGGATGGGAACCTCTGGTCCAGGATCCAGAAGACTTTCTGATTTAAAAGCTTCTTAGTGCGCCCCCTGGAGTCAGGCCTGGCTGGTTCCTGGCCTAACCTCAAGCAGTTCTTTCAGGAGCAGTTCCTTCAGGAGCCTGTAGGTGGCTCTGTGAGTTAGAGACCAGAGCTGGGGGCTGGGAAGGGGGTGCACTGAGAAAGAGGCATTGCGGTAGCCCCTTGGGTCCATCCATCAGCAACACATACTCCACTCCTGACTTCATTTCCTTTCTACTGTCTGGGATCTGAAGGAAAGCCTTGCCAAGGAACACAGAGACAGAAAGGACAAGAAAGGGACAAAGCAGTGATCCATGACCAAAGAGGCCCCCACTCCCACCCCCAGGCCCACGGCTGTCCTTGGTACAGGCCAGCAGTAAATTCCTCCTCAGTTTGAGGCCCAACAACTGATTTGGCTTGAAACAAACAAACAAAGAAAAGGCTTTGACATGGATGTGTCTTTCAAAGACTTCAGTAGAACTGGTGATGGGGAGGGGGCAGGGTGGAGGGGAGAGGGGGGAAGCAACCCAACACAACTCAGCTTCTGGCTTGGGTCTGGGCCCAACACCAGTGGAGACATCGGGAGGAAAGCCAAAGCCTGCAAGGGTGGTTCATGGCCACCTTGTTCTCGGCTGCAGGACTGGGGGGAGGCGGGAGCGGGGGAGGCCATGATCAAAGTGATCAGAAGATTTTTTTTTTAATTTAAGCAACTTGATAAGCAGATAACTCTAACTGGAGACTGAACCTGACCCAGACCTGTCAACATCCAGGTATAGACTTCTACAGAGCTGCTTCCTACAGGAAGAAGTATTGGCCCAGGGAAACTCCTGGCAGATTCCAGAGGGTTTCTCTGCAGTTCACCCCATTCCTGGTGAACTAACAAATTCTAGATAGACTCCATGAAGATGAGGAAAAGGATCTTCAGATATGCTCTTTTTTGCGGGGGGGGGGGGGTGGGGGGGAGGGAGGTGCAGGTAATTGGTATACCAGTCTCACTACATAGTCTAGACTGACCTCAAACTCATGATCCTCCTGTTTCTGACTTCTGACTGCTGGGATTACGGTGTATACCACAAACCCATTTGGAGAAACCCTTTAATTCAACCTAATGAAACTGAGCTGGGGGTCTCTTGTACATCCCACCTGGTCAGGATCGGGAATGCCCAGAGTAACATTCAGAACAATAGACCCCAATCATGGCTCTTTTTTAAAAGCCCCACTTGTGAGGGGAAGATAATGGGGTTGGGCACAGGAAGGGGAGAGGACTCATGTTAAAAGATTAATCGAGAGTCTAGGGGTGTCCTTGCCACTCTCAAACAAGTGTCCAGAATGCCACACCGTCGCAGGTCTGCTTAAAGGAATATAGGCTGGGGAGGGAAATATCAGGTCAGTAAACTCCCATCCCACCCTGTCCCTGTCTTTTCTATGCATCATTCTGGCTTAGCAGAAAATCACCCAAGACAGCAACCATGATGCAGCAGAGACAGAAGAAGTATACTTCTTCCAAGCAGTAAGACAGCTGGTGTGGGAGGACAAAGAACTTGGAGGGCCTGGCTCTGTTCTAATTCTTTGTGGCCCTCTCTGAGCAGTTCCCTCATTAGTAGCCTGAAGAGGCTGATGGTATGATCTTTGGACCATCATGTGAAGCTAGCCTTAGGGCTGGAGAGTTCCAGGTTAAAGCAGAATTTCCAGATCTAGGTGCTCAACGGCAAAGGCTCCAAAAGACAGCCCATGTGTGCCACTGGGCTGGGAAGAAAGGAAGAACCCAGGGACTAAGTCCCACCACTGCCCAGAGCTGTACCGGTCTCTCCCCTGATCCTACTTTAGGGCACTAGAGGGATTAGAGTCCAGAATATCACACTGAATAGGCCAAGACCACAATGCTACTGTGCCCTAAGGCCAAGTACTCCCAGTGAGGTTCCCATACCCCAACTCTCTGTTGGATAGGGCAGGGGAGCCCTGATGGGCAACAACTGCCAGTTTCCTGCAATGCTGAATTTTCAGCTACTAACGGGACCTCACAGAACCTGCACACAGGCAGCACATTTACATAGCCAGCTTCTGCAAGCTGGTACCAGCTAGAACCAGCCGCCTCTGACCATACCAGCCCAGATTCTGGGCAGCAGCTCCTGGTGAGAGGGTGCATGGTGAAAGCAGGCCTAGTCTGCTTTCCTGTAAGATACTGGCCACGTATCTCAGCCAAGTTGCTGACTTCCTCAGAGCCTCAGTTTCCTTGTCTATAAAAGGGAAGTCAAGTCAGCCAATTGCAGGCCTGTGGTATGCTCCATGCATGGGAGTGGGGTGGGACTTCCTGTGGGTACATGTGGTGAACTCAGCCAGCCCATTAACAGAGATTGGAGGAAGCAAGCCAACCCACCAAGTGACCATCACAGTGCACTGGACCTTTCTAGATTCATGAAGTAATCAGGTCTAGGCTCTTCTATGCATGACCAGAAAGGGCAATGTCCAGCCCTTTAATCATGTGGGCAGGAAAGACTCCCTCAAGTAGGGGGTGATTCCCTCCCACTCCTCTTTGGTGGGGAAGTTTCTAAAGAAGAGTTAAGAGAAAGGTCGCAGCTGGTATAAATGATCATGGCCAATGGAGTGTACAATTCATGTCAACAGTGCCCTGGGCCTCAGTTTCCCAACCCTGTCAACAGTGCCCAGGGAGTCAGTGCCTGCTCTCAAGCTACCTAGAGAGACTGAAAACATGAAGCTTCCCAAATGATCACTACTGAAAACAAATCCCAATCCTTCCAGAATACTATGCTGACCAAACCACATATATCTATGGGATACTCAGCCCAGGCCTTTGGGTACCTCCGTCCCCAGGCCTTGGTCATCTGGCTACTCACAGCTGGTTAAACATGCGTTTCATCTCATCTGTGATGTTCATGGAGCCGACCTCATCGTCAGAGAACCGGTTCACCTCCCCGTCCTGCTCAGAGATGTCATCGTCCGAAGCCACTTTGCGTTCTTTCTTTTTGGGGACCACCTGGACCGGAAGGCAAGAGATCAAGGTAACTATGGAGTTTTGGCTGGGATGGAGGGGAGGGGTGAGCCAGCAAGGGAACTGGCATCCCTGGGAGGATGTGGGGGGAAGTAGGTCATGGCTAGGGCCAGTCATTGCAGGGAGACAGGTGTGCAGGTCCTCTAAGAAGCAGGCAGCATTGGCAGAAAGCATGAAGTGAGTGACATGCAGGGTGGAGAAGAGATGCCCAGACCAAGCCCTGCCCTGGAAAGGCCTGGTGGTTGGGCTGGTTCAGCTCACCCCTTCACCAGAAAAGCAGCCCCAGGATTTGGAGTGAGGGAAGCCAGACCAGGCCCTAGTCACCTGAGCTACCTCAGAGCCAGCCAGAGAGATGAAGCCTTGACCCACAGATCCATGCCACCCAGAGCCTCATCCTCTCCCATGCAGAGGCATGGATGGGGGGCCTGAGGCTCACCAGGCTTCCACCCTGAGCAGACAAGACACGAGCAAATGAGTGCCACATGGATCTCCCCGGCAAAGGGGCGGCGAGGAGGGGTGCGGGTGGAGAGCGCCCCAGGAAGGCGTAGGCTGCCTCCCTCTCATCCAAAATCACACACAGAGCGACGACACACCCTACTGCCCTGGGCTCAAGCAGAAGCCAAACCACAATCCAAAACTCAGAACACAGCCTTCGGAGAAAGAAAGGTACCCTCAGTCGGCTGGGCCTCTCCAGAGCACAATCCACTGGTGACTGTTTTCTCAGGGGCACCCACCCCTGCACAGTATAGGTCTGGGGGTGTCAAGAGACTCTCTGGAGAAGTGGGAAATAATCAAAGGCCAGTAACTCCTCTTCCAAATTCGGAGGCCCAGCTGCCAGAGCTCAAGCCAGGTCCTCCAGTTGCCCACTAGCCTGGCCAAGGATCCCCTACTAGCGCGGGGACAATGTCCCATCCTGGCACCCAGAGGTTTAGCAGGCAGCAGGGAGGCAGTGGGCACAGTGTGGGCTGGAGCATGAGAATGGAGGGTCACGAGACCTGAGGCCTGGCTCAGCTCTGCCATGTCCATCACCCCTGGGGACTCGGGCTCCTTTGTGTCCATGTGACACAGAGCAGTCACATCTGGTGGAGCCAGAGGGGCCTCCAAGTCCTTGGGTTTGGGGAGGCCGACACTGCCTCTCAGGATGGGGAGTGAATGGGACGTGGATGATGAGGGGATTGGCTGGAAGTGGTGGGGGCGGGGCTGCTCAGGGAGGGTCAGGTTTTGGCTGGTGAGCGGGGTGGCCCCAGTCACCTGGAAGATCTTGGACACGTCTTCCGAGTTCCGCTGCTGTGCGACATCGCACAGCTTGGCCGTAATATCGATTCGGCGGCAGATGTCCATGTCCACCTTCATGGCCTTTTCTTGGATCTTTGTATCCAGGTCTGTCATGGGCTGCAGGGAGGACAGCAGGGGTTACGTGAGCGAGGGGTGGAGCAAGCAGGAAGGGCCTGGCTGAGAGGTGGGGAGACCCCTAGGTGTGAGAGGCTTCTGGAGTCTGGGTTGGGAGTGGGGGTGTTGATCATTTCCTGGGAGTGGAGGGATGATTAGCGCTGCTCAGGGTGGGAAGGGGCAATGGAGGCCTTGGAGTGATGAGGTGAAACCGCGTGTGCTGACTCCGCAGAGCTGCAGAGCACCCTCTCAGCTGGACATGCCTTCAGTCTTGTTGGAACAAAAACCAAAAGAAAAGACCTTCCCACTGCTGAAAGCCGGCCCTTCATTTCCCACCGCATGCCTGACGGTCCCCACATGGCAGGCTGGCCCCGCCCCTCGCTCTCTTCCAGCCTTCTCCACAGCTGGCAGCAAGAGGGCACCTGGAATGGGATGGGGTGGGGTCCTCCTGAACCCAAGTGGGAGGAAGTCAAGTGGCTCCCCCTGGGGCCTTACAGCATCTCCCAGATACACCCAGCCACCAGCCCTTGAGTGCCAGGAGCCAAGCCAGGCTGTCACCCAGTTCAGGCTCCTTGTCCTTTCTGGCGGGCTCTGTGTGCACCCTGTCCGGTGCATAAAGGAGGCCTCTGCTGGTAATAGCTGCTCCCACCCAGGGCCAGTCACTCAGATGGGCTCCAGATGGCCCAAAGGATGCACATGGGCCACTCCCAACTTGACAAAGCAACCCTGCTGGAGGCTCTGGGCCCGGGAACCTCTCCGGCTGGCACAGCCCAGACCACTGTCACCCCAGTGCCAGACCCAAGGCCGCATGGTGAGCTGGGAAGGAGCCGAGCAATACACACAGACCGTCAGAGGAGCCTGGGGAGGGCGGATGGGTTAAGCAGCAGATTAATGCATCTCTACTCAGACCGAGGGAAGCAACGTGGGGAAGACAGGGTAGGGAGGGCGTCTGGCTTCTGCTGCGTCTCTCATCCTCAGGACAAACCAGGCAGCCAGGACTCTAACTAGAAGCTGAGCTTGGAGCCTCGGAGTGAATGAAGCATTTTGCATGATGAGGGGGTGGGGGGAGTCATGATGCCTAGGGTGGCAGCCTGTGGCACTTACGTCACTCATGAGCCCCTTGAACACCACTAGTTCAGCCTTGAGCCGCTCGATCTTCTCATTCATCTCCTCCTGGATGGCCTCGGCTTCCTGTGCTGCCTGCGGGTGGAGATGGGCAAGCTATAGAGGAATCCTGTGGGCAAGAAGGGGCTAGACATCTGGGTTTGGGGCTTTGGAAAGGGTGGCAGGACCTGTGTGTCGGCCTGGATTCTTGCTAAGCCCTCTGACTTTCCCTAACACTTTTCCAAGGATCATTAACAGCAGGGAAAAATCTATTCAATAAACCGGGAGAGATAGAGCCTTCCAGTACTTCAGAAACCCAGGTTGATCCAAGTAACATTCCTATTTAACTACCTCTGGTCTCAGAACCAGCCACGTCACCTGTGTAATCAAAGGTGAGCAACAGAAGCATGTGTAGATGTTTGCATGGAAAATATGAGAAGGCCACACACCAACTGATAAGCTGTACAGAGTAGAACTGCAGGCAATTTTTATTCTGTTTTGTTTTGGGTTTTTTTCATTTTTTTGTTTTGCTTTTGCATATCTGAATCTTCCAAATACCTGGTCATGAACATGCTAGGTTATGAAAGAAAAAAAAATTATCCTTGAGCTGGGAAGGTGGCTTAGTGGTAGAGTGCTTGCCAAGCATGTACAAAGCCCTAGGTTCGATTCCTCAGTACCACATACACAGAAAAAGTCAGAAGTGGCGCTGTGGCTCAAGTGTAGAGTGCTAGCCTTGAGCAAAAGAAGCTCAGGGAGTGCCCAGGCCTTCAGTTCAAGCCCCAGGTCTGGCAAAAAAAAAAAAAATCTTTTTCTCATCCTTTTCCTCCTACACATTGCTAATTATTGTTCTCTCCTTAAAGCTAAGTGTTTTAAATATCAGAAAGTAAATTTTCATACTGACTTTTTAAATTTGGTTTGGTGGTTCTGGGGATTGAACCCAGGGCTCTGCACAAGCTAAGCAAATGTTCTTCCACTGAGTTCCACTCTTATCTAATGCCCTTCCTTTGGTGCAGTGGCACTCTACCATGTAAGCCACAATTCCACTTCTAACATTTTGCTGGTTAATTGGAAATAAGAGTCTCACAGACCTTCCTGTCCCAACTGGCTTAAAACTGCAATCCTCAAGCTCTCAGCTTCCTGAGTAGCTAGGATTACAAGCATGAGCTACCAGTGCCCAGCTTAAAATTTTTTTGAATGGGCTTTTTCATGCTTCTTCATAGGGTTGCTACTCCATATCTCCCATTGACAGAGAAGAAAAGAGAATTCACAAAGTGAGGTTTGTTCAGTGCCCAACACAGGCAGGTGAGCAGCACACCCCCAAAGACAAAGCCACCACCATAGCAACAAGGAGACAACAAAGCCTCAGAGTTCACCATGGAGCCTGCTTGGGAAGCAGCCCACATGGTGACGCGCCCACCAGCTATCTCCAAGTATCAGTCACAACTTAGGAGACCTACAAGCTGAGGGCACAAGGGCTTAGAAACCTAGCCCAAGCCTCGGATGGGGAGGGAGGCTGAAGAGGAGGGTCATTGGCCCTGGGTCATCAGCAAGACCCAGGTTTCCCCGCTCCTATGCCCAAACTTTTCTGCTCCACTGTGCTGGACTATCCCTTGCCATTAAGTAGAAGAGATGGAAAGGATCTGTAGGCTCACAGAGGAGAGGCCAGGGCAGCAGAGGCTTTGGTCACATGGCCATCCCACATGTCTCTCCTGGACCTCTCAGGACCCCTGAGGGCGATCTTACCTCCTGCAGTGTATCCACCATGGTCTGAAGGTTCATACGCTTGGCAAGCTCCTCCTCCCACCTGTAAAAGCCAAGAAGGACAAGTGGTCAGAGAGTGGCCTCATGGTGCCAGTCCAGTGTTCAGTGTCCACCCAGGTTGGGGAGGGACTGAGCATGAGAAAATCCATCCTGCATGCCCTCCAGGAGCTCCCAGACAAGAGATGGTGGGAAAGGAAGGCATTGAATGGTGCCAACCATAACCAGGTGGTTGCTGGGTAAATTGGCTCACACCTGCAATCCTAGCTACTGAGGAAGCTGATATCTAAGGATCTCTGTTAGAAGCCAGCTCAGACAGACAAGTCCATAAGACTTTTTTGTTTGTTTTGTATGGTCAGTTGTAGGGCCTGAACTCTGGGCCTGGGCACTGTCCCTCAGCTCTTAAGCTCAAGGCTAGTACTCTACCACTTGAGCCACAGCACTACTTCTAGCTTTTTCTGCTTATGTGGTGCTGAGGAATCGAACCCAGGGCCTCATGCATGCAAGGCAAGCACCCTACCGCTGAGCCACTTTCCCAGCCCCCTCCATAAGACTTTTATCTCCAAGTAAACATAAAAAAGAATCCTACATAGCAATTGAGCTCAGAGATGTCAAATGTCTGGCCCCGAAAACCCATGGCTAGTCAGTAAGTGAAGCCCAAATTCAAACCCTGATCAGTTTAATTACACTAAAACAAAACAAATACAGCTCTCACTTCATTGGCTTTTATGATATGCCAGATCCTGTTCCTAGAGCATTCTGGATATCGTTTTATTCATGTATTGAAGAGGAACAGGAAAGGTCACAGGGGTGCACCAGGATGATGCACCCCCAGCATTATCTGCAGTGCATGAAGAAACAGCTCCCTGAGACTGGCTGGCTGACTGCCATGATGATAAAACCCTGACTCCCAGCATTGAGACATCTGTTCTACCAGACGTAAACTCAGCCCTCCTACAGTCAGTTCTATAGCAAAAGTGCTCCCATTATCCTACGATGCAGGTAAAGAAAGCAGGGCTCAGAGCCACACACTCATGGGAAGGGGAGGATACCCCTTTCCCCCCCTCCCACAGAGGAGGCTTCTGCCTGAGTGCTTAAAGACACCCCCACCCCTAGGCCAGGAACCTCCAAGCCTGAATGAAGGTCCTAAGTCTCTCCCAGCAGCAGCTCTTCCCTCCCCCATCCCAGGACAGACAACAGAGCTTCTGTCTTCCCTCAGTCCATGCTGCTGTCCCTACATGGCTGAAGCTCTGGAGGATGCTGCCGGCCAGCTAAAAATAGGCCAGAGGGGAGGAATGGAGGAAGAGTGGGTTACGTCACCAGCTTTTGGAAACAAGAGAAAACGGATACTGTTTGCACACAGAGAGGAAAATTCCTCCCCTCTCCCACACAAGACCAGTAGGCCCTAGCCGAGCTCCTGGAGGACAGGCACACAGGCCAGCTCACTTCAGTCTTTACCAGCCTGGCCCAAATCAACTGTGGATCCAGGGTACGGACATGAGGGGCAGGGGCTGAGGCTGAGGCCTCTGACAGCACTAGGGGAGTGGGAACGGGGGTGGGGGGCAGGGAATCTCAGGGCCCATGGGGCCAGTTTGTACAGAGAAGGAAACTGTGGCCCAGAGTGCACATATCATCTGCCCAAAATTGCTCAGTGTATCAGGGGCAGAGCTAAGCATTCAGCCTCAATGCGGGGGACAGGAATGCCAAGTAGGGAGAAGCTACCAGGCCATCTTCATCCCTCTTGGCAGTAGGGAGGGAGCACCCGGGGCCACCCAAAGGAGGGTAGGCCTTAGGCTGAATTACCTCCTAGAGACAGCAAGTTCCTCTGAGGAGGGGGAAGGAAGGAGATGACTTGGCTCCAAAGACTCTAAGCACGGTACAAGGGAGCATCTGAAGGCAAGGGAGCGTCTAAAAGTAGAGATGCCTGCAGCCTGGCCTCACTCCTGGGTCTCAGCAACAGCAGGAGCAGCTGAGCAGGGCACAGAGGGAAGAAGGATGACACAGACAGTTTCTTTCCCATTGGCCCCTGGAATGCCCCCCCCCCGCACCCTCTTTTGAGCAACCATCCAGTGCAAGTGGGGAGGGGGGTCATCCACAGACCCGTGCACAGCTGGGGAGAATGAGGCCCCCAACCAATTCAGGACCAGTAAGCTGGTATCAGGACCTCTACTCAGTAACAGCCACCTTTTGTCGGCAGATCTGGGCTCCACACGGGAGCTAGTCCTTATCCCCAGATCATCTACTTGAGTATGAATTATTATTCATACGCTAGTGTGAATTATTAACACTCTCAGGTAATGATTTTAAAAAAATCCAAATTCATTGTGCAGATGAGAGAGCTAGGGTCCAGTGAGGTAAAGCAACTTGTCTAACTCAGCTAGTAGGCTAGATTTGAGTTCCAGCTCAGCCCTAAAGTAGTGAGGGTAAAACTAACCTGCCTGGGAACTACCTGGCCATCTTTTCCAATTCAGCAGATCCACAGGAGGCAGACAGCTACTGGGTCGGGGTGTAGGGTTGGGGGCGGGGGGGGGGGGGGGGGGGAATGCTGACATTTTTTGTTGTTGTTGCGAGGCAGGGACTTGAACGCGGTAGCAGAGGATTTGCTCCTGGGCTGGCACTCTACTAATTGAGCCACACTTTCAACCCCAGCTGACAGCATTTTCAATGGCCAGGCTCTGGGGGGGCCACACAATTCATTACTTTCTCCTTCTTCTCCTCCTCCTCCTCCTCCTCCTCTTTTTCCTCTTCCTCCTCCTCCTCTCCTCCTGCATGGTGAACACACACACACACACACACACACACACACACACACACACACAATTTCCCCATGCTGCACACTGAGGATGAGTTTGCACAAATGATTTCTTTCCCAAACCAGGCTGGGTGGGCAGCTGGCTGGCTGCCTCCTGGAGGTGGAAGTCAGACCCCACAGGGGACAGCAGCTGGCTGCAGACTGAGCCTACCACCCTGACACACGGCCCGCCCAATGCATCAGGAAACCTGGCTTGGCCAACTCCAGTGTTGACAGTGCAGAAAATCTCTGTCCTTCAGCTGCCAGGCTGCCTGGGGTGAAGGGCCAGATGCACGATGTATCTGTTAGGTTGCCGCAGACACCCTGCTTTCGCTGCAACTCATTTCAGTCTCACTGAAAACTAGTCAAACGAATTGTTGGCTTTGACATTTCACACACCAGACACTACCTCTTCCCTAAAAGACAGGGTTCTGCAGGGAGGGGAGCCAGTTCAAAAAGGACAGAGCACAGGAAGGCACAAGCAGTCTGTCACTAATGCCACTGGAAGGGATGCTGATGGTCAGAGTTTTGGTGGATGTTGTGTATGTGTGTGCATGTGTGTATATGTCTGTGTGTGTGTGTGTGTGTGTGTGTGCGCGCGCGTGCACGCGCACTTGTACTGGAGCTTGAATTCAGAGCTTCTCACTCTTGCTTGGCTTTTTCCACTGAAGTCTGGTGTTCTATCACTTGAGCAACACCCCCACTTCTGGCTTTTTACTGGTTAATTAGAGATGAAAGGCTCATGGACTTTCCTGCCCAGGCCAATTCTAAACTGGGATCCTCAGACCTCACTCAGCCTTCTGAGGAGCTAGGATTATAGGCATGAGCTGCCCATGCCCAACTTTGGATGTTTCCTTTAAGCCTTTGCCCTCCCTACTTGCCAAAGTGGCAAACATCTTGCCCTCAGTCAACACTGCTAGGAAATAGTAATGCCTGGAATCAAACCTGTGTCTGGTCCAGTCCAAGTCCTGAGACGCCCACGGTGGAAAGGGTTGCTGTGACTGCAGCTGACCAAGGCTGGCTAGGGTCACCTTGGAGAGATGACCTTGGAGCATGACCTTCTGTTAAGCTTTCCTCAGCTGTCTACCCTGCTGCTGGATAGTTGGAACTTCTCCTCTTAAAGAGTGGATGAGAGAAGAGGGGGTACGTGCTGATTATTTTCTGGCGTGTTCATGTTAGGTGCCAGGTCGTGCTTCATAAAACATCAATTCAAGTCCCCTGAAGGAAGTCTCTATTTTGCAGGTGAGAGCACAGAGAGCCTAGGTAACTCTTCCCTTCCTCTTCCTCCACCTCTGTCTCCTGAAATTCTATCCCTTCTACCAGGCTTGTCTCAAATATCATCTCCTCCCTGAACCTGGTCTACCGCCAGTGTTTTCCCTCTTGGAGTAACAGGGGCTAGAAGCAGGATCTGCTCTCCCCCAGGGAGCCTGACCACTGTGTCCCACAGCACATGCTCTGGCCCAAAGAAGCCAGCCCTGACCAGTGTGACAGGGAAGTCACTACTATCTTCTCCCCACACCAGGGTCTGCTGACATCCACGCTGGGGCTTCTCAGATGCCCTGGGCCCCTGGGGTAGGATGGAGCAAGTGATGTCATACTTGGTTTTGGAAGGAAATGGGTGCAAAGGAGGAGCTAGGGCTAACGCTAGGGTCCAATTAGGCCAGCAGTGCATTAACTTTGTTCGAACTACCACTCCAGGCTGTATTCCCCAGACCTAAAGCTGGTGAGGCACTGAGTTGAAAACATTGATTGGACTGGATGGAAGAACGGATGGGCAGATCCAAGCAGGACTCATTTCCCTCCCACCGGCTCATTCCTCCAAGCCACGCTTTTCCCCAGCCAAGCCTCTCCCCTCCTAGCCTCCTCATCTTTGATTCCCTCCCTGAGAGATCAGGGAGCCAAATCCCCAGTACAACACTAGCTGTGTCCACTATCCTGAGAGAGACAGGCCAGGCCTGGGGAGGGTGAACCTGGACAGGAAGCAGGCAGGGAGAAGGACAGACCTCCCTCTCCCACAGCCCTAGGGGAGGTAGGGACAGCAGGACAATGGATGCCGGGAAAGGAAATGACAGCATCTCACTGAGTGTTGGGACCTGCCATCTTAACAGGCACACGTGGGAGGCCAGTGGCCAAGAGGGGGGAGGTGGCAGCCAGATGTGGTCTCTCCACATTCCTGAGGAGCTACTGCTGGGACCACGTGATGACAGATGAACGGGAAGCCTCAGATGAACGGGGTGCAGTTTCAAGGCCAGCCCCCACCCTGCCTCACCCAGCACCAGGGCCAGTGGCTCCCTTCCCCCATCAGTTCAAAGTGACACTCAGGCCCTGGAAAGGAGCTTCAGAGCAAAGCCAGTCTGAGGCGGAAACTGAGCTGAAGTCTCTGGTAGAGGGGCTGACTCATGGGGTTTTCACTTCCTGTGGTATTAGAGGAGGCTTTTTAGGAGATCGGATGTAGCCCTGGCAAATACTTAATACTGAGATTCAGGACAGTAGATACAGTTCAATTACTACCCGACCACTTTCCATCTGCGTGACCTTAGACTAGCCGATTACCCTCGCCAAAGGAAATTGTGTTTCCTATGGAGAGCAGCGGGGCACAGCTGGGCAGTGCGGATGGGCACGTCTGCGTGGTATCCCTTCCTGGGAATCAGAGCTCTGTGGAGATGGTGGGGTGAGTGGAGGGGCGGGCAGGGTGGGCAGGGGCTGCCAGACGGAGCCTTGGAAGGGACCTGTGGGCTGGCAGGTATCTTAAGCTTCCCGGCTGTCATTTCCGGTGGGGATGGGTTGGAATGTTCACTTAGAGGTGGGAGGCACCCTTCTGAGGATGGGCATGAGACTCCCAGTTGTAGCCTAACCCAGCATCTCAGGCTGGCTTCCACAGCCAGAGAAAGCAAAGGAGTGGCCTCAGGGGATGGGAGGGAGCCAAAGGAATGGTCCACACCTTGCTGGAGAAGGGCAGCAGCCGGCACACCCAGGCCAACTCACTCAGGTGATGAGAAACTAGCTCAGGTAAGGCTGGGCAAGAGCCATCAATGGAAAACTTCATTCTGGGCCAAGCGTGGGCCTGGCCTGGGGTGGAGGGCAGGTGGGGGCAGACAGCAGTTTCCTTTCTCAGTGTACGGCCCTGAGGCCCTGAGCTCCTCCTTGGCAGTAGGGGGAGGGGAGGGCGGGGAGGGGGAGGACAGTGCTGTGCTGGAAGCTGTGGCTCTGATCACAGAGGACTTTGCCTGGCTGGTGCTACCTACCCACAAGTGAACAGGAATGCTATACAGTACCCTCATGGGCACTGCCTTGGCCAGGGCCTCCCAGCACAGCATGTGCCCTTCTGCACTGGGGAAGGACCAGGAAGTCACAGAAAACCTAGAGCTCTACCAGCTCCCCACTTCCCTTTTGGGGAGCTCACCACTCTCAACTGAACTGATATCCTCATTCCCAACCACCCCCTTTCACATCAGAGCCCATGCAGACACAGAACTCAGATTTAAAAAAAAAAAGGGCCGTGGGAGGGGGCGGGGCTGGGACACAGACAGAAGCCACCACCGCCAACCAGGCAGCTAAGTGCTGAAACACTTCCTCTTCGCCTCCCAACTTCCTCCCACTCTAAGTGAACATTCCAACCCATCCCCACCGGAAATGACAGCCGGGAAGCTTAAGATACCTGCCAGCCCACAGGTCCCTTCCAAGGCTCCGTCTGGCAGCCCCTGCCCACCCTGCCTGCCTCTCCAGTCTACCACTCACCCCATCTCCACAGAGCTCTGATCCCCAGGAAGGGATACCACGCAGACATGCCCATCCGCACTGCCCAGCTGTGCTCCTCTGCTCTCCAAACGAAACACAAATTAAATGCCAACTGATCGTCTCCGCGGAGGAAGTATTAATTTAATGTGAACACTTAACCAGGGCAGCCGATTCCATTACGGGCAGGCGGCAAATGGCCTGGGCAGAGCAGTTCATGGGCTACAGCTGGCAATGAGGCTGCCGGAGGAGCCAGCAGACCACGCACGCTCCCCCGCCCCCCATACCAGCACACTGCCACCCACACAGAAGCAGCAGCTTCAAGGAGGTAGCTACGGTCTGTCAAGGCTTACAGGGAAGAAGCTCTGTGATCAGGCTCTGAGACCAGAGATACATTCCCAGTCCTGTGAATGATCTATGTCTCCATCCTGGGCCTCAGTCTCCCCATCTATAGCAGGATTTCTAAGAATCTTTTGGGACATCACATCTGCAGAGTTATGAGCCAACCCTGCCTGGAAGAGGTAATATCCCACATCATGAAGCCGCTGGTCCTCACCAACAGCACCCCCCAGGCCTCCTCTCCCTGGTCAACAAGCAGAGAACGGGGGCAACATGAACTGACTCATTCCGCCAACAGGTCCTGGCCACAGGCCACTCAGGTGCCTCCAATGTCCCAGTGACCACAAATACCCTTAGCCTGGAGCTGGGGATCTGGGCTCTCTGTGGGAAGAGGCCTTGCAATAACCAGGGAGGAGTGCATGACCAGCCTCTAACTGACCACCATAGCTGTGCTCATTATGTAAAGCAGCTGGCCACATGCACAAAGTCCTGTATCTACTGTCCCAGCTCATCTGGGTGGCCTTGGGCAAGTCTCTTCCCACCTCTCAAATCACTGTCCCTTTAGTGATACCATAAGGTCAGGGAATTCTCAGGGGCCCCCTGGCCAAGCTAGAAACCAGCTTTTGTGGTTCCTGGGCAAACACTGGCATGGACTACAAAGATGAGAACTACAGTGTCTCAATTCGAAAGCCAACCATCCATCCAAGAGGTCAAACCAGGGTATAAGGTACACAGAAAAGCAAGGGACCCTGGAGCCAGAGGGTCCTGTACTCAAATCCTAGCTATGCATACATACAGAGCTATGCAGCTCTGTGACCTCAGGTTTGTCACCTACCCTCTCTGGGCCTCATACTTACCATTCACCTCACAAAGGTTTTGGTTTGTTCATTTGTTTTGAGCTAGGACTTGAACTCAGGGCCTGGGTACGGTCCCTGAGCTGGTTCACTCAAGGCTAGCACACTACCATTTGAGTCTCAGCTCTATTTCCAACTTTCGGTAGTTGCCAGAGACTTTCCTGCCTGGGCTAGCTTTGAACCACAATCTTTAGGTGTCAGCCTCCTGAGTAGCTAGGATTACAAGCGCACCCAGGATTCACAGAGGTTTTGCAACTATTTCACGGGTGAAACACGTGAACAACAGCGCCTGGTGTGGCCTGAGGACAGTCGGGGTCTCATCCTCACCCTCATGGCCCACAGTGTCAGTCATACAGAAACTGATGGAGTGCCCAGGGAAGGCCGTCTGACCCCAGGGCACCATGCCACAAGGTGCATAGAGAATGGTGGTGATGACAAGCCAGTGCCACTCCTGGCTGGGAGACCAGAAGGACACTAAGATGGGACCACAAGGAAAAGAAGCCAGGTGCCAGTGCCACCAGCAAACATCTATTGCCTCCCTCCACAGCCCTAGATGGGCCCTGATAAATAATGGGCACTGTCCAGCACTTTGAGGTCCATCCCAGTGAGGGCCACTGTGGCAGGCGAGGTGCAGACGGGAGGACCTGGCCAGCCTGATGCCGCCACCCCTCAGGCACAAAGCAGTTCAGGGCATCCTTCTGGGCCAGCTGCTCGCCTGGTGGGCAAAGTGGAGACCACAGACGCCCAGATCACCTGTTCCAATGCCACGCTGAGGTTTCAGTTGTTTTATAGGCCAATTACCCAGTGTCCCTGTCTGCCCAGATTCCCAGGGTCAGTGAAAACAACCTTGGAGAAATGGCAGCTCCAGGACGCTCATTCATAATCCCATAATCCAGAATGGCACGCAGGGTAGCACCCTCTCTCAAGCGTCTCTGACCAGAAACCACACCCAAGCAGAGCCTGCCCCCACACCCCACACCATTCTGAGAAAGAAAGGGACTGAAGAGTCCCATGGTAAAAAGGAATCGGTGTCCCAAATTGCAGGGTACAGGGACAGTTCTGGAGTACCATTTCCAAATTCTGCTAGGCTTGAGGTCACACCTGTCCCCATCCTCCAGGGAGCCCTCCTGGGCTATGACACCCACCCTGGCATCTCAAAGTTTGGGTCCTACCTTCACTATGCATCCAGAGCACTATCAATTTCTATCTTCCCGCCTTTCCCAACAGCCCCCACTTACCCAGGAAAAGGGAAAGATGCATGTTGACTGTACAACACCTACTAGGCATCATTAAAGGCTCACCACCCCTAGTCTTCACAGCAGCTCCATGAGCCAGCATTTAGCATCCTGTGAGAACACAGAGGCTCAGACAAAAATGCTCAAGGTCAAACCCAAGTCTGAAGCCCTCTGGCCTCAGTGGTAAGACAGCACCTCTGCTCTATAAGCCCCTCCCCACCAGCCCTCTCCAGGGGCAAGTGGCTCAGAAAATGCCAGATCACATAGCCAGGGCCTGGTGCCCAAACCTCTGCACGCAAAGTCACGGTACTGACTTGGACAAGAGCCACACCGCGGGGGACATGCTTCACCCATGACCTTCACTTCTCAAGGCTTGCAAACCTGCGTGGAGAAAGGCCTGTGCCCACAGCCACCTCCACACTAAACCAGCTAGAGGCGGTTCAAGGGGAAGCCAAACCTATCAGCTTTGGAGTTGGGCAGAACCAGGTCCAAATCCCTACACTCTAGAGTATGTGCTTCTAGGCAGATCACTTCCTACCAGTCTCCTGGCCTCCCCTTGTGACCACCAGGAAGTGGGGATCGACAGGGGCCCCCAAATAAATGAAGGTTCTCGCCCCTTCCCAACTCTCCCTGACACTGACCAGCTCCTGTGTTCTGGGTCTCCATCTCTTCATCTGGAAATGCTGTCAGCCTCTTTGCAGTTCGGCAGGACTGGAACTCATGGGTGGATGGGGAGAGACTGCAGTTTATGTATCATCGGGTCTCTATCACTGTGGGATGGCGGAAGAGGCAGAAGCCCCCTGGGTACCATTGAGCCCCACCTTTAAGAAGGTGCTAATGGAAGTGCTGGGGCCATGAGCAGCTAGACAAAGCACTTGGGACTGGGCTCAGCTCCTAACAAATGCTCAATGATTTGTCACAGAACCAGCCATCCAGTAGGGTGGCAGCTCCACCGAGTAGACTGGCCAGGGCACTGGGCACCAGGCAGCATGGGGGTGCCAAACAAACTCCCTGCTGCTTTGGCAATACATGCACAAGAGAACGACATCTCCTCCCTGCCTCCCACTCAGCACCACATCCAACAAGAGAGGAAAAAGAGTCTCCAAGAGGGGGTGTGGAGCCTGGGGTGCAGCAGTGTAGAGCACCTGCCCCACAGCTCAGCTGGCTCCTGCTCACACTGCACCTTCCATGCCCAGGGAAGGGTGGGAGCCACTTCCCACATGCCCACAGGAGCCAAGTGCTGGGCTCAGAAGTGCTCCAAGACCTTCTGCCACTGAGAGGGGAGGTAAGTTCCAGGGCTCCTCCCAGATGGGGGTGTCTGGCTTCTCTAGTGCATCGGGGAGCCCTGGCTGGGCACTAGTGCCTGGGTCCCGGGCACAAAGAGGAGACGGAGGACCCTTGGGGGATCTGGAGATGAGGAGTCCTCTTAGCTGTGCCCAGGGGTGAAGGGGCCACACCTGAGTCACCCTTCCTCAGGCACCTGGGAACTGGGAGGGAGAAAAACACCAACAGCCCCTCACTGGGTGGCAAGGGGCAACTTGCCACTCTTGTCTCCTCTGTGTCTTTTTTTCTTAATTGTGGTAAAGTGTACATCCTTTGTCCCAATTTTACCATTTCCAGTGTACAGTTCGGCAGCATTTAATATATTCGTTGTTACACAACTATCACCACCATCCATCTTTGGTGGAAAAAAAAAATTTACCTTCCCAAACTATAAATACAAACTACCTATCCCCCACCCCCAGCTTTCCACTCTCTGTCCCTTGTGAACTGGCTATATTCTACTCTCTTATGAAAGTAGAATCACAGTATTTGTCCTTCTATGACTTGGTTTTGTTTCACATAGTGTCATGTCTTCAAGGTTCTCCCAGGTTGTGCCCTATGTCCTTACTCCTGTGATTTGGGCAGGTGTGTCCCCCAAAATGTGTGTGCTGGAAGCTTGGCTCTCAGGGTGGTAATGTGGGAGGTGGTGGGAGCTTTAAGAGGAGGGGCCTAATGGAGAGTTGGTGAGGTCACTGGGGGCAGCCCTTGCAAGGGCTTCGCAGAGACCCTGGATCAGTTCTCTAGGGTCGGCCTAGTCACTCCCCAAGCTGGCTTCCTGTGTGTCCTGCCTGAGATCCCCTGACTGCTCCATCCGTCCACTGCAACACAAGCAATAGGGCCTCTGCCACAGCCAGCATCCTGCTATTTGGACTTTCAGTCTCCAAAACCAAGAGCTAAGCAATTTTTTTTTCTTTTCTTTTTTCCTAAGTAAGTTTTCAGCTTGGAGGACTTTGTTTTAGGAACCGAAAACAAATGGATACACTTACCCTTGGTATCTTTTTAATTTTAAATGATGTCATATATACTTTAGCCTGAAGTCAAATCCACTTCAGTTCTAAGAAGACAAAAATACCTGCCCATTTTCCTGTAGTTTTAAATTGCAGGAACGTTTAACAATACTTACCCACCCCACCCCCTGAAATCAAGTGAGCCAAACAAAGAATTCAAAGCCTGCTGAGCCCTCCTGTAACCACTGACAAAAGCTGGAAGGCCTCCCAACTTTTCCTTGGGGGGATAAGTTTTGCTAGTGAGACTTAGGGAAAGTGGAAATGGGATTCCACCACACAGGTTCCAAGAGCATCTTCTCCACTTATCAATACGAGGCTGTGACCTCCTGAGCGGGGGAGACACAGGTGTTATGACATCACAGATGACGCATGTGGTGTGACATTACAGATGTGACATCATGGCTGTGATGGCCCCAGCCCCAGCAATGGAAACAATATCAGAAGGAATATCATGGATGACCCATTGGGCCAGAAACCCCCAAGTGCACTCCTGTGTCAAAGGGGCTTACTTGAAAAGGGCTTTTTCTGTAGCCAAAGTGCAGGTGGCTCAAACCCATGATCCTAGCTCATCAGAAAGCTAAAATCTAAGAACTTAAGTTTGAAGCCATCCCAGCAGATGGTACTTTTATGAAACACTCCTATTTCCAAATAACCAGCAAAAAGCCAGAAGTGAGACCTGGTTCATGTGGTAGAGCACCAGCTGTGAGCAAAAAAGCCAAGCAAGAGCATGAGGACCTGACTTTAATCCCCAGTAGCAGCAGCATAAAATAAAAGGCTCTTATGCCCTTCTAAAGTGTGGTATGTGACAGCAGCTGCCAGCATCTGGTCCAGTCTTCCTCTGCGCATACGCGCATGAGCACGCACGCACTTGCGCGCGTGTGCACACACACACAGACAAAGAAAAACAGGGGTCTCCCCCCCAGGCCCTACCACAACACTGGTCTGAGCCTCAGTTTCCCCAGGAGTCAAAATGCTGCCTCTCCAATAATACCGCCCTTCTTTGTGGGTGGCTCTCAGGCTTTCAGTTGGAGCCAGAGCAAGAGTAAGATCAAGCTCATCCAGCAAATGGCTCAATAGCTTTTCTCTGAGAGGTCTGAGGTCCCAGGCAGTAAGTGGTAAGCCCTGAAGCAAGCAGCCACAGGCCCGGTTCAACAAAGAAGAACCCACCCTCCCTCAGGAAACATAGAACAAAGCCTCACCTCACACCTCCAAGCTGTATCATCCCCAAGGCCTTACACGGGGTTCTCAGCCCTGAAGGGCCTTCCCCTCCACCACCACCCATTTCTCCCTCTCAATATCTAATACCTTCGACAGAAGCTAGCTTACACACCCACACCCTCTGGCCTCTTAGGACAAGGGGAAAGTGTACTACAGAGCCCCGTGGCAATAAGGGACCAGGCTTATTTGTTACCCTACTAAATGTATCCCACACAAGGTGTGACCCATCACAGCCAGGACTCTAGGGCTCAGCCCACCATAAATGTCCCTGGATAAAGTCCTGGCAAATGTCACTTCAAAGGTCTTCCCTGGGAGACGCAATCCAGAGCCAATAGATCCCTAAGACTCTACAAGCCTTGAACATGGCTTCTCTGCTCACTCCCGGGAGCCTCAGTTTCCCCAGACAACCTCCACACTAACTCCATTACTCTCCTCACTCCATCTGGAAGCCTGGGACTCCTTTCCCAGTGGACATGCACCTCTCGGCCTGCAGGGCTTCAGTTCTTGCCTCCCAAGTCTCTAGAGACCCAGGCAAAGGAGCAGGAGGATGCAGGTCGGTGTTCAGCAGGGTGTGGAGCCTCACTCAGGGATGTGTTTATAGCCTTGAGGGAAAACAGCAACTCCAGGCTATTTTGGAAAGCTAATGTGCACCTTGGGTTTCTCCTTTGTTTATTCCAAGTGACCGAGAGGCTGAACATGAGCACCAGGCAAGACTGTCACCAAGCCCCATCAAACCCAAGTCACTCACTCCAGCAGCCCCAGGATGGCCTTGAGGTACCAGTCCTCCTTCTCTGCAGCCTGACAAATGAGGGCATGACGGCCAAGCAGAGAGGCCAGACAAAAGTGGGATTCCCCCCTCTGGGTGTAGAGCAGGGCTTTGCAGCCTTGAGCAAGGCCTCTGTCTCTTACTCTACAAAATGGAGGTGGAGAGGACAGTGCTCCCACCTGAGTTAACAGAAGGTAGACAGCACCAAGTGACTCTGTAAGGGTGAAAGAAAAGGAAGAGCACAGAACACAGAGCCCCAGGATGTCCGAGGGCCACTGGGACACCCGGTCCATCCACAAATGAGAAGCCTGAGGCTCAGAGGGGTGATAGAAGAGCACAATATCACACAGAAACCTGGGATCCTCTGTGCTTTCTGCAGGGCTGTTGACAGAGGGAGCAAGACATTCCCGAGTAACTCAGGGAGGACCCCAGGACCTGCCAATTATGCGTGGGGTGTGTGCAACCAGGGATGGTTGTGGGGGGAATGCCTGTAAGTATGCTCCGGTAATTGTCCTAACTGGCAGGGAAGGGGCAGGCTCTAGGCACAGCCGGACAGGTAATTAGACTGCAACGGCCCATGCCAAGCGAGGGATTAGTGACTAAATATGGCTCAAGGGATGATTGCTTTCTCTTCTTTGCTTTTTTTTCCCTTCATTTTTGGCTGTTGTCATTCCTTGTGTATGTGGTACGTGGGGACTGAACTCAGGGCCTTGCACTTACTTGCTAGGAAGACTCTACCATGTAAGCCACACCTCTGCTCTAGTGGCTTTAGTTATTCTTTTAAGTAGGGTCTCATGTTTTTGCACAGACCTGGCCTGTCTGATGTCAGACAAAGCTGGGATGGCTGTCCCACCCATCTGCCTGTTGGGAAGGCTGACAGAGCGGCCAGGCCCTGAGCTTGGCTTGGAAATGCCCCTCCTCCACTGGGGCTTTGTCCTCTGGCTTCCTTCTCCTCCATGTAGGAACTGGGCTGCTGTCTGGTACCTGGAGTTCCCAATGGCCTAGCACATAGTAGGCCCTCAAATCGTATTTACCAGATAAAGTTGTGAGCGGGAGCCATGGTGCGAGTCCTGCTCCACCTGCACTGTGTGTGGCCCCACACTGGGTTTGCCATGTGACCCCGGGCCTGTCCCTCGACCATCTGGGCCCACCTGCTCAAGGAAGCTCAGGGAGATGCTGCGGGCCAGCCATGCCAAGGACCCTTTCCTAAGTGGGCCCTTTCCTAAGTGCCCCAGCCTCATAGAGACAGAGGCCCCCAACAGCAGCAGGCAGGGCTCCCTCTGGTGACTTTGCCTTGAGCAGATAGGACACAGATGGTGTGGTTGGCCGAGGGGCCCAGACACCAGCTGGGAAAGCAGCCACAGCAGGCAGAACTACTTAACCCTTTCCTGTCCCAGCCCCAGGAGTGGTGTTCTCCAGGCAGCTTCCTTCCTGATGTACCCAGGCCCCCACCTGTGGAGGTGACGGCCTCCCTACAAGGTTACAAGGAAACTCAGGATAGCTGGGATCAGAGGGTGTGTCACAGCATGGCCCCAAGGGTAGCTGTGGAGCACCAGGAATCTGCCAAGCCAGCGATGCCAGCCTGTGAGGGCACCCACCCCCACCCTGTAGAGCTTCATGGTCCTGACAGCTTTACTTCAGGGATGGCTGTAAGGGACAGTTGTTGGGACAGGGCCCACCAATCACTGTTACGGAGCTGGAAAGCCTAGGCCCTGTTCAAACAAGGGACCATCAACTCTGCCAGGCTGGCTAGACAACAGTAGCCACGTACTTTAACCTCTCTGAGCCTCAGTTTCCTCATCAGGAAGGGTGGGCCTGGGCTCCAGTGCCACTCCTTCAGAGGATTCCATGGAGAAGGGCTGGGCCTTCCTCCCAGGAACCTGCAGGCTTGGAGGGCCAGGCAGTTCCTGCCTACGGGGCATGTCCCAGCACCCACGTATCTGCTGCCTCCTCCAGAGGGTGACAACAGGGGCTTTAGATAGGAAGAAGGTCTGCTGCTGAGCTTGGGTGTGGGCAGGGGGAGTGCAGCTTAGAGTACTACCTACCAGCTGATGCCCACTCTACCCACCTCCTGGCTCTGTGGAAAGCCACACAAGAGGTAAGACAGCAGTCAGGACTACGGCCTGAATACAAGGTAGCACTTCTCACTGGGACTGGCTGGAAAAGGATGCCAGGGGCACGCCCAGGGGCAAGCCCCAGGCAAAATGATCATCAAGGACTTGCATGGTCCCAGTCCCACAGTGTGAGAGACCCAGGGGACAGCAGGTTAGTGCCCAGCAAGGAAAAGCCAGCCTCACGCAAGAGTGACGTTTCAGAGCAGAGTACAGCCAAGCTTAGCTCCAGCCAGAGCTGCATGCACCTGGGTGTGTCTTGGAGTAGAGGCTGTGGGGGGTTGAGAACACATGAAACCAGCTGTGGAAGGAAGGGCTGGGTGACAGGAACAGGAGGGCTGCGGTTACCGCAGAGAGACCAGAACAGGGGATGCCGACGTGAGTCTCAGCTCCGCCACCAACTTGTTGTATAAACCTTGGGCAAGTCAGTGCCCCTCTTCTGAAAAGAGAGAAATGAAACAATCTCTTAAGGACTCTTCTAGCTCTGGACTGACAGTCGTTTGGAAAGCTTCCTAGGCAGCACTAAAACTCCCATTGTATGTAGCATCATCACCAAAAGTCCCAGCATACAGCTTGAGCACAAAGGGCCTGGAAAATGATGAAGAAATGAATGGATGGATGGATGACGAATGAATGAATGAAAGATCATGTAGTACAATCTTAAAAAAAAAAAAATAAAGATCCTAAGTGTCCCCTAGGATGACACCTTACACCTGCCCTCAAGAGCTTCCTGCAATCACTTACCAGTGAGTACCAACCCTCCAGTGCCCAGTGCCCCTCTAACGTGTGCATACACACACACACACACACACACACAAAACACACACACACACACACACACACACCACATGCTCCAGGCACTGTGACTCAACTCTGAATCCTGAGAAGAGAAATTAAACCATACCTCTCCCAAAGCCCCAGAGCCCATCTGCTCCAACCTTACCCTCAGGGGGTCCCGGCTTCCCAAAGCTGAGTGTGAGATGTGGCTCCTGGATGCTGATGCTGGAAGCCAAAGAGACCTGAATATGCATGCCAGCCCTGCTACTCTCTGCCTATGACTAACGCCAAGCGGTTTCACCTTCTGAGGCTCAGTCTTCTCATCTGGACAGTGGGTGAAACCACAACCATCTTCCAGGAGTGTGGTGAGGCTTGAGAGAATGTGTCTACACAGCTTAGAGCTTAGACACAGCGCCAGACCTGTGCAAGGGTTGCTCTTGGCTCAGGAGAGACTCCAAGCAGGAAGCTTAGGGCCCTGCTGTCCCGCCCACCTGGTTTCCCACCAGGGTTTCATCACCAGGGGTGATGGGCCTGATCTTAGATCTGCAGAAGGTACAAAGCAGCCTTTGTCTCACCTAGGAAACCCTAAACCACTGACATCAGCCCTGGAAAACACTGCCAAGCCAGCCTTCACCTCTGCCAATGTCTGGGAGGAGGGTATCACCCACAAGACCTAAAAGAGCCCTTATGTCCATGAGCTCCAAGAGTCCTCTGCCTGTCACCCTGGGGCCCTGAGGGCAGACAGCTACCTGGCAGCCTTCAAACCCTGCCTTCCAACTCCTACATCTCAGGCCCAGGGCAAGGGCCAGGCGCATAAGCCCATTTCTCAGCCTGGCAGAGTGAGCCCAAAGGCAAACTGTCAGATGTGTTCAAATCCCAGCCTGCCCTGCAAACCAGTAGCAGGACCACTTGAGGCAGCTTCCACAGCCACCCAGAACATTCCACGACCTGCAGAGAGACAGAGGATGGAGACACACACACCCCTACCTCCTGCCTACCTGGAAACCACAGGCTCCAGGGGACACTGTGCCTTTCCTGTCACCTCACACTGACAGATGTGACCTCCTCCTTGCTGGCCAGGAGTTGGCCTTGCTGGGGAGAGGATGTATCAAAACACAAAAGGCCAGCCTGCCCCTGGGGAAGGGGAGGAAGTTGGCAGTCCTCATAGTATAGGAGACTGAAGAGAGCCAGGTTGGGTGGGGAGGGCAGAATGGGGAAACAGGGACACTTGGTACTCGGCCCATGTCATCTCATTGAATTCTCATGACAACGTACCAGCTAAGGTCATCAAACCCACTTTACAGATGAGGAAACTGAGGGTGGGACCCTGACTACTCTCCCACTAGGTGAGAGTCCAGCCCCGGGCCAGCAGTGGATACCTGTGAAGAGAAGTACAGCAGGTGCTTTGATGCTGATTATCGCTATTATTTAATGATGATTATTGCCGCTACTGCACTAGCACAGATTAGTGCACAAGGCTAGGTTTCATTGTGAGAGTTCCACACAAGTATACAATGTATCCAGATCAAACCCACCCCCCTATCACACTCAGCTTCTTAAAACAATTTCAACAGGTTTTATTGTAGCTATTGTTTTTTAAAGCTTTAATTGTGCCTCAGGAAGAAACAGCCTATAAATCCGAGGCCCCTTGACCTTGAAGCGAGGCAGCTGATGCCAGCTCTGCCAGTAGCAGCCTGCCCTGCTTGGCCTTCAGCTGCCCCAGGTCAGATAAATCCTAACATTTTCTTTTTTTTCTTTTTTGTTTTTTGGTTTTTTTTCTTTTTTTCTTTTTTTGTCCGGTCGTGGGGCCTGACCTCTGGGCCTGGGCACTGTCCCTCAGCTCTTCAGCTCAAGGCTAGTGCTCTACCCCTTGAGCTACAGCGCCACTTCCGACTTTTTTCTTTTTGCTTATGTGGTGCTGAGGAATCAAACCCAGGGCCTCAGGCATGCAAGGCAAGCGCTCTACCACTGAGCCACCTTCCCAGCCAATCCTAACATTTTCGATGTTCATGTTTGCTTTAAAGTCAGGTCTAAAACTGATTGCTATGTAATAGTAAGATATTGCATGTAAAGGCACATGCTGGAACTGGTGGCTCACGTCTATAATCCTAACTACACTCAAAGACTGAGATCTGAGGGTCAAGGTTCAAAGCCAGCACTGTACAGAAAAGTCTATGAGACTTTTTACTTTCAATTAACCTGCAAAAAGCAGAAGTGGAGATGTGGCTCAAGTGGTAAGAGTGTTAGCCTTGAGCAAAAATGCCAAGTAAGAGCACAAGGACCTAAGTTCCAATACTGGAACCAAAAAAAAAGACACATGCAAATCCCAAAGTGCTATCTGTTGGCCCATATCCTCTGCCCATCTGACACTAGAGTAATGGCTTTGCCTGGAAGCAGGGAACTACATTAATGACCCAGGAAAGTACCGTAGGCACCTTAGTCTTAGGGAGTAAAAGGAAGTCTCAGGGGTGAGGAGTATACACACCTCTTTCCACCTGCATCTGATCCCAAGACCTGGACCTGAGAGCCCTAATTAGCCAGCAGTGACCTCTATCTAGGACCTGATAGGCAGAATCCTCTGTTTCCCCCCACCATGAGGGCAAGACCCCAGTCCATACCACAGAAAAAGGAACTGGGGAGCCAGAGGCAGGGTCCTGGCCTTGAGGGTTCCCAATTCTCAGTATATACAGACACAGACACACACACAGAAACACACAGACACACACACAGATGGACACACTCACACACACACACACACACACACACACACACACACATACTGGTTCACTAAGCCCCAGCAGTAATGACCACCCACCAGGGTATTGCATCTGGCTGAGACAAGGACCATGGAGAGAAGGAGCCAGCTATAAAGAGGAGAGGGCAGAATCAGGTATACTGTTACCTGCCTGTAGCCTCAGCCCCTTGAGAAGACAGAGGCTGGAGGACCTAAAAAAAACCAGTGACTGTGGTTAGCTCAGTGGTACAGTGTTTGCCTAGCAGGCTCAAAGCCCTGAGTTCCAGCTCTAGCACTGAAGGAAAACAAAACAAAAAGCAATAAAGACTAGAGAGATTAGATGAGAACAAAAAAGAAAAGAGGGATTAGAGAAAGAATGAGAGGCAGCAAAACAGAACATGAGAGCCTGGGAGGAGGGAGAGAGAACAGAAGAAGAATTAGAAAGAGACCTGGACAAGTGCTAGCTGGGTCCACCCCATAGCAGAGCCCAGGGCCAGCGGCAGCCTGCGCCCCAGCCTCTGCCGCCTCCACTGCTACTCTGTCTGGATCTTTGAAATGCAACCCCGTGGCACACCTTCTGGGAAGCTTTCCTGACTAGCCACATACTGCTTTTGGTGTTTTCTGGAATCCTGGCATGTGTGACGCCTCAAAGTCTCACCAGGATCCCACCCAGAGATCCAGGACTATCTGGTCCTGACTTTGCAACAAGCTACTCCTCCCCCATCCCTCATCCCTGCCTTCCACGCCTACAGTGGGCCAGAGCAGACAAGGGTTCCCAACAGGCCCTGGGATGATGCACTGACTCTGCCCAGAGAGAAGCCGGTCTGCCAGGGAATTTCACAAGGTCCACTTAGACGGGCAGCTCTTCCCTTCCCCCAAAAGGCCAACAGAAGGCAGCAAGCCAAGAACTGCCTTAAATAACCCGAGTAATAAAAATGGCCAATTAAGAGGACAGACAGCAACATGTCCAGTGCAGGGGGCTTCTCATCCAGAAGCAGCTGGGCAGGGGCTGCACAAACCTGCACAGCCCAAAGTCACAGACAGACACACAGTGAGAAAGCTGAGTACACATCTGCCCCTCCCCCCACCCCGCCCCCCAGCCCCATCCTGCTCAGAGACAGCCCTGCCCAGCACAGCCACATGGTCCAAGCCCTCCAACGCCATTCCATGCCCACCCTGCTCTCCTCCAGAAGCCCCAGCCCTCTCCAGAGCAGCTGCTGGGACCTGGACACCACCATCTCATTGCTCCTCATGCAATTCAATATGATGCACCCTCTACACCCCCACCCCCACACACACCCCAATCCCCGCTGCTCAGATTCATGACACGGAGGAGGCTCAGGTCTCAGCCCATAAGCAGTGGAAACTGCCTGCAGCTGCCTCTCCCCCCAGCATCTGAAGTCTGCACACATGCTTTGCTCCAGGCTGCCGCACTTAGAAGCTTTCTGTCCAACAACCCATGCCAGCTGCCCTCAGGGTCCAGGAGAAGAAACAGCCCCTCCCTTATGAACAAAGCATTCTGTGCAGCTTAGAGCTTGGAACAGTTGCATTAAAAGTTGAGAGAGGAAACAGCCATGTAAGCGGGGTCTGGGGCTTCTGATGACCCCATGCTCCCCAGTTTACAAAGCACATTCCAGGTATCTCTAAGATGGTCTTCAAAGGGCCACGGGAGCCCAGGCGACTCTCAAGAAGGCTCAGAGCCCCAGGAGCTGCTGAACACGAGGACACAGCTGCAAATCTCTACTGGCGGTTTGCAGGCTGTGTTTCCAGCCCAGTTTCCTCAGTGTCTGCCTGGCTTAATTTCAGCATCTCTAAAATCCACTAGGAGCCAGGCACTGGTGGCTCACACCTGTAATCCTAGCTATTCAGGAAGCTGAGATCTAAAGATCATGGTTTGAAGCCAGCCTGGGCAGACAAAGCTGCGAAACTCTTATCTCCAATCCATCAGTAAGAAGGAGAAAGTGGAGATGTGGCTCAAATGGTAGAGCACCAGCCTGGAATGAAAAAGCCAAGCAAGAACATGAGGCCCTGAGTTCAAACCCTAGTACCAGCACCAAATAAAATAATAAATCATATGAACATATAAACATCAAGAAGTAGAAGCATGTTTTGGGAGGAAGGAAGGGTGAGGAAATGCAGTCATATATTCAATGTATATTATGTAAAAATCAAACCTGAGATAGGGATGGGAAGGGAAAAATAGGGGAGAATAATGGAAGGAGCAATATTGATCAAGAAGCATTGTACTCATAACCTGATTTCTAAATTGTAATATCTTTGTATAACTACCTGATTAAAAAAAAAGTTTAATGCAATAAAGCTAAGCACTAAGTGGCTCATGCCTGTAATCCTACCTACTCAGGAGGCTAAGATCTAAAAGCATGGTTTGAAGCCAGCCTGGGTAGCAAAGTCCCAAAGACTCTTATTTCCAGCTAACCACCAAAAAAGCCAGAAATGGAACTGTGGCTCAAGTGGTAGAGTGCTAACCTTGAGCAAAAAAGCTCAGGGACAGCACCCAGGTCCCGAGTTTAAGCCCCAGGACTGGCACTGGCATGCATACATGCGCACACATGCGCGGGCGTGTGTGCACACACACCCACACCCCCCCCACACACACACACAAAGTGCATAAAATAGATTAACGATACTACCCAATCACAGGGTGGTTCCATGAAGTCAGTGTATGTAAACTGCTTTGTAAACTGCTTTGAATGGGCTTGGCAAGGGATAAATGCTATGTAAATGCTTGAGAAATTAACTAATAAAGGTTTATTGGGCTCCTGCTATGCACAGGCATGTCTGAGCAGGTACCTGTCATGTGGCATTGTCACATGATACTGCCACATGGCATAACCCACTTCCCTGTGTCAGAGACTCAGCTCTGAGGGCCTGGGCTGGTGTCTGCTTCCCCTGGTAGCCGGCACAGGGCCTGGGACATGATGGGTACTCAATTGTGAGCTCAGAACTTACAGTCAGACCTCATACCCAGCAGGCTCAACTTCCCCAGCAAGAAGCACAAAATGACTGTGACAAGTTCCCTGTGTTCTGGCAAAGGTCACAACATTGACTGAAAGCAAGAGTCAGGCAGTCCCCAGGCCCAGGCAGAGGCCAGCTGCCAGCCTGCCCAAGAATACAGTGTCCTCTCCTGCATGGACCAGTGGATGAGTAGTTCTAGCCACTGCCCTGGGGAAACTTGGGCTGGGAGGGAAAAAAAGGGGCATTAATTTAGAGTCTGGAACTCACAGCCAGCGTGGCTTGCTGCATACCTGGGGCCAAGTTTCTTCTCTGAGCATGACTCCCAGCCTGCATTGCTGCAGGGCTGGCACGAGAACACACAGAAAGTCCCGTGTATTTCCCGCCCCATACAGGGTGTCACCTTCATCTTCTTGAGCTCCTCGCCACCCAAGGTCCCCCATTAATTATGATCCTCTCTAAAAGTAGGAGTTTGCACAGGCCTGTAGGGTGGCTCAGGGGCCTCATCTGCCTGCTGTTGCCCGTGATTCATTTGCTTGTCAAGAAATAATTACCATAAAGTGACAGCAGGAAATCTCCTGACGCAGCGCCACCCCCTCCTCTGCCACCCACCGCGGCAACGTTATGACAGGTGCCAGGAGACCCCACTCCTGGGCCCCCTCTCACCTGAGGAGAGTGACAAACTGAGGTGGGAGGCTTTAAATGGCCCTCATCCAATCCAGACTACTCCGGTCCCACTCACAGAGACCACACAAGTCTTCGGAGGTGCTGGGCAAGGCCACCTCCCCATTGTGCCCATTCGCAGGGGGCAGAAAGAACAAAGCTCTGGCTCCCCACAGGCATGTCAAGGATGGAATTCCACAGGGCTTCAGTGGACCCTGTGGCCAGGCTTACCACTAGATGAGTGACCGCTGCCCTGTTCTTGCACCAGTGACAGGATGAGAAGCCCATCCTGCCCAGGAAGTAGGTATCAGTGCATGGAATGGGTAGAGGCCAAACAGAGACCCAGACCCACTCATATCAGCCCCTGAAGTTCCCAGGCTGGTCCAGAAGTTGCCATGGCAAAAGAAGTGGACCTCCTGCTCCAGATCCAACCAGCACCCAGAGCTGGCTCAGCACGCGTGCGTGCGTGTGCACACACACACACACACACACACACACACACACACCCCTACAAAGTCTTTCATGTAATTCTTACCCACATGTATTATTACCTACTGTGCCATATGAGCCCAGTGACTCCTCTCCCCGTGCTCAGCATCCCTATTTCACTGAGACAGAATCTGGGAGAAGACTAGCCCAGCCCAAGCTCTCTCAGCTTTTCACTCCTGAACTGGGCCTGCACATCCCACACCAGGGATTGGGGTGTTGATTCATATTTCACCCAATTAATGTGTGGGGACAGATGCCTGAGTCTTCTGATTCCAAGTGCAGACCTTCCTCTCTCTAAGCAGGGTCAGATCCCTAGATGCTCAGTCTGCATCATCTGACCCCTTTGCCTCTGGGTGCCCGTAGCATGCAGTAGCCAGACCTGTAGCCCTCCCTCATAACACAAATATTTACTCAGCAATGTGGACTCTGGATGGTCAGGCTGGACTCCTGGAGCACCAGAAGAAAGAAGGGGGCCGCTCCCACAGAGCTGACAGTGGAGGGGAGCAGACATACCCCAGGCAATTCTGACTCAGTGGGTTGAGGAGGGTGGTTGTTGTTGTTGTTTTAATGTGGGAGCAAGTGGGTTTTCAAGACACTTATGAAGTAAAGTCAGAAAAGAGACCCACAGTCGAAATCCAGGGCTCAGAGAAACCTGAGGCCTGCCCCTGGCCTCAGCCATCCATGACACAGAACACCTATGGAACGCCAGCCCAGACTCATCTCCCCAGTACAATCAAAATCAAGACAGCAAATGGGAAGTGCAAGGCTCCAGGATCCCCGGATCTGTGGCAGGGCTAAAATCAATTCTTCTGGAAGGCAATGCATCTCACAGCAGCAAAGATCTATCCTTCCGTGTCCTTCAAATAGCAACATGACATGGATGGGAGGGTTCGAGAGAGCCTGGGTATGTATGTGTCTATGTGTGTAAGTGTGTGTGAGTGTGCACGCATGTGTGAGTGCACATGCTGGGGGAGGGCTGTGCATCTGCTGGGCCACAGAGAAAGCCTCGCCTCACATTCCTCTAAGAAGGAATCTTCCGAGTCAGCTGTCTCCCTCCTTCCTTTGCTTTTCTAGGACCACACTCTCTGCCCTCCTCCTGTCCCCCTTCTCCCCCCACCTCCGCCCCTAGCTTGAGGCTCTAAGTATCCTCCCTAAATTTGTCCCCAGCCATGAAACTCAGTAACCCAGTCTTCCAGTGAACCAAGGACCTGGGTGGTGGGGGCTGGTGTGTTCCTTCTAAAGGAGGTTAGGACAAAGGGCTGGGAGAAGGCAAGATTTCCGGAGGCACAAATCACTGCTAGAGTGGACCAAAGCCCTTCTGAGATTCAGGACAAAGAGGCAGCCCTGCCTCCCTCGGCCCCAGCACCATCTCTGGTGCCTTCCCTAGGACCGAGAGCCGTGATGTGTCCTGAAATGGATTTGTTGGGCAGCCAGGGCTGTGCCCGGAAGTCCTCGTAAATTAAAGGAAAAGATTTGTGGAGGGAAGAGGGGTGGACATCTGGGGAGCCTATCAAGCCAGGGGGACCTTAACACAGGGGCTATTTATTCCTTCTCAGCCCAGGGAGCCACATCAGTATCCTTCCTTCTGTACACAAGAGGAAATGGTAGCTCAGGCTGCTCAGAGAAGCTAAGCAATTTGTCTACAGTCACACAGAAAGTAGCAGGACCAGGATTTGAACCTTTTCCACCTTCCCAAGCTGCCTCAGAATAACACAAAACAAAACAAAACAAAAGCAAAAAAAAAACTCTCATCAGTAAGAGCTTTAGGAAGAACTAAAGTGTTGATGGAAGTCACAGAGAGGGGAAAGCCTTTTGACAGCTTTCTGGGGTAGTCTTAAGGCCATGGGGCACTCAAAGGCCAGCGCCCACCTGCTAGAGGGCCTCCTGGGGCTCCAGCTTACCCACTCCCCACCCCTTTTGGGACACCTCCATTCTAGCTGTCAGCCCAGCCCTTTCCGGCTCACAGTCAGAAATAGCTGTGACAAAAGTCCCACACATCCCAGAAAGGGGCTTTTAAAATATATATATACTTAAAACAGAGGCAAAGGAGGAAGGTCTATTTAAGGCCTCAGTGGATACAGATGGTATAGGCATTGTGTGGGGCAATAAGGAGAGCTCTGAAAGGCAGGTAAAGGGCTTCCAGCTGTGCTGGGTGCATAAGCCTGCTCTGGGCCTGTTTCTCCATCTTTATAATGAAAACACACAGCTGAGTCAGCAAATTCTCTCTCTCTCTCTCTCTCTCTCTCTCTCTCTCTCTCTCTCTCTCTCTTTCTCTTTCTCTTTCTTTGTTTCTTTCTTTCTTTCCCTTTAACAGCAGAATCCTGTTTTCTTTTTTTTTTAATTGTGAAAATACTGTACAGAGGGGTTACAATTACATGGGCAAGATAATGAGTACATTTCTTATCAAGCATTGTAGCCTCCTCCTTTGTTTCCCCTTCCCATCCCATCCTCCCCCGGCCCCCCTCCCAACCCTCCTCCCCCTCTCACTGGACCCATTGCAACAAAGAGACATACAAGTCGTATGTCGAAAACAGAATCCTGTTTTCAAAGTGAATCTTTCTCAGGCCATCACTGGGAAGTCGGATGGAAATGCAAACCTCAAGTATTCAGCTTCCCACTGTCCCCAGGATTGTCCCAAGGCATCTTGCTTATGGGTTCGAGGGCTCTGAAGGACCCACTTGAAAACTACCAGGCCAAATGATCCTGTAAGTGTTCTAGCCTCCCAAAGGACCCTGGCAGCACCCTGAGCAACAAGGACAGCCTAGTCAGGAGCCTCACAAGGGGAACAAAGCCAGCCAACTCCAAAGCCCATTGGGCCTGGAAACAAAGCAGGGTACAGGGGCTGTGGACCAGGACCAATATCTCCCACCAAACTGTGACAACTTCCCCCACTGCCAGGCTAGATGGACCTGTTTCTTGACAAGCTCAAAGCTGTCCTGCTTCCTCTGCTAGCCAATGAAGACAGAAGAAACCATTGAAACAGCTTAGCCTGGGGATGGCCTAGGCAACAGCACTGCCCGTGTCCCAAGCATGGACCCATTACACAAGGCAGAGAGGCAGGAGAAAGACAAGGATATGCCCAGAACATGGCATCTCAGGAGATAAATAGATCAGTTGTGAGCCACAGGCCTGAACCACTGAGCAAGCTAAAGGGAGCACTCAAAGGAGCCCCCTTGATATAAAAGTGGAGGCCCAGGGGCCCAGAGAAGGAAGCACAATATATAATGTGACACAATATATAATGACAGAGCCCTGGAAGGCAACTCAGAGAACTTTCCATCTGTTTATAGAGGCTAACTTCAGCAGTGATTTCCCAGGGAAAAGCCCCTGGCTTGCAAACTCAGATGGAATAGTTAGTGGCAATGGGTGGTGACAAAGCAAAGTGTTTGTTTTGGTTTCCAAATCAACACTTGACAACCTTGTCCTCCTTATAGTTTCAGTGACCACATCTCCCACGTGGTAAAGAGCTGGTTGAGCCGAGAAGGAAGTCAATGAATAGTGAGCAGGGCCAGGGCTAGAGCACTGAAATCAAGAGCTCTAGTTAGGGCTGGCGTTTGCAAGGCACAGTTCATGGGCTACTGGTGGATGGCAACTAGATGATGTGCAGTGGTACATGGTCTAAGTTTTCAATCCAGTGGTTTCATAGGTGAGTGGATAAACAAAGTATGATCCATCCATCCAGTAGAATTTTATTCAGCAATGAAAGAGAACATCTCATACATACAGTAACATAGATGAGCCACCAAACATTATCCAAACCAGACACAAAAGACTATTCATATTGTGTGATTTCATTTATATACAACATCCAGGAAAGGCAAATCAATAGAAATATAGAACAAATCACCAGTTACTTGGGGTGGGGCAGAGCAATGCTGGAAATTGAACCAAGACTCATGTGTGCTAGGTAAATGCTCTGCCACTGAGCTACAGTCCCAGCCCAAACTCAGAAGTGGGGGGGGGAGGAAGGAGGGAGGGAGATAGCCATAACCTGCCTATATTAGGCCTCTCTAGTTCACTGCCTTTTCTGAGCTTATGTACTTCTAGGTAGTGAATTATTTACTATGATTATTTCTCACTGAATTTCAAGTCTGGGAAGACCACTGGAATTTATGCAGCCTAGGGATTTTTTTTAACTTTTTAAAAAAGTTGACTGTATGTCCATCCTCCTCTGAAAGAAAATGCTATGAGAAGCTCTATATACCAACCAATAAAAACAAAATGTTATGTGTATAAATTCATATTGCAGATTCAAATACTTAACAGTGGCCTATTCTAAATCTGATCAATATGATTGATGAGACTATTTCGATGCATTAACACTGAGCCTAGAGACTGGGGATGACAATTCCACATGCAGTTTAAATCCATCTCCAGTTTTGTCTACATAGCATAAAAAAGATTGTGTGGCGGTTGGGTGGGTGCTGGAATGAACTTTTATCACTCCAACCCTCTCTAGTCTGCTCTGTGGGAGGATTAAGAAGATAAAGGCAAGTACCAGAGGCTCACTGCTGTAATCTTAGCCAATAAAGAGGCTGAGGTCTGAGGAGGTTCAAAGCTAGCCTGGGGGGACAAACCTGAGAGAATTTCATCTCTAATTAACCTCCAAAAAGATGGAAGTGTAGCTATGGCTCCAAGAGGTAAGATGCCAGCTGTGAGCGAAAAAGCGAAGGGACAGCACTGAGGCCCTGAGTTCAAATGTGCATGCAGGCACACACGCACGAACACACACACACACACACACACACACACACACACACACACACACACACACACACACACACACACGGAGGGACTCGGGCCCAGCTTCCAGGGCACAGTTTAGGGAATGACAAGGATGTCCTGCTCAGTGCAAAGCTGTGGTTCCAAATGCAAGTGGCCAGGAACAGGAATTGTTTCAAGCAGCTAGCTTAGTAATATGGGAATCCTCTTCAAATAGAAGAGGAGAGAGATGCTTTAACTTGAAGCCAAATACTGAAAAATTAGCATGGTAGTGAAATAGCATTAAGAACTGAAAAATGAGTGAGAACATAATTATAGCTATCTTAATATATTAACGTACGTTTGTGTGTGCGCGCGCGCACAAACTGAGGCTTGAACTCAAGGCCTCCTGCTCTTAAGTGGCTTTTTTGCTTAAGGCTGGTATTCGACTATTTGAGCCATACCACTTCTGGCTTTTTGCTGGTTAACTGGAGATAAGAGTCTCACAGACTTTCCTGCCTGAGCTGGCTTCAAATCATGATCTTCAGATTTCAGCCTCCCATAGCCATGACATTTTTTAAAGAATCATTTTTATCAAGTATCTAAGGAACCTGTAAAGCATCACAGGAAAAGAAACACAGAGCCCAACCACCTTGCAGAGGTACAGAGGAATACAAAGCCCAGGGAAAGGAAAAACCCAACCTGAGCCTTAAATCACCTTCAGAAGAAGACAATCATTCTACCTCACAAACAATGGAGGAAAGGAAGGTGTGCACACTATTGCAGAAATGCGGGAGGAGAGATGCCTGCACCCCACCTGTCTCGGCACCCCACCTGTCTGTCTCCACAGCACCACCTCATTCCAGGCCAGCACTGACATCACACCCCACACCCTGGGTGCAACCTCCAAGGTCCATTGCTCAATGCCAGCCCATCTCCTTCTAAACCTGGGCCCAATCCTTCCCATCACCTTGGAAGCCAGGTCCCAAAAGCACCCACACAACTAAACAAACAAACACAAGCTTGTGGCATGACTACACCATCAAGAGGAGCAGACAGGAGGGCCTGGCCCACCCCTCCCTGAGTCTCACCATTTTAAGCAAGTGTCTCCTGCTCTATCCACGGGACTGAGGCCTGCATGGGAGTTGGGGGACTTGGAGACACATCTGCACCCTGCTAGCTTGACAAGGTGTCTATGAACTTGACCACTTTATTTACACCTTGGAATGAAGGAAGCACTTCGGCTGGAGTTTACTATCCCCGTTTCTCTGATGAGGAAACATGCTCTCCAATGGTTTGCCAATCTCCTCGGCATTTAAATTATCCCCTGTACACACTGGCCCGTTCAGTGTGAAAGAAGACTCAAGCCCAGTACTCAGTGGTGCTGTGCAGGGGATGGGAAGAACAGTGCAGCTCAATTCAGAGCTCTGATACCTGAGACCACAACCCAGGTCCAGACAGCCTCTCCCCTAGCCAGGCCAGACACACTCTTCTCTCATCAGAAAGCTGAGCTGGCAGCATCAGCCAGGCCAGGCCGAAGGTGGTAGGAAGCAATATCGTTTCCCAGCCAGGGAATCTGGGCTAGAGAAGAACACACTAGCCAGGCTAGCACGCAGTCTGCCAGCTCCCTCCTGCTCCAGCCAGAGCCATTGATCTGGATGCATCCGATAGCCATTCTTCCAACTCAAGGTTATCTTCATCTTACCACTGAGTTTATGGGAGTCAGTCAACCATTAGACTGGAGGAGTATGGAGGAGATGAGGCCTGTGGCCAGTCTAATGGAGTCTGCTCCTGCAGCCCAGGAAGCTAGACCTTACAGAACTGGAGCCACACAGCCAGCCCTGGCCCAATGACGGGGGAAGGGAGGGAAGCAGGGACAGAGCCATCTGTCTTCACACACAGGATAAATTTAATTCAAGGAATAAAAGGGAAGTAGGTGGGTTATCAGTTTTCCTCTCATTCATGAAAGGAGGAAAGCCTATCTCCTACATCTTTGGGGGTTAAAGTCACAGGTTCAAATCCTGCCTTTGCCATGCATTAGCCAAACTACTGAGAGCAAGCCTCTTCGCATCTTAGCGCCTCAGTTTCCTCATCTGCAAAATGGGGCTGAGACTGTCTTTCACTGCATTATCGCAAGAATGAAATGAGATCACAAGTCAGGTTATCCTTGGCCCACACCTGTAATCCTAGACACTCAGGAGGCTGAGATCTGAGGATCATGGTTCAAAGGCGCTCTGGGCAGAGAAGTCTGTGAGACTCTCATCTCCCATTAACCACCAAACAGTAGAGCTGTGGCTCAAGCGTAGATACGGCGCCAGGAACAGTGCCCAGGCCCTGAGTTCAAGTCCCAGTACCGGCACAGACACTCACAAAAACTGAGATCACACACGACGTCGCAGGAATTACGTCCATAGGAAACACTGTGCCTGACCGGGTGACGGCACGGCGGTACCCGGGCTGTCGTCAGAGCCCGCCCCCATTCTTGGATCCAGATAACTGAGTCTTCCTCGCACGCGCGTAAGGAGGGAGGTCGGCCCGCAGCTCCCAGCTGCCAGGCCCAGCTGCCCACCCCGCCCCGCCGCCGGCACGCATTCCGCGGCTGCCGGGGACCCGGATACCGTTCCCCGCGATCGCGGGGGGGGGGGGGGCACTCACCTCCGTTTGTACTCGTCGCGCTCCCGCTTCACCTTGGCCAGCACGTTGTAGAGCGCGCGGATCTCGGGGGTGATGGTGTCGATCTGCACGCCCACGCCGTCGGGGTGCACCCACGACACGCCGGGGCCCTGCACCGTCTCCACGCCGCCGCCGCCCGTGCGCCGCACCTGCGTGTAGCTCCAGATGGTCCCGGGCAGGCGGCCGTAGTGCTGCGGGTGCGAGCCGCCGCCGGGGGGCAGGCCGCCCAGGGCCACGGTGTTGGCGTTGGCGCCCAGCGCCGCGCCGCCGCCGCCGGCCGCGGGCGGCCGCAGCAGCTCGGGCCCGGTCTGCACGGCCTGCTCCCGGGAGAAGGTCTTGTAGCGCAGCCGCCGCTCGCGCTCGCTCTGCTGCTGCTCCAGCTGCTTCTCCAGCAGCCGGTTGCGCCGCTCCAGCTCGTGCACCTTGGCCAGGAAGCAGCGGAAGCGCACGTTGAGCCCCTTCAGGAGGTGGATGTTGGAGCCTAGGTCGTCCCGCAGCGCCGCGGTGACCGGCGACGGCCCCGGCCCGGCCCCGCCGCCGCCGCCGCCCCCGCCGCCGCCGCCCGGGCAGCCCCCGCCGCCGCCGCCCGGCGGGCAGCCGAAGGCCAAGGCCATCTCCCCGAACAGCAGCGAGTTCACCATGCGCCGGCTGCGTGGCTCAGGGCCTCGGGCCCGCGGCTCCAGGTGCGGCTCCAGCTCCGGGCAGGGCTCCCGGCGCGGCCGGGCCAAGGCGGGCGCGGGCTCCAGCGCGGCCGGCCAGGCGATGCCAGATGCGCGCCAGATGCGGCCTCCGCAGCGACGGCGGGCCGGGCTGCGGCCGGATGTGGGCGCCGAGGCGCGGGCTGAGACGCGACGGGCCCCGGGGACGCGGCGGAGGCTGCGCGAGGCCGGCGAGGATCCCGGGTCCCACCGCCCCGGCTGTCAGAGACGCTGTGGAGCGGCCGCGGCAGCCGCGCGCGGACGACTCCCCGAGGACCCCGCCCACTCTGCGGCGGGCCCCGCCCCTGTCGTGGCCGCGCCTACTCCTCCACCCTCTGCGGCGGTTCCCCGAAACGGAGGCTCCGCCCCCCGGGCCTGCAGCGTCAGGCCACGCCTACACTCCTGAGACTCCACCCATCCCGGGCACCACCGTTCTCTCATTGGCCTGGACCGGCTGCTGCAGCTCTGGCTCCGCCCAGCTGCCCAGCTGTACCACGCCTCCCCAGTGTGCGGTGCCCAGAGTCTGCCCTGAAAGACGCGTACCGCAGAGCTGCACCAGGGACGCTTTCTCGGGGACCGCGGCAGAGCCAGCCCGGCCTCTTAAAGGAGCCGGCAGCTTCGGCCCTGACCACTTCTCCCCCGTCGCTGCGGGGTCCCCGCTTCTTCTGGTAATCAGGCTCCCTTGTCCCAATTTCCCCCTACCCCAGATTCCCATTGATCACGGCCTGGATGGGCCGAGGGACCCCAGAATCAAGAGGTACCACCGGGGCTGGGAAGGTGGCTCAGTGGTAGAGTGCTTGCTTTGCATGCATGAGGCCCTGAGTTCGATTCCTCAGCACTACAAAAGCAGAAAAAAACTGGAAATGGCGCTGTGGCTCAAGTGGTAGAGTGCCAGCCTTGATCTGAAGAGCTGAGGGACAGCCCCCAGACCCAGAGTTCAGGCCCTACGACCGCACCTCGGGCTCTCATCCCCACTCCAGCCGGGGCAGACCTAGAGACTCCTTTCTCTGAATAAAAGATCGCCCCCACCCGGTCACCTGGCTCCTGAGATTTGATTAAGGCTCTAGGCCTCGAGGGCCCAGGGAAAATCAAGACCCTGGATCTGGCTTCCTGTGAGCTGCTGTGGCTTTCCACTCTCAGGACAGCCTGCCCATCACCACACCACACACAGGCTGACACAGCTGATCCTAAAACTGGGGCTCCATTTCATCCATGCATTCATTCACTTACTCATTCGTTTCCACACCTACCACCCTAAAGGCCAAGTAAGTCCTCCAGCAGTCTTGTGGTATATCCTGAACCAGTGTAGCATATACCTACAAGCGTCTTCACATCCATTTTACAGTGGCTGAGACCTGAGTAAGGTAACCATCTACCTCAATATGTATGCTTGGGGGGGGGGGGGGGTGTCAGTTGTGAGGCTTGAACTCAGGGCCTGGGTGCTGTCCCTGAGCCTCATGGTGCTCAAGGGGACTTTTCTGCCCCGGCCAGCTTTGAACCACAATCCTCAGATCTCAGCCTCCTGAGTATCTGGGCACGAGCCACTGGCCTGTTTTGTTAGTTTTGTCATTGTGCCAGTACTAGGGCTTGAACTCCAGGTCTGGGCACTGTCCCTTGGCTCTTTTTTGCTCAAGGCTGGTGCTCTACCACACAAGCCACAGCTCACTTCTGGCTTTTTTTTTTTTTTTTTGCTGGTTCATTGGAAATAGTCTTACAGACTTTTCTGCCCAAGCTGCCTTTGAACTGTGATAATTTTTCAGGTCTCAAGCTCCTGAGTAGCTAAGATTACAGGTGTGAGCCACTGATATCCAGCCTCACTTCTGCTTTTTTTTTTTTTTTGGTTGGTCTCGTGGGGCTTGAACTTTGGGCTTGAGCGCTGTCCCTGTGCTCTTCAACTCAAGACAAGTGCTCTACTGCTTGAGCCACAGCGCCACTTCCGGTTTTCTAGTGGCTTAAGCTAAGAGTCTCTAGGAGTTTCTTGCCCAGGCTGGTTTTAAACTGTGATCCTCAGATCTCAGCCTGCTGAGTAGCTAGGATTACAGGCGTGAGCCACCGGCACCTGGCTTTCATTTCTGCTTTTGATCTCCACCACAAACCTCAGCAGAAAGAGAATTCCACCTTTGAGTGGCTGTGGGTTGCTCACTGTGCACTTAACCAGATATGTGGCATGTTCTAGATTCTTTTGGCTACCTTTTTTTCCATTGGCATTTAATTTTTGTGTGACTAACTTGTGTGTTTGTCTTGTCTCTTTGTATGTAAGCTTGAGGATGGGTTTCCTGTCTAGCAGGGACAATATCTTGGTGTTCCTGGTGACAAGAGACACAAAGGAGACTGGGACTTGCTCTGGGGTGGTGTTGTGGCTGGGGTTTCGACCTGATGTATTTTCTATTTGGCCACAACTGCAGTATTTCCTTCCCTACATTTGCTCCCTGTCAATGTAGACTCACATTGAAGCTATGAAACTCACTAGTCTGGGAAGCTCTCTCTCCCTCCCTCTTCCCCTCCCTCTCCCTTTCTCTCTCTCCCTCTCCCTCCCCCTCTCTCTCTTTCTCCTAACATAATCTAGTCATTTAACTCTTTTATCTTTCCATTTTGATGGGAAGAATAGAAGAATCAAAAACCCTCTGCCTTGAAGCACGATTTTTGGACTCCTCCCCAAAGGGCGTGAGGATAAAATTTGAGGATCTGAGACCCTGGAATGGACAGAAGTTCTATCTTTATGTCCACTCATTTCTGAGCTGTTGAGCATTTTCTTTGATGAATGCAGGCATTAAGTAGAAGTCTCTGTGATTCTATCACTGATGGAAATCACAGATATTTCTATACCTGTAGATAGAATTTAAGGCATGGTGGTTCTGAAAGTCCTATAAGAAACACTACTCTCTCTCTCTCTCTCTCTCTCTCTCTCTCTCTATATATATATATATATATATATATACATACAGATATAGCTATAGAGATCAAGAGGATGCGGATGGCTTTCTCCTGTAATCCTAGCTACTCAGGAAACTAAGATTTCAGAACTAAATAAAGCCAGATCAGGAAAAAAAAAGTCTATAAGGTTCTTATCTCCAATTAACCAGCAAAAATCTGGAAGTGGAGGGCTGGTTCAAGTGGTAGAGCACCCACTTTGAGTGAAAAAAGCTAAATGAGCGAGTAAAGCCAAGTCCCAGCTCCAGTACCACCACATACACACACAAAATTAAATATTAGGAAATCAAACTCAGGGCCTCACCCATGCTAGACAATCACTCTACTCCTGCCAACCCACATACCCAACTCGAAACCTTTTTTAGTTAATTACTAATAAAGATGCATATTTGTTACTGTAGCATATGTGTAATATATCTGATATTATGTTACTATCACCATTTTTCTTTGACCTATTCATTGTAATTACATTGTTTCAATTGCATGCGTTTGAGTTTCACCCTAATCCATTTTTACGTATGTGTTAGTACTGAGGCTTGAATTTAGAGCCTGAGTGTTATCCCTTTGCTTTTTCATTCAAGGCTAGCACTCTACCACTTGAACCACTTCCTCTACTTCCAACTTTTTGGTAGTTAATTGAAGATAAGAGTCTTATGGGGGGCTGGGAAGGTGGCTCAGTGGTAGAGCGCTTGCCTTGCATGCGTGAGGCCCTGGGTTCAATTCCTCAGCACCACATAAACAAAAAGAAAAAAAGCCAGAAGTGGCGCTGTGGCTCAAGTGGTAAAGCGCTAGCCTTGAGCTGAAGAGCTGAGGGACAGCGCCCAGGCCCAGAGTTCAGGCCCCACGACCACCCAAAAAAAAAAAAAAAAAAAAGAGTCTTATGGACTTATGAACTTCCTTGCCCGAGCTGGCTTCGAACCATGACTCTCAGATTTCAGCCTCCTGAATAGTAGGATTACAGGATTACAGTAGGAGGCACTAGCACCTGACTCCTAAAGCATTGTGTGTGGAGGGCTTGAACTCAAGGTCTGAACACTATCCTTGAGCTTTTGTGTTCAAGGTTAGCACTCTACCACTTGAGCCACAGCTCCGCTTCCAGCATCTTTTTGATAGTTTATTGGAGATAAGAGTCTCACAGACGGGACTGGGAAGGTGACTCAGTGGTAGAGCGCTTGCCTTGCATACACAAGGCCTTGGGTTCAATTCCTCAGCACCACATAAGCAGAAAAAGCTGGAAGTAGTGCTGTGGCTCAAGTGGTAGAGCAGTAGCCTTGAGCTGAAGAGCTGAGGGGACAGCGCCCAGGCCCAGAGTTCAGGCCCCACAACTGACAAAAAAAAAAAGTCTCACAGACTTTCCTGCCAAGACTAGCTTTGAACTGCAATCCTCAGATCTCAGCCTCCTGAATAGCAAGGATTATAGGTAGGATCCACTGGTGTCCATCACTTTAAAAAAAAATAAAAAATGACTCCAAAGAGGGTTTATGGTTTTCAGCCAACTACCTAGAAATCCATGGGGAAGAAAGGGTTCAGAAGCCATGCCTGGGCTGGGAAGGTGGCTTAGTGGTAGAGTGCTTGCCTAGCATGCATGAAGCCCTGGGTTCAATTCCTCAGTACCACAGAAATAGAAAAAAGCCAGAAGTAGCACTGTGACTCAAGTGATAGAGCACTAACCTGGAGCACAGAGAGGCTCAGGCTCAGGGACAGTGCCCAGGCCTTGAGTTTAAGCCCCAGGACCAGCAACAAAAGAAGCCACACCTTGGGAGTGGCTCCTTGTACCCTCTCCCAGGAAAGATCTTCCTTCCACCCTGCCCTGAAGTTGGGGTGTAAAACCCTCCTAGGAGGGCAGCCTTGTCCTGAGTATTGGGAGACTCAGACATTCCTGACCATGGACTGCACATGTGCTTGGTCGCCAGTCCTTCCCCAAGGCTGAGGAAAGTGCTGGGAGACAACGTCTAGAGATCTTGCGACCATCCCGAGGTGGCCCTGGGGCTCAGGGAGAAGTGGCTGAGCAGAGAGAGGCCGGAAGATCTGAAGGAGGCTCATAAGTGGCACTTGAGCTTGAAGGGCTTGGGGCCAAGCTGTAGAGACAAGATGGGTACAAACTAGGCAGCTGAAAAGAAACTCCACAGCTACCGAGGAGCAGCAGTAAGTTACTGCATGCCTCACTCCTTGTGGGCAAGAGAATAAGGGAGGTACGCCAAGAGGATACACCTTCCAGCTAGGGGACCAGCATGAGTGAGTCCCATGCCTAGGACCAAAGGGTTTCCTAATTCAGTACATTCCGTTCCAAAACACAGAAGGCCTGAGCAAACTGGATGAGCTGTTTTCTTCTTCCAGCCCTTATAGATCTGGAAACTCTGTGTCTGCACGTGTGCATACAAGTGCCAGGAATGGAGCTGAAACTCAGGTCCTTGCCATCTTGCTCAGCTTTCTTTAAGTAAGACCGGCACCCTACCACATGTGCCAAACATCCACTTCCAGCTTTTTGCTGGTTAATTGGGGATAAGAGTCTCACGGGCTTGCCAGCCCCCCACTGGACTTCAAACCCCAATCTTTAGATCTCAGTCTCCTGAGTACTAGGCTTACAGGTATGTGAGCCACCAGTGCCCAGCCAGACCTAGAAAATTCTGAGGCCAGAAATCCTGGCTGTCAGTGGCCACCCCATTCAGTACCTAATAACTAGTATGATAATAATGTTCACTTTGTTTTACCTAAGCAAGTGGGGAAACTCACACACAGCTTCCACACATGCACCAAGAACTAGGAGAAAAAATTCAGGCCCCACAATCGCACACCTAGTAGACTTCTCTGGAGCCCAATTGGAGTTGTCCTGCCTCAGTCCCCACCCCCACCCCTTGCTCTCTCTTCCATTCCCTACCCACAGGCTTCAGTTTCTAGAACATTCCTATAGGTCCTCTTCCCAATGAAATGCAAGAAAGCCATATAGGATAATGACCCAGAGGGAGGGTGTGACTGGAGGTCCCCCAGATGCTGCAGGTGAAAATTAATCCTATAAGCAGAACAGGCAGACTCTTGAGCTATTACAGCTCTCCTCCTTCAAGGAACAATGAAGACCAGAGGAGCCAAAACAACAACAATAAAAAAAAAAATGTAAAATAAAACCTTGGCATAAAGGACAGCTCCTCCTCGCTGGGCACCAGCAAAGCTCCGTCCTTCATGGCAGCTCCGGGCTAACACAGGGCTTAAGCTTCTGTTGGCACAATTATTTCTGGGTGGGTTTGTCTTCCTTGGAAAGGGTGTGGATTCTTTTTTTTTTAACCAGAGCCAGGGCGCCACAGTGTCCCACTGTCTTCGCTGACTCTGCTGACCTTGGTGAACAAGACTTCAGGGAGACCTGGTTGTTTCTGGCACCTTCTCTGGGCCACCTCATGGAGAAGGCCTCAGGAAGGCCAGTCTGGGTTCGAAGCAAGGAGTCCAGAGCCCGGCGCTCTTGATCATTGACCATGTGAATCTGGCAATGGATTCAACGTCCCTGTGCCTCAGTTTTCCCCCCTGGGGAGTGGGTGATACATTGGATTGGTTTGAGGACAGTATAAGCCCCCATGTACAGAGCTCTAGTGATCACAAGCCAGGAATCCTTCAACTAGTGTGTGCCAGGCCTGTCCTAGTGAACGGGTAAAGTAGTTGGGCCCAGGGCCCCCAAATAGCCTGGCAGGTAGAAACCAGATGCAAAAAAGATGTTTCGGACCATAGTGTCTCTGCCCCTCCCTAGCCCCTTCTTGTTTCTATTACCTTCCCATGACCCTGGGGAGAGGGTTTGCCGAAGGGACCTGCAAACAATTAACAACCAATGGGAAAGTTGTGGAATCCTATCAGACCAATAAAATATCACCTTCCAAAACACCTAATTATCAAAGCAACAACCAGTAAGGGCCCAGCCCAGGATATAAGAACCCCCTAGACTCAGCCACGTAAACAGAGAAGAGAGAGAGAGAGAGAGAGAGAGGGAGAGAGAGAGAGAGAGAAGAGAGAAAGAGGGAGGCAGAGAGAGAGCTGAAGAAGAGAGGCTAGATGACTAGCAGAGCAGTGATGGCCACAACATTCAAGCTGGATTCTGTTCTGAATAAAGTTCTTCACACTCGTCCTCCATCGTTTCTGAACAAGAACAAGACAAGAACCCAGCGAGACACAGTGAGGAGGGTCAGCAGTGCCGGCCGTGGAACTGCAACACTGGCAGGCGCTGCCTGCTGCTGAGCTGCGACACTGGCAGGCGCTGCCTGCTGCTGAGCTGTGACACTGGCAGGCGCTGCCTGCTGCTGAGCTGTGACAGACACTGGCAGGCGCTGGGCTGCCACCCTTGGTCTCTGCTGGCTGCCGAACCTGAAGGGTTGTGTGGGCTCTGCTCACCATAAACAACAGTAGAAAATTCTGCCGCTAGGCAATGATGAACTACGCGAGGCAGCCAGGCTCCCAGGTCGTGTTGGATCGCTCCCCAGGGAGCCACGGGTGTGGAATGTGGGGGTCTTGCTCTCAGGCCCTTCTAGGCTCTTCACCTTATCTCTCACACCAACACTCCATATAAGACAGATGCTTCTTCCAGATGGAGAAATAGAGGCTTGCAGGGCAGAAAGGGCTTGTCCAAGAACATGCAATTCACTTCACAGCTGAACTTTGAATGAAGCTTGAACTCCCTCTGGGTCCCTCCTGCTCTGTCTGTAGCCCCTTCTACAATATCAAGGGGGACTCTAGGAGTGAACTGTTGAATTGACTCTGGGGCAACCTGTTAGAAAGTGTGGGAAGGTGCCAAATGAGTGGAAAGAGGCACAAAGAAATGGAATACAGAAAAGAAGCATACAGAAGTACCATCAAATTCATTAACCCAGAGGGAAAACAGCGCCATGCACCTCCTGCCTGTGGGCCTTTGCACATGCTGACTCCTCCAGAATGCGGCCTCTGTTTTGCGAGCTGGCTGGCTCTTGCTCATCCTGCAGCTCTTAGCTTTGAAAGCCCTTCTTCATTGCTTTGTTTTGGCTTAGTACAGAGGCACAACTTATGTTCAGTACATACACAACCGCTAAGTGTCTGGCTGGGTGAATTTCTGTATACGCCCACCCTCATGTATTCAACAGACCACTTCCTAGATGGCAGAAGGTGCCCTTTCACAGTTGCTAGTTCCCAAAGGTGCATGGTTTTTTCATCCTAGATTCCCTTCCTGTCTCTTGTAGAACTTCATGTACCTGAAAACACATGTACAGGAAATCACACATATATGATATATACATGTATATTCTTGAATATACACATGTCTGTGTATATGTTTTGCGCGATGTGCTTCAGTGGTTTGCTTTTTCTTTGCTGTATAGTATCCCGTGGGTATGAAACACTTTAGGATGGACTTCTTGCTTTTCCCTGCAGAGGGACACCTGGGTGTTTCTTAATCTGAGGACATTAGGAGCAAGCTGCCTCCAACCTTCTCCGATGTGTTCTGGGTGAACTCCAGGCACAGCCCTGGAGTTAGAATCACTGCTTTACCAAGTGTGAGCATCCTCGGAGTTGGCAGATATTGGCCACCATTTCGGTTTCCCACCCCAAGCGATAGTGGGTGTAAATTCCAGTCACCCCACATCCTAGCCCACGCTAGCATTGTGAGTCCTCTGTGTTCCAGACCTTCTGGTGAACAAGAGGCTGCACCTCTTTCTAAGTGCCCCAAATCAGGAGGGGGGCTCCCCCACCCCCTCCCAGGCTCCCCTGTGACTGCCAAACCCCCTGTCTTCTGAAGGGAAGGAAGGAGGCCTCCACCTGACCCGCAGCTCCCTTGGGAAGGAAAACTCGTTGACCATGACCACTAGTCCTCTTCCAAAAACCCTGTCTGGCATGGCCAGCAGTCCGGTCCCGAGGGTGCAGGGCCTCTCTCTTCCACATGTCCCAATTCACTAGAAACCCAATGCTTGGTGAAATGGCATTTCACTGGGGGTTTGATCCTGGGCCTCTTGAACCCTCAGTTTCCCCACCAGTCACATAGGAATGCCACCACCACCCCCTCTCTTAGGTTTTCCTGAGAGCCAGGGAGAGGCTGCATGTGGCATTCTTAGGGAAGGGCCTGGCAGAGGGGGCAGGGTAGCCCTTGGAGGTGCCCAAGCCTGCAGCCCTCTCCCGGAGCCACAGTGTGATGAAGGGCGGGATGGCCGCGCATCCTGGGTCCTGGCCCGCACGCGCAGTCCAGCTGGGCGCTGGGCTGCGCTTGCTAGGGCTCCGTCTGCCTCACCCGGGTCCTCGTGAACCCGAACAGCAGGGCTGTGGGTGGGGTCTCCGTGCTCTGCTCACACCTCAGGACGACACCTCACCTGCTGGAGGAAAGTACCCCTATGCCCAGCTTACAGATGGAGAAACTGAGGCTGGGAGCAGAGAAGCCAGGTGACCAAGAAGCAGTTCTCTCCTCTATTGCAGGGCATGGAAATCATGGGTCCAAACTCCTGATGCCCATCCTGCAGACAGCACGAGGGCCACACAGCCTCAGAGCAGAGGAGTCCATGGCATCGTCGGGGACCAGGAGGAGGGGGTTGGTGTCAGCTGGACCCTGGGGATTCCAGAAACCACAGGTGCCAGGGGTGGGGACAGGTCCTGTCCCTCCTTGAAAGCTGGCTTGGCACTACTAGACAAGTTTGCTTCATCCTGCCGAGATTTTGTTTTTTTTGGAGGGGTGGGTCGTGGGGCCTGAACTCTGGACCTGGACACTGTCCCTGAGCTCTTCAGCTCCAGGCTAGCACTCTATCATTGAGCCACAATGCCACTTCCAATTTTCTGGTGGTTAATTGGAGATAAAGAGTTTCACGAACTTTCCTGACCCAGCTTGCTTTGAACCATGGTCCTCAGATCTCAGCCTCCTGAGTAGCTAGGATTGCAGGCGTGAGCCACCAGCACCTGACTAATTTTTTTATTGTTATTATAAAGGTGATGTTCAGAGGGGTTACAGTTACGTAAGCCAGGTTAAAAAAATGTTTTTCTTTTTGGACATTGTCATCCCTTCCCTTGCTCTCTCCCAGTTTTTACCTCCCATCCTCTCCCACAAGTCATACAGTTCATTTTCTATGTAGCATCTAGTGAGTGCCACTGCTGTATTTGTTCACTCTTTGCCCCCTCTCCATTTCTGTGCCCTCCTTGCCCCCCCCAAAGACAGATAAATGACCAAATAAGACAAAAAGAAGGGGCTGGGAAGGTGGTTAAGTGGTCGAGAGCTTGCCTTGCATGCATGAGGCGCTGGGTTCAATTCCTCAGTACCACAAAAGCAGAAAAAGCTGGAAGTGGCGCTGTGGTTCAAGTGGTAGAGTGCTGATGAAGAGCTGAGGGATAGTGCCCAGGCCCAGAGTTCAGGCTCCATGACCAACTGAAAAAGAAAAAAAAAAGACAGAAAAGAAAACAGGGCTGGGAAGGTGGCTCAGTGGTAGAGCACTTGCCTTGCATGCATGAGGCCTTGGGTTTGATTCCTTAGTACCACATAAGCAGAAAAAGCTGGAAGTGGCGCTGTGGCTCAAGTGGTAGAGCGCTAGCCTTGAGCTGAAGAGCTGAGGGACAGCGCCCAGGCCCAGAGTTCAGGCCCCACAACTGACCAAAAAAAAAAAAAGCAACAAAGAGGGAAGAAAAACCCTCTCGTTTCCATTTCCTGGAATTCATTTAGATAAATATGATTTGATCTGATTAGATGCTGGGCTAGTTTTTTGAACTGAGGTCCTCAGATCTTAGCCTCTTGAGTAGCTAGGACTACAGGCATGAGTTGCTAGCGCTGGGCTCACTCAGACTTCTTGTCTGTAAGTGCTCTGTCATCACAGGTCAGCTCTCAGAGGAAAGCATGCCAGGCACTCTTGGTCTCATGGCCCTATTCGGCTGAAAGGTCCTAGCACCAGGACACCTCCCGGGAGGTGTGTGCAAGCAGAGGTGAGTCAAAGCCCTCTTCCCAAAGGAACAATGTTCTGAGCCTGTCTCCAGGCCAAAGACAGAGCTGTCTCCCTAATTGTCCTTAGCACAACTTGGGACATCCTCACCATGCAGAAGTCACCATGTCAGCTGGGCGACTTCCCCAGTGGCCATTTCATAACTGCAGAGGCTTCTGATGCTTTGCTAAATTACACCTGCCTGCACCTGACAGCTCAGCTCAAAACAGCGTAGGAACCACAGTGTCCAGCAGCAGGCAGGGGCCCAAGAAGGGTCAGCACAACCAGCAGGCCACCGGGCTTAGGCAGTTCAGCAGAATAACACTAGGCTACTGACTGGTACAGAGACAGAGTGAAAACGTATGTTAAAGTGAAACCGTATAGTGGCCAACACAGGAAAATGCTGGACACGGTAAGCCTGTAATCCTAGCTACTTGGAAGGTAGAAATGAGCAGATCAAGGTTTGAGGCCAGCCTGGGCACAAAGAAGTCCATAGGACTCTGTCTCAGCCAATGGCTGGCACAGTGTGGCACACCTGTCTGCCTCAGCAACATGGGGAAACATAAGGAGGAGGCGCACAGGCCTGCCTGGGCAGAAAGTGAGATCAGACCTATCTCCAACTGTGATCCTCAGATCTCAGCCTTGTGAATAGCTAGATTATAGGCGTGAAGCCACCAATGCCCATTTTTTAATTGGATCCCACACTCCTTGGCTACTTCCCTTTGTCACATGAAGAGGCTGAAGCGTAGAAAGGCTGAGAGCTTGTCCCTAGAGCCCGGGGGGGCCTGGGAAACCCAGTTCTCTGCTCAGCCATTGACACTACCTCCCCTGAGAGTATGTTGGGGGACCAAACACACAACGCTGCAAAATCATTTTGTTTTTGTTTTGTTGAGTCAGGGTCTCAGCATGTATCCCAGGCTGTCCTTGGGCTTGAGATTCTCTGGCCTTAACCTGCTGGGATTACAGGTATGCACCACCACACTCCCCTGCTTGGGAACTAAGAAACTGGGGGTGTCTTCCTTTCTTTTGCTTTTAGAAGCAAAGCACTGTCAGCCTTGTGTACCCCTCACCTGTAAGCCTGTACCCTCCCTCACACGAAGGCCCCAGTCACAGCACAGGGCCATGCTGCTGCAGCTGGGACTCCACAGACACCAGGCCACCACCATCTTCCTCCTGGCCCTGTTAGCTCTCTCAGCTAACTCCTCAGCGCCTCACAAGGATTGTGGCCTACTTTTCTTTTGACCTCGGGCTTTGGTGCAGCTACTTGGCTGCCATTCCTGTCTCTTCTCCACAGGCCACTGACTCCACCATCGGCCTTTTGCATGATACCCACTGGCCTGGCCCCATTCTCTAGAAGTCATTACCAAGCTTCTCCAGGGACGCTGTCTCTGTCCCTGCTTACTGCAGGATGCTGGGCCCGTGGAGAGGACAGGACACAGTCCATGCGCTGACCAATGGGACCTCAGCCTGCTGGAGGAGGCAGACTCTTCACCGACTGTGGGTCAGTGACGTTTTCTAGGAGCTATGGTAGAAAAGTCTATAGGGGGGCTGGAGGGATGGGCAGGAGGCAGACATGGAGCGAACACTGAGTCAGGACCGTGGAGGGGCTCATAATGTAAGACCAGCGAGAGCCAGGGCAGGAGGCAGGCAGCTGCAAGCAGCCTGAGTTGCCAGGATGGAAAGGGCAGAACTGGGATGCAGGAGCGCCAGAGCCTGAGGACTTGGCTTGCCGCGCAAAGGACCCTGGAGCTGGGGATTGTCGGGTCAAGTCTGTGTTTCAGAATGCTGCACCCTGGTCATTTCTCATGAGCTCCAGCTCAAAACCTCCCCTGTGAGATGGTTCCCAAACCATTCATTCCCTGTTCCTGAAAGAACCATATCACACCTTGCCTCTAGCTCAACCCAGAGCCTCTTCTCCTCCTTCTCTACCCCCTGCTGCTTCTCCTCCTCTCCTTCCTCCTCTCCCCTATGTCCTTCTCTTCCTCCTCCTTGGCTAATAACCTTCCTTCTGTCCATCTCCTTATTCCCCATCTTAAGTGTTCCTGTATTCTACCACTTCCCAGTCACTGAGTGGACTCTGCTCCTGCCTGGGGTGGGCCCTTCCTGGGTGTCTGACCTCTTCTGCTAGGTAGGACACAGCTCTGTCAGCTGACCCTGCCAGCTGGACCAAGCACAGCATTATACGTTATACAAATTTCAACCTAACCTCAACATGGCTTTTCCCAGCCCCACATCTTCCTCCACCATTCCTCCAAGCATTTCTCAGTCAAATGTCACAAGGCAGATGTGCATTTTTTTTTCTGTAGTGATGGCAGATGTGGTGGTGGAGGACTCAAATATGCCCCTCCCCAAAGATTTCCCGGCACTCCTGAAACCTGCGAATGTGACCTTATAAGGCAAGGGGGAGGTTTTCAAACAGTTGATGAAGTCATGGTGATCATAGGGTAAGAAGAATTAGTCTGGATTATCTGGGTGGACCCAAATGCAATTATATGCACTCCATATTATAAGAAGAGAAGCAGAAGGCAGGGCGTGGTGACACATACCTGTAATCCCAGCTACTTCAGAGACTAGAGAAAGGGGATCATAGCTCAAGGCCAGCTGGGCAAAGTCATTGGTAAGCACTATGTGAAAAACAAATTAAAAACAAAAGGACTGGAGGTATGAGTCAAGTGGTATAGTACCTGCCTAACAAGCATCAGGCCCCAAGTTCAATACCTGGTACTATAAATGATAAGACGCAGAGGGGGTTTGATGGCACAGAAACTTTATATGAAGATGAAGCAGAGCGGGATTTGAAAATGCTTCTCTTGGAGGCTGTTATGGTGCTGCCACAAGCCAGGGAAAGCTGGTAACCTCCATCTGGAAACACCAAGGAATGGCTTCTCCCCTGACCTTCCAGAGGAAGATCAGCCCTACTGACATCTTGTCTTTTCACCCAAGGTTACCAATGTAGGAGTTACAGCTTCCAGAGTGATGAAAGAATAGATTTTAGTTATTTTTAAGCCACTAGGCTTGTGGAAATTTAGTACAGTAGCCACAGGAAGTCAATACAATAAGAAAGAAGCAATAACTAAAGAGACAATAGCTAACTATCCAGACACTGGTGGCTTGTGACTGTAATACTAGCTACTCAGAAGACTGAGATTCCAGAGATTCATGGTTTTAGGACATCTCAGGCAGAAAAGTTTGCTAAACTTCACCTCCAAATAACCAGCAAAAAGCAGCAGTGGCCAGGCACTGGTGGCTCACACCTATAATCCTAGCTATTCAAGAGGCTAAGATTTGAGGATCAGGATTTGAAGCTAGCCCAGGTAGGAAAGTCTGTGAGATTCTTATCTCTGATTAACCACCAGAAAACCAAAAGTGGTGCTGTGGCTCAAAGTGGTAGAGGGCTAGCCTTGAGCAAAAAAACCCTCATAGACAGAACCCAGGCACTGAGTCCAAGCCCCATGACCAACCAAAAAACAAAGCAGAGGTGGAGGCATGGCTCAATTGGCAGAGCCCTGTCCTTGCAAATACAATTGAACTATCAGATCAATCTTTAAAGTAGTGGTACAAAGGAGTTACCCTTCAACCAATCAATTTATGTATACAATGCATCTTGACCAATGTCACCCCTTTTTATCAAGCTCCACATCCCTTCCAACCCAACCTTCTCTTCAGTAAGATGAAATCTTACACCCACAGTTCATATATCCTTCAGGAGTGCATGCCAAAGAACAACCATAACAGCAGCAGATTAGCAACAAAGAAACAAGGACTAATGGGCAGCCCACTTTTCAATGATAACAACTGTAGCTAAAAGACAATGGAACATCATTTTCACAGCAGGGTGGGAATGTGGCTGGGGAAAACAATCGAGATGTATAGAGCCTGCAAAACTATGTTTTAAGACCAAAGATGGGCATTTCAAACAAGCCAATAATTAGTGTGCTGACTACAAATCTTCACCAGAGGAACTTATGAAGGAAAATGATCCCAAAAGTAAGTTCTTAGACTCAAACAGAATAATGGAAAGGGGGAAGAGGCAGTCACAGAGGTAAATACTAATAATTGTTAACTAAAGACTATAAGTCTGCACAAATAAATCCATTCTTCAGTTCCATTCTGAATAATATTTTAAGAAAAAAATTCATGGACTAAGACATTCTTTCTGTAATTTATAAAGAAATTATTTATAATTTATAAAAGCAAAGGGCCCAAAAGAGCAAGAACATTCCCAAAAAAGAATGTCAAGCCAGAGGAAATGGCTAATGTCTGTAATTCTAGCTACTCAGGAAGCTGGTAGTAGAATGCTATCTTTGGTTGAAAAGGCTAAACAAGATTGTGAGGTCCTAAGTTCAAGTCCTAGTACAGATACAAAATAATATAATAAATAATATATACAGGGTGCTAGTGGCTCATGCCTGTTATCCTACTCAGGGGGCTGAGAGCTGAGGATCAAAGTTCAAAGCCAGCCCGAGGGGACTGGGAAGGTGGCTCAGTGGTAGAGTGCTTTCCTCACATGCACGAGGGCCCCGGGTTCAATTCCTCAGCACCACATAAGCAGAAAAAGCTAGAAGTGGCACTGTGGCTCAAGTGGTAGAGCGCTAGCCTTGAGCTGGAGAGCTGAGGGACAGTGCCCAGGCTCAGAGTTCAGGCTCCACTACTGACAAAAAAAAGAGGATTTGTTTTAGAGCATTTGTGTTTGGGATAGTGAGATACTGGCTCAGAGATGAACACATGGGCAGGTAGGTTAGAGAGTCCAGGAGCAGGCTTCAGCTTGCTCCAAGGAAATATGATCTGTGGAAGACCTGGTTTTGCAAAAATGTGGAAGACAGACTATTCAATAAACAGCCAGGGTGGTTGCTTATCCCTATGGAAAAATGAAATCAGATCTTTATACCAAATCAGTCCCAAGTGGATTAAAGACCTCAGTGTACAACACAAAACTTTCAGAAGAAAATACAGGAGGCTATTTTGGTGACCTCAGGAAATGGAGAGCCTTCTTTAAAAAGACACAAAAAGTACAAACCATAAAGGAAAAATATCAATAAACTCTATCATGTTAAAGGTAAGAACTTCTAGTCAGGCACCAGTGGCTCACGACTGTAACCCTAGCTACTCAGAAGGCTAAGATGTGAGGATGGAGGTTCAAAGCCATCCTGGGCAGGAAAGTCCATGAGACTCATCTCCATTTAACCACCAAAAAGCCAGAAGTGGAGCTGTGACTCAAGTGGTAGAGTGTTGGCCTTGAGAGAAAAAGTTATGGAACAGCATCCAGGCCTTGAGTTCAAGCCCCAGTACCAAAAATAAATAAATAAGAACTTCTGCTTCCAAAAATGTGCCATCTAGAAAATGAAAAGACAAGCTATCATTTGGGAAAACAAGCAGATAATGCATGTGACTTAGAACCAAAAGACATTAATTGCTCCTGAAGAGTCAAAGAAATAACAGACAAAAAAATACTTAAAACCAATCAAACCTCGCACAGACCAGGAAACAAAGTATTGTCAGTAAACATGAAAAGATGCCAGCCTCATTAGGAATCAGGGAAATGCAAACACAGAGCCTGTAGGATATGCCAATATACACCCACCAGATTGGCAAAGAGTTTGAGTCTGACAACACCAAGTGGTGTTCGAGCTGTGGAACAATGCGGGCTCTCATGCACTTCCTGGAAGAGGGCAGATGCACACAAGCATTTTGGAAAGCAATGTGGCTTTGTCTAGTCAAGTTCAGACAAACGGACCTTACCACCCAGCGTTTCTACCCCTGCATGCGTCACCGAGAGACCCTTCCACCAACAGATGTCATGGTCCGTGGTTTTTAAATACAACTCAGCACACCACAGGCATGAAAATGAAGGCAGTCCTTATCAGGAAGGCTACGTTCAGTGATACAGGGCATCACATGAACATAATGTGAGAAAAACACACACACACACTGTATGAAGTACCTAGGGTCTCATTGTATTTCTTTGAAGCTCAAGAGCATGCCATCACCGGGTGCCGGTGGCTCACACCTGTAATCCTAGGTACTTAGGAGGCTGAGATCTGAGGATCACAGTTCAAAGCCAGCCTGGGCAGGAAAAGTCCATGAGACTCTTTTCTCCAATAAACCCTCAGAAAACCAGAAGTGGCATTGTGGCTCAAATGGTAGAGCACTCACCTTGAGCTGAAGAGCTGAGGGACAGCTCTCAGGCCCAGAGTTCAAGCCCCACGACCAGCAAAAAAAAAAAAGAGCATGCCATCTAGGTAATAGATTGTCTAGGACTGCATGTATCTGTAAGAAAAAACTTTGGCAGGCAGGGGAGGGGAGAGTGTTAAGAGAAGTCTGGTACTTGAACTCGGGGCCTAGCTCAGCTTGCTAATGGCTAGTGCTTTACCACTTGAGTCATGTCTCCAGCCTTGCTTTTTGTTTAGTTGGAGATGGAGTCTTATGGACTCTAATGCCTGGGCTGGCTTCCAACCACGATACTCTGGATCTCAGCCTACTGAGTAGCTAGGATTACAGGTGTGGGCCACTGGCATCTAGCTCAAGAAAACTTTTTTTTAAAAACTTTTTACAGGGCTGGGAAGGTGGCTCAGTGGTAGAGCGCTTGCCTTGCATGCATGAGGCCCTGGGTTTGATTCCTCAGCACCACATAACCAAAAAGAAAGAAGCCGGAAGTGGCGCTGTGGCTCAATGGTAGAGCGCTAGCCTTGAGCTGAAGAGCTGAGGGACAGCGCCCAGGCCCAGAGTGCAGGCCCCACGTCCAGACCCAAAAACAAAACAAAACAAAAAACTTTTTACAGGGCAATGGAATAATGAATGCAAAATTCAGGGTAGCTTCTGCCTCTAGATGGGAGACAAGCTGGAGGGTGGAGGCAGGGGGAGTTTGGGAATTTGTTATGTCAGCTCTCTTAAGGCAGATGTGGGTACCTGGAAGTATTACTATTATTATTTATATCTCACATATATGCTTTACACAGACAATTCTTAAGTGCGTGTGTGTTTGTGTGTGTGTGTGTGTGTGTGTGTGTGTGTGTGTGCACTTGTGCCTGTACTGGGGTGTGAACTCAGGGCCTTGGTGTTGTCCCTTAGCTTTTTTGCTCAAGTCTACAACTTAATCCACAGCTCCTCTTCCAGCTTTTTGTCCATTAACTACATATAAGAGTCTTAAAGATATTTCTGCTCAGGCTGGATTTGAACCCATAATCCTCAGATCTCAGCCTCCTAACTAGCTAGGATTGAAGATGTGAGCCACTGGCAGCCAGCTAAATGTTCATCTCTCTACCACCTAAAACTTGCAAAGAAAAGAATGGCAGGAAAATCCAGGAAGAATGCTACAAACCAGGTGGTGGATTCCTTAGTGCAGAGTAAGCAGCAAGCGTGTCAGCCTGGGCTTTGGACTCACACGTGTGTGTTGGAGGCCGGAGGGCGGGGGCAGGATAGGCAAAGGGGTCCTGGCAGCCACTCCCACTTCCAAATATCCATAGATAACTGGAGAGAAATCTAGAAAGCATTTGGCATTCCTTAGCAGCTTCAGGACTCTGTACAGCAGGAGGTAGAGAAGACTTGGGCCGGGTCTCACAGAGTGGGGACCTCATGTGTCTGTCTGTGTTGGGCTCGTTTCTTGGGCCAGTGACTGAGGTAGCCACATAGCACTGTCGCTGGCTGGCTGGACCCTGTGGTCATCATTTGAAATCCTTACCTTGTGAACAAGACTTACACTTCCACTCATTTTTTTTTTTTGTCAGTCATGGGGCTTGAACTTGAAGCCTGGGCGCTGTCCCTCAGCTCTTCAGCTCAAGGCAAGCGCTCTACCACTTGAGCCACAGTGCCACTTCCGGTTTTCTGGCAGTTTATTGGAGATAAGAGTTTCGTGGACTTTCCTGCCTGGGCTGGCTTTGAACCATGATCCTTAGATTTCACTCTCCTGAGTAGCTAGGATTACAAGTGTGAGCCACTGGTGCCCAGCATACTTCTACTCTTGACTGTGCTCTGAAACTTTAATTATGTTAGTCCGTGTGTGTGTGTGTGTGTGTGTGTGTGTGTGTGTGTGTGTGTGTGTGTGTGTGTGTGTGTGTGTGTGTGTGTGTGTGTGTGTGATGGTGGGGAATGGGAGAAGGGAGACAGACAGCAGCAGAGAGGGACAGAGACTGAATTCAAGGCAACTCCCCACCCCACAGGAGACTTCCAACAATAGCCCCTCTCATATCCAAACATCAACAGTAAAATCAACCCCTCCTAGCCTTTAGGCTGTTCTTACTCAAACACCCCCACACTCATAAGCCATAACCTCACACCCAGCAGAGCCAGATGTAGGCTGCCCACAGATTTTCCCAAGGTCCTTGTCCATCCAGTGAGCCACTGGACCAGCTGAGGAGGGTGTGTGGCCATGGCTTCCAACCATCAGGCATCAGATCCACCGAACCATACAGTTTTCCATTTGTCTCAGTGCTGGGTCCCGCACCACCCTGTGTATACACACCCTGGCTGATGTGTTTATGCACCTGGGTTACAGGTGAGCTCCTTGGAGACAGGATCTGAGCTGCCTTCACCAACCTGTCCCAAAAGCTGAGTGACATGCTGGGAACACAGCATGTCAATAAATCCACGCAGCAGCTTAAGCACTCTTTACATAAATATGTATTGTCTGTGGGTAGAAATAGGTCACAGATAAGATTAACATAAAATAAAGGAATATCAGCCAGGCACCCTTAGCTTATACCTGTAATCATAGCCATTCAAGAGACTGAGATCTGAAGGTCCTGGTTCAAAGCCAATCCTAGCAGACACAGCCAAGAGACTCTTATCTCTAGTAAACCAGCAAAAAGCCAAAAAATGGGTTGGCTCAAGTTGTAAAGTGCCAGCCTTGAGCAAAAGCCAAGAGCAGGAGGCCCTGAGTTCAAGCCCTAGTATAAGCACTAAAAAATACAAATAAAGTAAGTACCAAGTAGTTTCCAGTCCGGGGATCACTCTGAGCGTTAGCAAGGCTGAGACTCTTACCACATTAGAAGCAAGGTGAGAGGAGACACATTTGGGCTCTGCTCCCAGAACTGCTGCTTTGGAGAGCTGACATCTTCTTGTGGAAGTCGGGCAGGCAGTGGAGTAGACTTGGGAACTCTGATGGACCCAGGAGACCCGGGGCCTGCTCCAGCTCAGCTCAGAGGCCCTGGGTGACCACTCCACCATTGGGATCCAATGTGTGGGGTCAGACTGGGTTACCAGAGTAGAAGCCTCTTGGAATATGGCTAGTGGAGATTGAGGAATGAGATTTGAATATCTATCTATCTATCTATCTATCTATCTATCTATCTATCTATCTATCTATCTGTCTGTCTGTCTGTCTGTCTGTCTGTCTGTCTGTCTGTCTATCTATCTACCTACCTACCTACCTATCTACCTACCTACCTACCTACCTATCTATAATTTATTTATTTTTTTGCCAGTACTGGGGCTTCAACCCAGGACCTCACGCTCTCAGGACCTGGCTTTTCCACTCAAGGCTGGAGCTCCACCACTTGAGCCACAGCTCCAGTTTCAGCATTTTTGGTGATTAATTAAAGATCAGAGTTTCAGAAACATTTTCCTGCCCAGGCTGACTTCAAACTATGATCCTCAGATCTCAGCCTTACTTATTTTTAATTAATCGAAATCTACAGTTATACAAGCCAGTCACTAGAGTTTTTGGTTTGTTTCTGCTGTATTGGAGGTCAATGCAGGCCTCAGGCATGCTAGGTAAGCACCGCTCACCAAGCTCTGCCTCAGTCCCCAGAACACTGGGTAATTAATGTTCGGAACATTAAATATGTTTGAGGCAACTTTCACATGTGAACAGAGGAAACACTGGGAGTGAATTTGCTCAAAGTATAAAACTGAATATGAAAAATAGTGTAATATTTTTGATATTAGTTATATGTTGTGATAATAATGTTTTGGGTCTAATGGACTAAATGAAACATAGTAATTAACTTGGTTAACAGTATTAAATAAATGAAACTCAGTTTTAAGTTAATTAAAATTAATATCATCAATCATTTGCTTACAGCATGTATATTACAAATTTTAAGCTTATGTGTGAACTCACATTTTATTTCCACTGGACAGCATTGGAGAATCTCATATATATATATATATATATATATATATATATATATAAGCAGTCAGATGCTAATGGCCTGATACCTGTAATCCTAGCTTCTGAGGATGCTGAGATCTGAGAATCAAGATTTGAAGCCAGCCTGGAAAAGCCCATGAGACTCTTATCTCTAATTAACCAGCAAAAAAGCCAGAAGTAAAGTTGTGGCTCAAGTGGTAGAGTACCATCCTGAGCAAAAGAGCAAAGGGAGAGTACCTAGACCCTGAGTCCACGGCCCAGTAATGGCATACACACACACACACACACACACACACACATCTATAAACAATTTATATGAAACTTTGAATTCTCTCAACTTGTCTGTCTGGCAATCCTCACCCCTGCTTTTGGGAAAATTGCCTCAGGCAAGAGCTTTGTCCTAGTTTTAGGGAGGATTGGGTTTTCTGGGACTGGCCAATCAGAGAAGAGAACCCTCTTTGGCTACTGTGATTGGTTCAGGCATGACATGACTGAGCCACTGACTGAAAGTCTGCAGGTAGGTGGGGTCTTCTCTGTGGTTATTGAGGGAGAAGGATGGAGCTGTAAACCTGCAGGCTGCCATTTTGTTCCTCTGAGACAACAGCCTTTCTGACCACAAAGTTGACTCAGAGAAGAGTGTCAAGAGGGAGCAGAGTCCAAGTCTGGCACCTGGAATCAAGATCTGTCCTTAGACTTTTTGGTTCCATGTGGAAAAAAATATATTCATTCCCTTTCCAGGAGAAGGTGGATAATTATATCACAGAGAGATTAAATCACATTTTAAATCATTAAAAAATTTTCATCTTCCTGAAACCAGTTTGGATTGGAATTATGTCCTTCAATCTATCTTTTGTATTTAAGTTTGAAGCTGGGGCTTTCACTTGCTTGGTCGATGCCTTCATCCTTGCTTCTTTGTGGTTATTTTGGGAGATGGAATCTCCATGATCTTTTCTGCCCTGACTAGCCTCAAACCTCGATCCTCTAGAGCTTAGCCTCCTGAGTAGCTAAAATGATGAGTGAACCACCAGTGCCCCCGCAACACACACACACACACACACACACACATCAATCTTGAATAACATTTGGACCAACTTACTTGCCTTCTCTACTTAGCTCAGTGGATCATACTCAAAAGCTACCAGGCTGCTCTCAACCCTTCACAATGTCTGGGCAGTTGGCCCTTCCCCTCCCTTTCCTGGACCCCACCTCATCCACCATCCCATGCCTCTTCTGTGACCGCCCATCAGCTTTGGTTCTACCAAGCCAGTTCCAATGTCTTGTCTGCCGGGTTTTTCCCATGCCACCACCTCACCCGCTTCCCACCCTGGCTCCTGCCTTCCTAGGTCTGGCAGACTCCCATCTTTTAAGACTTAACTGCTGTTGTTAAAATCACAATGGCCTCTGCGCTGCCAAATCTAATGATCACGCTTCTTGTGCAGCTTTTTGACTTGGTTGCACACAATCGACTCTTCTTATCTTCCTACACCCTCTTCTTCTCCCTCTTTCTCTTCCATAATAACTTGTGCTCCTCCTCTGACTTCATGGGCCAATTCTTCTCAGTTTCTTCTTCCATTTATGTACTCTCTCATGTCCCCTTTCAGCAAATATTAATTCCTATGTGCTAAGTCTTTATGCTTCATAGAAGGCAGTGAATACAACAGAACCCTGACCCAATAGAGTTGCATTCTAGGCAAATCTTTATGTATTCTTTACCACTAAGCTCAACATGCAAATGATGACTTCCTTGTCCTACTTAATGGCTTTCAATCCTACCCACATATTGGTGGCCTTCAAAATATAGCTCTAGCTCTAGTTGAGGGCCCCCCCCCTCAACTCTAGACTCTTAGATCCAACTGTCAGTTGGCACACCCACCTAGATTTCTAGGGGCTATCTCAAACTTAACTGTGTTGAAGACAGAAATATGGATTCCTCCACTCCCAGCCCAAACCTGTTTCTCTACCAGTCATTTTCCATTTCAACGATGCCACATTCCACCCAGTTACTCAGACACAAGCCCTACAGTCATCCTGATTCCTATCTTTTCTTCTCACCCTCCCCAATCCATCAGCAATTCTGTCAGCTCCACCTCCACCTCCACTTCTTTCTCTCTCTCCCTCCACCCCTAGTGCCTCCCTAGACCATGGGGGGAAAAAAAAGCCTACCAAATTCATTCCGCCTGATCTATTGACACCCAACACCTGGATCCCTTCACCATACCATAGCCCAAGTCATCTCTTAAAAACATAAATCAGGTCCTGTTTCTCCTCTCCTTAAAATGCTCCAGTAAACAGTGTGGGAGAAGATATTTACAACATTTACAAGAGACAATGGATTAGTAACTCCAATATATAAACAACTCTCACAGATCAATCAGAAAATAAAAAGACAGCCATGTATAACATTGGCCAAGGGATGCAGACAGACAATTCACAAGAAAAGAAATCCCAAGAGCCAACAAATAGTCATCACGGAAGCACAAATTAAAACAAGTTGCATTTTACACCCAAAACATTGTCAATTTAAAAAAAAAAAAGGCTGACAAGAAAAGGCTGACAAGATCAACTGTTGGCAAAGGTACAATGAAGCAGGAATCATCAGTGTTGCCAGTAGGAAAATAAATTAGTGTGACAGCTCCAGGGAGCCAAGTGGCAAGTTCTTGTACTGTAATGCTAAACATGTGTCTATCCTGCCATCTCCTAATCCCTACTTTCAGATGAGGTGTGATCATTCAGAACAGGATGCATTCCACTGTAATCTATCCAATTCCTGCTGGCAACCCAAATCAATATAGAAAGTCGGCTGTTTCTCCCCAGGATCACAGGCTGATTGGGAGATGCCCCGGCTGCCACTCCCTTCACCAGAAAAAGAGCATACTGCATTGAGATAGCCTGGGACAAGGTCAAACCCCAATCTCAAAGCACACCCAGTTCTGGCATCCTAGTGACTCAGAAGGTTGAGATCGGAGGATCATGGTTTGAAACCAGCCTGGGCAGGAAAATGGATGAGACTCTTATCTCCAATTAACCACCAAAATGTCAGAAGTAGAGCTGTGGTAGAGATAGAGGGGTAGGCTTCAGGGGAAAAAAGAAAAGAAAGAAAAGCTCATATACAGCACCCAGGCAGAGTTTAACCCACAGGATTGGCACACACACACACACACACACACACACACACACACACACACACACTCCTCCTGGTTTCTACTAAATACAAATCAGCTTCCAACCAAAGTAAAGTTGAAAAAAAAATCCTAAGTCAGGAAGGATCTATACAGCAGTTACAAATACAGTTCAAATTTCCTAGGCCTGGAGATGTTTGACACATAGACAGGAACCGACTTGAACTTCTTCTTAGACTTAGACTATGGTCCTCATCTGACCCTAGGGAGCCTTCTGGAACATTCCAGCTTCTCTGTGAGCACTGATTCCTCCTACATGGAGACCCAAACAGAAGGAACCATGGCAGCCAGACCCACACCTGCTCCAGAGAGTGAGATTCCGTTGAGCAATGTGGACACACAGACCATGAGTTCTGGTTTTGAGGTCCTGGAGCTTTTTCTTCACCAGCAATGAAATTCAGACAGCAATGAATGACTTTCTCATGGCCAGTTTGTCCTAGACCATGATGGAATCTCAGCCTATCTCTGTAAAATACCAGACATGTGCCACACTGAACACAGCCTCCAACTTCTGAACACCAGACCACCCTGGACAGCACTGACGACTCCCTTGTGGACGGAGAGCACAGAACAGGGATGACCAAGCTGACAATGGAAGGCAGGGACTGCGATGCCTGGTTCTCTCATGTCTCCGCCTTTTGTACTTGTCCACGCAAAATTTGTGCAAAAATGAGTCCTAGTACAATGTTGGGCTGGGAAGGTGGTAGAGCGCTTGCCTTGCGTGCCTGAGGCCCTGAGTTCGATTCCTCAGCACCACATAAGCAAAAAGAAAAAAGCCGGAAGTGGCACTGTGGCTCAAGTGGTAGAGCGCTAGCTTTGAGTTGAAGAGCTGAGGGACAGCGCCCAGGCCCAGAGTTCAGGCCCCACGACTGGACCCCAAAAAAAATAAATAAATAAAGAGTACAATGTTGATTTAAAAGAAAAAAAAATTACCTAACCTATCCCGACATGGATCGAGTCTTTTTAGAAGGAAAGAAATGGACACTAGGCAGGGGCTATCATATACCACATTGCTTCCATTTGTGCAAATTTCAAAGAAAAATAGCAGCCAAGCCACGCTCGGGTGCCTCATGCTGGTAATCCTAGCTACTCTGGAGGCTGAGATAGAAGGATTGCAGTTCAAACCCAGCCAGGGCAAGAAAGACCATGAGATTCTTATCTCCAGTTATCCAGCAAAGAGACAGAAGGAAGAAAAGAAAACTTGCTTTTCATCTTGCTCAAGGTAAAGTCACTACTTCCTGCTTGGGACCAAAAGGCACCTTCCTGTGACTTCTCCTCCATCTCTGACACTCATAAGCCTCTGCCTTCCTGTTAACTTTAGTCTCTGTCTGGTCCTTCACCTTTAGCTTCCCGCAAACCCTCCCCGCCACCTACAGTCTCTTGGCTTATTTCTTTTTCTTTCTTACTTTCTTTTTTTTGTGTGTTGGTACTGCGGCTTGAACTCAAGGCCTCATGCTCTTGCTTGGCATTTTTGCTCAAGGCTGGCACTCTACCACTTAAGCCATGTCTCCACTTCTGACTTTGTGGTGATTAATGGGAGATAAGAGTCTCACAGACTTTTCTGCCCCAGCTGGCTTCAAACCAGGATCCTCAGATCTCAGCCTCCTGAGTAGCTAGGATTACAGGCTTGAGCCACCAGCGCCCAACTTCTTGGCTTAGTTCTTTGTCATCACTCATTAGACTGTAAGTTCCAGGACAGCAGGATTGTTTCCATTCTTATTCATGGCATATCCCCAAGGGATGCTATTCAGAAGGTGCTTGATGTGTGTTTGTTGGATGAATAGATGCCACTTCCTCCAGGAAGTCCTCCCTGAATTCCTAGAGTCAGAAGCACCCTTCATTCTTCATTCCCTGAGTCTCTGGCCTGGCTCTGTCATTCGTGTTTCCCCTGTGATTCTGGAATGTCTGACATCATCTAGGATCTCAGGGGAGCCAGACCCAGGTCACACGTGTGTGCTTATTATGTTCTCTGGAGCAAGGGTTCTCAGAGTTCACGAACAGGGTCTTGACTCAAACACTCACCATTTTCCTGAACCTGCTGTTGTCTTTCACTGGGTTGTTATCGACCAGATCCTCCAGATGATGGGCAGCCTGAGGAGAGGACTGCCAAGTTTACCACTGCTCCCCACACCAGGGCAAATAATGGATGGATGAATGGACGGATGGATGGATGGATGAATGGATGGATGGATGGATGGATGGATGGATGGATATTTTCAAAGCCTGGCAGCCAGGCTCACACTTGTTCTTAGACATCTTAGAAGGCTGAGGGAACAGAAGTTGGAACAAAGAGAAAATAGAAAGCTGCCCTCAGAGCAAGAATGACTTGGTGCTCAGCTCTGGAGACAGCCAGAGTCCCAAATGGGGCTCCTCCTGCCCATCTAGCCCATGCAGACTGAGCCCAGCTCCCGGATCCAGTCCCATTTCCATCCCCAGTCCGGGGATGGTCCCCGGTGCGGGTCAGGCCCTCCTCCCTCCTCCTCCTTCCCCCCTGAGCACGGTGTTCTGTGCGATCACCAGGCTCCCCAGCCCCATGGAAACCCCACAACAAGCCACCAAAACAGACTAAACCCTCCCAGGAAAATCAAGGGGCGAGGACGGTGCCTCCTTCACCAACACCTTAGGAATCTAGAAATTCCGGTGGGGCCAACTGGGCCTTGGCGTGGGACATCAGGCCTTCTTCCATGTAGGGACTTCCCAAGCGCCAAGGTGAGTCCCCGCCCACCACGGGGGCCAGAGACGTTGTCCAAGGCCTCGGTATCCCACCACGTCCTCCATGCTGGCGTGGGGGCAGGCGCTCTTCCACCCAGATGGCAACCACCGCCAGCGGATTTGCTCCTTCTCAAAATGCATAGCAAATGACACCATGTACATGATGAGATATGTAGGTATTCAGTATACGAAGCAGAAAGCTTCGAAGGACAAGATATACATACATATCTATATATATATATATGCTTACAAAAACAGAAGTCTGTCTTGTATACACACACCTGCCCCCATCTCCAGGGCAAAGACCTCTCTGAGATGTTCACAAATGCAGACCGGGTCTTTGGGCATGGTGAAAAGTATTTTCTACTATTGGTTTCCATGGATACACAGGCCTATAGTGTGCCAGGCCCTGGGCTCTGTGACCTACTTTGTCTGCTTGTGTGTCTGATTGAGATGGGGTCTTGCTATGTTACCCTGCTGGCCTTGAACACCTAAGCTCAAGTAATCCTCCTGCTTTGGCCTCTGAGTTCTGGGTTTACAGAACTTGGCCAACTCTCTACATTTGTTTAAAAGTTTAAAATAGTTATACAAAGGGTTTCCAATTCAACACATCAGGCTATGAGGACAATGGCTCCTGACCCACGTCACCCTTTTCCATCATCCTCCCCCATCGCTCCCAGTTCAGGCCACACCCTGAAATGGTTCCATTTTTCCTACGCACATGGAATATACTGACTGCATTTCCCACCTTCCTCTCTCCAGTCATGTGCTCCCTCCCCTTGTCCTCCTCCCCATCCTCTAGATTTTTATACATTTAATCTTCACAATGCCTATGAACCCCATTTGGCAGAATGGGAAATTGGGACAGGAAAGGCCATGTGACTTGCCCAAAATCCTTACCTAGCCCACAAGTGGCAGAGCTGAGATTCAAATAGGGTACCTGATTCCTGTGACATTAACATCACCTTAGGGTCACTTTCTGTGGAGCCCATAGGCAGGGCCATATGAGATTACTTGATCCTCACAGCAACCCTAGCCCAAGGCTCACCATCACATTCCCATTTTAGGGACGAGCAGAGACCCAGAGAGGCTCAGTAGTCTACCCGGTGACACACGGGGAGGTACGTGATGGGCAGAACTCATGCCTAGCCAACTCCAAAACTTCCCAAGCATGGAACTGTGCTCCTAGCCGGGCAGAGGCTAGTCTGGTTTGGTCACACTTCCTGCTCTTGAGTCAAGGTCCAGTGAACTCCATCTATAGGCTTCTAAGACACAAACCCACATCTAAAACAATGACCAGCTAAAACAACTAGTCTGAGCTTGGATGAGTGAATGAACTCAGAGATCCATAGACATGTGGGTGAATGAATTCTTTCTTTGCAAAAAGTGTCTGTGTTTCCTCCATGATAGGCCGATTCAGGTGCTCATGACAGCTGCTCCCCAGGGTGTGGAGGCCTCCTCTCATATCCAGTCCCCCATTTCCACAGAGAACTTCCCCTACCTCAGGGAGATTGCTACCATTTCACAGGATGAAGGCCCTACTGTGCCGCGAGGGGAAGTGCGCTGCCAGTCACACCACGGTCCCTACCCCAGCCAGGGTTACTGGATGCGATTATCGAGGGCCTTCCCAAACCCACAGGCCCAGAGGCCCACAGGCAGGCAGCAGCATCCATCCTGCCCCTCATGGAGAGAGAAATGAAACAGAGACAAAGACAGGCCAAGGTTCCCAGTCAAACAGCATAGCCAGACCAAGAGAAGTTCTGAGAGCTTTGATTGCTGCAGACAGGCCTGGGCCAGGGACCAGGCAGAATGAGGGGCCTCACACGGTTGGCAAAACAGGCAAAGCCCAGGAGCCTGGGGGAACAGAATCAGCCACGGCCCCACCTTGCAATTCTTCCTGGTGGTATAGAGCCTCATCAGGGAGTAGGGCAGGGAGGACAGAACTCTCTCTAAAGTGGGCACAGGCCTGCAGTACCCAGCCCCCAAGGCAGCCCAGCCTGGCCCTACCTCGTCTGCCAGGCCCTCACCAGACAGTGAACACAAAGGGCCTCTCAGGCAGACAGACAATTCAGCCCTTTCAGACGAAGGGCCGGGATGCCGGGCAGCATTCCTGATCACTGTTTCTCACCGCCTCCTGTAAGTAATCACTCTGAGTTACCACTCAGAACAGTTGAAGCTCCCGAAAGCAGGCTGGGGCTCCTCTGGAGTAGACAGGAAGCTGGACCCTAAGATTCCACATTTCCTTGCAGTACAGGGGATGCTCTGAGTACACAGAGCCCACGAATCAGAGTGCCACAGAGCCACCGTGCCAGTAGCTGGATCAGTAGCCCAGGAGGCTGGGAGTCATGCACACCACCAATTGTTCAGACCACAAGACCTCAGAAAATGAGGGTCCCCAAACCATCAACTCTTAAAATCCTAGAATGGCCAGCCCAAGGAAACAAAGCTTCCCAGGACCATCCATCATCAGTCACTAGAACCCTGCTGTCCAGGGCAGGAAAGAGCCTTAGACATCACCTCAGCTGAGGAAACCCAATCAGCTGACCAAGTTTGTAGCCTGGGGCTGGTACCCAAGCCTCTCTAGCCCTGTCCTTGCTCCATTTGAATAGAAAGTGGACAAGGGAAGCAGCCTGAGCTCCCAGCTCCCCAGCCCCACCTCTGACAGTATTGAGGGCCTGCGTTCAAGCCCTTCCAGGTGTTGCCACTTGAGGCTTTGTGAACTCCAGTGCCCAGATGATGTGTTTAGCGAGTCCAGACAGGCCTGAATTCTTTCAGGCAAGCCCTGTTTCCCCTGCCTAATAAGGGAGGATCAAGCATCCTCATGATTTTACCTGGGATTCTGCCTGCTGGGGACCACACAGTGACAGAGAGCCACTGTAGGTCACTGAGGGACCTACAGAAAGCACAGGTTCACTTTCTAAGAGCCTATCATGTGCTAGAATGAGAGACATTACTAAGATAAGAAAGACCCTCCACCCACCTCGAACTCATATACATATACATAATACAAATACACATATTTGCCAATATATGGAATTCTACTCAAGCCAGAGACAGAAATTAAGGAAGGTATCATGAAAAATGAGTAGCATTTAGACTGAGCCATTAAAGAGCTTTTCTGTTTATGTTTCTGATTTGATTTTGATGAAGCAGTAATATTTCCTTAGCTTTCTACCCAAAATGAGCAACATATGCAGAACAACTTCTTCCAAACATTGAAAAACAGCAAGGGCAGGATATAGTTCCTAAAAAAAAAAAATCCACAAAACCACACACCAGAATGCCACAGAATTGTGCCAGCAGAAGCCAGCAGAAGCACAGGCAGTTAGGATCACAGCACTGACTGAGTCACAGAGCCTTGAAAGTGAATGTTCCAGAACCATTAATGATGAAAATCCTAAAATCACCAACTCAGAAGCACCGGCTTCCAGAAACTTCTACAGATGAAGAAAATAAAATTTATGTGAGAAATTCATTGGACAGGATGAACTGCAGATTAGACACTGGAGAAGAAGAAAAGGTAACTAACCTTGAAGATACAGTGATGGAATTTATCTAAACTACAGTGGAGAGAGAGGGAGGACAAGGAGAGGAAGAGAGGGAGGAGGAGGAAGAGAGAAAGGAAGATAAAGTAAGGGAAGGGAAGAAGGGAAGGGAAGGAAGGAAGGAGGGAAGGAGGGAGGAAGGGAAAGAAGCAAAGAAAGAAGTAAAGAAGGGAAGAAAGGAAGGAAGAGAAGAAAGGGAGAGGAAAACCTTGAAAACAATGAAAAGAGTCTAATGACCTATGAGGAGATATTAATGTATATAACTGGAGTTCATGAAGGAAAGAGGAAGTGAAAGAGAAAATGAGAACGTATATTTTTTAAGTAATGGCTTAAAACTTTTAAATTTTGGTAAAAAAAACTATAAACCCACAGATCCAGAAGCTCAATAAACTCCCAACAGGATAAACATAAAAACTAATCTTCAAGGTATCTCATGAGCAAATCACTAGAACCAATGATAAGAATAAAAAATACAAAGAGAAAAGGATATGTGGTATACAGATAACAATGAGTTAGTACAGACTCATCCATCGAAACTATGCAGGCCCAAAGACAATGGAACTTACTGAAAGAAATTCCCTGTCCCCAGGAGTCTGCCTATGGACAGCAACAATGTCTTGTAAGAAACAAAAGAGATAAAAGAAAAACTTTTTCAGACAAAAGAGAACTGGTCCCCAGCAGACCTGAGTGACAAGAATTAGGAAAGGAAGTCTTACAGAAGAAGAAGGATGGTACTAGGTGTCAATTCGACATACACAAAGGACCAGCAGGTGCCCGAGATGGTAAATATGTGTAAAGGTGTGCTCTTCACTTTTCAGTTCTAAACCGATAAGAAGCAAAAAGAGGAACCGTATATGGTGGAGTTCAACAGGTACACTAACAGAAAACATGCCACAAGACCACAGAGAAGATATTGGAGGTGGAAATGGATGGTTACAAGTTTCTTTAAAGGTTTGAAAAAATTTCACAGGGAAGCCATCACCCTGGGCCTTTTCTCTTCTTTTTCTTTTTTTCTTTTTCTTTTTCTTTTCTTTTCGTCTGACTGTCATGCGGCTTGAACTAGGGGCCTAGGCATGGTCCCTGAGCTTTTTCACTCAAGGTTTTCTGGGTTTCTGGTGGTTAATTGGAGGTAAGAGTCTCACAGACTTTCCTGCCCTGGCTGGCTTCAGACCAAAATCCTCAGATCTCAGCCTCTGGAGTAGCTAGAATTACAGATGTAACTCACCAGCCCCAGCCCCTTTCCTATATTCTTTGTGTGCACACACAATCCTAAGATCCTAAAATCAGATGAAGAAGACTTCAAGGCAAGGATTACTATCAGTGATTAATTAGAACATTTAATCATTAAAAGAGAGAATATAAAACTCCTGTCTTATTGGAGAGCTTCAAAGTACATGAAGCAAACAAAAGACATACCTGAAAGGAGAAACGCACACATCCACACATCCAGGATTAGAGCTGGAAATTTCCACACTCCCACAACCCACAGCATGGAGAGACAGAGAGTCTATAGAGGGACAGAAAGTCAGTGGGGGTAGGAGACTGGCCTTCTGGCAGCCAGCTTGACCTCATTGACCTTCACAGAATATCCCACCTGCCTGCTGAGCGTACATTTCAACTAAGGGTGCACAGCACGCTCGCCAAGCCACACCACTTTGTAGCCTGGGTATAAAACAAGCGTGCACATGCTGAGGGACTGACATCACAGTCTGTTTCTGGACAAAGGGTAAGGTAAGGAGCATGAGGCTCTCGTAACGAAAGGTGGAAAGGTGGCCGGGAGTCACAGGGGAGGGTGGTGCTGATCGGTTGCCGTCTGGGTCTGGACACCCAGCTCCTTTCAAATAGGCCAGGAGTCAGGAGGAACTCTGGGTCAGCCTTATGTCACCGAAGGACTACAGCCTCGTCACAGGGAGGAGAAGGCCACAATGGCTCCAAGATGAATCCTGCTGTGTTCTCCCCTCTCTGCTTCCCAAAGGTTCCTCTCTGTGTCCAACACCAAGCCGACCTCATGTTCCCAGCCGCCCCCCACCTCCCCACCCCCCGCACCTGCTCTTCACTAGCCCTCTCCACACTGTTCTGGAAAGATCCATCCGAGCTAATGAGGCTACTCAAGAGCTCTGAGTGTCAATCCCAGTCTCCCCTTCAATGCCTGTGGTTAATTGGCCACAAGTCCCGTGGACCAACCTCTCATTGATCTTCCAGGCCCCCCGTCCACCCCCCCCCCCCTCCTCCACAGCCAATGTCACTCCTCGCTCCACTTCCTCTACCGCCACATCACCCATCCCTTCAGTCCACTCCTGCCTGCCATCCGGCTCCACCCTGCTGCCCGGGGAGACGCAACCTCTTCATTTTCCATGACTTCAAAGTTACATAACGAACTTGGCACTGGTGGCTCACGCCTGTAGTCTTAGCTACTCAGGAGGCTTGAGATTTGAGGATCACAGTTCAAAGCCAGCCCAGGCAGAAAAGTCTGTGAGACATTAATCTCCAATTAACCAGTAAAAAGCCAAAAGTGGTAAAGTACCAGCCTGGAGTAGAAAAGGCTAAGGGACAGTGCCTAGACCCTGAATTCAAGCCTCAGTACCGGCGCGCGCGCACACACACACACACACACACACACACACACACACACACGCGCGCGCGCGCGCACACACACACACACACACACACAGAGGTCACATGATGAGACATAACATTTTGGGGGGGGGGTGTGGCAGTATTAGGGCTTGCACTCAGGGCCTTACATGCTCATTTGGGTTTTTCTCTCAGGGTTGGAGCTCTACCACTGAGCCACACCTCCACTTCTGGCTTTTTGCTGGTTAACTGTACCACTTCTGGCTTTTTGCTGGTTAACTGTAGAATCTGTCCGATTTGTCGCCTGGGCTGGCTTCACACTGAGATTCTCAGATCCCGGCCTCCTGAGATCTGAGTCAATATGCATCAAGACATACTTCCCGCCAGACAAAACATAGTACAAGTAAGCAATACAAGACAAAACATAGTACAAGTAAGCAATACAAGGTAAAAGCGGAGCCCCCATGATTCACGATGTCAGCCCAGCTGCCTGGGAGGCTGAGATCAGAGATCACGGTGCCAGGGCAGAAAAGTCTATGAGACTCGGTCCCCATGGGGGTGGAAGCCGGTGCAGGGCACCTGCCTGTCACCACAGCAACGACAGGAAGCCTCTAGGAGGCAGCATGAGGCCCAGGCTCAAGCCCAACAGGAAGTAAGACCCCACGTCTAAGATAAGCAGCAGGAAAATAGGGCGAGAGTTGTGCCTCAGTGGTCCCAGACCCCACATTCCTCACGTACCTGTGTTCCCCACCATGTCTCTGCAGCTGCACCCCTCACCCCCTAGTTCATGAGACCCAGAGCGAGGGCCACCTTTGCCAGGGACACCCCCAAACATGGCAGGGAGGTGCCCTCCTCTTCATTCCCACAGTGCCCTGTGCGTCCCAGCACGGCCACATGGACCGCAGAACTCGGCCATTGCCTGATTCACTCTAGGCAACCTCCGCGAGGTCAGGGGCTGACCAGCGTGGGACCTGCCACACGCAGCGACTCTGTGTACACGGTGACAGGGAACAACACTGACAGCAGTCGGGTAGGGAGAGCTTCGCGCATGCATGCCGGCTCACTTAGCATGAAGACCCATGGCTGTGCAGGTGCTGTACTGTACTCTGCACACCTGACAGGCAAGGAGGCACAGAGAACTCAAGGTACCTGCTGAGGTTGCACAGCAAATAAGCAGCAGGATTGGGATTTAAATCGAGATAGAGTCTATGTTATCTTTCTCTGTGCCTCTGGGATAAAGAAAGGAGAAAGGGAGGGAGAGAAGGAGGGAGAGAAGGAAGGACTGCAATCTTCCTACTGGTGCTTCCCTTTGTGGCAGAGAGGACAGGCACATTGATTGAGATGGATGAAATGGAGTCTCAAGAACTTTTCTGCCCAGCAAGCCTCTAACTGAGATCCTCTTATTTCTGCCTCCCCAGTGGCTAGGATGCCAAGCTTGAGCTACTAAAGCTGGCTTCTGTCTCTGTTTTGATGGATCCCTGCTCCAATCCTAGGCAGCTGGGTCCCAGGAGCCACGCTGGGATCCATCGCCAATCCCACGTCCTCGTTCCCACCACAAGTCAGCGGATGAACTTAAGAGGAGGGGGGGGGGGCAGGCTGGAGGAGGCGGCGGCTTGAGGCCAGGTCAGCCCCAGGTCGCTGAGCTCCAGCTGTCTGGGAGGAAGAAAGCCAGCAGTGTCCATTGCAAGAGAACAAGCGCGACCTTGTTCTCATCTGTGCACCCCAAGAGCAGACTGTTCGTGAAGACACCTCAACTCTGGGCTCTGACTTGCCCTGTCACCCTGGCGGGCTTCCTGGGTGCCTGGCCTGAGGCAGGAGGAGGTGTGAGGACTTCAGGGGCCAACAGGAAACAGCAACAGCAAGCTTCCATTGTTCCTGCAGCTCGGAGAGAAGCTGGAGCTGCCCCCCCCCACTACCAGAGCATCTGATCTCCACTTTTTAAAAGTCCCTAGGCTACAAATCACCCGCAGCTCTTACAGGACCCTGAGAGGGGGTGCAGTGTATCCCTGGCAGAGCTGAGACCCCGACTTTCCCTGCCTCCCCCAAAGCTGGCGTTTTCCTTGTGGGAGGCTGAATAGAGGAATCCAGAAATAAGCAGGGTCCTCGCTGCAGGTCTGGGTGCCTCCTGCCTCCCACCCCACACCGCCAGGGCGCAGACACCTCTCGGGCCCTCCTGCCCTTGGCTGGAGGCCCCCCCGGGCAGGGCAGCTTCTGTCTCAGCCCCAGTGACTCTGGGGGCAGCACAGAGCTCAGAACTTGGGATGTAGGAGGCACCCGTGCTCTCCACCTGCCCTCAGTTCCGGCACTGGTGGCTGATAGCATTAATTCATAATTAACCAATTGCCAAATCACGTGCAGCTCTGATCTCAATGGAGAAAGAGAGGGGCCTGTAGATGGAAAGTCTCCCAGTGGGCCAGGCACTGGCGCTCACACCTGTAATCCTAGCCACTCAGGAGGTGAGATAGGAGGACTATGTGTCGGAAGCCAACTCAGGCAGAAAAGTCCATGAGACGTATTTCCAATGAACTAGCAAAAAGCCAAAAGTGAAGGAATTGCTCAAGTGGTAGAGCACCAGCCATGAGTAAAAACAAAACAAAACCCCCCTAAGGGACAGCCAGTACCCAGGCCTTGAGTTCAGGCCCCAGTACCAACTTAAAAAAATAGAAATACAATAGGTAAACAAAGAAATGAGTAAAGAAAGTGGCCCAGTGAGTTCCCTTATTCCTCCACCCCTACGCAAATGGCCTGGTCTGTCCCCTACACACACACACACACACACACACACACACACACTCGCACTCAGCATCTGTATCACTGGAGAGCAGGCAGCTGGTGCTGGGCACTCCTGAGATGTCCGAAGGCCCCTTTTTTCATTGCAGGGCTCTCCTGCAGACCCTCCCCCTCCTCCTCACTCCCCTCTCCCTCCCCCCCCCCCAGTCCCGGTCCTCAGGAACTTCTGGCTGTCTGGGGACCATCAGTGACCACATGACCCCCTTGCTGATGGACTCAGGATGGCAGTCTGTCACAGGTGCTTGTGGTCAGGAATGTCTGTCCCCTGCAGCCCCTTGGTCCCTTCTGGTAACCAGACACAGCAGATTTCTTCTCCATCTTTCAACTGACCTCCAGTGGCAGTGGTTCTGAACAATGTTTAGGGGTGCATGGCTGGGGTCGCCCTAGTTCTCCTTGCCCAGTCTGATGGGCTGCCCCAGGTATGGGCTGATGTGGATGAGCAATCGGGGCAGGGGGGATGCTTGCGGGGGGGAGAGGGTTGGGGCAGAAAGCACAGGTGTGCGAGCCCTGGAGGCAGCCTGTAACCAGGCAGCACCACGTTCACAGCAAGCAAGCTGTCTACCCACTTCTGCAGGGAGCCCAGCGCCGTGGGCCAGGGAGGCAGACCTCTCCTCCCTCCCCGCCGCCCCCCCCCCCCAGCACGATTCCCGTTCCTGCAGAGGACTCTGGACCCTCAGCAACTTCAAGGGCAAATGACAGAAGGGTGATGGGGCGAAGAAAAGGGAATGGCTGTAGGAGCTGGTGGTGGAGAGAGACGTGGGACAGACAGACCAACACACGGACAGAAACCAGCATGCGGTGGCACTGGTCCCGCCTGGACATGGCAGAAGGCGTGTGGGGCGGGGCGGGGGGGGGGAGAGGCCCCAATAAAGTCCTTATAAAGTGAAAACTTGGAGGTGAGTCAGCTCAGCTCCATCACCGCCAAAGTATTTTCTTTTCAGCTCTTTTCTACAAAGCCTTCCCGTGGAGGTGAAGTCATCATTTGGTAAACACCGCCTTGCGGTCAATTTCCTCTGAACTTTTGCTTTTGTTGGACTTGCCAAACCTCGAGGGGAGCTGGCATCGCAGGGCAGAGCAGGGCAAAGGCCTCTGGCTGAGTCAGAGGCCTGGATTCAAATCCCCACGCTGTCCTCGCTTTAGCTGCAGGATGCTGATGCACATGGCCCTGTCCCAGGGCATGTTCCTGTGTTTGTGAATTCAGCACTCGGCTGCATGCCATGCATACACGCTAGGAGAAAATGAATGACAGGAGCATAAAGCAGGCTGTGTTGGGCGGGAGGGGGCAGGGGCAGGATCAGCAGGACAATAGAGAGGGAGAAGGAGGGTGAATATGGTCAAAGTCGTTTATCAGCATATATGAAGTGATGATGTTGATGCAAATGTGTATCTTGGTGTCCAATACATTGTATCCTGGTATATGATGTCTGGTTACATTGTATCCTGCTTTATGTAGGGAAATGTGGCAATGAGACCCACACTTGTGAACTAATGTATGCTAATAAAAAAAGAAAAAGAAACTGAGTGCCGGTGACTCACGCCTGTAATCCTAGCTACTCAAGAGGCTGAGATCTGAGGATGGTCATTCAAAGCCAGCCCGGCAGGAAAGTCCATGAGACTCTTAGGTCCAATGAGCCACCAATAAGCTGGAAGTAGAGCTGTGGCTTAAAGTGGCAGAGCACCAGCCTTGAACAAAAGGTGCTTAGGGACAGAACCCAGGTCCTGAGTTCAAGCCCCATGACTGATTAAAATAGAGAGAGAGAGACAGACAGACAGAGACAGAGAAACAGAGAGACAGAGACAGAGAGAGAAGAAAAAGAAATACATAGCACTGTCCTTCATGGGCTGGACTATTGTGTATGTGCATGCGAGTGTGTACCACACACTGGCATTGGGGCTTGAACTCAGGGCCTGGAAGCTGTCCTGTAGCTTTTCCACTCAAGGTTAGCCCTCTACCACTTGAGCCACCGCTCTACTTCCAGCTTTTTGCTGGTTAATTGGAGAAAAGAATTTCACAGACTTTTTCTGCCTGGGCTGGCTTCACACTGCAAGCTGACCACACACAGGGCCACTTGATGCTGTGGTCCCCACTGCCTCTGGTGATTTAGATGCCAGTCAAGTCTCAGGTTAAATAAAGGTCACCAGGAAATGACCAGCTCACACTTCACTGGAAACCGGGAAAGCAGTTCACGCACCATTACTGACAGGTAAGAGGGAGCCAAGAGTAAAACTGGCGCTGTAGACGAGCTCAGGGAGAATCTCGGGCCCATACTAATGTGGCAGCAGGAGGCAATAGAAAGCAAGATAGACACTTAGTGCAGACCGGTCCTCACCGAGTGCCGAGTGCCATTGACGTCCACTGAACTAGATGCTGCCTCCCCTTTCCTCCCACCAGAGCCTGTCTGTTCTCAAATGGAAAGAAATATGACAGTGGCCATCAGGAGACTTAAAAGTCCCTGTGCTTTGGCCGCATCATTCTCTAGGTTTAGTCTTCTTTCCGGGGGTGTCAGCTGTGGGTTTGTTTTTTTGTGTGTGGGTCATGGGGTTTGAACTCAGCTTGGCCGTACCCTGAACTCTTTGTGCTCAAGGCTAGTGCTCTACCACTTTGAGTCACATGCTCCATTTCTGAGTTTTGAGTGGTTAATTGGAGATTAAGCGTCTTACTGTGACTTTCCTGCCTAGGCTGGCTTTGAACTGCGATTCTCAGATCTCAGCCTCCTGAGTAGCTAGGATTACAGGCGTGAGCCACCGGCACCCAGCTTTCAGCTGTGGTTTTGACCAGTAGTTTAGATACAGGTATCTCCGCAGGAGAGTTATTCATGTTAGTAACATTTAGAATTAAATTATAACCAATGGTAGAAAAGAGAAGCAAAATTCAAACTAGATGCACTGAACTTCTGGTTCCTTTTTTTTTAGTTTCTAGAAAATATCTTAATGAATAAAAAACAAGTAAGTTGAATAACTTATATATTGTCATTTGCTTTGAATGATCAAGAATTGACCGCACTGACATTTGTTGCTAAAGTGGTTTTCTGGGACTACGATAACAAAGTCCTACACACTGATGGAATTTTATTTCTCACAGTCCCAGAGATTCAAATATCCAAATCAGCAGGTTGATGCTCTAGCACCTCTGTCCTTTCTGGTTCCTTTTTAATAAAGACAAGGTGAAGCCAGGTGCTGGTGGCTCACGCCTGTAATCCTAGCTACTCAGGAGGCTGAGATCTGAGGATCGCAGTTCAAAGCCAGCCCGGGCAGGAGAGACCGTGAGACTCCTATCTCCAATAAACCACCAGAAAACCAGAAATGGCACTGTAGCTCAAGTGGTAGAGCACTCGACTTGAGCTGAAGAGCTGAGGGACAGCGCTCAGGCCCAGAGTTCAAGCCCCACGACCCACAAAAAATAAAAAATAAAAAAATAAAATAAAACTACCCAGGGGAAATATACAACATTACCTATTTATAGTAAGACTCTAAATTATGTGGTTTTCAACCATGTCTATCCCAACAGCTGATTTCATTCTGCCTTGTGTTGTTAAGTTGCTTGTCTATCTCTACTCTAGACTGGATATTCTCTGAGGACTCCACAATGAAATTTGTCACTACATTACAGGCTTACACTCATAATCCCAGCTACTCAGGAGGCTGAGGTCTGAGGATCACAGTTCAAAGCTAGTCCAGGCAGAAAAGTTCATGTGACTCTTATCTCCAATTAACCACCAGAAAAGCAAGAAGTAGCGCTGTGGCTCAAGTGGTAGAGCACTAACCTTAAGCACAAAAACTCAGGGATAGTGCACAGGTCCTGAGTTCATGCCCCAAGACAGGCAAAAAAGCAAAAAGAAAAATATATGTGTCTGTTTTCTGCTACTATGACAAAATGTCTGAAGTTGGATACTTATGAGGAGAAGGCACAGACTTAGCTAGCAGGTTGGAGGCAAGAAGTCCAAGTGTGTGACTGTGTCCAGAAAGCCCTTGTCTAAGCCTCAGCGTTGAGGCTGGAAATGAAGGCTGCTTCTCAGGCAAAGGGACTGAGACCCCCAAGACCCACTCTCTAGGTTCCCCAACAAGGCTGCAAACAGCAGCTTCTGGTCATCTAGAACTTGAGCAAAGTTCATCAGGGAGGAAGAAAGCAGGATGTTGGGATGACAATTCACAGCAAAGCCCTGGGGGAAAGACCGCCTCCTGGAATTCACTATTGGCTGGATCTATGTCTGTCATCCCTGACTGGCCAATGGCTAGTCAGACTGTTACAGCCTCAGTCCAAGTGAAAATTTCCTTTCTCAATAGATGGTGTTAAATGATTGTTGATCAAGAACATAGCCCAGCTCCTGGCAAACAAAATGAATTGTAATTTTATGTAATTTTGTACACGGGATATAAATTAGTATAAATAAAATTTATGGCATGGTGTCAGATCGTAATTATGATAATTGTTAATTACAGTAATAAGTGTTGTGGTTAGATGGGTATAAGGAGAAGCAAAGTTGTTTCTCTTTTCATCTGAACAAGGCTGTCTGTCCAATTGTAGGAATGAAAAGAGTAAACGGAGAAAGCCAAGCTCTCGCTTCAAGCATGCTAAGGAGGAGAAGCCTTTGCTGAGTGCCCGTCTTCTCTGGGGGCTCTGAGTTCTTCATTAGCCCCGCAGGAGCTGCTGCACTCATTGCCAGCGAAGGCGGTCAGGGCTCAAGTCACCCAGTAAGCTAAGCAAGGCCCACGCCACCCAAGCTGCGGCTGTCCATGCATTCCTGTTCATTTAAAGCTTTGTTGTCTCCTTTGTAGAATGGAGGAAACAGAACAAAATCAGTTTGGCCAGTTTCTGCTCTATAGTTTTGATAACTAAGGATGGGATGAGGCTGTAATTCAGTGATGGTAAACTATTACCTGTCTAGGATGTGTGAGGCCCTGGATTCAATCCATAGCACAAGACTCAATGATGAATCCTCCTCATGTCCCCAGAAGCCATATATAAAAAGATATTGAGGGGCTGGGAAGGTGGCTCAGTGGTAGAGTGCTTGCCTTGCATGCATGAGGCCCTGGGCTCGATTCCTCAGCACCACATAAGCAGAAAAAGCCGGAAGAGGCGCTGTGGCTCAAGTAGTAGAGCACTAGCCTTGAGCTGAAGAGCTGAGGGACAGCTCCCAGGCCGAGTTCAAGCTCCACAACCAAAAAAAGATATTGAAACTGCAGAAGAAAAGGGTGGACATTGTCCAAAAAGAAATGTACTCTTTGCCCGACTTGTGTAACTGTAACCCTCTGTACATCACCTTGATAATAACAATAACATTTTTTTAGAGCTGGAAAGGTGGCTCAGTGGTAGAGCGCTTGCCTTGCATGCATGAGGCTCTGGGTTCAATTCCTCAGCACCACATAAGCAGAAAAAGCTGAAAGTGGCACTGTGGCTCAAGTGGTAGAGGGCTAGCCTTGAGCTGGAGAGCTGAGGGACAGCGCCCAGTCCCAGAGTTCAGGCTCCACAACCGACAAAAAAAAAAAATTTAAAGAAATATACTCATTACCTGACTTATGAAGTGGTAACTCCTCTGTGTATCACCTTTATAAGCAATAAAAGCTAAAAAAAAATTAAAAACATTAAAAATTAATGATACAAGTATGATAATCATTCTTTGTAGTATCAAAAAAGGAAATGACCAGGCACCAAGGGCTCATGCCTATAATACTAGCTATTCAGAAAGTTGAGATCTGAAGGTTGTAGTTCAAAGCCAGCCTAAATAGGAAAGTCCATGAAACTTGTATCTCCAATTTACCACCAGAAAACTGGAAGTGGTACTTGCTTAAAGTCATACAGTGCTAACCTTGAGCAAAAAAGTTCAGGGAGAGTGCCCAGGCACTGAGTTTAAGCCCCATGACTGGAAAAAAAAAAAAAGAAGAAGAAGAAGCCAGGCACCAGTAACTCATGCTTGTAATCCTAGTTACTCAGGAGGCTGAGATCTGAGGATCTCAGGAAGGAAAGTCCATGAGACTTTTATCTCCAATTAACCACCAGAAAACTGGAAATGGTGCTGTGGCTCAAGTAGTAGAGCACTAGCCTTGATCTGAAGAGCTGAGAGACAGCTCCCAGGCCCAGAGTTCAAGTCCCATGACCGACCAAAAAAAAAAAAAAAAAAGAGGAAATAGCTCATGTGTTTCACAATAGGAATTGATTAAATTAGAATTATTTATATAGTAAAATACTATGTAGTATTAAAATAATGTTTTGTTTGTTATTTGTTTTGTTCTACGATACCAGGATTTGTACTCAGGGCCTCACACTCTTGTTCAGCCTTTTGTGTTTGTTTGTTTTTTAGTTGGTTGTGGGCCTGAACTCTGGGCCTGGGTGCTGTCCCTCAGCTCTTCAGCTCAAGGCTAGCGCTCTACCACTTGAGTCACAGCACCACTTCCAGCCTTTTCTGTTTATGTGGTGCTGAAGAATCAAATCCAGGGCCTCATTCATGCAAGGCAAACACTGTACCACTGAGCCGCCTTCCCTTGCTCAGCCTTTTTTGCTCATGACTGTCACTCTACCACTTGAGCCATGCTTCCCATCTGGCATTTTGTTAGTTAATTATAGTGTCTCATGGACTTTTCTGCCAGACCAGCTTTGAACTACAGTTTTCCTCCAGGACTCAGCCTGGATCTAGCTAGGATTACAGGAGTGATCCCCCAGTGCCCAGCTACAAATGATGTTTTTGTATTATATTATAAGCATAAGAGATATTCATGATGTATTTTGAATGATATATCATCATCATGATCATCATAAGAATACATTATTATGTATTATTCATGATGTATTTATATATTCTGAGTATTTTGTGGGAAAAAGATAATGAAAAGCAGTCTATATTACCCAAAGTTAATGAAATTTCTACCAAAAATTCTGCTTTTTTTTTGTTATGGAGTAGAAAAAAATCCATCTTAACATGCACAGTCAATTTATATTCATTAAAAGAGCAGTCTTTGAAAAGTGTGGGCAAATGCCAAGAGTTCTAACATATGCATAGATGGAGCCCCAGAAAGAAAAACAGATATGAGAAGAAAAGAATTTGAGGTACAAGGGCTATATGCACTCTAATTTGGTGAAAAACATCAATAATAAGCAGATCCCAAAATCTCAACAAGAAGGCCAAATCAGGAAGTAGTGCTATCGCTCAAAGTAGTAGAGTGTGCACCTTGAGCAAAAAAAAAAAAAAAAGCTCAGGGACAGCACCCAGGCTCTGAGGTCAAGCCCCATGACTAAATAAATAATAGCTATACATTAAAAAAGAAGAAGGAAAAGAAAAAGTCTAGGGGCTGGGAAGGTGGCTCAGTGGTAGAGCGCTTGCCTTGCATGCCTGAGGCCCTGGGTTCGATTCCTCAGCACCACATAAGCAAAAAGAAAAAAGCCAGAAGTGGCGCTGTGGCTCAAGTGGTAGAGCGCTAGCCTTGAGCTGAAGAGCTGAGGGACAGCACCCAGGCCCAGAGTTCAAGCCCCACGACCAGACCCCCCCCCCCAAAAAAAAGGGCTGGGAAGGTGGCTCAGTGGTACAGCGCTTGCCTTGTATACATGAAGCCCTGGGTTCCATTCCTCAGCACTACATAAGCAGAAAGAAAAAAGCCGGAAGTGGCGCTGTGGCTCAAGTGGTAGAGTGCTAGCCTTGAGCTGAAGAGCTGAGGGACAGTGCCCAGGCCCAGAGTTCAGGCCCCACGACCGGACCCAAAAAAAAAAGAAGTCTAAATCATATATAGATATGCCACGAGCAAACTGCTCACAAACAAAGGAACTAGTCAGGAAGCAGCAACAGAAACCCACAGCACAGGTGACAGGAAAAGCAGCCGAGTTATCTCTAGGAACAATGGGGGTCTAAAGACATTGGGATGACACACTCACTCAAGTGCTGGGGGTGGCGGAAAAGCTTGGCCAATAAAATTTTTAAAAATCTCTCCCTGGGGCTGGGAAGGTGGCTCAGTGGTAGAGCACCTGCCTTGCATGCCTGAGGCCCTGGGTTCGATTCCTCAGCACCACATAAGCAAAAGGAAAAAAGCTGGAAGTGGTGCTGTGGCTCAAGTGGTAGAGTGCTAGCCTTGAGCTGAAGAGCTGAGGGACAGCGCTCAGGCCCAGAGTTCAGGCCCCACGACCAGACCCTCCCCAAAAAAATTCTCCCTGTAGCTGTGCCAGTGGCTCATGTCTGTAATCCTAGCTACTCAGGAGGCTGAGACCTGAGGATCATGGTTCAAAGCCAGCCTAGGCAAAAAAAGTCTGTGAGATTCTTATCTCCAATTAACCACCAGAAAACTGAAAGTGGTTCTGTGGCTCAAGCTGAAGAGCTCAGGGACAGTGCCCAGACCCAGAGTTCAAGCCTCACAACCAACCAAAAACAAAAACACAATAAGAATAAAAAAATTCTCCCTGCAGTAAGACTACCTTTTAAAATAAAGAGGAAGTAGAGCTGTGGAAATCACTCAGTGGTAGGACACATGCCTCATATATGCAAGTCCCAATAACAGAAAATACAATGTTATGTGACTAGTCAAAGCATACATTACAACTCTGCATCTTTCAGGTATGATACATACAGATGTCATGCATAAGGCAGCAACAAAAGCCAGGCATCGGTGGCTCATGCCTGTACTCCTAACTACTTAAGAAGCTAAGATCTGAGGATTGAGGTTCAAAGCCAGCCTGGGCAGACAAATCTGAGAGACTCTTATCTCTAGTTAACCACCAAAAAGCCAGATGTGGAGGTGTGGAATACTAGCTTTGAACAAAAAAGCTAGGGGACAGTGCCAGGCCCTGAGTTCAAGCTCCAGTACCAGCCTACACATACACACAAAAGCCAAAGAAGCAACAGACAAAGGTAATTGTGGTGAAGATGAAGATGCCCATTGCAATGGCTACAGCAACCACTAATCACCCACACATATATTACAAGAGAGTTCAAGTAATATATTTGCCAAGATTTGCTTAGTCCCCAAGAAGGGCAGAAAGAACAGAATTTTTTTTTTTGGGGGGGGGGGTCCGGTCGTGGGCCTGAACTCTGGGCCTGGGCACTGTCCTGCAGCTCTTCAGCTCAAGGCTAGCGCCCTACCACTTGAGCCACAGCGCCACTTCCGGCTTTTTTTTTCTGCTTATGTGGTACTGAGGAATCGAACTCAGGGCCTCATGCATGCAAGGCAAGCGCTCTACCACTGAGCCACCTTCCCAGCCCAGAACAGAATTTTTTTTAAGTATGAAACAAGTAGAAAACAAATAGCAAAATTTCAGAGCATCTCAAGATCAGGTTAATAGTTACATTAAATGTAAATAAATGGGTTGAAGGCAGTGGCTCTAGTGTGTGAGCCTAGCTATTTGGGAGGTGGAGATCAGAGGCCAGCTAGGGGGGGAGGGGGATATTCACATGACTTTCTCTAGATCCATGTGACTGGGCATGGTATGCGTATGTGGTGGGGGGGGGGGGGAGAAAGAGGAGAGAGAGAGAAGAAGGAAGGAAGAAAGCCAGGAAGGAAGGAAGCAAGGAGGGAAGGAAGCAAGGAAGGGAGGGAGGAAAGAAGGAAGAAGGAAGGAAGGAAGGAAGGAAGGAAGGAAGGAAGGAAGGAAGGAAGGAAGGAAGGAAGGAAGGAAGGAAGACTTGAGACTGGATTAAAAAGCAAATTCCTACTATATACCATGCCAAAAAAAGTAAATGGCTAGGCAGCAGCACAAGAGCTACACTGGCTGTGTTAACAATAAGTAGACCTTAAGACCAAGAATACTACTGTGGACACTGTGAGGAATATTTCATAATGGTAAAAAAAATAATCAATAGGATACAAAATATAGCAAATATAAATGTATCTGCATATGACAATACTGTCCCAAAATACAAGGATTTTAATACATCTAGTAATTGATAGAAAAATATGGGAAAAAATCAAGGCTACAGAACACTGAAATAATTCAACTAAGAAATGTAATCTAGTCAAAAGCAGAATACAATTCTTTTTTTTTGGGGGGGGGGGTCTGGTCGTGGGGCCTGAACTCTGGGCCTGGGCGCTGTCCCTCAGCTCTTCAGCTCAAGGCTAGCACTCTACCACTTGAGCCACAGCACCACTTCCGGCTTTTTTCTTTTTGTTTATGTGGTGCTGAGGAATCGAACCCAGGGCCTTGAGCATGCAAGGCAAATGCTCTACCACTGAGCCACCTTCCCAGCCCCCAGAATACAATTCTTTTAAATCATGTTATTGGAACAAAATTGATCTCTAAAACATCTAAAAAATTAAAAACACAGGGTATGTTCCTTAAATACAAAAGAATTACATTAGAAAACTAACAAAATGAAATATGAGAACTCCATCCCCTAAAATATGTAGAAATTGAACAATATACTTCTCAATTAATAATGCTCAAAAGAAAACAATACAAAAAAAAAAAAAAAACTCCACACAATGGAGTTTTACACAGCCATTAGAATTTTATGTAATTTGCAGGGGAATGGATGGACCTAGAGCAAATCGTCTTAAATGAGGTAAATCAAAGTCAGAGAGACAAACAGCACATGTTTTCTCTCATATTTGGAAGCTGGATCTAAGCTACACAGGGACATGATAAATGACACAGGACTCTGGGCACTCACACACAGTGAGACCAAAGGAGGATGTTCTTAGGGGAGGATCAGAAAGACACAATGCCTATGTGCCTCTGATCATATAAAACAGTATTTATCGAAATGAGCTCCAGGAAATGGAAACATTGCTTTGCTGCTGTTTTTTTGTTTTCTTTGCTTTTTCTCGTTTGTTCGTTTATCTGTCTTTCTGAAGGTAAGTGGGGCATAGGATTAGAGAGAAAAGGGTGAACAGATGCAGCAGTGGTACTCATTAGACACTAGGTTGAAAATGAACTACACAATTTGTAGGTGAGTGGGCGGGAAAAACTGGGTGCAAATACGAGAAGGAGTGACATTGTCTAAAAAGAAATGTACTCCTTACCTGACGTGTGTAATGTAAGCCCTCTGTACATTGCCTTTAAAATAACAATAACACTTTTTTTGGGGGGGGGGGTCCGGTCATGGGGCCTGAACTCTGGGCATGGGCGCTGTCCCTCAGCTCTTCAGCTCAAGGCAAGCACTCTACCACTGAGCCACCTTCCCAGCCCCCAACAATAACATTTTTTAAAAGAAGATGACACAAGAGAACTTACAATGTTATCTTGACCTAATGACAACGATTTAAATTTATAGGCTTTAGTTACATCAGGGTCTGGAGAGAAATGCATATCTTTCAGTACTAGAAAAGAAGAAAAGAATGAAAATAGTATTCTAATTTTCCATGTTTGGAAGGTAGGAAAAGGAGAATAAACTAAACCTGAAGTAAGCACAAGAAAAGAATTTTTTTAAAGAGCAGAAGTTAATCAAATAGAAAAATAATTAAGCAAATCTATTTCTCTAGCACCAGAAAAAAAAGAAAGAAAAAAAAAGGTCAATGAAATTAAAAGCTTATTCTTTATAGTGGCTAAGAATTACATAAACCTTTAGCTAGACTGAGGAAGCAGCAAGAGGAAGAAGTCAAACTCACCACTGCGGAAGGCAACAGGAGCACACACCTGAGGCCTTCAGGGTGGTGTCTCCTTCCCTCCTCCACAATCAAATCACAATGGCCAGGGTCGACCCTGCTCCTGGAAACAGGTGAAGACACAGACCAAATAGATGAGGCAAGTTTTCAGACGTGGCTAAGATTCATCAAAGGTCCTGATCCCCGAAAGGTAGGAAAGATGCTGAGAGATGAACTTCAGTGCCCATGTGTGTGGTCCCCAACAGGTTTCCTGAGATCTGAGACTCCAGGGAAACTGGGTGAGCTAGAGTTGTAGAGCAGAGGACTAAGAGGAGACAGCTGCCCGGAGAAAGAGCCTCTGGGTCTCCTATTCCTCATGCACACAGGGATAACCACTTTCTTACTGATATTAACAAAGCAAACTCAGTAACACAGACATCTGCCAATGCTTCATGGTCAAGTGAGGCTCATTCCAGCAAGGTAAGGTTGGTGTAACTCCCAGTAGTCCGTGATCCACACTACTTTGTCAGATGAAGGAAAATCATAGAATCAAACACAAAAATAAATCATCTGACACAAATTCAACATCCCTGCACAACAATAATACTAACTTAACTCTTAATGCAGGAATCCAAGAGAAAGTCTCAACTCAGTAAAAAAAAAAAAAAAAAAAAGAAGAAGAAGAAAGAAAGGAAGAAGGAAGAAAGGGAGAAAGGGAGATAGAAAGAAAGAAGGAAAGAAAGGAAGGAAGGAAGGAAGGAAGGGAGGAAGGAAGGAAAGAAGGGAAAAGAAAGGAAAAGAAAAGAAAAAATAGATAAGATCTGTCTGCAGCGCTGGGCACTTACTTATAATCCTAGCTACTCAAAAGGCTAAGATCTGAGGATCACGGTTCAAAGCTAACCTAGGCAAGAAAGTCTATGAGATTCTTATCTCCAATGAACCACCAAAATAGCCAGAAGTGTGGAGCTGCGGCTTAAGTGGTAGAATACTGGCTTTGAGTGGAAAGATCAGGGACAGCACCCTGGACCTGAGTTCAAGCCCCAGGACAAGATCTGTGTAAAGCCTAGAGCTAGCATCACGCTCAGAGGTGAAAGACTGGATGCTTTCCACCTCCAGTGAGGGTTAAGGCAAGTTGTCTATGCTCCCCATTTCTGTTCAACATGGCTCCATGACACATGTTAGAATAGTTCAGATAAACAGAACGGATCACTGCCTATCTATCGCAGGTGTTGGCAAGAGCACAGAGAAACACTGGAACCCTTCACAATCCAGGCATCTGAGTCCCACATACAAGTTGAGGATGCCTTGTCTAAAATTCTCAGCACCTGAAGTACTTTGAATTTTGCGGCATTTGTATAGAGGGAGTGAGACAGACATCCTAAAGATGGAACCAGGCCCAACCACAAAACCTTTCATTTTACGTTCACCCACTGCACGAATGGGATTCGCAGTGAGCCCGAGTCAGGACCTGTTCTGGGAGTGGAATTTTCTGCCCGTGACATTATGTCAGCACTCCAAAGGTCTCCAATTCGGAAGCTTTATAGATTGTGGGTTTGGGGCTTCAGGATGCTGAAAGTCTATCTTCCTAAGTTCATCAAAAACACATTTCCACACAAAGATCTGTACCCAGACTGCCTCACAGCATTGCAGTATTAAACAAAGGAATGCTACTCGTTAACAAAGAAGAACCAATCCTGTGCATGTGTGCATGTGTGTGTGTGTGTGTGTGAGTGTGTGTGTGTGTGTTGGTACTGGGGCTTGAACCAGGGCCTAGGCCACCGTCCTTGAGGTTTTTTTGTTTGTTTTTTGTTTGGTTGGTCATGGGTCTTGAACTCTAGGCCTGGGCACTGTCCCTCAGCTCTTCAGCTCAAGGCTAGTGCTCTACCACTTGAGCCACAGCGCCACTTCCGGCTTTTTCTGCTTATGTGGTGCTGAGGAATCAAACCCAGGGCCTCATGCATGCAGGGCAAGCGCTCTACCACTGAGCCACCTTCCCAGCCCCCGTCCTTGAGGTTTTTAAATCAAGATTGTACTCTTTCTCTTGAACCACAGCTCTATATTCAGGTTTGGTTTGGGGTTTTTTTCTCTCCTGGTCAATTGAAGTTAAGAGTCTCATGGACTTTCCTGGGCTGGCTTTGAACCACAATCCTCAGATCTCAGCCTCCTGAGTAAAAGCATCCAACTCTTGATACACGTTGCCATGTGGGTGAACGTGAAGGGCGTTAGTTCAGTGAAAGAAGCCAGACACCAAAGAGGCTGTGACATCCGATCTCATTTATGGGAAATTCTACAAGACAGAGCAGTACTGTAACAGACAGTGCTGTCTCCATCACACAAGCCGTCAGTGGTGGCCATCCAGGGCCGGAGACCGACTAAAGAGAGATAAAAAGCAATTGAAGGTGCTGGGATGCTGTTGCTTGACTATAGACCCGGCTCGTGTCTATTGGCTGAAACTCAGAGAATTGTGGGCTGAAGATGGGCGACTCGCCTGGAGGGCAAAGCAAAAGGAAGGATGAGAAAGTTGCTTTGGAGCAGAGAATTGCAGAGGCCAGGCGGAATGCCCTGGCCTACATCTGGGCCCACAACCGTGTGCCACGAGCTGCCAGCTTCGAGGCCAGCTCAGCCGGGAGAGGCGCTCGCACGGAGGCCCGGTGCCCCATCCAGTGGGGCAGAAAAGCATGTGACCCAGTCATGGCAGAACAATGTGACCCGGCTCCAGCAGAGTTTCAGGTTCTGGAGGTGCACAGAGCAGAGTCGTCGATTGCTTCCGGGAGAAAAGGGGCGGCTCCAGGAAACGAGGGGCTGGGGCAACCACCCTTCTGGGAACCAAGACCAGAGATGGGGACACGACTGGACTCTGGGCTTTGCTTCCTGGCACCCTCTCCCTCCTCCTCCTCCTCCTCCTCCTGCTCTTCCTCCTCCTCCTCCTCCTTCTATCCATCCGAGTGCCAGGCGTCTGTCACTTCTTTTTTAATTAAAGTGAATCATATTCCCTCTTCCCCAGAGAGATGCCTGATATCGTTGGGAATTCATTAGCATTTCCCTGGGGTGTCACAACAAATGGGGCTGAGCCTCTTCTGTTCTAAACTCTGAGGGTAGCTGTGGGGGACCCCTGCCTGCCTGAAGACTGATGTTTGATCTCAGCGGGGTGCGGGACCAGAAGGTACAGGGCTCCGGGTAGAGGGGAAAGGTCCTCAGGGGACCCAGAGCGTAAGGTTGCAATTACCTGGCAGAGCTGGGGAGGTGCGGGTGTAAGCGGGGATTCCAAGGGCAGGGCTAAGTCTGACATTGTGCAGCTCTGCGTCTAATTGTCCTGTCACAAGGGCGTTACTGTCTGCCTAGCGACACCAGTAAGCCCTGGAGGGCAGAGCCCGGCTCTCAAAGTCTCCTTCTATGCCTGGAAAGGCAGCAGTGGGTGTTAATTGCTAGCCTAGTTGCATACTTTATCGGCATTCTATATGCGTTCGGTTCCACATCATTCAGTTCTAGTAAACTCTACTAAATGGGATTCGTTTCCATTGTTCCCATTTTAGGGATAAGAAAACTGAGGTCCAGAGAGGTAGCATGATTTCCCCAAAGGTCACACTGCATCAGAGCTAGGATTTGAACCCTGACACATTTTGTCAAAACACCAGCTCAGGGCTGGGAAGGTGGCTCAGTGGTAGAGTGCTTGCCTAGCATGCATGAAGCCCTGGGTTCAATTCCTCAGTACCACCCACACAGAAAAAGCTACAAGTGGCACTGTGGCTCAAGTGGTAGAGTGCTAGCCTCGAGCAAAAGCAGCTCACGGACAGTGCCCAGGCCCAGAGTTCAAGCCCAGGACTGGCAAAAAAAATCCAAAACTACCAGCTCAGAAATCTCAAGGCAGGCACTGGTGGCTCATGCCTGTAATCCCAGTTGATACCCTTAGGAGGCTGAGATCTGGGGATTGTGGTTTGAGTGTGAGCAGGAAAGTCCACAAGACTCTTATTTTCAATTAACTACAAAAAAAAAAAAAAGGCCTAAATTGGAGCTGTAGCTCAAATAGTAGAGTGCTAGCCTTGTGCAAAAAAGTTCAGGGTCAGCGCCCAGGCCCTGAGTTCAAGCCCCAAACCAGCACCAAAAACAAAAAAATAAACAAAACACAAATCTAAAGGACAGAAGTGCCCAACTACAACTAGTTACCTGAAGGGGCTCATCCTCCAAGCCTCAGCCCCGACCCCCAGCCTGCCGAGGTCAGTGCTGTCCTAGCTGGCTCCCTGCCTCATTATCCTTGCTTCTGGGAAAATCAGGATTATCCAGGACATGACTAACGCCGGAAAGATGTACTGAAAGTTAGATCCAGTGACTAAGAAGCAGGAAGGGGTGCCCCAACCCTCCTGCCCCAGCCCGAACCCCTTCACAGTTGTTTCCCAAATGGAGAGGGCAGGAGTTACCAGCCTGCTTGTTTGCAACAGCCAACCTCACAGTCCCCAGCCACGTGCATTCCAGCATCCCTCCTTCTCCACAGAGGCTGCCCCTGCCCCTGCCATTGCTACCGACATCCCTCAGGGCTCCTCCTTCTTAGGGATCTTCTCAGATCCCCTCTTCCCAAACTTCCTCCAGTCCCTAAATGTCTTTCCGAGCCTCATCTCACTTGACCTGTCCCCAAACATTCACAATGGGGCTCTTCAAGTCTGCAGACAAACCCTTTCCAGTCCCCAAACTACCCCCAGGTAACCCTGTTCTGGGGTGCTGTTCACTGGGACCCAGCCTGGGCCAACTAGGCCATGGAATCACCCTTCTGAGGGTCTGTCCTGCTTCTTGAAGATATTTTCTTTCTGCATGAAGTCTCCCCACCTCTTTCCAGGAGAACTGGGTACATACACAGCTCTGCCAGCCAGGAGCTTTGCCCCAGGAGCCAGCGGGGGGGGGGGCTGCCGCAAGGGGAGGAGCCAGGATGCCCTCTGATGGGGGAGGCTCCCCACCCCCACCCCGGCAGAGCAGCAGCCCTTACCCCTGGTGAGCACTCTGGTGCTGCATGAGGACTGTGGCTGGTCAGGGCCTCTGGGAGATACAGCCATTCTCTGAAGGGCTAAGATGCTCTGCAGACCGGCCCCAGGGGTAGAGGGAGGGGGGGAGGTGGGCAGGAGTCTCTGCCCTCATCCTATGGTTCCCAGGGAGATGCACAGTACCAAACGTGCCCACCACGCCCTGGTGTGTGCGACCACATCGAAGGCTCTCCAAGCGCCAGGAGCCCGCAGTGCACAGCTGCCCAGCCCCGTGCCCAGGGAGGCGGGGAGCCCAGCCCCCACCATGCTACCTGCCTGCCATCTCTGGGTGATCCCCAGGAAAGCAGTGCCCAGGGGGTCGGTGGCATGGTGAAGGTTTCCTTCAAGCCTGCTCTGTGGAGCAGGGCAGCCAGGTGGCCGGTCGCTGGCCTCGGCGAGCGGCGACCCCCTTGGTACAAGCATGGGTCTCTCTTCCCTGTCGGAAGGACAGGTAGGCCCCACACGCAGGGTTGAGGTGGCCTCTTAGGGAGCATCTTGAGAAGTGGCGTTGAGACCAGAAATAGGACGAGGCATTGTCAGCTGAGAAAGGTGCCCGTCTTCCCCCGCGCCCAGGGGTGCTGGGCTTGCTAAACCCTCTGCTCCCCTCATTCCCTAGCCCCATGCTGAACCTCTCCCTGCCTCCCCCAGACTGGTTGTAGCAGCTCCCAAATCGGGCTTCCTGTCTCCAACCTCCTGTCCTGTTTGTAGAAACGGAGTCCCACAATGTCACTCTTGGCTTCAAACCCTTCTGAGCCCTCCACTACCCAGCCCTGCCTCTCACCTCATCCTCCTACTATCCCTCCCCGAAATGTGCCTCTGGGCCTTTGCACATGCTGTTCCCATTGGCTGACATGCTCTGCCCCTTTCCTGGTGGCTCTCAAGGTATCACTCCAGGCCCCTTCCAAGCATCACTTTCCCAGGGTGCCTTCTCTGATCCCCAAGTCCTGGGCAGCGGCGGCTTCCTCCTCTGTGAGCCATGTGGCCTTCATAGTCTGCTGCCCACCTTGGAGCCTTCAACCACAGAAGCCAGAGCAGAGGATGGGCCCGGACCAGCCCTGCCCACTGACCCCCGCCACCCCCCCCCCCCCCAGGTCCAGCCCAGTGGAGCCTGTGCTAATGGGAACCCAGTAGGCCGGGCAAGAAGGCGCTTGTCTGAGATTCGAGCCAAGGGTGACCTCACCCCTGAGTCAGCCTCCCAAACACGAAGGGCGGGGGGCAGGGGTCCACCCTCCCAGGAGGGGCGGCACCTGGAATGGTTTTAACAAGCAAGGTGCATGCTCGGGGCCGAAGCGCCGGGCGTGAGTCAGGGCAGGGAGCGCCTTGCCCTGAAAGGGGATCAGCTCCTCCAGCAGCTCCGCCTCACCTGGCCGAGCACACTCCGAAAAAGAACAAAAAGGGGGCGGGGTGGGGGGAAGCGAAGGAAGGAGCAGGCCCAGGTCCGCAGCCAGCGGCTAGAAAGAACAATGACACCATCTCTGGTGCGAGCCAAAACCTGAGCCCAGGTGTGTGCCAGGGAGAGGGTCAGGACCCGCCTGTCCCTGCCAGAGACGCTGAGTCTAGTTCACGGCCTGCATCCCCGCCCACTGCGTCCTAGCACGGAGGGGCCTGCCGGCAGATTTGGCCTGTGTGTGTGTGTGTGTGTGTGTGTGTGTGTGTGTGTGTGTGTCTGTGTGTGTGTGTGTGCATGTGTGTGTCTGTGTGTGTGTGCGTGCATGTGTGTGTCTGTGTGTGTGTCTGTGTGTGTGTGCATGTGTGTGTCTGTGTGTGTGTCTGTGTGTGTGTGCATGTGTGTGTCTGTGTGTGTGTGTGTGCGTGCATGTGTGTGTCTGTGTGTGTGTCTGTGTGTGTGTGTGTGCATGTGTGTGTCTCTGTGTGTGTGTGCATGTGTGTGTCTGTGTGTGTGTGTGCGCATGTGTGTGTCTGTGTGTGTGTGTGTCTGTGTGTGTGTGTGTGTTGTCCTGGGGCTTGAACTTCAGGGCCTCGGTGCTGTCCCTTACCTATTTTCCACTCAAGGTTAGTGCTCTACCGTTTAAACCACGGCTCCACTTCTGGCTTTTTGCTGGTTAAATTGGAGGCGTTGGTCACATAGACTTTCCTGTCCGCACTGGCTTCGAACTGCGATCCTCAGATCTCAGCCTCCTGAGTAGCTGGGATGACAGGTATGAGCCTCCGGTGCCCAACCACTAGCTAGGTACTTGTGAAACACAAGAACCTTCCAAGGCCGCAGTGGCACCAAGAGGCCACCACTGGTGACCTGAGGCTCTGGAGGAAGGCAGCCCTGCAAGCAGCCACACCAGGAAAGAGGGGGTGCACAATGTGACCCCTTCTGTAGAAGGGATTCTGTCCTTCCCAGGCAGCCACGCCCTGTGGTCCTGGGGCCGGGGGGAGGGGAGGTGCGCGCTGGGTCAGGATCCTGCTGGGACATAGGCAGGATTTTCTCCGTCAGAGTCACATGGGGGCCTCAGGCTCCAAGGCCAGCTCTGGGGTCCTCAGAGTCCCCCCTGCCAGGGGCCTCAGGCCTCTCCTGTCCCCTCCTCCAGGCAACGCCACTTGCCCTGGGAAGGAGCCAGAGGCTGGCCCACCATGCCAAACTGAACCGAAAAGCCCTTATAGCAGGGCCTGTGTCCTGCATTGGATTGTGTTCTCTTTAAAATGCCAGTTAGGGTCCTAATCCCAGAAGCTCATGTGACCCCCTTGTGGAGCCTTTCCCAAGGTGACCAAGTCGGATAGAGGTCAGCAGGGTGGCCCTGAATCCAGTGCGATTGGGTGTCCTGCGGAACACAGAGCCCAGACCCAGGGAGCCATGCTCAGAGCCCAGATGGCGTGGTGACCCACAGGAAGAAAGCCAGGTGACAAGAGGACAAAGGTCCTGTGGTTTGTCTATAAACCTAGGAACACGAAGAGCACCAGCACCTGCAGCAGCCGCCCTGGGCACCTCTGCCCAGGCCTTCATCTCTCAGCCTCTGGGAGACAAGACGTTTCTGTTATTTTATACCTCTTGTGTAGTGAGATCTCAAGTGTGAGCCACCAGTGCCAGACTTTTTATTTATTTGTTAAAAGAAACACCAACTTGCCAGCCCCAGAGACAGGGCCACCAAGGGTGGAGTTTTGCACAGCCTCTGGAGACAGCGGCTGGTCCTGTCCCTCACGCCTAATGGGGAGAGGCTGGCTTTGTGCCCCCCACCTTCCCCCATGGCCAAAGGAAGCCGTGGGCAGCCGTGGGCAGAGCGAAGAGGGAGGAGAAGGGAAAGGGGCAGCCGGGGAGGCTCTGTTGTGGATCATCACAGTCACTCCTGGCAACAAAGCCCAGGCTGGCGAGATAGATAGGGAGATAAAAAAGGCAGGATTATCCGGACTCACAGATAATCCTAAATTTGACGTTAGCTCCTGGGTTTTCCTGGGCAGCAACCTGTCATTCTCATTGGCTGATGAGAATTCCTCCTTCCCTCCACGCTCCGGCCTGGTGCTGCCGGAATGACCATTAGGGGACCACGCTGTCCGGGCTTCTTTTCTTAACCCTCCCTCCTCTCCACCCAGCTGACCTCCCCCCGCTCCCTCGGTGCCCCAGAGTCTTCACCAAGCATCACCTCCTCTGGCGCCTGCCCTGATACCACCACCCCAGCCATGCCCTTGCTCCATTCCAGAAGTGTGTGCTGAGCGCCTTGCCTGGGTTAGGTGCTTGTCTTCCGGTCATGTGCGTGTCCCCTTGTTTGGTCTCTGTGCCTGGGACAGCACTTGGATGAGAGCTGTGTACCAAGTCTTTCTGGGAGGGGACTGACTCCAGGGGGACACGAGAGGGAAATCTGGAGGAGGGCTAGGCCAGAGATGGCCCTGATTACATCCAGCCATCACCGTAACCAGGACATGGCAGATACTAGACACGTGGGTGGAAAATGGACTGGGGAAACGAGAGAAGGGCCTTGGGGCTCCCTGGAGACACAAGCTCAAACCCACTTTAGAGGTGACAGTGGGCAGGTGACTCCTTTCCTCTTCCAGCCCCAGATCTCAGCTCCTGGGGAGCACACAGCCCCCCCTCCCTGCCTGGGGGGGGGGGAAGAGTGACATGGTGACAGAGGCTGGTGATCCTGTGGGTCTCACAGTCTGAAGAAACTAATGTAAAGCTAGGGAAGGGAAGACAGGCATGTTTACTTCATTGTCAAGGTGTGCCGGGATTTGGGGGACACCAGGAAGTGGAACCAGATTTGCTTCCAGCAGCTAGATCTGAATGATAAACATAGATGGGTGACGTGCACCTATGCCAAAACATGCGGGCTCAAGCACAGCACACACAGCAAGGACTACGAGGTGACTCCTTTGAACAACACACGGTTTAGCAAACTAAATACAGGATCAGCACCAGTGACTCCTGCCTACCATCCTTACTGATCAGGAGGCTGAGATCTGAGGATCGTGGGTCAGAGGATCCTGGTTCAAAGTCAGCCCAGGCAGGCAAGCCCATGAGACTGTTATCTCCAATAACTACCAAAAAGCTGGAAGTAGAGCTATGACTCAAGGTAGTGGAGCACTAACCTTGAATGAAAAAGCTCAGGGACAGTGCCCAAGCCCTGAGTTCAAGCCCCAGGACTAGTAAAAGAAAAACAACAACAACCTGGAAGCTGGAATATGTACTTTTTTCAGCAGGAGGGACAGATAAATGAAGAGAGGAAAGGTGGGTGAATACAGTCATAAGATGCAATGTAACATTGGTCAAGATGCCTTGTACTTATAAACTAACATGTTGGATTAAAACAGCTTTGTACAATTACATAAATACTATATTCATATATAAATTATACATACATGAAATGTGTTACATATTATATAATATATATACTGCCAATGTTAGTGTGGAGACATCCTGGGCATTGAACTTGAGATCTCATACTTCAAGGCGGGTGCTCTGCCACTCCAGCCACATCTCCAGTCCCTTTTTCAAGGTAGTGTCTCCATGTATGCCCAGACTAGCGTGGACTTCAGTCCTCCTGCTTGCGCTTTTCTGTGTGGCGGGGATGCGAGGGTCGCATATGCCCAGTCATTGTGCTTTTCCCTTAGAGGGAGTAACAGACATGTGCACTCAGCCATTGGTTAAGATGGAGTCTTGTGACCTTTTTGCCTGTTTTCCCAAGTACCTAATAACTTAAGTGACAGTGCCTGGCTTGGTACTGGAACTTGAACTTGGGGCTTGGGCATTGTCCTTTAGCTTTTTTACTGAAAGTTGCAGTCTACTACTAGGAGCCACAGCTCTACTTCTGGCTTTTTGGTGATTAATTAGAGGTAAGAGTCTCATGAACTTTCCTGCCTGTGCTGGCTTTGAACCTCGATCCTCAGATCTCAGCCTCCTGAGTAGCTAGGATTACAGGCGTGAGCCACCGATGCCTGGCTCTTGCCAGCTTCTTAACCCTGCATTCTGGACACATTCTTCCCTCCAATATTCTACAGCTCCCCGGATGGAGGAGCGAGGCTGACACACAGGAGTACGTTTTGTCCCAAGTTCCCCTCCCACAGCAACACTGCATGTGAGAGGGCTGAGTTGGGTGGCACAGCTCCCTGCCAGTCCTCAGTCACCGCCCACAGGTGCCGCCCCTCCCTGACCTTCCCCAGGACCAATCTGAGCAGCGATCACAGCCGCCACCTGTGCTGTGCGCTTGCCCCAAGCACAGGCTTTCCCCCACCCTCCCCCCAGATCAGGACTCACACACAGAACCCAGGCTCCGGCACCTGTACCGAGCTCTGACCCTGACTCCCAGACCAGATCTCCATACCACAAGTGGGGCCCGAGTGGGGTGTAAAAACCATTTCCAGACTTTAGCAGCCTGAAGACCCGACACTCATGGCACCGTGCAGCCTCCACGCCCCTCCTACAGCCACAAGGGTCTTTCAGAGGAGCCCACTGAGGACCTGGGGGCCGCATCAGCCAGCCAGACCCCGCTGCGGCAGCCAGCCCCACCTCTGTGCCTCCCCCCCACACCTGAGAGTGGAGGAAGGGCCTCCATCAGTGCCGCCCAGTGAATATAGCACATGCATGACCCAGCGTCCGAGAGCCAGGGAAATCTGAGATACGCCCGTAATCCTAACTACCCAGATCCAGACAATGGAGGTTGCAGGCCAGCCAAAACAGGAAAGCCTGCAAGACTCCATCTCCAATTAGCCAAACGTGAAGGGGTAGTTCAAGCGGGATTGCACCAGCCTTGGATGGAAAAGCTGAGCAAGAACACAAGGCCCTGAGTTCGATCCCCAGGTATGGGCATGTACACACACACACACACACACACACACACACACACGGTGAAAACAAGGTGTACTTAATTCTAATACTGCAGTTACTGAACCCATGCATCCAACTCTACAATGAATTTCACACTCACATGTCTGATGATGAAGGAGATGACCGGGCTGAGATGATGAAGGAGATGACCGGGCTGAGAAACCAAGTTTTGCTAGTGGCTACTGTCCTGGACAATCAGAGTAAAAAAAAACAAAAAAAGGCTCAGCCAGCAGGAGTCCTCGTATATTTGGCTCCCATTGAGCCCTGCGCTCCGGCTGGCCCCAGCTGTAGAAAAGCATTCAGGCAGCCTCTCTGTAGGGAATTCCATCCAAGGCTGAGACTGGAATCCAGCACACCTGGCTAACTCACCTGTGACCTCTCTGAGTTTTCCCATCTGTGAATTGAGAATGATAATAGCTAACAGTGGACAGCATGTAACCTGTTCTGGGCCTGTTGTTCTAAGTCTTTGGTGAGTGTTAACTGCTCATTCAAGAGTCTGGCATCTCCCATCCCTATTTATAGGAGAGAGTGACGGCCCAGAGAAATTAAACAACACAGCCAATATGCAGCAGAGCTGGGACTTGAACCCAAGCTGTCTGATTCCTAAGTCCTTATGCTAAACTCCAGATCACATGGCTAAGCCGCGGTGGCATGAGAACTAAGTGAAGGGTTTCTGAAAGGGCTTGTCTACAGTTGGCATGAAATGAACAGTTGTCGCTGCCTTCCACTGAGGCAAGGGCGTGTGGGAAGATCCCCTGGGTGACCTCCAAATGCCTGGGTCGTGACCAACCAGCAGGCTGCCCCTTCTGCACCTTCTCCGGGACACCCCCAGCTGGAGGCTGAGAAGGGGATTGTCTGGGATGGTGTCTTCCTCATAGCTCAGATGTGGAAGCCCCTGAAGATGGATGATTCAGGGTCTGGAGTGGCTGGGGCGGGTGGCTCTGGGGACAATGGATAGGCTGAGAGGGGGTGGCTTCAGTGAGAAAGGAAGTGCCACCATCTCGAGGGCTGGGCCAGGTGTGGGCACCTTGCCTCAGTCCCTCTGTCTGTCTGTCTGTCTGTCTGTCTGTCTCTCTCTGTCTCACACACACACACATTTTTGTACCTATACCAGGGCTTGAACGCAAGGCTTTGTACTGTCACTTGACCTTTTTTGTTCAAGGCTGACACTCTACCACTTGAGCTATGGCTCCACTTCTAGCTTATTGCTAGTTAATTGGAGGTAAGTCTGGTGGCAGGATCTTTAGAGGGCAGAAGTGAAAGCCACCTGGAGGAGGGACTCAGAGGTCAACGGACGAAGGATGCACCTCTGTCATGGCAATGGCCAGGACCTGGGAATGGAGCTCTGCATTGGCAGTTCCCCCACATGGAATGGATTCAGACTGACTCAGTATAGGGGCTTTGTGGCTGAAAAGTCCAGCAGCATTCTGGCTTCACACAAAGTTAGGTTTGGCTGGTCTAGAACCTACCAAGAGTCCACATTTCCCACCATCCTCCGGTCTGCTGCAGAGCTGGCTCCACCCTTCCATTACCTGCCTCAGGGAGGGAAGGAGGAGCTAGGATTTCCCAAGCCTGGTCCTGAGGCTCACTCTGATTGGTCCTGCTTAGATCACATGTCCAACCTCTGAGCCAATCGCTGTGGTCAGAGTAATTATATGCCCCAATGCTCCACTTGGTTCCCACCAGCTGGAAATTAGGAAATTGGAAAGGGGGGATTGGAGTCCACAGGAGCCTGGTTCTGTGTCTGCCACCACCTGGCTGCGTGGCAGGCACAGTTCAAGCCTCTCAGGCCTGGTGCACTAGAGCAAATGGTTATGCGAGAGGTCTTTGTTGTAAACTCTGATGTTTAAATCAGAGCCAAGTGGATGGTGCTGGGCTAAGCTGGGGTGATGGCCCTGACCCCATGTCCTACAGGAATCACAGAACCTCGCTGTCCCTTCCACCTCTGGCAGGGACAGGTCCCCTGAGACAGCATGGAGCTCAGAGCATTCCCTCGGGCACATCATCCCCGCACACTGAACCCACCGCCTGGCCCAGGAAACCCAATGTCAAGGTGGCAACTGAGGGTCTTATGTGTGAGGGAGAAAGAAGAGTCTGAGTCCTCCTCCCACCATCAAGGCCACGGCCTCATGTCTCACAGGAAAGGGTGGGAGTGGGAACGCCATGGTCAGAGCATTCGCCACTGCTGGGTGACTCAGCCAAGGGCCGGGCTGGGAGAGACAGGGTGACAGCCACCAACACAGTTCCTTTGATCCTGAAGACAGTGTTCCCAGTGTCCCCTGAGGGCTGGCCTTCCCCCTTGCTGTCCGATCCCTGGAGCAGCATAGTGAAAGCCGAGGTGCTTCAAAATAGTCATTGATGAGTGGCAGCAATGTACCTGTGGGGGCGTCTCTGATGATCAGGAGCGATGGCAGGAACACAGTGCTACTGTCTGCACAAACTTCTGCTGAGCCCCTGTTCTGTGTCGAAGGCTTGATTGCACCAATGCACCAATGCACCCTTCTTCCGTGTGTGTGTGTGTGTGTGTGTGTGTACGTGCAGATGTGCACACATGCGCACCAGTTCTGAGACTTGAACTCAGGACCTGGGTGCTGTTCATTAGCTTTCTCATTCAAGGCTGGTACTCTACCATGTGAGCCACACCTTTTTTTTTGGTGATTAGAGATAAGAGTCAAACACAATTTTCCTGCCTGGCCTGGCTTTGAACTGCAATCCTGAAATCTCAGTCTCCTGAAGAGCTAGGATTACATGCGTGAGCCACAGGCTCCGCTTTCATTTAAGATGGTACTAAGGTATCATTGGGTGCATTCACCAGTAAGTGAATTTGCTTAATAAATTAGAAAGGCATGGAATGAAGAATCGGCCCTGTATTAAGAGGTAACTTGAACTCTCTGGCTACCCATTCATCTATAGCAGCGGGCTATGCTTTTAACATTGCACTAATGATTACCCTGAGCTCTGGATGAATATCTTAAGGAAAAATAAACATCTAGTAAAACTCTTCCTTGAACTAAGTGGAGAGTTTATTTGAGGAAAATAGATCTCTCTCTTTTTTGGGGGAGTCTGGTCCTGGAGCCTGAACTCTGGGCCTGGGCGCTGTTCCTCAGCTCTTCAGCTCAAGGCTAGCGCTCTACCACCTGAGCCACAACACCACTTCCGGCTTTTTTCTTTTTGCTTATGTGGTGTTGAGGAATCGAACCCAAGGCCTCAGGCTTGCAAGGCAAGTGCTCTACCACTGAGCCACCTTCCCAGCCCAGAAAATAGATATCTCTTAACCGTGGGCTTTTTTTCCCTAAACAAACATCTTCTAGAACACCTGGCAGATCCTCCAGCTATTACCTATGTCAATTAAGGAGACTTGTTTCCCGGGAATCTCAAACTTACCAGCTCCCCAAACCCAAGATTCAATGCAAGGAGGGTTGTCACAGCAGATAGACATGGCAGCCAGGTGAAAAGCAGCAGCCTGTGTACTCACTCCAGCTTTACAAATGGCATTTCTCTTGGACTCACATCGCCTGCCTCCTGGGAGGGGCCTTGTTTCCTGCTCTTTTCTTCATTCTGGGGCTTGAACTCAGGGCCTTGTTATATACTAGGCTGGTGTTCTACCACTTGAGCCACACTTTCAGCCTGGATTTTTGCTGGTCATTTTGGAGGAGTCTAGCAAACTTTTCCTGAGCAGCTGAGGCTGCTTGTCCACCCACACTGACTGCAATGGAGTAGAGACTCCTTCTCTGGTTTCCTACAGACTGCAAATGAGTCCCATAAGATCAAGGAAGGAGTCGACTCAACACCATGGTGTGCCCAGCACCTGGCTAACTACCAGCCCCTTTCAGGAGCCTCCTGGTGCCCCCCTTCTCCAAGCAAGGTTTCCTGGATTGTGCCAGAGAACATTAAGTCTCTGAGCTGCTCTGTTCCAGCCCCACCTCCGCCCATCCTGCAGCCCAGGCAGACAGAGCTTCCCCTCTGCTCCCAGGCCAGAGCTTGTTGCCTTTGGTGAAGGAGGCAGCAAATTATCTGCCTACTTGGAGGGAAATGATTTAAACCAGGGCATTGTTCTTGGGGCTGCTAATTGCATACCTGAGGAATGAGGTTCACCTGGCCTACAGGGAGTTACCACAAACCTCTGCCCACAGTGCCAGGCCCAGCCTGGGAGCCTGATGCAGAGCTCACAGAGGCAGGAACGGTGTCCAAACCCATCAGGCCCAAAGCAGTGACCACATGGCCTTACCTGGATACTCTACCCCAGGCCTATTGCATCTGAAGGCCAGGGGTGGGGGAAGGCCCAGCTCACCTTAAGAGTGTTGTAAGGTAGAAGCCAATGCCACTGGCTCATATCTATTGGTCTAGCTACTTGGGAGGCTGAGGTTGGGAAAAATCATAGTTTCAGCCTGAGCAAAAAAAGTTCCAGAGATCTCCATCTCAACAGAAAAACTTGGGCATTATGGTATGTGCCTATCATTCAACTATGTGGGAAATATAAACAGGAAGATCAAGGTCCAGGCTGACCTGGCAAAAGTGAGACTCTATCTCAAAAATGGTCAGATCAGCTGGGCACTGGTGGCTCACACCTGTAATCCTAGCTACTCAGGAGGCTGAGATCTGAGGATCACAGTTCAAAGCCAGCCTGGGCAGGAAAGACCATGAGACTCTTATCTCTATTAAACTACCAGAAAACCAGAAGTGGCGCGTGGCTCAAGTGGTAGAGTGCTCACCTTGAGCTGAAGAGCTGAGGGACAGCACCCAGGCCCAGAGTTCAAGCCCAATGACTGACAACAACAAGAAAAGGTCAGATCAGAAAAAGCTGAGAATGTGGCTTCAGCAGTAGAGCATCTTCCTAGCAAGTGCAAAGCCCTGCATTCATGTCCATATATGTTAATACATATATATATATATATATATATATATATATATGTTTGTGTGTGTGTGTAAGATCCTTATGTAGTCTTTTTTTTTTTTTTTTTTGGTCAGTATGGGGCTTGAACTCTGGGCTTGGGTGCTGTCCCTGTGCTCTTCAGCTCAAGGTGAGTGCTCTACTGCTTAAGCCACAGCACCACTTCTGGTTTGCTAATGATTTATTGGAGAAAAGAGTCTCACAGACTTTCCTGCCTGGGATGGCTTTGAACTGTGATCCTCAGATCTCAGCCTCCTGAGAAGCTAAGATTATAGGCATGAGCCACCGGCGCCCGACTTATGTAGTCTTTTTACTTGTTTTTGTTTCTAGCGCAGATTCTGGGGCTTGAACTCAGGGCCTCATGCACTTACTTGGCTTTTTCAGGTCAAAGCTGGTGCTGTACCACTTGAGCCATGCCTCCAATGCTGCTTTTTTGCTGGTTGTTTTGGAGATGGGAGTCCAGAGAATTTTTTTCTGCTCTGGCTGGTCCCCAAACACAATCCTCCAGATCATAGGCTCCTGAGAAGCTAGGATGTGCAGACATGAGGAGAATGGCATGGACTTCACTGTTACTGGCAGGTTAGATGAGCAGCTATGAATACAGTGGCATGGCACGAGGGAGGGAGTGCCACGGGGAGGGGTTCACTCTGCGTACCCATTTCTTTCCTCATCTGTGGAAGGGAAGCGCAGCTGGAGCTGGCTCAGGTCATTGGGCAAGCAGAGGGGAGCTGCGGCGGTGACAGTGACACCCCCTAGCTCAGGGGCGCCGCACAGCCTTCCACCTGCCCCAGCCAGTGTCCACACTGCCTGTCAACATCTGACTGAATGATCAGCAAGTGGGTTACACACACACACAGGTTTGAGAGCCTCAGGCTGGGATCCTGCAGTGGAAACCATATGTGTCCTTGACAGTGAGTTCTCTGGAAACCTAGGAAGACAGTAAGGCCCCTTACACCAAGCCGGATTAAGAACCACCCAGCCAGGAGGCAGGAATGGACTCAACGAGCCAGGTTTGCAGCGCTTCTGGGGCAGCAGGGATGGGAATGGACTTGATCTTGGGCAGTGATTTCTGAGAACTTCTCTGTTCCCAGGCAGGGCTCGAGGTCAGGGAAATTGAAGATGGGTGCCAGGGTGTCGTCCGGTGTCCTCGGCTGGACACCCTCCTTTGTTCCCTGTGGTGCAAGCAATTGTGAATTAAAACAAAGCCGCAGGCCAGGGCTAGAAGATGCTGACCAGTCACTGACATAAATGATTTTGTGGAGAACTTCCTGGAGGAGGTTCCTTTTGAGTACTGAGGGAAATGACAGGGATCAGCAGAAAGAGAAAATAAGGCCAGCATATTAAAGAGCTTGACCGTCACCAGCATAATTAGATGAACAATTCTATGTCCACATCTGCTCATGTTCTACATCTTGGTGTTGATTCTGTCCTATCCCTGGGCTAAAACCAGCCAAGCCATGACTTCCAGGAGCCTGGGCTCCTTTAGTGGAGGGTGGTACACAGAGGCCAATGGGTGGCCATCAGGGTGCTTCCTGGCCTAGCTGCTGCTGCAGGCAGAAGGTAGGGGTAGGACAGGAAATGTATGAAGACGTATGTCCATGGGCTTCCTGTCTCTGAAGGTTCCATGCTCTTGGAGTCAACCAACCTCAGATGGAAAATACAGGAAAAAAGTTCCTGCACCTGCCCTAAGCACATGCAGCCTCTGCTTCTCATCCCCCCAAACAGCGGAACCACTGTTCACATAGCTCTCACGCTCCATGAGGGACCAGAGGTCCTCTAGACATAGCAGTACAGAGGACAGGACAGGTGCCAGGGGCTCATACCTGTAATCCTATTCAGGTCAGGAGGCTGAGATCTGACCATTGGGGTTTGAAGCCAGCCTGGGCAACTAAATCTATGAGACTCTATTAACCAGCAAGAAGCAGAAGTGGAGGTATGTGAGGCTCAAGTGGTAGAGCACTAACTTTGAGGGAAAAAGCTAAGAGAAAGGGCCTAGGCCCTGAGTTCAAACTCCAGTACCAACCAGCATGAGTATAGGTGCATGCACGCACACACACACACACACACACACACACACACACACACACACACACACACACAAAGTACATGGGAGGAGTGCATAAAATCCATGTGAATACCATGTCATTTTAGAGAAAGTGCTTGAGCATCCATGGAATTTGGGAACTTATTCAAGGAACAAATTGTGTGTGTGTGTGTGTGTGTGTGAGAGAGAGAGATTTAAATATATAACATTTCCAGCCATATTTATTTCTCTGATGTGTTTCCCCAAATTCTAATCCACCCCCACAGCCTTGGTCCTCTTCTTCAGAGGGCACCATCTGGGCACACGTTGTGGGGCCGTTTGGTGCCCAGCCTTTTCTTCCTGGAAGCCCGGCCACCCTCTCCCCTGACCAGGACCGGCCCTCCGGGAGGTCAGCCCTCCACTGCCTCACTGTCTTCCTCCGCGAGTCCTGTCAGCACCGGCTCGGATGGACGTCTCCTCTCACACTGGTAGCCCCAGCTGATGAGTCTGTGGGAGGAAGCCTGCCCCAGCACAGGACAAAGCCCTGAAGTCAGCAGGTGCGGGTGCCAGGGCTGCTCCCGGGAGAGGGCGGCTCCCCTGTTCACCTGCCAGGCCTCATCTGAGACCACAGGCGTGGCGGCCTGTGGGCCAGGCAGACTCATTAGCCCCGCACGTGTATAGGGACCGAGCCACCAGCACTGCCTCGTGGGAGCCCCAGGGAACTGTGCTCCGGCAGTTGGGGTGACTCCACTGGGCCTGGGAGAGGTGCCTGCCTGAGTCAGCCCACGCTCAGCTCCTCTGCTGGCCCTGCCCAAGGACGCCACTCCCTGCACTGGGAACTTGCTCCCCAAATCCCATAGATGGGGGCTGTGTTGGTTCTGTGTGGGGCAGGCCGAGCAATGCCACAGGCAGGACTGCTGGGGGGCTCCAAAGCCTCTGTGTACCCCCAGACAGCTGCAAGGCCCCTTGCTGTCTCCAGTGCCTCCACCCAGGGTGGGGGACAAAGTCACGGCCAGTTACGGGGTGGTCAGGGTCTTGCACAAGATGTGTGGATGAGAGAAAGCTAAGAGATGGGGATGCCACCCCAAGAGAAAGGTCCCCAGGTTTCCACACAGCTCCACCTGGTGCTCCTCTCCTGACTCCCCAGGCTAGGCCTGGCTTCTCTTTCTGAAGAATGAGACAGGGGCTCAATCAGGGGCTGCTGCTCTCCAAAAGCCTGAGATCCGCAAAGGTGACTCTGTGGCCCACCTAGGGGGTAGGATAAGAGCAGACCCTTGTCATGGGCCGGGATGGGCATGCAGAGAGATGGAGGAAGGCCGTGAATGGTGATGGAGGCCTGTGGGACCACCAGAGTCCTGAGAAGTGGACACAGGAACACCAGCCCGGGGTAGAACCCACAGACTTGCTCAAAGGCCTCAGCTCCCTGCTGGGGCCACTCTGCCTCTGGACTCCCCGTTGGGCTGGTTGGGCTGCACTGGTCTTGAGCTCACAGGCTGTGGGCCCCTCAGCCACACCACCAGACCCCAGGGACACACCTGGTTCCTGAGGCTGGACCCTGAACACTGTTGTAGGACATGCCGCTTCCCAGCAGCGCTGCTCCCTGGCCAGACTCTGACAGGTCCCCACGTGGAAAACAGGGCTTCTGATGGCTCAGGACAAACGCCAGGCTCTTGGCCCAAGCTGGCTAATTGGTGCTATTGCTATTATTAATCCTTGCTATCAGCCTTTGGGGAAGGCCCTATCATTGTCAGTTCACAGAAGGAACAGGTTCAGAGACATGAATTGATTTGCCCAAGGCCACACAGTCAATAGAGACAAAACTCAAATGTGAGCCACAGGCTGTGACTCCTACCCGAGCGGCCTCCCTCACTGGGGTCTGCTGGGCAGGGAGGGCACAGCCCCAGCAGGACTCCTGGGAGTTGATGGCATCCCCAGGCCCGCACACCCTCTTCTCTAACCCACTGTGGCTCCCTTGGCCCAGCTTTGTCTGAACCCGAGCCTGACAAAGGCTCTCTAGGCAGACCAGGAAGGAGCTGTGTCAGGTGCTATAACGTCTGGTGCACATTTTTTTCCACCCCATTAAAAACAGAAACCCATGGCTGCTGTACAAAGGCAGACCGGTTTGTGGCCCAGCCCAGACACCTGGAATGCTGGCTTCCCACACGGTCAAGCCAGCCTCGGGGACAGCAAGAATTACAGTGTGCACCCCACAGTCTTGGCTAGTTACCTTCCTGTATGGCCAGGGGTCCCAAGACAAGCCAACAAAGAAATGATGACTATGGATGGTGGCCACAGGGGACCATGGACTCAAAGCCCTGCTCTGACAGGGTGGCCTCTGTGTCCACATTTATGGAATAATAATGAACACCTTGTTTTAGTCCTCAAACCAGGTCCCACTGGTGGGTTACCATGGCTTGTCCGGGGCCTCCTTCTGCCCCCTGAGCAAGCACATAAGTGCCTACTCATCTTGGCCTCATTTTCCCTGTGAAAGTCCTTGACTGGACCAGGTCACTCAGTGCCCGCCTATTGTCCAGGAGTAAGATGGGGACGCCATGTACAGGTGGGAAGGCTGTTTGGAGACACAGCCAGCACCGTGTGGTCAGAACAGCAGTGACCCCTGTGAGGTTCCCCGGCTAGGAGGCCCCAAGTTATTCACAGCTGTAATCACTCACTTTCAGTACCTCTGCGAGACAGTTTAGGTGAGAACCAAGGCCCAGAGGTGTCACACAGCCCGTCCTGAACCCAAATGACCCCACCCTCCAACCTCAGTCTCCTCACCACCTCGCACCGGTCCCACTGTCCCACACAGGGCTGAGCAGCTGCGGGAGGCAGAGACCAGGAAGGGCTGGAAGAACCTGGAGCCAGCCCGCAGGGTCTCAGCACAGGCCCAGAGTGGAAGCTTCTGGAACCTGTCCCCCTGCTCATAATCTGTCTCCATGGATATCCCACTGCAGAAGCCTATCCACAAATACCAATCTCCCACAGCCTCCAGGCAGGGCACCGTGTCTATGAGGTCTCTCTTGGGACTGGATGTTCCTGCAGGAGAAGGTTCGTGCATCCAGCCAGCTTCCACAAGCAGTCCTCACACAGCAAGATGTGGATATGAGGGAAATAAATGACATCAGCTACTAAGCACAGTGCAGCACAAACAGGAGCTGGAGGGCAGGATCACTGAAGCTCGATTCAGGGGGACAGAAATGGAAAGGGTACTGGGCCCCACAGCTGTGACCCCAGGAGCAGGACCAGCCTAAGGGCTGCCGGTCCACCGGCCACCACCAGAGCCAGGATAAGCAACAAGGGCTACATTGTCCATCTGGCTGTCCATGGGCCTGTAGTTATCTGGATGGATAGACAGATTCCTGCAGGTGAAGGGCCAGGGCTGATGCACACACCTGGGCCCCTGCCTGGGCCACCTGTGTGGCAGGTGCAAGCCCAGCACTAAGGCCCCACCAAACAAAATCACCTTCTAATTGCCCTGTTTGCCTTGGCATTGGAGCAGATTGGGGCCCATGTATCTGCCCATCATCTAAGCCCAGAGCCAGTTCCCAGGGCTGCGCAGCAAACTGCCCCAACCCTAAGAACAGTGCCCAGCCCAAGGCCAGCTAACATTTGGCTGTGGCTGTAGGCACCTGGCCAAATCCTGAGTCCCAAAGCTTCTGAGAGCTGGGATGACCTAACAATCTGGAGCCCATACCAGATGGGGGTGGACCTAGGAGAACAAATGAGCAGGCTCAGACTGCATCCATTTACAAGCTGTGCAGCCTTGGGCAGCTGAGTTTGCCTCTGTGAAACATAAAAGAATGCAAGAAATGAGGCTGGGAAGGTGGCTCAGTGGTAGAGTGCTTGCCTCGCATGCATGAGGCCCTGAGTTTGATTCCTCAGCACCCCATCAACAGAAAAAGCCTGAAGTGGCGCTGTGGCTCAAGTGGTAGAGTACTAGCCTTGAGTTGAAGAGCTGAGGGACAACGCCCAGGCCCAGAGTTCAGGCCCCACCACCAACCAAAAAAAAATATATATATATACATACATATATATATATATATATATATATATATATAGTAATAACAATGCAGGAAGGACGGACTTGCAGTGCTCCATAAATGTACCAGAAGGTCCCACACACCGACAGCCCAACAGGGTATTGGCGGGGGCAGGCCTGCAGGGATGGGCAGGGAGACCAGGTTGCCAGGCAAAGGAAGCAGAGGGACCTGAGGAAGGGCTCTGAAGAACATGCTCTGGGCCTTTGTCTTCTCAGAACCCTGACACCTGATCATGCACTGCCTCCTTCCCCTTCCCTGCTCTGGGCTGACAATGATAACCATCACTCATCACCCCAGACTGTGCTCCTCCCAAACCCTACCACTCTGAGACCCCCATCTCCTTGTCCCAGGAAACTACCAGGGGCAGCACCTGCCTGTCCTAGGAGGAAGCTCGGGCCTGTCTCGGCAACACAAGCTCATCGGAAAGGCTGATGGACTGTGGGTCTGTGGCCTCAGCAGTCCTTTCCTTCCCTGTACCCGCTGTCCCTTCTGCAGAGCCCAGGGGCCAGTGTAAAGGGACCTAAGGTGAGATGGGGAGGAAGCTGAAGTAGCCACTGTGGCTGGGGCAGCTTTGTCACTGGGAGCAGGGCTCAGGCTAGCCCAGTGCTCTGGAAGGCAGGGCCAACAGGCTGAGCACAGGGAAGGGGCCCTGGGCCTGCACATGCCTGGTCCCTGGCTCTGCTTCTCCAGACGTGCCAGGGAGGCCACGGGGCAAGCTGGCAGCACAGCCCGGGCCAGGCTCTGAGTCTGGGCACGAGACAAGGATGGAAAGGGAGTAGGTCCCCCAGGGCAGGAAATACAAAGCAGTACAGACAGAAATAAAAGCAAACAAATGCATCACTCAAGCAACTGAACATTGCTGAGTGTGCACACATGCACGCACGTGTGCCTGTTGGGTGACACATGTGTCCTGACACCCAGAGGGCTCCTACTTCAGCCTTTCCTGATCCCTTCTCACACAGCCGTGCTCCACCAGTGTGAACTGGCCCCAGCTCTCACCAGCACCCCACGCTGCCCAGCCGGGGGCAGTGCCCTTCCTGAGCACACAGCACTCTCACTAGGTGTAAGCTGCAGGCCAGCAGGAAGGGCACTGGGTCACACTCCTGGAGTCACCTTGTCCTCTCACTTCTGGTCCTAAGTCAAACAGACCAGCGACTACCTTGGCCCTTCCCTTCCCCAGTGCGCACACCCAGATTAATAAACCATTGGGGCCCACACCATGGTAACAAGGGCGGAAGGTGCTGTGGGTCATGTGCCAATACCCAGGGACACCAAGTAAAGGCTGGTCCCCTCCCCTTGCCTGGTAGAGGCCCAAAGTGGTCAAGAAGAGGCAGAGGACTTGGCCCTGGCCTTGCCCGGGGGCACTCCCTAGCTGGTGCCTCCAGGGAGCTCAGCCTGGCACCTCACTTAGTTCTTGTCCCTGAACCCAGGAAGGAATATGTGATGTCTGCTGCCTCTCCAGTGAGGGGCACCCTGACTCAGGGCCCAGGCACAAGTGAAATGCAGAGAACAACTCAGCTTGGGGCATCTCAACAGACATAGCTAGGGAGGAGCGTGGCAGGAAGAGGAGGTCTACCCTGTTAAGCTGTCAGCGTGCTGCACTTACAGACTGGATACGAGGACGGGCGCCAGGGGAAGGAGCCGCAAAGCCTGAAGCAGTCTGCGGGCAACACCCACCTCTGCTTTCAAGCTGCAGTCATCAGTGCGTGGCCACCGGACTCAACTTCCTTGAGGGGCTGAGAGACGGACCTACCTTACCACATGTCCAGAGGCTTGAGACAGGAAAGGGGCTGCTGGCTTTGTCTGGTGTCCCTCAGTGCTTCGGTTCAAAGACGTGGGCATGGGGAGAAGTTGTGGAGTCTCTACATCAACTTCTACCCCTGCCCAGATACCAAGGCTCAGTCAGCCCTGGTACCTGTCACAGACCTGAGTGGCCACCGTGTCAGCAGCCTGTCTGATGGTGGAAGGGCCACCAGAAAGCAGCCTCATAGACACCAAGGGCAAGGTGTGAAGAAAACACTGTGTTCAGGCTGGGGCCACAACAGGGACAGCATCACCTTATTAGCTTTGGTGACTGCAGTTCCGCAGGCCTGGGAAGCTTCTGGAGATGCCAGGCCAACACCAAGTGTCCAAAGTATGACAATGAAGCTCAGGCAAGGAGCTGGTGGCTCATGCCTGTAATCCCAGCTATTCAGGGCTGAGATCTGAGGATCGTGGAAGAAAAGTTCATGAGAATCTTCTAATAAACCAACAAAAAAGCTAGAAGAGAAGCTGTGGCTCAAGTGGTAAGAACACCAGCCTTGGGTGAAAAACCCAGTAAGCGAGAGGCCCTGAGTTCAAGACCTAGTACTGGCATGTCAACGTGCACACACACAGCTCAATCTAGAAGGGAATCTCCCCCAGTAGAGCCCGCATGTAGCTGGCAGGTGCAGGCCACTTTTACCAGGGAAAGGCTCTAATTGACTCCCCACCCGGATGTGATAAATGCTGATGCCACCCCTCCCCATGCCTAAACTCCCTTGAGACCACCGGAAGGGGGACAGTGTAGAGAAGGAATGGACATGCTGAACCTTCCTTGCCAGACACCCTCAGGCCTCTCCTGAGACATGGAGCTTGAAGGAAAAGGCAGAAGTTACACAGAAAGAAACTGGTGCCAAGAGGCACAGCTGTGGCAGGCCTCCCACCTTCCGGCCCTGAGTGATCTCTATTTCTGTATCGCCAGCGAGGAGACTGCAGGGCATAGCAAGCCGAGTGGGACCTGGACCAGGCAGGGACTCAGACTTTACCACCAGGCTGCCATGTGGGGGGCTGGGGGAGGCATGTCATTCCTCCTGAGTCCAGGCCCCCAGCATAACCCCAAGTGTACTCGTGCTCCTGGGCACACTGCTCTGTTCTGCCAGGGCTTCCAGCTGGGCCCCACAACAAATTCTTTGTCTCTACTGAGTCCAAGCACCATGCATCTGCTTGTGGCGGCTGCTGCTGGCCAAGTCAGGAAGTGACATGGAGCTGGCTGGGCAAGTCTTCCACAGGGACCTGGGCCCCAAACCCTAGATGGTCTGGCCCACGGCGTGAGCCGTGCGAGCTGGCCATCCACTTGTTAAGGCTGATGACCCTACTGCGTAGTGGCCCCCAAGAACAGACACATAGTCACAAACCTTCCTCCCTAGAAGAAAGGATGCCAGGCCAGCTTCTGCTGACCTGGAGAGGTCTTAGGAGCCCCACAAAGCTAGATGACTGGCCTGAGACCAGAATGCAGCTTCAGAAACACGAAACTGTCAGTTCTGAGCCCCTGGTTTGACCCTTCTATGCAAGGCTGCAGAGGCCACAGGTAAGAACACGCTAAGCAGCAGGCAGTGCGCACGGAAGCTACCCTCCTTCTTCTGACTCCAAGTCTACCCTATGTTTACCACTTTACAGACAACCAAGAAGTAAGCTTCCCAAATGGCGGCCTGCAGGACAAATGCTCTCAAGCCTGTATGGAAGAGAAAGACCAGGCTGGCTTCACTGAACTCCCCTTCAGCTAGAAAACCATCAGACCTCTACTGACTTTGAGTTCAGTGCCTAAGACCCAAAAGTATAAGCTTTTTTTTTTTTTTTTTTTTTTTTGGGGGGGGGGGCGGGGGGAAGGGTAAAATCACAGCTATGAAATGCAACGCCCCAACTTGCCTGCTCCATGAGATGCTGACAAGAGGCCAGGGAGAGCAGGAAAGCGAGTCCAAACCACATCTTCCAGGAGCACTGCCACAAAGCAGAGGTGTGTGTGTGTATGTGTCCACTTGTGTGTGTGTGTGTGTGTGTGTGTGTGTGTGTGTGTGTGTGTGTGTGTGTGTGTGTGTGTCCAACTTGCTCCCACCAGAGCCTTAGGCCTGTACCATCAGGTGGGCCAGGCAGCAGCCAACACCTCCTTTTCCACTGTGTATTAAGTCATTCGTTTATTTCTCAAGATGTGCACACTCAAGTATCACGCTGGCCAGGACAACTCACGGCTCCTAGGTATATACAGGTCCTTCGAGGCTTGGTTACAGACAACTTCGTCGCTAGTGCACCACACACACGAGGTAAACCAGGAAGCCTAAACCCCCACACCACTCCAAGAAAATGAGAGGGAGGGGGTAAGAATGCAGCATCCTGTGGGGGAATCTGCACGAGGAGGGAAGAGAGGGTGGAAGGCAAGCTAGCTTCAATCTCCATCGAGCGGTTTCTGTGGGTGTTCAGGGGACCGAGTTCAACAGGTCCTTCAGGAAGTTCTCTGGGTCAGTGACTTCTGACAGAAGACCTAGAAGACACAGCAGCAGAGGTGGGTAGAAGCAGCTTGAACGGATGATGGCAGTGACTGCAAATCACGAGGCAACGAGCATACTTGTTCTGTGGATGGGAACAAGGTGGCGGAGGCCAACTGGGCACTCCAGAGTGAGGCCACTGCAGGGGCTGCAAACCCATAGTAGCTGTGACTTCTGAAGGGGTCTGGGAATGAAGAAAGGCGCATGTGACTGATTTGATGGGCAGAACGGGATAGAGGGCCCCTGGGCTCTTCTGGCTTCAATTCCATCACTAGACCTGGCACTCAAGCAAGTTGCCAGAGCTCAAGAGCCATTTTCTCTCAGCTAGCAGAGGAAGTGGGAAACCCCCTGCCTGCTGCAGGGACTAAATGAGGTCCCAGTGCCCAGATGGTGCAACATCCATGTCAGTTCTCTGGTAGCCTGTCTGCCCTCAGCAAGTAAGGCAAAGGAGACACCAAGGCCTCAGGTTGGAGGATGTGGAGCTGCTGACCCCAAAGATCAGGTACCATCCCACACACAGCCACCGCCAAGCATCCGCGCAGACGGAGGGAAGTGTGGCCTAGACAGTTTGCTGGCTTTGGAAGGTGTTTTTTGTTCCTGAATTTGAATAGGGTGTGTCTGCTTCTGAGAGTTTCTAACAACTTAAAGTAATGAAGTCATGCTATAAAAGCCTGACCCAGAAGTAGAAGACAGAGGCTCCCTGCTGCAGGACAGCTCAGGGCAAAGGCCAGGCCTGCAGGGAGATGAGCCCTTCCTCTCCTGTCCGCCTTTTCTTCCTACTAGCTCTGACTTGCATAGCCATTTTGACATGGTTGTGAGTGGACAGGCTCAGGGCTTGGCGCTGAGGACACAGAGAGAAAAACAAGACAGGTTACCTGCTCTCAGCCATGGCTTCTTTCTTGGATGAGAGCTAGTGTGCATTCATATATACACTGGTGCTGAAAGGCCAGGTAAGAGCCACAAGGACTTGGCAAGGTAACAGAGAGAGAGGTGAGCAGGGCTGTGTGTGGCACCAGAGAGCAAGGTAGTCACCTGGCTGCGCCAAGCTCTTAAACAGAGGTGGCAGCTACCCCTGAGGTCCCTGCGAACAACAGCTTACCGAAGGCCCCCGAGCTTTGGGAGAGAAATTGCTCAGTTGGACCTGGCCTGGGAGGAATTCACACAGCGTAGCATCTGAGACCTTTAGTGAATCTCATTCCCAGAGTCTAAAGAGAGAAACTGTTACTGGAGGTGTTCTCCTGGTAATGGAATCTGGGGCTTTCTGTCCATCTTTACACTTTACACAAGCCCCACAAGGAGCATGAGAAAGTAGAGAAGCAGTAAGTCAAGCTAAAAGAAAGAGCTCAGCAGCTTGGATTACCTCCACTTTGGCTCAGGGTAGCAACTGTCCCTTTGGTAAGGTCAGCTCTAACAGGTGTCATGACACAAAGTGCCCACGGCCTGAGAAGGCACAGAATCTGTTGTCTTGATGGATTTTCCCAGGCCTGGGCCTACGTCACCTCCCCCTGCTGTCAGCTTATGTATGAGATCCAAGTCAATCTTAAAAACTAGGTTGTTGTAGGAAGAGTTTGTACACAGACAACAATGGTCTTCAGTTTTGCTGTGGGATGAACTATCTGCTTCTGGAATGACAACCATTCAAAGTGTGGCTCTATACGTACACACAGAGATGTTCTCTGCTCTGACTGGTATTTATCATCTACTTAAAAATCTTCCATGTCCCCTTGGAACACAGGTGGCATAAGAGGTCTCTGTCCATAAGCAGCAGGAGTTAGACAGGTGTGCTCCCTTGTACGTGCTAATGCTCTGAACTGCCACTAAAACCCAGAATGCAAAAGGGGTTCTAGCACTTCCTGGCTATGTGCCCCTGGCCTTCAGAGTCTATTGGTGGGGCTAAGCAGCTGCTGGCTCTTCCTGGGAGACCATGAGCATGCAGCACATGCCAGAAGCCGTTATTCTCTGGGGATGCTGGTGGTAGCTGCTTTGCGCTGAGGATGAAGCTACCGCCAGCTCCTCTGAGACAGTCATGGAGGTCTGTCACAGAGATCTTTAAAAGATAAAAGCTGACACTGACCAGCTGCGTCGAAGAACTCTGGGAAGGCCTCCACTGGCATGAACTCCTCTTGGAAGGTTTTCAGGGCTCTGTCGGCGGCTTCGTAGATGGGCATGTCGTTGTGGCGGATGTACTCAGCCAGAGAGCAGGACCAGCCGCCCTCTGTGTTACTGGTAGGCACCTTCTACAAAAGCCAGCAGGAGACAAAGTTGGGTGGGTCATCAAATGTACCTGGCCTCTGGCTCCTATGGCTCAGGCCATTTTTCAGCACCCTGGAAAAAGCTCACCCAACTTCTAGCATAACTTCCTCAGAAGGCGAGCTCTACCTCCAGGACCCACAGGCTGTCATCCTTCACAGAGCCCTTGATTATACACCATGCCACCTGAACCTATCAACTCCAACACTGGGCTGGGTTCTTTTCTCCCCACACATTCCATTTCTGCATTTCCAAAGCTCTTACTCTCAGATGGTAAAACAGGATCCACTCAAACACTCTTTTTTTTTTTTTTTTTGTCAACCATGAGGCTTGAACTTGGGGCTTGGGTGCTATTCCCGAGCTCTTTTGCCCAAAGCTAGTAGTGCTGTATCACTTTGAGCCACAGTGCCACTCCTGGTTTTCTGGTGGATAACTGGAGATAAGAGTCTCATGGACTTTCCTGCCTGGGCTGGCTTCAAACCACAGTCCCCATATCTCAGCCTCCTGAGTAGTTAGAATTACAGGCATAAGCCATCAGCTCTTGGCCAAACACTCATTTGAAGGCACAAAGGAGCACCCTGTTGTAAGCAGGGCTTAGAAGGTCACACTCACACAGGAAGGCCAACTGGGAGGCAGTTCCCTGCACAAGTGTGTTTTGATCTTGCCACAAGCTTGACAGTGCAGGAGAGAAGTGATGTTGGCTGCAATGCTCAGCCCAGAGGTGCAGGTCTGGATTGAGAGTACAAACTCTCTCCTCCGGAGGGGCTATTTGCTTCTAGGAAGCAAAGTACGCTAGGCTAGGAGGAGCAACCACTGCGGGGGCTGAGCCAGGGTAAGGGCCAAGGGAGCAGGCATCTTAAACCCTTACACAAGCCAGCTGGTCCCTAAGGGATTCCTTACCTTAAACATGTTGTAAATGAGATCGACGAGGGCCCAAAAGAGAAGGGAAGAGCGATAAACAGAATAATCCTTCACTGCTTTATCTGTCAGCCTGAAAGAAAATTTAAAAAAGTCATCCCATCAAATTCCTCGGAGAGGACACTAGTACCCAGGGACCAAGGGACTGTCACATAACCCGTGTCTCACATGCCTTAAGATCCATGCCAACAAGCCTACTTTCTTAGAAAAAGAGCAGCTATGGGTAAGAAAGTCCAGGCTCTGGGTCCCAGAGGTTTATTCATAAACTTCAGTTTCATAAACTTCATCTGTCTTAACAGTATCTTCCAAACAAGGGTTCAACATGGCATTCGAAAGACTCTCAACATAAAGAAAGGAAAAGGATTCTTGTATTCCCTGGGCTCAGCTCCATACCAGCTCGTGGATAAGGTCCTACCTAATGAGGTAGGAAACCAAATCTACTTCCATCTTTACCTTCTCACCAGGGGAAATTTTATAAACAGCCAGCAGCCCCAAACCAGCCAAATAATTTGCTAAACATATACTCCTTCAAAAACTGGCAAGCTGATAGAAAATTGGTGTTGAGCAACAGTGATGTGGAGGATAGAACATATAACCACTCAACGCCTCCTAAATCCTGGGATAATCCTGGAGTAGATCCCCACACCCCGGTGTTTCTAGCTGGTGAGTCAGATCAGGATTAAAGTCCAGTCAGTGACATGAAACACTGGGGTAGGGAAGGGGGGTAGGGGTATCTGACAAGGCTCACTGCCCTCCATAGATACTCCTGGTTTGAGGAATTACAATTTCTATCTAACTCAGAAAGCACAGACTGTCCTCAGCAAAGGAGCTAAATATAAGCATCAGGGTTTCATTTCTACCATCTGTGCTCTATGAGAGATTTTGTTCACTAAAAGCCACCATGGCTATGTTAAAAGCCAGTAAAAGCCAGATGCCTTTTATTATAGATTATTCCACACCTCAGAACACATGGGAATGCATCCATGACTGAAGGAACAGGTATTGAAACTATTCGTGTTAACTACGCATCTACCATGGCCCTCAAGTGAAAGGACAACCTAGCATGGGGTGGGCTGGCCACACCTATACTCAGTATGTTCAATCCACAAAGGTAAAACAGAATGAGACAATTCCCTGTTGGCTCTAAGTTGCTTGCACCCTCTCTGTGCCCTGGCAGCTAAGACACCAGACCAAGCTCTGATGAAAGCCTAAGAAAATGCCAGGCTTGGGACTGGGAAGGTGGCTCAGTGGTGGAGCACTTGCCTTGCAAGCCAGAGGCCCTGGGTTCAATTCCTCAGCACCACATAAGCAAAAAGAAAAAAGCCGGAAGTGGTGCTGTGGCTCAAGTGGTAGAGCGCTAGCCTTGGGCTGAAGAGCTGAGGGACAGAGTTTAGGCCCCATGACCGGACCCCCCCCCCCCCAAAAAAAAAAAAAAAGCCAGGCTTAAAACTCACAAGTTCCTGGCAGAGGAGGAATTTTTTTCTGCACACAACTATACAAGACTCAAGACAAAAAGCCCATGGTCCGGGGCTGTGAAGGCGGCTCAGTGGTACAGCGCTTGCCTTGCATGCATAAGGCCCTGAGTTTGATTCCTCAGCACCACATAAGCAAAAAGAAAAAAGCACTGTGACTCAAGTAGTAGAATGCTAGCCTTGAGCTGAGGGACAACGCCCAGGCTCAAAGTTCAGATCCCACGACCGGACGTGCCCCCCCCCCCCCCCCAAAAAAAAAAAGCCCATGGCCAGCACATTCCCTAACACCAGGATGATTGCCTTGAACTTCCCTTCCAGCCATGGTTTCTTCTCTGAGGGTGCCCAACCTGAGCACCTCCTTGGCATTATCTTCTAGTCTGTTTTGTAGGCAGCAGGTCCCAGTTGCAAACCATGTGGCTGTTTTGGGAAGCAAAATCTTCGTTGTTCCTGCCTGAATTAATACTTTAGGGCTAATTAGCAAAGGTGACTAAACTGCTACAGAGAAAATGGCAATGCATGAATGTAGCTCATACTGAATTTCCTAGTTCAACTGTAGCAAGTCAGCTCTTCCTTGAGTGGTTAGGATAATAATGAATTCCACACAGCTCTGGTAGGCTCCGACTTCACACCAGCCATGGGCAGCCCGTGCCCAGTAAATGGCCACTCTTTTTGCCACAGATGCAAGCAGAGTCTGACTTACTAACTTTGGATTCTCAAAATCTAACTAGTGATTTCAAGCAGCTAGCTAACCATCCATTCTCAGGCTCCTGAGAAACATTAGAAAGTGACATGGTTGTGATGGGGGCAGGGGTTACACAGAAATCTAACCCACTCTAATGCCTCCTATTCTACCCAGACCAGATAGCATTGCCAGTTTCAACAGGACAGCTCTAACCTAGTCCTTTGCCATTATGATGTGCCTACAAATGGGCAATGAATGCATGTGTCTCTCAGAGCTGGAGGTAAAGGTATCGTGTGTACTACTTTAGGCACACGCTGTTCTCTTGGTGTCATTATTATGAACCTCAAAGTTCCTTGTTAACCCATACATCTGGAAATGATCCTTCAGACCCTAAGCTAAGGGGCACATGGCACCAAGGAGCAGAAGCTGCCAGACCACACCCTGCAGTGAGGCCTCTAAGGCAGGCCTCTGTTTCTGTCAAGACATAACTGGCTTTAGGAATCAAAGGTGGGTCTGAAAAAAAAAAAAAGGCTCATGAAACATGGGACAGACTCGAATGGGAAGGAAGAGCTTTTTAAGTACTAGAAAAATCCAGCGACAGCCATGCAGAAACATCCTCAGCTTTTGTCAAAGCTGGCAAGAATCAGAAAACCTGGTTATCTGGCTTGGCCCCTACCAGTTATAATCTTCCTAGGTGTATCCTCAGTATCTTCCTCTCTGATTTTTCTATGACAGCTAAACCTGGCTCCTCCTTTCCAATCACTCAAAGAAAACTCACAACTACTAGCCATTTGGACTCAGCTGAGAGGCTAAATATTAGAGTCACCTCCTATGTCAAATGAGTCTAGCCTATATGGATACAACATAAGCAGCAGCTTCCTGAAGCAAGCACTGACCTAGTAGCTCCCCCTGGAGCCACTGCCCGGGCGTGTGAGGTCACCAGTAGCCTCCGCAGGATCTCTATGCGCATCGCTCTCCACTGCTCAGGGGGCAGGACGTGAAGGGCCAGCACCGTGAAATAGTGGGGCCCGTCCACGTCAAAGGCACTCTCCACCCACTTCTCTTTGGGCTGTTCCAGGAAACCTTGGAGATTCTTCTCTTCTCGAGACGTTGCTCGTGTTCTGGAAGACAAGGAGTGTGATGGACACAGGGCAGAGACTGGGGGCTACCCAGGAAGGGGACTGGCTCAAAGTGCCACCTTCTGAGTCTGTTGAACATTGAGATGGCTGGCAGAGCTCCCATAGCAATTCAAGCTTATTGCCCTTCCAGCCCTTATTCATGTCATCTCCGTGTCCCCACATCAACTCCACAGCATTGTCAACACTTCCTGGCTCTTGAGAACACTGCTGCAGGACATAGATACAACACTTCAATCATTCTGGAAGCCCAGAGAAGTGAGGCGCCTTGTCCCACCAAGCCAGTGAGTAATGGAACCAAACTATGAACACAGAACCCCTGACTTGAGTCCAAAGAGAGTTCTCGTTGTATTAAGAGGTTCCACTGTTTTCTCATGATCATTACAAGTTTCTCCCAGGTAGGTGCTACTGCTTGCTCCTACTCCTGCCTAACCTGTGTTAGCTGTGGTCACTGCAAACCTGAAGACCCAGCACTGTTCTCATGCTCTACACAGATTGTCTCATTTAATCCTCACAAGAACCTGTGAGACAGGTACTACTGCTGCCCCAGCCATGCAGAAAAGAACTGTACAGAAGACCTAAATACCAGAGTTATGCACTGGGAAAGCCAGCAATGAGCCAGATCCACCCTACTCCTTATGAGAAAGTGTGAACAGGTACTCATGAATGCATCACTAAAAGATCACTCAACTATGTGATTATCCTAACAAACCCTCCTTATACTATTAACTCACACTAATAAAACAAGTATAGATTGATAATTCAAGTCTTCCTGCCCATTTATTTCCAGCTACAAAGTCTGCTTACATCCGGGCTGGAACTCTGGTGCCAGGAATGCTTGATGCACATCTTAATTCTCTGTGTATACTGGGAATAGAGGTGGATTGGTAAAAATAATGCAACACAATACTAGCAGCCACTAGAATTCCAGGTTGGCAGATGGTACTGCCATGGCCACTGGGCTGAGGGCCAGAGGGGAGGGTGGAGGGACACTGTTTCCTTCTGCTCCCTGCAGAATGGGCATGGCTAAAATGGCTGGAGAGACTCAACTGGATCTCTAACCCTGTGGGGGGCTGGAGGCTCTTGGTCACTGCAGGACCACTTGGTCTCTGTGGCTCAGTGGCCATGGCATGGCAAACTTGTGCTAAATGGTCCGTCAGAGGCCCAACAGCCCTATGACCAAGTTGCTATTGAGGGGAGCAGTCTGTGGCTAAGACAGAGGGCCACTGTCAGCTTCTGCCTGCCCAAGGTACTATGACAGAGCCAACTGCCCCCAACTCAGGGACTTGGGCATAAATTCCAAGTGTTGGGCATTGGGTAACATGGTGTTGCCAGGAATCATGGACTTGATCCCAACTGGGTGCATCATGGGAAGTGTTTTCCTCGCTAATCTGTTTCTCTCCTTAGAGAATGGAGCAGTTCATTCTACCACATGGATGCCAAGAGACATGTCCCTGCAAAACCACAGGCTTTGTCAGGGCCCAAGAACACCAGTAATTAGCACTGCCAGGGCCTGCAGCCGAGTCTGGACAGTAGCAACGTCTGTGCCTGTCAGGACTGCCAGGTGTCTCTTCTGACAGCCCAAGGAGCTTGGCAGATGATGTAATGTGCTTTGATGGAGCCCTGCCCCACAACCCCAAAAATGAGCCTGTACTCTCAAGGTCAGCCTTGCATCCCACAAGGAGAGAAAAGGAGAAAAAACATTACTGACAAGAAAAAGAACAAGAGCCAGCTGTCCTGCTGCCTCAATGGCGTGGCAGCTGCTAGAAGTGGACTGTGTGCAGCCCTCCTCCAAGCATCCATCTCTCTGCCCACTGGAGCTATGGAACTCTGCTAAGAGAAAGGCCTGCAAGTCTGCATTCATCCAAATAAAATCTACAAGCTAAGGCACAGTAAATCTCTTAACTTGCTCCTAAAATCTGGAGTGGAGCGGAAGACTCTTCTCCACCCTTCCCTGCAGGTGCTTCTTTAAAATGACACTGCTCCAAATGCACATATAAAAACACTTCTTTTTCCCTGGCTGCCTTCTTTCTCAGTTGACTTTCCCAGATTATCTTCAATCTTCCTTTTTGCACCTCCAGAAGCATTATTCACTGGAAAGAGCAGGGTTAACAAACTCAGGGTTCCATGTATAAAGTGAAGCCTGTTCTGGGGCCTCACTTCACTGGGAAGCCTGTACCCGTTACAAGTTTCTATGCCCCTGAATAATGAATAATGTGTTGCCTAAGGTCAGACGTTTGCTCTGGAACTGACGAGGGAGGTAATGCAAAAGCTGGAGGATCTTGCTGGGTAGAAGGCTGTGGGGTGGATAGGCCAAGGTGCCCGTCAGGGAGTGTAGGATACTGACGTGTTCAGGACGTAAAGCACAGTGTGAATGATGTATGGGATCAGGTGAATGTTGCTCTCCCGGCCTCCCCCTCCAGTATCTGCACTGAACGACTGCTCCATGGCGAAGCGTAGGAAGAGCAGTTTGATGTCGTGGATGTTGAGCTGGTACGTGGGCTCCCGCTGGCCGGTACATTCCTGGAGGTATGTGTTATGCCTATGAAGTAGAACAAACATTGGACACAAGTGAGGCACTGGTGAGAGACCAGGCTGGAAGGCAGAACTCTGGGATCTTGGGCTGATGCCCACAAAGGTTGACAAATGAGCAAGAAGGAAAAGAGATTTAAGGATAAGGGATAGGGCCATTAGAAGGCAAGACCATGTGACATCTTCACTCCTACTGTGGCTGCACATAACCCTTCAAGTATGAATGCAAAGCTACCACTTCTGGGGCCCATTTTAGATGGGCAGATGGCATAGGACATTTCTTGGCCATGTGATATATTTTAGAGGAAAATAAAATAGCTTATTCATTCTGTTTTCTTTTCGTTTGGGTGTTACTGAGGCAGGCACTCTACTGCTAGAGCTATGATGCTCCCAGTACCAGAATTTAAACCCATTTTGCCTGACATGGTGATCTAGACATAAGAACAAGCACTTCAACCTCCAAATGAGCTTTTTCTAAGTCAGTATTCATTCCCATCTGCCCGGTCCCTCTCTCTCTTTAACTGGGTGACCTTGAGCAAGCAATGCACCTTCCTTGTGCCTGCATTTCTTCATCTGTAGCATGTGTAGAGATGGATACATAATATGCTGCTCACTGTTACTTTTACCGTTATCACTGGCAGGTGTCAGACTTACAATAACTACCTTTCATCTCTGATTTTTTTTTTTTGGTCATGGGGCCTGAACTCTGGGCCTGGGTGCTATCCCTCAGCTCTTCAGCTCAAGATTAATGCTCTACCACTTGAGCCAAATTGCCACTTCTCGCTTTTTTTCTGCTTATGTGGTGCTGGGGAATTGAACCTAGGGCCTCAGGCATGCAAGGCAAGCACTCCACCACTGAGTAACCAATTCAGCTCATCCCTGAATTTTAAAATAGGACTTGGGGAGGGGCCATCACTCCACAAGTCTGTACCAAGACACAAAGACTTCAGAGATAACTAAGACATTTTGATTTGTAGAAGCAGGGTAACCTTAAAAGAAGTTCAATATCCTTACCATTACTATGCTATTTTCACTATCAGAGCCACACACTGTAGAAGTGAACCCTAGAAATTTCTCGTTTTAGTGACCAAGTCAGGGTTCTTGAATCTCAGATCATACAATCAGAAAAAGGAGGCAAGAATAACTGATGAGAAATTCTACATACTACAGAAGCTGAGGGGAACAAGGGAAGGTTGTCTAAAGCAGTGGAGGTCCACTAGGCTTTAGGCAACTCCCAGGTTAGAAAGCACAGACAAACATGGATGCCTAGAAAATGGGCAAGGAAATGATGTCACAAGCTTAGAGCTTATGTTTTTCCATAGGAAATGTCTAGCACTCACCTTGCCAAGCAAGTGGCAAAAGCTGATTCAGGGACGTGGGGACCCCAGACAGGAAGGAGCCCATTGCACTTAGTGTTGGCATTCTGCAGGGCAGCACTTTCCCACTCTTCCCGGCCTCGAGCCAACCTGGATGGGGAGCAAAGCAGGAATAAGTGGACTGCTAGAATCAATCTGGCTATCAGGCATGTGGGTGAGTAGGTGGGGAAGGGTTTGCTAATGCTGAGTACAAGGCCATGCTCTTGACCCTATAATAGAGAGAACGAGCTATCTGTGATTTCCATATGGTAAATGCTGGCTTCACTAATTCAGGTAAGAAAGACTTTCCACCAGCTGGGACCAAAGCAAACACAATTTCCTTGTTATGGCAAGAATAGTTTGTGGGCCCAAATGGATTAAGGTAGAACACCCAATTCCCCAGAGACTAGGTTGCCAGTTCCAGTCCCTGAACAAGTGGCCCCTCCTCTCATGTCTCCCAAAGCTCTAGCCAACAAGGGTTCCACTATGCATGGGCCAGAACCTACCTGACAGCAGCTAAATGACAGTCGTAGTGCACAATGTTGAAGTGGGACACGGTGCTGTAGCCCTGCTGTTTCCGAGGCTTATTCTCCATCTCCTCCAAGGCCACCCGTTTAGTAAAGGTATAAATGCCCAGGACCTTGGTGGGCTGCAGAGGTGAACAGAGAAAGGAAGAGGTGAGGAGAAACTCTGCTTCAGGCCGTGGAAGGTGGAGACGCAGACTGGGGAGAGTGGTATATCTCCTTTTGTCTTGGTATCTGGGTCAGGAGAGTGGCCACTCTGGTTGGAATGTGGTTTGTCCTTGTCAAACTCATACTAAGTCTTAATTCTTCAGGATAGTGTTGAGAGGTAGTGGGACCAAGGAGGTAATTAGGTCACAGGGATTCTACCCTTACATAGGGAAGATCACAGTTCTCTCACCCGAGGGGCTTGTTAAAAGTATGCCTTGCACATGTGCCTCTCTTCTGTACATGCCTGCTTGCCCTTCAGCCAGTCTCAGGCATTTCAGCAACAGAAAATATATCAAGACATTGGGTGATGGTTGGCACCTCAGCTATAGATTAAATACCTGGCTTATTAACCAGTGAAAGGAATGTGGGAGCAGCCAACAGGAGGAGGCTGTGCATATGGGAGCAAAGATTAAACCTAAGCCACCCTTCCTCTGCATTTCATTTATCTGGAAACACAGAACACCATGCCAGAGAAGATGGCATGGTAGGAGGACTGGTAAGGGCACTTGCCCTTGCACTGCTGGGTGCAATGGACAGAAAGACTCCTTCTAGGCCTGTCGCTCTATTCCTTCAAGTATCATGTAACCAGTACACCCAGAAAATGGAGGTTCTGATCTCCTGTTGGACTGAACAGAATAGCAGATGTATTCGGAAATCCCTTGGTCTGAGATCAATTCTCAGCTGGAATTCCATCTTTGCCACATACCATTATATGGGGCATTCTGCAGTTTCAAGACACAATCACTCCATTTACACACAGCTCTGCATGTGAGGCTCAGTGTGCAGAAGGAATCCTGTGGCTGGTATCTGTTGATCATGATGCTCAGACAAGTTTGCCTTCCTAGCTAGGAGGGCATTTAGCCTTTGGCTCAGTCTCCTAAGATATGAGTCTTAATTCCAGCCTATCTATGGGCAGAACAGCCTGCAGGAGGAGACACCACAACACCACATGGTAAAGGGCCAGTCTGTGCCACCAGAGCCTGAGACCTCCCAGCAACTGCCTCCCAGCAGCCATACCTGAAACTTGTAGCCTTCTCTGCAGATGCAGCATGTGAGGCCTGGCTCCTCGATCAGCTCCTCCATCTGCTTCAGGAGCGCTGTCTTGGTCACTACCTGGCCCTTTTCATTGGTCTGTAGGGGAACCCAGGCAGTGTGTCAGAAGGGGATCCCCACATGCTCTCCCACCTTGATTTGAAGACACTCAGGTACACACTAACAACTGACACATAAATAGGCAAGCCCTCCTCATCTTCTAGTGAGGAGAAACCTGGATTCTTCTGCTAGTCTCCCTTTCCTACAGTAAACATCGAAGCAGAAGAAACTGGCCTGGTGCCATTTACCACTCAAAGTCCCCTTCTTTGTGCCAGCTATCCCACATTTCAGATGCCAAAGGCGGTTGTGTTCCGATCATTTACTGTTCTCAGGTGAGTGTCAAACTGCTGACACTTGAGTTTGCTTGTCCAGACAAGGCTCTTCCCAGGAAAGAGCTTCCTTCAAACAGGACAGCAGTAACATAGAGTCCTCTGTGTCAAACAGACCCCATTGAAAATCCTGTTGAGGGCTGGGAAGGTGGCTCAGTGGTAGAGCGCTTGTCTTGCATGCCTCAGGCCCTGGGTTCCATTCCTCAGCACCACATAAGCAAAAAGAAAAAAGCCAGAAGTGACGCTATGGCTCAAGTGGTAGAGCGCTAGCCTTGAACTGAAGAGCTGAGGGACAGCGCCCAGGCCCAGAGTTCAGGCCCCACGACCGGACCAAAAAAAAAAAAAAAAAAAAGAAAATCCTGTTGATCATTTATTAGCTATGTAGTCAATTTACTTTATCTCAGTGTCCAATTTCTTCTGGAAAATGAGACTAGTATAAACTTAGAGGGCTTAGAGTAAGGTGCCTGCAGTGCCCAGCGCGCGCACGCACACACACACACACACACGATATTATCTCCATTAGTCTTGGTTTTCTGAACTTGCAAAGTCCTGAGTCCCATGTATGTAGCAGAGCATTAGTAGTCACAGCTCTGAAGGTACCAACATACCCAGTTCCTGCCTCACCTGTCTGTCTAGACCTCACTTTCACCATCCTCAGCCCTACCTCTACCCAGAGTACAAAAGACTTTGGTGCTGGGCACCGGTGGCTCACACCTGTAATCCTAGCTACTCAGGAGGCTGAGATCTGAGGATCGCAGTTCAAAGCCAGCTCAGGCAAGCAAGCCCATGAGACTCTTATCTCCAATTAACCATCAGAAAACTGGAGGTGGTGCTGTGGCTCAAGTGGTAGAGCACTTGCCTTTAGCTGAAGGGCTCAGGGACAGAGTTCAAGGCCAACAACTGACAAAAAAAAAAAAAAAAGGGCCGGGCGTCAGTGGCTCACACCTGTAACCCTAGCTACTCAGGAGGCTAAGATCTGAGGATCATGGTTCAAAGCCAGCCCGGGCAAGAAAGACCATGAGACTCCTATCTCCAGTAAACCACCAGAAAACCGGAAGTGGCGCTGTAGCTCAAGTGGTAGAGTGCTCACCTTGAGCTGAAGAGCTGGGCGACTGCCCAGGCCCAGAGTTCAAGCCCCATGACCGACAAAAAAAAAAAAAAAAAGACTTTGGTGCATGGCTATCTCCTCATCCTCAATGGGAACTTAGGGAGGTAGCTTTACCGTCATGCCTAGGGTCCCCAGTGCCTTCTGTCTCATAGCCATGGCCATGCGCTTTTTCTCTGCTCGGGTCTCTCTGCGGGCTGCATCAATTTTCTTGTTCACATCCGGGTGTTCCCGCAGTGCCTCTAGTAGGTTCTCTGCCAAGGTCCCAATGCCCTCGTCACTGGACACCTGCTCCAGTTTATGCAGATTTGTGATGGAGTCAGTTCCAATCAGAACCTGCCAAGAAAAGACCAATGAGACACATGTGCCCAGTTATGGAGACAAGCTTCCCAACAGGAACCTAAAGGCTTAGAAAAGCAGCTGACTCGCATACTCTCAAGGCCATCTGCTCAGCTGCAATCAGCACCTGTGCCTCTATACTTGAAGAGACACAAATGTGAGAAGTACTGACTCTACCAGAGACCTCTGACTTGTTACTCTGTTCTTTAGCTTCAGCAATCCCATGCATAAAAAGGGATACCACCAAGATTGCTGAAAAAATTAAGTATTAGGTGATATATGTAAATATTCCAGAACAGGGAAAGTGAAAAGGAGCAACAAGATAGCAGAAGACAACATTCTGTTGGTATGAGAAGCGGCAGCACATGATGAGCCATACATGGTGTACTTAGCAGGCAGCATAGTCCTGCCATTCATGAGGGACCGCCTTAAGTTCTGCATCTGGAAGCCTTTAGGTCACTAAACAGTTTCCCTAAACTAGGCATAGGAGAGGTTTACGTCCTTGTGGAAATAAAGAAAAATCTTTGAACAACTGACATCAACCTTGTGCTCAGAGGCTGAAGTCACTGCACGGCGGCCCCTAGTCCCATCGGGAGGAGTGGGGGTTAGTCTGGACAAGCCCTCCAGGTAAGCTCACTAAGCAGTATCGTGGCACCAATAAAATCCTCACCACCGGGCTGGGAAGGTGGCTCAGTGGTAGAGCACTTGCCTTGCAAGCATGAGGCCCTGGGTTCGATCCCTCAGCACCACATAAGCAAAAAGAAAAAACCCGTAAGTGGTGCTGTGGCTCAAGTGGTAGAGTGCTAGCCTTGAGCTGAAGAGCTGAGGGACAGCACCCAAGCCCAGAGTTCAGGGCCCACAACCGGACGCAAAAACAAAACAAAACAAACATCCTCACCACCCTGTCACAAGTGATGGGTGGCATTACCACACACAGGACAATAAACTGCAAACAACAAAGTCAACTTGCAAGGTGAAAGTGATTACCAGCTCATAAATCTATTCTCACCACACAAATGCTACAGATTTGCACCTCAGCAAAATGACAAGTTATCTCATGCCTCCTCACTGGGGCCATATTGTAAATCCTGTTGCCTTTTTCACAGGCACCCAACCTCCACACCCTGTATGTTTTCTGAGTGTGCATGTACATGTGGGCATACATACATGTGTGCACAACACTATTTGATCTGCCCTTCTGGGGCTCACACTCTGTAAGGAAGGACTGACCATATACCATAGGGCACACTCACAAACTCTTTCCGTACTCTCAACACCCTGCAACCCAACTCCTTCAATGACACTGCCACCTAGCCATCATCTAATCCAGACACCAGGTGGAGTTCTAGATTCACCCAACTTCTTCACTCTGTCTGAGTCAATCTCCAGATCTCATCTATTCACCAACTAGTTCAAAGGACCACTTCATTCCATTGGTTACAACAAAAAAGCCCATCAACTGCTCCCCTCCTCCCTTTAATCCCGTCTCTGCAACGTGGCCAAGGGCTCTGCCCTCAAGGGCAATCCACACTCCTCTCTGTGGAGACTGTGCTCTGGGCTCACCACCAGCTCCAGCCATATCGCATTTCCCATACAACTGCTGCCAACTCTTCAACTGAGATGAAGAATGCTCTAAGCCTCCACAGCCTTTGAGCCTTTGCAGGTACCATACTTCTCACTTCTTACAAGCCTGCCTTCCCCTGCACCTTTGTCACTACTTGGCCATTACTATGTCCTGGCTCTATCTTCTACCAGACAGCAATCTTCCAGTGGACACTGTCTTGTTCACCCATGTTCAACCTAGTTCAGCATCAGGCACAGTAAGAGTTCAATAAACATGTCGATAGAAAAATGGTCAGTGTCGGGCTGGGAAGGTGGCTCAGTGGTAGAGCGCTTGCCTTGCATGCCTGAGGCCCTGGGTTCGATTCCTCAGCACCACATAAGCAAAAAGAAAAAGCCGGAAGTGGCGCTGTGGCTCAAGTGGTAGAGTGCTAGCCTTGAGCTGAAGAGCTGAGGGACAGCGCCCAGACCCAGAGTTCAGGCCCCATGACCGGACCAAAAAAAAAAAAAAAAGAAAAATGGTCAGTGTGAATGTCAGGTATCAAACTACATAAACTTTGCTGTAAAGAAAATCATTAAATGTGTCGAGTAAGGCTGGCAATCAGGGGACTGGAGTTTTAACCTCTGGCCACATACAAGTTCCATTCCTTGAGGTATTCCCATGCAGCACAGACATGTTACAACAATATGGAAACAACCTATGTGAAGGTTCTTATTGGGAAAAAGTATTCTATGGCCCTCTCTACCGAGCTGAACAAAAGTTTGGGACAATAGAGATTAGTAAGAAAACACAGAACTTTTATTGAAATCAACTACATTTTGTAGTTATCAGAACAGACTGCTAAATGAGAAGACAGAACTACAGTTAATACAGATCATAAACAGAAAAGGACTCTCAAAACTCAACATTTAAAACACTCAACAATGCACTTAGAAAATGGCCAAAAGATAGACACAAACAGACATTTCCTCAAGAGATAGATGAAGCCCATGGACATTCATTAGCTATCAGTAACCATCAGGGAAACAAGTGACTACTACAGTGAGACAGCATTGAACATCTATCAGAAGAGCTAAAAGTAAAAATAGCCACCAAATGCTGGCAAGGCACAGAGAAATTAGGTCACTCACACATTGCTGATGGGAATGTAAAATGGTGCACTCTAGAAGACACATTGGTAGTTTCTTATTAAAACCAAACACGCAACTGTCCAACCAAGCAATTGTACTCTTGGGCATTTATCCCAGGAAATGAAGACTTATATCCACACAAAAACCTGCAGCTGATATTCATAGCAGTTTTGTAAGTAACACTCCCAAACTAGAAACAAAATGCTACCTTTTAATGGGTGGATAGTTAGAGAGGAACATGCTATTCATGCTATTGACTCATGTGATGACTGAAATGAGCCTCCAGAAAATCGGCCTGTGAGGCTGAGTTAGAAAGCCAGCCCCCAAAGGTTACCTACTGTGTGGTTCTTTTTCTTTTTTGGTGCCACTACTGCAATTTGCACTCAGGCCTGGGTGCAGTCCTTGAGTTTTATTACTCAAGATTTAGTGCTCTCTACCACTTGAGCCAAAATTCTACTTCTGACTTTTAGGCAGTTAATGGAAGATAAGAGTCTCACAAACTTTCCTGCCCTTGAAGGCAAAGAATCTCAATCTTCAGATCTCAGCTGTTTGAGTAGCTAGGACTATAGGCATGAGCCACAGGCATCCATCATGGTTCAGTTTTTCGAAATTTCAGAATCATCAAAATGGAGAATGGACCAGTGGTTAGGAGGGTTTGTGGCAGTGGCAGAGAAGCAGATGCCACTGTAATCGGTGAACAGATCCTTGTGGGGATCAAACTATCTCTCATCTTGCCATGTAATAGGATTTGTGTAGGGTTCACAGACACCCCAGCCTAGTGGAGAAACCAGGAACGGGCTGCAGAGTGGTAGCTTTCCTTAGCACAAAGTTGTCAGCTGCCTGAGGCAGACCAGAAAACAATGATACTATTACAAATGGCATGAAATGGTTTACAGTTTGGTCAGCCACAACCATCACAGTTCAATTGCTGCCTAGTTGACTCATGGGATGAGGAAGCCTCCTTTAGATTAGAAGCTGGAAGATCCTGAGTTCAAGGTAAACCTGGGCTACATAGTGAGACCTTGTCTCAAAACCAAACAAACAAAGGACTAAATGAATGCAGAAATCACAACTTACACAGAGGAACAAATAAATCCTGGATATTCCCTTCTATTGCAAGAGTTTCATCGGATGTCAAATCACACCTTGAGTGAGGAGTTATATTCTTTCAGTTGGTGGGGGGGAGATGAGGGAGGACCACATTGAATGGCTCCTTCCCACTACATGTCTTGTGTGCAGAATGAAGTCCACACACATGCTCACATGCTGGCCACTCACCTGGGTAGCTGGGTGTTGGATGGCTAGCCCCCGAAGAAGCCTCAAGATAAATGGCAGGGCTGGGCGAGATAAAAACTTTTTCCAGATGTCAGCATCCAAACTGCAAAACAGAAGAAAGGTACACTTGCAGGCCAAGCAAGAAAAGTTACTAGAAACCACTTGTTGATTCTGGCTTGTTCAATGTGATGTTCCAATAGTATGAGAAAGAATCACTAAGAACTACCCAGCCCAGATAAGAAGCCATACAGAAACCAGTACTCTAAACAAACTGAAAGATTGAATGCTTTTCCCAGAGTCTCAAGGTTCCTGAGGTAATGACTGAGTAGTTACTGGAAAGAACAGAAGGGGAGGGGGCTGTAAAGGAGGGCAAAGGGCGGCACATGTGAAGCTCTGCACCAAGATGAGAGGAGAAGGCAAAAAACAGAGGAGGGAAACAACATCCTGAGGGGAGGGTGGGAGGGCATCTTACTTCTTAGCACTAGGAATGTGCTTTTTCATGTAATCCAGGGCATTCTGAGTGATTCCCTTCTGGAGGATGAGGTCCTTCAGCTGATGCCCATTGCTGTTGTTCTTAATGCCGGCTGCAATCTTGCAGAAGCAGTCCAGGAAGACTTTGTCATCACCACTGTAGTCTTCGTCATACCTGGGGGGAGAGAGCAAACAGTATGAAGGTGCAAGGACAGAACAAACTATAATCAAAACGATCATCAACCACCAGCAGGATCATGTCTGAATTCCTTTATTGAGACTGGACCTGGTACCTGCCATGCTCTCTCTTACCTGCTATGTGCTCAAACTTGCTCTGTTCTTTGGCATTTTCAGTTTTTGTACAGAGTTCTACCTTTTCATGCCCCTTCCTCTATCATCAACCACTACAATTCTGCTGCCTAGCCAGCAGCTACTTTAATACAACAGAATTCAATCCTTGCCTCCCCACTAGATAGAGCCCCTTAAATTCCAGATTACAGACACAAAAATCTAGGAGGATCTTCATTAGCCTCACAGAGTTTTGTGAAGACTCTTATTACTTAGTTGCAGGAAATTCTGGCCACATACTTATCAAAGTTGCAGTATGGTTTGAACCGCTCCACCAAGATCTGCATCTTTTCCACCTCTCCAAAGGAGAGGTACGGGATGATGCGCAGCAGGCCCTGAAGCACGCTAGGGTTAGAGCGGACGAAGGTGCTGTTGATCTGGTCCAAGAGCATCACGAGTTGGTCCTTGTCACCCGTGAGGAGGAGGTTGCCCTGCAACAGGGAAAGTAGCAGAAGGACTGAGCCTCCAGCCAACAGCTGATTGCTGAAGGTCAGCCACTCCCATCAGACCCAGAAGAACCATTTCTTTTTTTTTTTGGTCGGTCGTGGGGCTTGAACTCTGGGCCTGGGCGCTGTCCCTCAGCTCTTCAGCTCAAGGCGAGCGCTCTACCACTTGAGCTACAGCACCACTTCCGGTTTTGTGGTGGTTTATTGGAGATAGGAGTCTCACGGTCTCTCCTGCCAGGGCTGGCTTTGAACCTCGATCCTCAGATCTCAGCCTCCTGAGTAGCTAGGATTACAGGCGTGAGCCACCAGTGCCCGGCTCAGAAGAACCATTTCTTAACCCTTCCTTGGCAATAGAAACAGGGACGAGTTTCTCTTGGTAAAGCTTTCCAGGTTTCTCTGATACTCTCTTAAAAGTCAAAATATACCAATATAATCTCTTGTCACCCTAAGAGGATGGAGCCTGCTGAATATTTGGGAACAAGGCTTGCCTAATCACCAGCACCAGTAAGCCAGGAGGAAGGCATATGCAGACAGTGGACAGGAAGGGAACTGGATAGGGAAGACCTGGTTCTAAGCCTGACACCATCATAGACACCGAATAATTCACTTCCCTCTCATGGCATCCAGTTTCTTCAATTGTGAGATGAAGACTAAGCAAACGCCCCTCTATCAGCTGGAACAGACCTGGACGCCATGACTGAAAGAGCATCTTCAGCAGGTTTGCTTCCTCTGAGTCCAGAGCCTGCTCCAGTACACTGATATCACCATTAACAGAGCCTGGCCAGTCCTATGGCTTGGATGGATGGGGTCATTCCAATTATAGGGTATGCTCAGCTAGTTCCAGACAAGCCTACTGAGGTCCCAGTAGCTGCAGGGAGAAGGGATGGGGGTCTTCTTACCTTGTCCTCACTCAGGGGCTCCGCATTGGACTCATCTAGAATGATTTCCATGATGCTGAGCACCTGCTCAGCCACAGCAGCACCCCCACTGTCCTTGCTCTCCTGCTCTGCTACCAGAGCCTGGGGGAGAAAGAGACCCAGTCATTCTTGAGGTAAAGCCACAGCCACTTAGTGCTGACCATTCCCTGCTGCCCTCCATGGCTGTGAGACCCAGAGACCACATGTGTGCACACACATGTGTATGTTCTGAGAGACAAGCATGTAGGGTTTTGAGGACATTGTCCTCACTGCCCTGAGACACAGGGCACTACTCTCCACCAGCGTGCAATTGATTGTTTGCAGGCTGCCTTCCTCTTACTTCTGACCGGCTCTCAGGAAGCGGGCAAGGAAGTTCTAGGGTGCCCTGACAGCCACATGGGCTGAGTCAGCAGGAAGAGGGGTCAGGGCCCAAGACCACCACCATTCCCTCCACATCACCTGCAGCCCACAGCCATTACCAAGTTTAGCGTCCCTAGCATGACATTCAAAGTGTTCATCTCCAGCTTGACCAACTGCTGCCGGTTGACTTTCACCTTCACACAGAAACTGAACAACTTCAGCAGCACCTGACAAGAGAAGCCAGTCCAGACCCATAAGACCATCCTCAAGCCTAAGTATAAAGCCAGCAGCGGAGTCTAAGAGGGTCCTGTACAATCAGCAGGGGTTTCTCCTCATTCAGGCAGGTACTTAAGGGAGAAACAGCCCTCAGCATCATGGCAAGCTGGCTGGGCTCTCACACCAGGTTGGCCTTTTGAATGGCAACATTCTCTACAAGTTGCTGTCACCTCTGAACTAGGCAGTGATACCAGCTTCTAATGGAATAGGTGATATCCTGCTGTCCTGGGGAAACTCCAGCACTAACTCTGACACTGAACTAACAGAAGACAGAATGATTCCATATGATAAGCCACTTGCTGGAGGCTCCGAACTAAGTGGGTCCTGAAAATGGATACCCTATTCATTTCGTATGCCCAGTAGGATAGAAGAGGTGAAATAGCAATGAAATATTTGTGGTTCTTCTAGAATCCTCTAATTCTGACGAATGAGATACTTGAATAAATCCCTAAAGAGAACTCTACAATCTGAGTTACATTACAAAATTCATCTTTAAAACATCATAAAATCATGACTGACACAAGTGCATTTCTTTGGGGAAAGACACTCAGACACTGATTCCTCAGATAATTAAAAGGTACTGGAAAAAGTGGCTACCATCAACTTGGTTTTGATGGGGAGGGGTGGAGCCTAAGATACCAAGGGTTTGGCAAACTGCCAAGGCCTTTAGTGGTCTGCACTGGCACACATTACTACCCTCTAGGGATAAAATACCATCAAGGCTCTGTGACACGAGTCTCTCCCTGTGCAGAAGGGCTGGTCCCTGACCAACTTACTGTTAGAAGGTGGCGCCCCTGCTTGAAGTCTTTGATCCCTGCCAATCTGTTAAGCATGCACTCCAGGCCCCCACACTGGGCCATCACACCAGCCATCTTGTACACTTCTTCTTCATCTTCTTCTTCATCTAGAGAAGGGAATGCAAAAGGAAGGGAGGGAGGGTGAAACCAGTCTCCAGAATGAAATCCTCCCAGCCCATCTTCTAGGTTGAGACTTTATAGCCCTTCTCCACATAGGTTACAAAGATCTAACCAATAAAAAGGTCAGTACCAGATGTTAAAACACGTGACCTCGCTCCCAATAGGAGTTCTTCTTAAAGTTCAAGTCAACATAACATCATTTGCACAAAGTATAAGCAACTACTATTATCAACGGACAAAACAAAATGCAACTTAAGCTAAAAATAAATCTGAACTCCATTTTATTGCTAATTTTCTCTCCTAAAAGCTTGTTCTAAAGCATGTATTTTACCTCCAGGTCTGATGTCCAGTATAAGAGAGCATTTTCTGACAATACACAAGTCTTGGGACAAGACTGATCCTTTTATATGAGATACAACACCCCAAACCCCAGGCCCAGTATGCAGCACTCTGAGGAAAGACCCTACCTGTGGTAGAGTCCAGAGACTCGATGAACTCCTCAGTGGCGTCACCCAGCAGGCCCCGCATTCGATAAACAATTCTCATGGGCTCTCCCTGAGTAGAGCAAGTTGGAGAAAGGTTCTTAGAAATAGGCCCATGGGGCTGGGAAGATAGCTCAGTGGTAGAGTGCTTGTCTTGCATGCATGAGACCCTGGGTTTGATTCCTCAGCACCACGTAAGCAGAAAAAGCTGGAAGTGGCACTGTAGCTTAAGTGGTAGAGTGCTAGCCTAGAGCTGGAGAGCTGAGGGACAGTGCCCATGACCAGAGTTCAGGCCCCGTTACCAACAAAAAGAAAAAAAAAAAGAAACAGGCCAAGAAAAATACAAAGAACTCAACACTTGGTTTTGCTTAATGTCTCAGCCACGTGGAAAACCTCTAGTTTTCTCCAAGGTATGAACCCCAACGTCTCTCAGATTTGAACACACTGCCTTTCCTTAGCAGAAAAGAGGCTACTTTTATTCCATGTCTACTGTGGGCTAGCTATCACATGAAGTACCTAACAGACACTGCCTTATAAGATCTCATTAAGAGAGAAGGTAAGCCAGGAATCCACGGCATAGGCCTGTAAGCCTAGTTACTCAGGAAACTGAGACTTAAAGATAGAGGTTCAGTGCCAGCCCAGGCAGAAAGTCTGTAAGACTATATCTTTGGCAAAAGCCAGCCTCAAGTGGTGGAGTGCCTACCTCAAGTAAGAAAGTTGAGCAAGCTGGACACCGGTGGCTCACACCTATAATTCTAGCTACACAGAAGGCTGAGATCTGAGGATCACTGTTCAAAGCCAGCCCAGGCACCAAAGTCCATGAGACTCTTATCTCCAATAAACCACCAGAAAACTGGAGGTGGTGCCATGGCTCAAGTGGCAGAATGGTAGCCTTGAGCTGAAGGACAGCACCCAGGCCCAGAGTTCAAGCCCCACGACCAACAAAACAAACAAAAAAAAAATAGTTGAGCATGAGCCCAAGGTCCTAAGTTCTAGCCCTGGTATGGGCATAAACCATAACAACAACTCACTCAAGGCAAAAACTCCAGTAGCTACTTACTGAGTATTTGACTCCTCTAATTCAGTCCTTTATATTATCCTTTTATATGAGATTCAACAGCTCATTTGTAGTTATCTAGGCAGAAGCCAAGACCTAATTTCAAGCCCTAGCTCAGAAGAAACTCTAACCACTGGTGACTACTTACTATTCAAAGGTTCAATTCAAGTTGAGTTCATTTAGATCATTTAGTGAATGAGGTGGGCACAGTGGCTTATCCCTATAATCCCAGCTACTTGGGAGGTAGAGATCTGGAGCATTGTGATTTGAGGCCAACTCACGTAAAAAGTTAGCAAAATCTGTCTCAGTCAATAAGCTGGGCACTGCAGCATACACTTGTGATCTCAACTACAAGAGAGGTTGTATGTTGAAAGATTTTGATTTGAGACCAGCCCAGGCAAAAAACAAGCGAGACTCTTACCCTCCCCCCCCCCCCAATAAATAAAAGCAGAAAAGGACTGGGAGTGTGACATAAGTGTCAGAGCACTAGTCTAGCAATTATAAGGCCATGAATTTCTCCTCAATCCCTGTAGCCTGATTGACATGACTGTCTCTCTGTCAATAGCTATACCTTTTAACTCATAGCAGCCTAACAAGAAACAGGAGCTCTGATTTCCAGCATAGAACCAAACAATAGAAAGAAAAAAGGCAAAAATATGTGACCAATTAAAGTCAAAAATGTAAAAAGTGCATTGCCAGTTTATTTTCTTAAATCTCACAAAAATATTTGGGACTGGCTGGGAATGTGGTTTAGTGGGAGTGCTTGCCTAGCACACTTATAAAGCCCTAGGTTCAATTCCTCAGTACCACATAAACAGAAAAGGCCAGAAGTGGCGCTGTGGCTCAAATGGTAGAGTGCTAGCCTTGAGCAAAGGAACCTCAAGGACAGTGCCCAGGCCCTGAGTTCAAGCCCTAGGACTGGCAAAAAAAAAAAAAAAAAAGGGGACCATGTACAAAAACCATGCCTTACCATTACTCAAGTTCGCTATAATTAAGCTGCATATTTGATTCACTGACTGAAGACCCTCAACAGAGACAATAGGAAGGGAAAGAACTGGAATAGAGAGCAATTAGGGGAATAGACTGAGGGAAGGGGGATGTTGGAGACTTCCTTAAGTGGAGAGACAAGAAGTATTATGGTGGCCAAGAGGACCAAAGCACTGTAGCTCAGTCCTCAACAACATCTGCCTGCTTGTGTTTCAACTCTCCAAGTAGCAAAACAATTGGGAAATATCCTGATGTGGGAGTGCTCCCATAAAAGCTGAGAATGAATCTTAGTTGTGATGTGCCTGCATAAAGCCCATGGAGCTCAAGAACACACACAAGCTAGCCTATGCTACATGAGGACAGAAAAAGCTCAAACTTTTTTTTTGCCTTTTGTTCACAACACCCTTCCTTTTTTTCTTTTTGAGTTAGCACTAGGGCTTCAATTCAGGGCCTGGGTATTTTATCTGAACTTTTTTGTTCAAGGCTGACACTCTACCACTTAAGCCATTCTAGCTTTTGGCGGTGAATTGGAGATCAGAATCTCGGACTTTTCTGCCCAGGCTGGCTTCAAACTCGATCCGTAGAGCTCAACCTCCTGAGTAGCTAAGATTACAGGTGTGGTTCTTTTAGGATTACAGGCGCCAGCCACTAGGGCCTGGCTTTTTCATGCTTTCTTGAAGTTCTTTTGCTGTCATTGGTCTTATGTTTCAAAAAGTAAAGAAAGTGATAGGCTTTTTTCATACATTCACAAAGAGAGGAAGTAAGGCTGCTAGTGTTGCCACAGGGCTAAATGATGATTAACAACCTGTGCAAATGGGGGGGGGGGGGGGGGGGGGAGGGACACGGACACACTCCTAAGCAAGAAAACAAGCACATACCTCATTCGTGGTACACCAGACCTTCTTGTAAACTTCAGCCACAGGTAGGTCCAAACTAATAATTTTATTGTTCACTAGAAGCTGAACAGAGAAACAGATGAGCTTGTTATTCCACATAATTGTAAGTTTCAAGATCAAAGGATGGTTCATGGCAGTGTTCACCATTCTTTACTTTCACCTGTCCTGGGTCTCTGTACATGTTTTTGTCTAGAAAATGAATACATATGTCCTACACCCAGTATCAAGTACACAATCTTAGGGTCAAACACTCTTTATCTAGTTGTGGACTTCAGCTTAGAAACTGTGCACAGGACCTTCATTCCTGAGTCCACTTCAGGTCAGCACTGGGAAAGGCACATGTGCTTCTCACTCTGTATATGATAATCCAGACCCTCTCACTGAGTATATAATAATCCAGACCCTCTTGTTATGTATATGATCATCCAGACCTGCAAGTCTGTCCATCAGAAGGTCCTGCACACAGGGCCTTAAATCTGTAGAGACAGAACATCAGGATTGTGGGAGCTCTACTAACTTGGAATCTCTTGAAAATCTATGAGAGAAACAATAATCAAAACCTACAACTGCCATTAACCACCTAAATAGTCAATGCCAAACACTGGGAAGAGCTCTCCACACCTCCCTAACACCAGGAGTGGCAAGCAGGTGGGAAGTCAATGCAAGCAAGTTAATCAGCTTCTAATGAGAAGCAGCTGGATTTGATTTCTGCCCATGCTCTTATTCACCAGCAGACTGCCCCATGCTTCTTACCTCCATCCCACTGTCGTCCTCCAGGAGAGCCACCAGGTCACAGTCCTGGCAAATCTTGTTCTTTATATCTCTCATAAGTGGCCCAATGCCCGGCTCATTGCTGCTATATGGATTCCCAGGCATCCTGCCCTGTAAGAAATCTTCTTGTTGGGGGTCCTTCTCCAGGGTCACAAAGAATTCAGTGACTTCATTCTCCTCCTAAAGGACAGAAAAGGAAGTGCTTCAGCATTTCCTGCCACCAAGGGGTGGGAGAGGCAGGTTTCTGCCACGCTGCGTCTTCTGTGGATAGTCTGAGAGAAACATTATAAAGAATGTGAAGCTCAGAGGTCACTCAGAACAGCCAGAAACAATCCAAGGAGCCTGAAACACCAGCAAGAAGACAAGGAGTGAGACATGCTCATCAGTGCTGACTCATTTAAGCCAGATGACTGTCTAACCCTAAGCTGAGAAGAGGGTTTCTCTACATGGCACAACTCTGAGTAACTCAGTGACCTCTCATGGGTAACTGGGGCCACTGTTTCCTTCCTTCCTCCACAGCAAAAAGGGTCTCTGAACTTCCACATAGCTCAGGCTATGCAAAATGAAGCAAAGGATGCATGCATACTTAAAACTAGTGGGGTAAGGAAGGATGAGAGCAACAATGTGTTTATACTCAAACCCAAATAGCTTCCTCCACAGCATGCCAGACTGATCAACAATGAGATTTCAGAAATGAAAGCTAGAATTAACTAAAATAGTAATAAGGCTGATCTTGACCTTCAAGATAGGAAGTAAGACCAAGATTACTGAATTTTCCATAGTAGGAATGGAAAAATAAGGAGTTTGCTTCTGTTTTATGCCAGTGGATCTTCCTAAAATGTTGTCTGAGTCCCCAAGTGTTTTCAGGCTGACACTGAAGCCATGGGGAGCACTCACTGCTTACAGGATAAATGATGCTGCACAGCCTCTCAAAGATGAAGACTGGTGTTCGGTAGTCGTCCAGATTGTAGCGCTTGGCTGTCTCAATGCATACAGCCATGAAGGCTTTGGTTTCTGATTCTGTACCTGCCAGAAATCAAAGTGGACACGTTAGTGAGAAGAGCTTTCTTTGCCCATGCAGAAATGACAATAAATGTAAAGCACTATTACCAACAGATTTTTTTCTTGCTGTTAAATCTTTTTTTTTTTTTTTTTAACTTTTTTTTTTCTTTTTGAGACAAGGTCTTGCTATAGCCAAGGTGACCTCAAAATCTTCCATCTTCAGCTGGGATTATAGGCACATGTGTGTCACGCCACCTGAGCCCTAATCTGTGAATGCTGTCTATGCAATTCAAATGTAAACTTGATGCTGACTGATTTTTATACTTGAACTACATTCACTGAGAAATCCTTCCAACCAAGTCAACATACTGCATCATCTGGGTTCCTGTCCCTATGTCTCTAAGGATATACCTCCTCAGGAGGGACCGTGCCATATTCAGTTCAGCAACCCCTTGCCAAGAGAGGCTCCCCTCCAAATATCAAGTCATAATTCTGACTATATTCTAGTCACATGGAAAGATGTTATTGTTTATACTTCTTTTGGAAAGAGTAAGTATACTGCCCTCTATAGGACCAAGTCACCTGATAAGAGAAATAGGGTCTTTAGATGGGGCTCTGGTGGCTCACATCTGTAATCCTAGCTTTTCAGAAGGCTGAGATATGAGAATAGCAGTTCAAAGCCAGCCCAGCACAGGAAAGTCTGTGAGATTCTTATCTCCATTATTCATAAAAGGCCAAAAATGGTGCTGTTGCTCAAGTAATAGAATATTAGCCTTGAGAAAAATCAGCTCAGGGACAGTGTCCAGGCCATGCTTTCAACCCACAGAACTGGCCCATACATGCGGCACACACACGCATGTGTGTGTGTGTGTATGTGTGTGTATGCGCACACACACACAGCTTACACTGACAAGATCACAGGCTAGCTGGGCATGAAATGAAAGTGATATCTGAAGGACTTCCTTTTGGGATAAGGTTCCTGGACCTCTCTTTACTTCTCACCACTTAAGAACTTAGAATGTGGAATATCTGGTATAACATATGTATCAGCAAACTGGCAGTAAAAAAGATTAGAGAAATCAGAAACCAAGACAAAGAGGCAAATCCCTAAAGCAGCTTTTTGCCTTGAGCTTTGGTGTTTCCATAACCAACCAAGATCTGTCTACTAGATAAAAAGTTGTGAATCTTTTGAGGCAGGAGTGCATGTGTGCGGGCGCCCATACACATAAACATGAACGTGGCAGCTCAATAGACCTAGACTCTTGGTATAAGGGTCAACTAGATATATCCTTCCTTCCCTCAGTCAAGTTGCTTTCAGGAAAGCAAATTGTCTTTCCTTAAAATATGGCACTGAGTAGGAAACAAATTTCTAAGAACTTACAAGCTATCCCCTCACAGGGCTGTGTGGATCCAACCTTACACTACCTGAAGTCTAAAACACCTAAAGCTCAGAACTTCCCTGAAGACAGCTCTGGATGGCAGAGCCCTGGGACAACAGACTGCTTCGCAGAAGCAATTATGAATTCTATCTAGAGAAACTCATTGTCAGGTTGTAGAGTTTAACAATATGAAGTCACAGTCAGTATCATGAAATGCAAAAAGATTTAAGGTATGTGTTTTACAAGAAAGAACCTGAACAAAAAGCAGTAAGATCAAACTTTAGAATGATTAAGTACAAATATGCTTACGATTACAAAAAGGAAGGTAAATGTGAATGAGCAAGAGATTATAAAATCTGAAACCATAGGCCAGGTGCAGTGGCTAAAGTCTATAATCCCATCTACTTGGGATACAGAGATCAAAGATAATAATTGAAGGTCAGCCTGAGCATAAAAGCTCACAATACTCAATCTAATCAATGGCTGGACCAGTGGTATATATGCCTGTCATTAATTCTATGCTACAAGGCAAGCACAGTACTGGACGCAGAGGTATGGACCTGTCATCTCAGCAGCAATAGGAGGACTACAGTCTAGAACAAATGCAAAAAGGTACTGGTGGAGTAGCTCAAGTAGTAAAATGCCTGCTTAACAAGCACCAGGCCCTGAGTTCAAACCTCCAGACCATCAATAAAAAATATAAATAAATAAATTTTAAAATCTGGAAATATAAGAATTCTGATAGATTAAAAACAGATTACTCACAGTGCATAAGAGATTAATGAACCAAGAAATTATCCAAACTACAACACAAACACACCATGAGATTAACATGGAATTCCATAAGTACAAGATGGACAGAGCAGAGGGAATTAGGGACAAGGTCTCAGAACTTCACAGACTGAGAACCCTTGCACTCCCCCAACCCCACCCCGTGAGCGCAAAAGAAAAACTCCAAATTGAATCCAGCTCTAGGACTTATAATTCCAAGAACCAGTGCTTGAGAGATAGCTTTCTCTCTTATATGTGGGGAGATCCGTGCCACCTCTCCTCCAGCTCTGTAGCACTTGGGGATGTAGACTCATGCACCTTGTCAGCTCAGGAAGGTCAAAGGATACCAGCACTAGTTGCAGATCAGTGCTACCTGTGGTCATGTCTTCCAGCATCTCCAGCAGCATGTCCTGGGTTTCATCTATCAGCTTGGTCCTCTGCACCACCAGCTTCCGCAAGCACAGGTACCCATTCAGCACGGTTCCCACCAAGCGACTTTTAAAGTGCCTTTTGATGGATTCCACCTCCACGAAGGAAGACAGAAGGCCTGTGGGTACAGGAAAACATGGTTTCAAGAGCCCTCCAAGAGACTACAAGCAAGGAAGGCTAATGTCATCACAGGCCATGGGCAACTCAAAAAGCAGAGCATATCTGTCTTTGTACAAAGCACAGAACAAGTAGGTGATCAAAAGAAAAATGAACAGTATGAATCTGCATTATGGTCAACACAAAGAGGAAGGAAGAAGTCAGCCCAGATTCTAGGAATTAAGATCAGTCCTTAGCACACGCCTTGGCTGTCTGAAGGGAAGGTTCACTGGTTCTTTACCTGTGAGACTCTTGAGGGCATATCCCTGCTGCAGGTCAGTGCTCAGGGTGGCCTCCTCCAGGGCAAGCAAGCGGGCTATTTCCTAAGCAAGATGACAGACACAGTGTGACACTGTTGCCATTAATCCCAGTCACCTCCATCATCCCAGGACTGTGCAAGCACCAAACAAAGGCATTCAGCAGTCAGGTCTACTCAGTCCAGCCCTTGCAGAATCGCTTTGAAACAAGACAGACAGCTGCAGAGCTGTTGAGGACTGCTTAAAATCACCAAACAGCCTAAAGACCCTGCAGACTGCTACAGCCATAGGATAGTTACAGTACAGTCAAAAGTCTAGACTGTTACAGTGAAAGGAGTTAGGGGAGTGGGAGGAATACCTTGGTGATGAGGTTGCCTACGTAGGGCAGAACTCCCCGAGCTGCCAGGTAGACCTTCCAGTGTGCTGAGGCGATAAGCTTCTGGTAGAGAGCCAGGTACTCAGCAGCACATTCCCCAGCTATGCTCAGCTCGTCCAGATAGCTGCCATCAAGAGACAAGTGTCCGCAGTAATGTCTAGTGGTTCTAAGATACCCAATGGCTCTCTCCTCCAGATTTTCTGCTGTGCCTCTCCTCTTCCAGAAGTGGAGGGAAGGCATCTGAGAAACCCCATATTCTCACATGGGAAGAAAACAGAGAGCCACAGGGAATGAGGGCTGTGAACTCTACCCATTCCTACCTCAGAGCTACTGCCCCCAAAAAGCACCTAAGACAACGTGTGCAGGCACTTAGGTGTGAGCACCTGAGAACAAAGGGTCAATCAATGAACACTGCTGTCTGCTTTACCTCCCTTAAAACAGCCCGGTGGTGCTATGTTACTTCTGCAGTAGGGAGGGAGACGAGCACAGACCCACACGGCTATACCTCCCAATCCTGATCTGCAGATGTCCACTGCAAAGAGGAAAAGGCTGTTGATGAAGTGAATCACCTCCTCATCTCGCCCCAAACTATACCTGGTGAGGAGGTCAAGGACCTGCTGCTTGCGGCTGGGGATGGTGGCCAAAGCCTCCACAATGGTACAAGCTGCTTGCCGGGCAGCCTGTGTTGCAGGAGTAAAAAGCACCTGCAGGATACAGAAGAGAAGAAGCCTGGATCAAGAGGACATCCTGTTTTACCAAGCTCCCAGCAGGGGAGTTGGCTGCCACACATCCTGAAGAACTCTGGGAACCTCCCAAGGGAAAGAGCTAAAGCTCCAGATCACCAGCTAACAGTATCCAGTTACTACAGCCCTGGAAAGAAGCTGCTGAGGAGTTTCCATTCTTCAGGGAGACTTTTCCACCAAGTGGCTGGGAGAGCACCTCAAGTTAACTCAAGAAGGAAGTCAGGTTGGGAAGGTGGCTCAATGATAAGAGTGCTTGCTTCACAAGCATGAGGCCCTGAGTTCGATTCCTCAGCACCATATAAACAGAAAAAGCCGGAAGTGGCGCTGTGGCTCCAGTGGTAGAGCGCTAGCCTTGAGCTGAAGAGCTGAGGGACAGCGCCCAGGCCAGAGTTCAGGCTCCATGACCGGCAAAAAAAAAAAACAATAACCAAAAAAAAAAAAAAAAACCAAGAAGGAAAAGTCAAACAAGCTTTGTCCTTAGCATGGATACTTGTAAGCACAATTTCATTTAATTGTGTCTTATTAATATATTGTATATTAAAGTATATTAATATGTAATAATTTATATTAATTAAGCACCTCTCCATTTTATCAGACAACACTTGACTGTAATCCTTAAAACTTTAGCTAGGAAGAAGAGAGAAGGAAGGACAGTAGACATTACACAGAAGATAGAAAGAGGAAAGTGGAGCTCTGAGGCTGAGATTTAGTTCACTGGGCATGGGCAAAAGGGACACAAGAAGCTTGACAGGACAGAGGGAAGTAGTACTTTAACCAGTTCACCATGCTGGTGGCTACACCAAGAACCCTTACTGCTTTGAAAGGACCCAGCAATAACAAAGGGAAAAAGAAAGCAGAGCAGACAAGTGATGATGCCCAGACACAGGGAGTGAGGGACCTGGGATACAGCCACTTACTTGTCGCAACCAGTTGTTATGCCCCAGTTTGAGATCCAGAGGAGTGGTTCTCTTCCCTCGCCGGCTCAGGAACTGTTTCCACCTCCATACGTACTTCTCAGTCAAATAGAGATGGTGAAGCTCTGACTTGCTGGGAGACTTCCCATTGCCTTCTATCCCTGAAAGGTCAAGGTCAAGGATTGTAGGGAGAGATAAGTGTAAGGTCATGATGGTAACTGGGGTGGGGGAGAAGCTGTGAGGACAGAGGTAAGAGGGGGGCAACTCTCCACATCTTGAAGGGATCAATATACCTCTAATAGGAAGACACTTCTTCCAGGCTTCATAGGATGCCTTGGGATCTCTCTTGAGCCACAGCTGAGCCTGGGCATGGATCTCATTGCAGTATGGCTTCACAGTGGTGAGGGCCTCGACAGGGACATCCTAGAGGAAGCGGGGCAATGTAAGAGCTCACTAGCACGCTGAGCCCAATTCTAACCATGGAATGGCCCTGGCAACCCAGGAGCCACTTTCAAAGCCGAGATGATCTGGAGCAGCAACATGTACATCTTCTATGTCCAAGTATATGTTTCTATTAAACATCCGGATCCACTTTAATAGAAGTCTCTATGTTAGGCCTAATGGCAGGCTTGGAGCAGACAATGCCATAATCCACACACTAAATCCTATCCCTGTAGTTTCCCAGAATAGAAACCCTCCAGGGGGTCATTGCATTTTCCAGAATGTACACAGTTAGCCCCCACAGAAGAGGGCCTGCCCAGTTCTAAACAACTGACAAACTTTCTGGCCTCAGGACCTTGTTATGATGTTCTTCAAAAATTACTAAAGAGGGCTGGGAAGGTGGCTAAGTGGTAGAGCGCTTGCCTTGCATGCTCGAGGCCCTGGGTTCGATTCCTCAGCACCACATAAGCAAAAAAGAAAAAAGCTGGAAGTGGCGCTGTAACTCAAGTGGTAGAGCACTAGCCTTGAGCTGAAGAGCTGAGGGACAGTGCCCAGGCCCAGAGTTCAGGCCCCACAACCGGACCCCAAAAAAAAAAAAAAAAAAAAATTACTAAAGAGACTCTACAGAACTTTTATTTGTGTGGTTAGAGCTATCAATATCAACCATATTAAAGATGGAAACCAAAATTAAAATATTATTCATTTAAATACCAATTAATTATCTCGTTATCTAATTAATTATCTAATTAATATCTTTTCTGAAGCAAATAATAATCTATAGAGAAAGGAGTGGCACTGTTTTTGGGTTGTGGGACTTGAACTTAGTGCCTAGCTGCTATCCCTGAGTCTCTTTGTGCTCAAGGCTAGCATTCTACCACTTGACCCACAGTACCACTTTCAGTTTTTTGGTGGTTAACTGGCTGTAAGAGTCTCAAAAGGACTTTTCTGCCCAGGCTGGCTTCAAACTGCCATTGGGGTCCAGAAGAGTGGAAGTTTTTAACTGACAAACATTTAATCCACAACTTTCCCATCAGTTATTCTTTCAAGCACAATTGTGACCTTGCAGAAAAGCAGGGCTCAGCTAACATCTCACAAGAGCCCAGGAATTAGGACTCTTTTTGTCACACTGCACATTAAGAAGGCTGGGACTCAGGGGTAGAATCTCCCCTGTTTTATTGAGGATGTTGTGATGCCTCCTCAAGCTAGGCTCCAACAGCCTCACCTAGCATAACCACCAATAGAAAAAAGAGGGCAAAGACTATCTTAGGGAAAGTTTTGTTGAAAAATTTTGACTGAAAAGTTTCTCTTTTCAATCAAAGATGGATTTATTTTGCTGGGAATTAACTCTAGAGAGAGAATCCATCCAGGGTAAGGAAGCAGGCAACCTAGTCCTTCCTTTGGGAAAACTACCAGAGAAGACCAGGAGCTATAAGATGATTCTCTTGTGTCTAGCACTTTTTAAGCAGTCATACACCAAGAAGCCTTTTCCCCAACGAGCATGACCCATTTGAAGGGAGCAGGAATCAAAAATGGATCAACCTATATACACATAACACATCAAAATGAATTGCAGGAAATGGAATCAAGAGGTTTTTTTTGTCAAGTGTTTTTCTGTTCTTTTTGTTCTGTTTGTTTAACTGGCTTTGGGGGAGGGGAGCACAAAATGGAAGAACAAAAGGTAAACAAATGCAGCAAGCAGTACTCAATAGATGCTATGTTGAAAATGAACTATACAACTCATAAGTGGGGATGGGACATAAAAACTGGGAGAGAGAGCAAAGGAAGGGGTGACACTGTCCAAAAGAAATACACTCACTCCCTGACTTACATAATTATAACTGCTCTGTATATTATCTTGGTAGTAACAATATTAAAAAACAAAAACAAAAAATGGATCAAGGCAGGCCAGACTAGAGACAGCCTCAAGAAAGCAAGATGGGGGGGGGGGGGGCCGGGGGGAGGATGGGAAGGAATGGGAAGGGGGAACAAAGGAGGAGGCTACAATGCTTGATAAGAAATGTACTCATTATCTTGCTCGTGTAATTGTAACCCCTCTGTATAGTATTTTTACAATAAAAAAAAAAAAGAAGGCAAGATCATGAGAATGAATTATGGCCTACATATCTACAACCCCTACAGCAAGTCAGTCTGTAGCTTAGCTTTGGATATTTCAGAATAAAAGCTTGAGTTTTATTTATTCACCTAATCATGACGTATTCTGCAGCTATTATACATACATTGCTCTAGTATATACTACGTAATAGAAATAAAATTTAGCAAGGCATACGAGTGAGAAAGAACCCAGTGATTTCTGGGAGCCACAAGTCATTTAAAAAGGTAGTCTTTCAATGGCTTTTGCTTTCAAAGCACTTAAGCTTTTATATTTTCATGTTCATTTTTCTCTAAACCTCTTTCTCAAAAACCTCAACCCATCCACATGTATGCTCAACAAAAACAAAAGCAGCCTAGCCAATGCATTCACAGTATGGCATAGACCTTCAGGAAGCAAGTCACAATGCTCATTGTCCTCCCTGGCCCAGTACCTTGTTCTTCTTGCTGGTTGGGGCAGGTGGCTTAATAAGCTTCTGCAAGATCCTCAGGCACATGAGGGTGATGTTCTCGACTACCACAGGAGTCTTAATATTCACAGCCATGAGGAAAAGGCTCAGCGCTAGGGACCATCAGGAAAGGCAAGGTCATGATCACAAAAATATGCCACCTACCCAACAAGGCTGCCCAACTGTCTTCCTCCCTCCATCTCTCCCAGTTGGTGCCAAGACTATGGCTTAGTGCCTCCTTTCCAGTCTCTGAAAAGCCCTGACCCAAATCCAGATGTTCCCTGAGCTCACCACAGCGTAAACGGAGCTCCCAGCAGCTATCCTCCTTCGAGATGGAATCTGTCAGCAGCAGCATCTCATACTGCAGACTACTTGCCTAGAGGCCAATGGGACAGCACATGAGTCAACAAGGATCTACACAGTCCCAGAACTACTACAGAGTCCAAACTGATCTCAGGATTCATAACAAAATGTCTGGTCACAGATGGCCCCATCAGGGACAAGAAGAAATGGAGACCCCCATTCAGTAGGCTCCATCTGAGAAATCATCTTAGGATGTGATCTCTGTACATGTGCTGTGCTTGGCCTCCTAGAGGGGTCTGGAGGACTACTGGCCAGCCTACTCACCAAGTCAGGGTTGGCCCGATGGCCTTTCAGAGCTGTAGAGACTTTGCCAATGATCAGGTCATTCATCTGCTGGGTGGCTTCTGGATTATCTCTGAGGAGGCAATGGAATGGGAGTTCTGTCATTCAAACATGTTATGACTAGAGCTACCTCATCCTCCTTCCTTCCTTCCCCAAAGCAAGACTAGAATAACACAAAACTGTCTGTAGTGAAAGGGGGTATAGGTAGTTGTTTCCTTGTCTGTAAACAGATGCTGACTGAGGGTAGAGCGGCACACACATCAGGGGTCCACACTCCAAGTGGCAGGATATCAGGAGATGCTAGTGTCAGAGTCTTCAAAATCTGAATCCACACTTACCATGGGTCATGTTTTCCTTATCTTTTCTAACTGCCTCCATGTCATTTCCCACATGGTACTTCCTATGACCTTTTGTATTTTATTTTATTTTATTTTTTATTTTTGGGTCCGGTCCTGGGGCCTGAACTCTGGGCCTGGGTGCTGTCACTCAGCTCTTCAGCTCAAGGCTAGCGCTCTACCACTTGAGCCACAGCACCACTTCTGGCTTTTTTCTTTTTGCTTATGTGGTGCTGAGGAATCGAACCCAGGGCCTCAGGCATGCAAGGCAAGTGCTCTACCACTGAGCCACCTTCCCAGCCCCCTATAGCTGTATCTTCTTTCAAATCAAAAACAAAAATGAGCCAGGCACCAGTGGCTCATGCCTGTAATCCAACTACTCAGGAGGCTGAGATCTGAGGATCTCGGTTCAAAACCAGACCAGGCAAGGAAGTCCATGAGACTTTTTATCTCCAATTAACCACCAGAAAACCTGAAGTGGTACCATGGCTCAAGTGGTAGAGCACTCACCTTGAGCTGAAGAGCTTAGGGACAGCACCCAGGCCCAGAGTTCAAGCCCCATGACCGACCTAAAAAATACACTGTATCTTGTCACTCTTTGCTTTCCAACATAGTTTAACTACACTCTCCTGCAGGGGTTACCACCCTGCTTTATTTTCCCCTACAATCTTGTTTTCTGGAATCACAGTTTTCAGTATTTGCTTACTGACACCCTCCATATGTAGAATATCAGATACCTGAGGGCAAGGGCTTTGCTTCATTTACCACTGCACCCCCACAGTCTCACATAGTACCTGGCATTCAACAGACATTTGTTAAATGAGGGACTAAATTTATCCCACATAAATAAAGCTCTGGATGCGATCTCTCATACCTACTAAGTACCATGTAAGTTATTATTTACAAATTATTTCACCCACAGTTATCAAATGCCTTTAGGGTACTTATATTCCTCATCTGTTTTCAGATAAGGAGATAGATGAGTAATGTGTAAGCTCAGGAGAAATTCAATAACTTTTCCAAGGTACATGCTGCAAAATGTCAGCTCTTGAGCCTGGTTCTTTTTGAGCTTGAGTCAAAGTATTACTCCTTTAGCCCTTCCTTAGCCCTCCCTAGGCTCCATTGCCTGCTTTGGTTAAGTATTCTTGAATCCAAGTGTCCCTAAGCTTTCTTGTCCTCCTTCACCAAGAGCAGAACATTTCCTCAGTACACATCCCTGGAACCAACACGGTATATGCCAAACAACCATTTACAAGGAAGCCTAGGTGGATAATTGACACCCTCAATCTTCCCATGATCCCTCTGCGATAAGCAGACAATCACCACCAGACAATCAGAAGCATGATTCTCTGCCACGCCCTTAGTCCTTCCAGCATCACCTCTAGTCCTCTCACTAACACCAGGGTGAGTAGGCATTCCTAAGGCCCATAATTGTGGAGGAGGTGCTGACCGAGTTAGGAGGCACATGAGCTGGCGGACCTCCTCCCGCATGGCTGCAGCTCCTCGGCGAAGATTATAATCGAAGAGTTCCCGGATAAGGCCCTGGGAGACAAGGATATGTCGCAGAGCTGGATTGGTGGCCAGGGCCCTGAGGAGTGTGATACAATGCTCGGTGACGGCAGAAGCACAGCCATAGCACTTGGTGGAAGATGTGTGGCCACAGCCCAGGACGGATAAAGCGCGGTACTGGCTGGCAGTGAATGTGGGCTGCACAGAAGTCCGGGATGATTTGGTGGCTGCTTCCCTTTGCTGCAGGTCATATTCCAACAACTCCTTGCGTGAAGCAAAGACTTTCTAAAAATGAAAAGACAAAAATGAAATAGGCAATTAAAATAAGCACAAAGGAAGTTAATTAGAAAGTTAGTTTCACTTGGAAAACAACTTCATCTGCATTATTAATTCAGTGTTGTCAATAACCTCACAGTTATTTTATCCTCATTTTACAGAAGAGGAAACTGAAGCTTAACATAGATGTTTCACAAATTAAGGGAGCCAGTCAAAAATCAAACTCTGATCACAGGCTCATCCTCTCTGTAAAACTGTCTTTTAAAAAAAGAAAGGGTCAGAAACTTGGGTATGTTTAGCAAAGATGGGAGCCAGTGATTGGAGGGCTAGGGGGAAGTAATGAACTGGATGTTCTCTTTGGGTGAAGCTTCACCGCCTGTGGCTGGCATCCTATCATGGAGTCAGTGACAGAATGTTCATATGCAGCCCACCTGAGCTGACTGCAGCTCTCTGATCCTCTAGCCTACAAACATAGCATATTCGAAGAGGGGAATAGAATTTTGGAAACTTTTTTTTTTTTCTGGAAGTACTAACTGTTCTAAATACAGATTTGTTAATGGACAAGAAAAACATTCTGTCTTACAGCCGAAGTCAGCACTCTGAGAAGTGGCAGAAATTGCAATATGGGAGGCACTATCTGGTCTATATTACCAAAAGGATTGGGAAAATACAACACCAAGAACTGAACTGCAATAGGACTGCTGTGAAAACAGCCATCAATTTTATTTGGAAAAAACACACCTGGATGATTTTGGAGAGTTCATCAAATGAGTTCTTGCAGTCACCACAGTACTCCTGAGCCAACTGCAGGATATAGCGATTTACACTGGCTGATGTGGAACTGATGCCCCCTGCCGTTCCAGAGTCTTCCTACAACCCAAGAAGTAAACTGTCAGATGTCCCCGTAAGATGACTTCACTTAGGCAGTCTTCTGCTGCTGACACAAAACCCTCCCTCAGTGACCATCCAGTCTGGGAATACCTGTGGCTTTTCTGGAGCGGCCTCATTCACTTTGCATAGCAGGTTCTCCAGCTGTGGCCTATGTCCCATCAATTGATGATATACTCGGTCAGCTTTGTCCAGAAGTGTGTTTATGTTGGAAACAGCCTACACAGGAAGAGAAAAGGGACCTGTGTGAAGTCTTCTCAGCATGTTGACTTCCCTAAGTAATCCTAACTGCTCATAACTTCTTGGAACATTTCCTATATGTCACAATGTTGTACACTATCTCCCTCACTAACAATCCTATCAGATAGTATATTAATTTTATATGAATATATAGAGAGGTATAGAATAAAACAAAATGTAATGCTCAAGAATAATTTATGCAATGCAAGGTCATAAAAGCATTAAAAAAGACTAACTGGAATACGAACTTTTTGTCCTTCTGAATCCAAAGCTAAATGTTCTGCTATTATCCCAACAGGACTCCTTTTCACGGCTCTTTAGCATCCATCCAGACCTAAGAGATTATGTCCCTGATAAGCTAACATTAAGGAAAAGCCAGCAGCCTCAACTGAAACAGTTATGGAACAAATACAAGGCATGTCATCTGACTCCTTTTTGCCTTTCTAAACTGGTGTTATCTGCTCCTAGAGACATGGAGTTTCAGTACCAATCTCCAAACTCATGGGTCCAGTACACATGATGCCATTATTTGCTTCTATACAAAACCTGATCCCTGGGACCCGATATTTGCTGGATTGAGGAAGACTTGGGCCAGAAGTCAAGACAAAAATGCAACAGCATTGCTTGAAGTTCAAATAAACCCACTGCCTAAGTGCATGCCAGATGTGACCATACCTTCTTCCGGTCTTCCTCATTTTCAATGGGATCCACTGCACAGCAAGGCTTGGCGTAGAGCATGAAGTCAAAGCGAGCATATTTACAGAAGCCACAAGCATTGCAGAGGAAAGGATCCTTTTCATCATAGTTGATGGATCTAAAGAACCAAAGTGTTAGATCAGTGGAGCAGCAGCGATTTGGGTTATGTAGGTGACTGAGGAAGAGGATATACCACATCTATACTCAGGATGCTAGTGCAGGAATTACTGAAGGGATAATAATCAATAACCAATAGGTGGAAATGAAGTAATCAACCACACTGGATGAACACAAACACATATGCAGACACCATTCTTCCACCTCCCTTTCTTCCCCTACTCCTCATCAGACTCTCCACTCATTCCATAATCATCTCACTAGCCAGTACACCAGATAATAAAATTGCCCAAAGGGACAGTTATGGAAAACAGGAAGGGTGTGAGCCCTCCCTGGGGGACAAGCCGAGGATTACCTGCATTTGTGACACTGGTACACATTCTCTCCACAGTTGCCACACACCCCTGGATTAGCAGGAACAGAGGCACTACAGCGTGGGCACTGCAGGGTCTCTGTGGATGCCTGGTAGTTTTCATAGAAGTCTGCAAACTCAATCATCAGGTTGGAGGCCACAATGGGCAACGGCAGGTCAATCTTCACTTCTGTCTGACCGGGGGTCAGCTGAACTTTCTTTGCTTTGTGCCAGCGGGCTGGTCTAAAAGAGACAGTGTTAGGAGACAAGAGGGCCTAAGTGCCTCTCTTTTAACTCTCAGTAATAATAGCCTAATGAGAGGGGGGAAGAAAAGGAAAGAAAAGAAAACAATAGCTCACTGAGGCCCTGGAGGTACCCAAGAGTAGACTGGTGAAAAGCTGCCAAAGGATTCTGTGGTACCACTGGACTAACTTTAAATATCCTTAAGTACCTGTGTTCCCCTTTTGTCAGTCAGGCATGACTGGTGTGGCTAAGAGGACATACTGGCCCCTAAGGATATGTTTCTTTGCCCCATTCCAGAACTCAAAGCCAACACCTGGAATGAAGCCTTACAATCCTGCAATCTCACCCCAAGTCTGAAAAGCTCATACTTGTTTTTCAACTCCACGATGGCCTGCACAGTTCGGTTGTTATAATACAGATTGATAGTCCGCACCATCTTGGTCCGCTTTAGGTCCCCAATCTTCACTGTCACTTTGCTGATGGTGTGACTGCCAATCAGCTTCACAACCTGCTGGGTGGTGGTGTATCGTGTATCCACTTTAATGGAAGACAGCTTGATATACTAGACACAAAGGTACACAAAAACACAGCATTAGTACAAGACTAACAGTTCATCAGGGCAATTCATTCTAAGGTAGTGCTGTGGTAGGCAAGAAGCTATGCCACTGGTCACCAACCACCTGAGGAAGAACATCTATGTCATAATAACTAATGTCTGGAAATGAGAAGCCAGTGGACCTGTCATGCTAAAGATGCTACTTACACAAAATGGCACTTCTGGATTGTTACACACCAGACAGGGATCACTCTCCAGATAATAGCCATCGAACTCCACTAAGCCGGACAAGGTGCTAAGGAAGAAACCAGTTTCAGCATAAGGAAATTTTCATTTTAGAAAATATTGAGCTTCTCAAAGAAGCTAGGACAAACATCCCCAAAGTAAACCCCCATTCTCCCATAAGAACACAAGGGTAGTAAATAATCCCAAAATGCTATACAAGTCACAGGAAGGAAATTTAAATTAAATGACCTCAGATGTTTCATATGTTTGAGCTAACATTCAATGAAATTTTAAATTGTATTTAACTGACTCAGAAGAATCATAATTATATATTAAATCATTGAGCCAGGTATTGGTGGCTCATGCCTGTAATCCTAGCTACTTAAGAGGCCGAAATTTGGAGGATGAAGGTTCAAAGCTAGCCCAAGCAGAAAAGTCCACAAGACTCCATCTGCAAAATAATCAGCAAAAGGCCAGGGCTATAGACATGGTCAAAGTGGTAGAATGCTAGCCTAGCAAATGGTGAAGCCAAGTTCAAAGACAAATAATCAATAAAATTACTGTATGATATGTTTAAAATAGTACCAAATTGTATCAATTTTTTTTTTTTTTTTGCCAGTCTTAGGGCTTGAACTCAGGGCCTGGGCACTGTCCCTGAGCTTCTTTTGCTCAAGGCTATGCCCTACCACTTGAGCCACAGCACCACTTCCAGCTTTTTCTAGTTATGTGGTACTGAGGAATCGAACCCAGGGCTTCATGCATACTAAGCAAGCACTCTACCACTAAGCAACATTCCCAGCTCAGTAAACTTGTTTTTTAAAGTCATTATTAAATCAGGGAAATAATAAACCATAAATTTAATCAGTGTCCTCTTTCAAGTCTCTGTGATTGTGTTTTTAGTTAAAAAAAGAAGACAGTGTCTGTGAACTTTTTTGTATGCTAGTCCTGGGGCCTGACCTCAGGGCCTGGGTGCTATCCCTGAGGTTCTTTTGCTCAAGGCCAGTGTTCTATCCTTGAACCACAGCTCCATTTCTAAGAATCTCACAGAATTTCCTGCTCAGGTTGGCTTCAAACTACAATCCTTAGATCTTAAGCCTTCTGAGTAGCTAGGATTACAGAAATGAGCCATCAGTGCCCAGCTTGTGAAGTCATTTTTCTTATTTACATTAAGCCCTCAACACCAGAGACCTTCTGATACTACTAGCTTACCCAAGCATTAATTCAGTGATTATATTTTGAGTGCCTTCAATGTGCTAGGGCCTGGGAGGAGCCAAGGACGGACAAGTTGAAATCAATGTACCTGAAGACCTTTGTAATTCATATGAAAGGACTACTCAATAGGAAATAGCTATTCAAAGTGGTGACTGCACTTCAAATAGTAGGAATCAAAACAAATCTCATTTACCTGTAAATGTTGGAGTTGGGATGGTTGGTGAGAATATGGTTTTGAGTCCGAAGTATCTCAACAGCCTTCTGTGAATACTCCTTCAACTGAAACAGAATTCAGAAAAGAAATGTAATTAAAGCTCAAGTCTTTATTTGTTAAAGACTTTTTGCCTTCAGCTTGTTTCTGTTTGTTTTTTTTTTTTGGCCTTCAGCTTTGTGGCTAGAGATTATCCAACAAGCACTGAACTTCTCAGTAGCCAATCACAAACACAAAGATAGTCCTAATTCCCAAAGGTCGAACGGATTCTATTTTCTTATAAGTCCTCTCAGTCTCAGCAACTGCCACCTTTCAGATTCAATGGAGGAAGACATTATGCTTAAGGAAAGGACATGGAATGATTTGTCTAACTGCAGAAACATATTTTGGACACAAAATCAGGGAGGACTTTCTTTCCCAAGCAACTTTATTGAGCTGCATTTCCTCACCCTACATCTTCCATTTCTCTTGGCTAAGCCAAATTCAGATCACATTCCTGTGCTAATTGTGTTGTTTTCATGGTTTACATGAAGGACCTATAACTTTAGAAATACAAAACTAGATATATTCAAAATAGATTCACATATGGGAACCCTACCCATAATGGCTATAATGTTTTAAACTCATAAGAAAAAATTCAGTAAGGCAAGTTAGCATCTATGATAATAGATCAGTTGTTACCTTCTTCTCTGTCTGTATTGTTTTCAAGGAGAAATATCCCAGTAGATCCACAAACTGGGCAGCCTTACGACCATAAGCTGGGAGTTCTGGCCAAATGGACCACATGAGATCTAGCAAGAGCTCCTGTTGAGATTTGCTGGAGTTTCTGTAAGTAAATGTCAGCTCATATTAGCAAGCAGCAGCAAACTAAGGCACCTATATTTACCACCAAGGCCTAGACACTATTTCTAAGCCCCTACAAGTAGGGTGTAGGCTGGAACCTTTTTATGGTAATATGGCCTAGCCTTTTGCTTTCTTCAAGTGGTGATTTAGTCGCATCACCCAACTGAGCTTTTGATCTAATAAGTTAAACCTGGTCATTTTACAAATTAGTGATGAAATGTCTAGTGCTCAAGGATTCAGGCAGGCAGAAGTACTAATTAATACCATGACCTAAAGTAGGTAACATAAAACCAAAGGGAAACTCCATTATGCACCCTAGTCCCAGACCTGTGCAGATTTGCAAACTGAGCCCTGGAGCTACCTGTAGATGTGCAGCGTCAGGCAGTGGGCCTGCCAGCGCACAGAAGAAGAATTGGACTCCAACAGGAAACAACGCAGAAACTGGATGAGGGTTTCCTTATCAGCAAATTTGTTCAGCTGGTTCACCAGAGCTGTGCACAGCTGGTCCTCCTGGCTACCTGAACTCTCACCTGCAAAATTAGGGCAGGACTGAAGCCTGAAAAGTAACAGGACTCTAAACATTCATACAGTGAGATCAAAGGAGGGTATTCTTAGGAGAGGATCACAAAGACTCAGTAGCTATTTGCATATGATCATATAAAAGGATGCTTATCGAAATGAACTCCAAGAAATGAAAATGAGGTTTTCTTTTTAATTAATTTTTTGTGATTTTTTTTTTTTTTTTTGCTTTTCCCTTTTTATTGCTATTTGTTATTTCTATACTTTTTGTCTTGTATGTAAGTTTATCTATTTGGGGGAGGAGGAGAGAAGAGGAAGCACAGAAACAGTGGGACAAAAGGTGAACTAATGCAGCAATGATATTCACTAGATACTATGTTGAAAAATGAACTATACAACTTGTAAGGGAGGGGGCTGGTTAGGCAAAAACTGGGAGAAAATGAGGGAAGAAATGATACATTTCAAAAAGAAATGTAATCATTACCTGACCTATGTAACTATAACCGCTCTGTACATGTCTTTTACAAAAAAAAAAATAATAAGTTAAAAATAAAAAAGTGGGATGGGAAGGTGGCTCAGTGGTGGAGCGCTTGCCTTGCATGCCTGAGGCCCTGGGTTCGATTCCTCAGCACCACATAAGCAAAAAGAGAAAAGCCGGAAGTGGCGCTGTGGCTCAGGTGACAGAGCGCTAGCCTTGAGCTGAAGAGCTGAGTGACAGCGCCCAGGCCCAGAGTTCAGGCCCCACGACCGGACCCATACCCCCCCCCCCCAAAAAAAAAAAAATTAAAAAATTAAAAAAAAGAAGTCACCTAGGTGTTTAGGGCCAAGTTACCAGATGAAGGGAAGAGAGAATGATGGAGGGAGGAATATGGAGAGGGGGAATTCTATCCCATCTCTAACTGTTTTTACCCTAAATGGTTATAATCTGCAAAACAATTTTCAGTTGTTCACTAGAGGACAAATAGATTGGCCCCAAATGACATATAAATATGTTAATACAAAAAAAGCACAGGACAATATGCCTGTTATAACCCTAGCACCAAAGAAATATAGTTAAGGGGAGAAGAATTTCTTTTCAATAGTTGGCTATCTCAAACAGTAAACTGTAGACAGACTAAGTAACTGCTACAGATAGAGGCTAAGTAATTACTTGGGAGAATGCAAAGCACCTCCACTGCTCCCAACCTGCAGATCACCATCTCAAGTCCCCAAGGCCCATGGAACAGAGAAGCTAAGGTAAGGGGTGTGCTGAAAGTTGACATTTTTGGCACATTCCTAGTTGGCTAAGCATCACTTCACCTAACTCTGACAATCACTCTATAGTCTATTATCTATTATTCCATAGAAGCAGCAGCTTGGCTTACTAAAGATTACTATACTTTGTATAAGATAGTCACACAATTGTCGAAGGTGTCACCACAACTGAAAATGACACTACAGAAGCTTGTGGAAAGCCCAGGATAAATGACCTTTTAGAATTTCAGAATAAATGATGTACTCCAAGAGTTAACATATCACTGTGATTAGCACCAAAAAATTACTCTTACTATCTTTTTCTTTTTCCTTTTCTTCTTTTTTGCTCTTTTTCGTGGAAGATTTGGACTGTGTTGCGCCTTGTCCAGAGCTGGAAGCCACAGGAGCAGAGGAGGAAGCGGAACTGGAGGAACCTGTGGAGGCTGCCAGGGCCGCGAGCACTTTGCTGCCACACAGAGCACAGGAGAGCAGCTGCAGCAGCACTGGGGACACACCCTCATCCACCAGGAAACTCACTTGCAGGAGGAAGTACAGGACAGCTGCAAGCAGAGAAGCAGTGATGAGCTATGGGGGGACTGAACTACTTACACAATTAACAGAAGGGACTGTGCCACATGACTGCAGCTGCCCTATTCCCACCAAAGTTTGCTTTGCTAGATGCTACCAGAAAGAAGAAAGATTTCAGTGGATGAAGACAACTGCAGACAGATTCCAGCCTCACTGGAAGGATTCTCTAAACTCTCTGACAACTGTTTTACTGCCACCATCTGGGTCCTGCTCTGTATTCCCAGAGCTCCCAATTTTCACCACCAATCCTTTTCACTTGTTAAGTTACTGTCTTCTTTGCTAGGCAGAGTTCTGTCTCTTTATCTTGCTCATGGCTATATCTCTAGCATCAAGTCAATACTGAACACAGGGCAAGCCTCAATAAATAGCTCTGGGGGAATGAACAAAAAAGAAGAAACACTTACAGTCATCTTTGATGCAGAATTTCTGCCAGTTGATGGTTCGCTGGGCAGCAATCTCTGCACAGGCTTTCAGGTGTTCCATCTGAAAGGGAAGCCAATCACAGCCCAAATATGCACACCTGCTACCTTAAGTGCCTGTCACCCTGTTTGGGTCCATGAAGTAACCACTGTCTTCCATTCAAGGGATGAATGGCAAATCTGGGAGCAGGGTATGCTCATAAGCATACCTCACAAAAGCCTACTTCTGTTCCAATTCCTATCACACAGAATGTCTTCAGGTCACTCACTAAGGCAGCAAAGGCAGGCCAGTCCATAAAACAAACTATAGTCCAATTCATTTTTTTCCTTGCTATAAACAACACACAAGATGAACAAGCTAAGAACTATCTTCTTTCCAGATGCTCAAATAAAAAGTATTCTAGTTACTCCCCTAAGTTCAAACAGTTTCTCTCTCCTCAGGCAGTAAGAAGTTTTTATACTCCATCACTGCTTTAGTATTCAAGGATAAAAAACAGAGATGCTCAAATTTCAGGTTCATCCTACCCATGATAGTCCATGATATGAACAAGTGAACTAGTAAGATTATGCCACCCATGTCATTAACTGATGGGAATGAGGAACTGCAGACCCCGAAGCCAAACATAAAGGGACTAGCATGGCTTTGGTGTTGGAGATTTTCTGTGAGATGGAGCAATGACATTCCCTAAGACCCTCATCTAGTTATATACTTGGCTAAGCCTCAGCACCTGCTCCCCTTGCCCTACCATTCCCCAGCCCTCTTACCAGGCTGATGAGTGTGTCATACTGCAAGGCAGAGCCTGAACTGGCTGTAACCACACTGGCCCGGAGAAATATTCCCTGTTCCTCTAGCAGCTTCTTGATCCCACGCACATGAGAGTCCAAGGTGTGCAAATCCCGGAGTTGTCGGTACTTCTCCTTTGATCCACAGATGAAGAGCAGAAGTTTTCGGACTTGGCGGCGTACAAATGGAGTCTGCTGGATCATCAAGTACTTGATGGATAAAGAATACAGTCAGACAGGTAAAGTGACTCAGCTGTAACAGTATAATCCTAGCTATTTGGGATGTAGAGATTAGGGATCATCATTGAGATCAGCCTGGGTAAAAAAGTTTGTAAGACTTCCTATCAACCAATGGCTAGATGCAGTGGTGCATGTCTGTCATTTCAAACTACAGGAGAAACATGATGGCTGGACACATTGACACACATCACCATTCCTGTGACAAAAGGGAAAATAGGAGGATCATAGTCCAGGCTATTCTGGACATAAAGTGAGACACCATCTCAAAAATAACCAATGCAAAAAGAGTGCAAAGTAGTTCAAGTGACAGAGTATTTGCCTGCCAAGTATAACCTCCAATACTGCATATTAAAAAAATAGAAGAACAGAATCTGGAACTTATATGTACAAGTTGTAACTCAAGCATCTTAGTTTTTAATACATTGCTATTGGAAACTGGTGAGAACTCAAACAAACCAGTCATTCCACAAGGACTGGTTCTAGGACCCCTACAGACCTCAAAATCTATGGATTTTGAGATACAAAATGGTATAGTGTTTGAATATAATCTACCTACATCCTTTATTTTCAATAATCTCTAGGTTACTTATAATACCTAATACCATATGAATTATTGTAAATAGCTGTTATGGTGTATTGTTTAGGGAATGACAAGAAAATGTCTGTAAATGTTTAGAACATACACATTTAGATTTATCTGCAGTTGTTTGAAGCTATGGATCCAAAATGTTTAGATAACAAGAATCAACTATTTTTGATTCCTTAAAGAAAAAAAGAAGTATGCATATACATAAAAAAAAAAAAAAAAAGAAGGAAAAAAGGGATCATGGCATTTATGCACCACATTCTCAGAAACAGGATACTGGCCTTCATACCAGCTCACAAAATGAAACTAAATGGAGAAAAGCATCCCAAATCTTTTAGGTATCATAGCTAGGGGAAAGGCAGAGTAGTATGGCTCCAGAACTGCAAATGATCATTTGAGATTATTTTTCCCAGAACTGGTATCAAGTAGCTGTGCAGTGCTGTCAGAACTTTAGTCTCGCCGGGCACTGGTGGCTCACGCCTGTAATCCTAGCTTCTCAGGAGGCTGAGATCTGAGGATCGAGGTTCAAAGCCAGCCGGGGCAGGAAAGTCTGTGAGACTCTATCTCCAATAAACCACTAGAAAACCGGAAGTGGCACTGTGGTTCAAGCGGTAGAGCTCTTGGCTTGAGCTGTAAGAGCTGAGGGACAGCGCCCAGGCTCAGAGTTCAAGCCCCACAACTGACCACAAAAAAAAAAAAAAAAAAAAAGAACTATAGTCTCTCAGCTCCAAACCCATGTGGCTATACTCTGCTATGCTATTCTGCATACCTATCCTATTCTGCACTGCTCTTTGCCAGCTGACCAATGTTAGTATCTGCCAATGGGGAAGGAAGCTGAAGGTAGAAGCTATGGGCTCATTGCTGTGCTATCTGTAGTTCTAGCAACAACATTCCCCAGGTAGCTGCAGTCAGCTCTAACCAGCAGCTTCTTTGGGTGTCCCTGAATCTACATAACACATCCTTTGTGGCCAAAAGAGGTACCAGCAATAGCTCCACTGTAGAGAGCAGCCCAGATCCCTCAGGCCTCCCTTTGCCATACAAGGGCTGTGTCACCAGTGTTCCTTTTCTATCTTCATGGGGGTATCTAGCTATTTCATCAGTTCTCTGCACAAAGCCTCTGTGCAGTTCACTAGCATGCCTTCTGTCTTCCTGATAACCTGTATGACTGAACTTGATCATCACTACCCTGTGAGGCAAACTAGGTGACAGAGTCACAAATTACAGCCAACTGCTGATTAAATCCCTATCTTCTAGCAACAAATGTGTACATCAGGTGCCAGAGGGGTAAAACCACAACCTAAATGAACAAGCAAGGGCTCTAATAGGGGAACACTGAAAGTAGGAAACAAGAGTAAGAGCAGCTGTATCCTTTCCTGGAGTAGCACACTTCTCAGGCTTTCACTCACCTCTGAGAGAAAATAGAACCATGAGTGATCAAAGACAGGAGGTGGGATTCGAGAACTGGTGTCAGCGATCTTTTTGATTTGGTATGGCAACCGCAGGACCATCTCTGTGAGCAGCTGAGTATAGGCCTCAAACACATCAGCAGCATGACCCTGAAGAAGAACATCTGTGTGAGAAACTGGGACCTCAATGAGGAAACAGGCTCACCAGGAATCCTATGTATTGGAGTTGGTAAAGACCACCATTCAAAGCCATTGCTGACAAACTCAGAAGACCCAAGACTTAGTTCATGTAATGAACTAAAAATTCTGACACTTTAATACTGTGTTGTTTTTCTGCATGTACAAAAATCAGATCTATATTGATTAAAAAAAAACCTGAAATAGTAGTAAGTAAAGATTCCTGACTTTCTGTGAAAATGTATTCCATTCCCTAAATTCAAAACTTTCCTGCGCAGGCAGCATCATATGCTCATTTTTAGAGACAGATATTGAGGTTAAACAGAACTTCTCCATGCTTCATGGTTGGTATGTAAGAACACTGGGTAGACCTGGTTTGTGGGCTCATCCAAACCAGCATAACCAAGGGTTTTCCTTTTATGGCAGCAGGCAGATATGTGACATACACATGAGGACAAGACCCATGCAGCTGAAGTTGCCTTATACAATCTCATCTTTTCTAAGGAGTTTCATGTGGAATGAGATGACTAATTTGCTCACTTCCTGCGTTTACAAAAAGACAGGAATCATAATCTTAGCAGAGTGAGCAATTATTAAAACATGCCAAGATTAAACTCCACCAAGGAACCGAATTTCCTTTTCTGAGGTTCCTCACTCTGAGCTCCTCCAGCTTTATTCTTTGAGGGCTCAGAGTGCAGTGCTTGAGAGGAGTACCAGGACCTCTCTTTTGACTGGGGAAAGACTTTACCTTCACATACTGCCGGAGAAAGAATGGGCTCATATCAGGAGGGGATGAAGTTGTATGGGGTTTCAGCAACTGGCTAGTGGCCACGGGTTCTTCATCATTCTGTTGGTTCTTCCAATATTCCAGCAGTGACTTGAGCACATGCAGGCAATAGTCCACAGCCCCTGAGCTCAGCAGGGCTGCAGCTGTGGCACTAGAGATGAGGGAAGATGACTAGGAGAAAGAAAATACACACAGAGAAGGCAAGAATGTCCTATGAAATCTGGTTGGGTGGAAAAGGGTAGGAAATGTTCCCACAATGGTCTGAAAACAAACTGTTATATAAATAAGTTATCAGTCTTTTGCATTGAAAATGCTCAACCTCATCTCTACCCATATGCCAGGGAGGTAAGGACTACCTTCTCCTCCCAGAAGGATGGGTTTTTTTCTTTTTCCTTGGGCAACAAGGAAAGAACCTTTCTTCAAGAAGATACTTCTAAGCAGCCTCACTCTCCCAGTAGGACTCCTCCCATAGAACCAGCTTCCAAAGGAGATGGGGTGAGTGATCACATGCATAAAAAGTAGGAGAAAAGCTACTGTAAATAAGACCATTAGAGAGCCTCGCAAATCCCAGCAAACCCCACAGCACATAAGCTCATTAAGATTGGATGCAGTTCAGCCTCCATTCCACCTTCTCCGCTTTGTGCTAATCTCCTTTCAACACACACTTTGCTTTCTCTCGGCTTTATTTCCATACCTTATAGCAACAGACACTAGGGGAATCCTCTTAGCCACTCTGTGCCTTGCAGAACAGGACCTTGCTTTTCAATAATGGAACTTCCAAACCCTTTAACCTCTCCATTGGAGGGATTGTTGGTAAAGACTTGGGCTTGGAAGGGATTCTAACAAAGGGGGAAGTTCTGCTCTTGAAGAGACGGCAGCTTAGACTATTACTCCCTTACTCCCCTTGGGCAACAGTGGTCTTATGCTCACACAGGACTGTCACCTCTGCCCTCCTCTCTGCACCTACCAGCCAATCTTCTTACCTATCCCCAAACCCATAAGCTCAAAGCAAAAATACCTCACATATGGAAGACTTGGATCCAGACTTCGTGCGGGACATGAAGACACTAAGAAGCCTCATCACTACCAAATGGACTTCATTCAAAGCACTGCGCTCATTCTTCTTGGACACATCCTGCAGGCAGAAACAGAGCTCAGACTTCTACACTTCCTTTAAGCTTGAGGCACCCTCTGAACACGACTTCCTCAAACCTATATGTACTAAGTGTTTCTCAGGGGAAACCAAAAACAAAAAATGCCAGTGCACATGAACTATATCTGAGCCTGCAATACTCAGAAGGCCGCAGTAAAAAGCAAACAGCCAATTCAATGTTTCTTCTCCACCACAAAGGTCCATGAGGGCAGAGACTGTCTCATCTGTCATTTGTACTCAGGTCCCAAAGTATGCCTAGGCCAAAGTAGCCACTGAACTCACTGTGTTGAACCAGCAGAACCCGAAGCCTTCAGTAAATGGTACCCCAGAACTAGGTGATGCTTCTCTAAGAAAGGAGTTGGATCCTGAGGAGCTGGGCCAATCCTACCTTGTCATACCTCACAACCCTCCAACTTACCTTTTTATCCATACCCAGTTCAGCAATCAGCTGGGAGAGAAGGTTGTCCAAAGCTCCCTTGTCTTTCTCATCTTCTCCATCCAAATCTGTAGTAAGCATTAGAATGACCTGAAGACAGAAAACATGGAAGCCAATTTGCTAAAGAACTCTGGAAGGAGGTGTACATGAAGACATCTCAATTTTCTGGACTGCTCTGCCAATCACACTGGTAATATGTTCTAAGTTCCAGGTTTTCCCAAGCTAAAGTGTTTAGTCAGAAGAACCAATTTATAATATATGCCAGCAGCAATGAGAGGGTTTTGCAAGAATTTTGCAAAATTAACTGACTAACCTACATTATATCCAGCCAAAGTAGCTTGAGATAGAGTAGTGTGCTCAGGTTAGAATCAAAGAACAATTTAACCTTTAAGGAAGAGAACTAGTCTAGGAATATCAACTTGAACATACTCTAATATTTAAGAAGTAGAGAGACAATGTACAATGAAGTCTCAGGAGTAAGCTTTTGCTTCTGCCTCTGTCAATACCAAGCTGGATTGCCTTGAGCATTTATAAATAATTCTCTGACCCTCAGCCTTCATCAGTAATCTGAAAGGCTGTAGCTTACAGCCTTTGGTTACTTAACACTAAGTCTTCTGAGTCACTGAAAAAGATAACACACTGCTAAGGATGGCCCAAGTGTAATGTAGTAGACACAGGAGATCAAGGATACCTGCATGTATGGGATGGCCCGGACACCTCCAACATTTCGTAACTGGGGCAAGGTCTGCAGTAACCTCTCCAACAGCATCAGGCGCACCATGTGCAGCCTAAATGGCCAAAGAAAATATACAACATGAATCATTATATAAACAAGAGCCAGCTATTATTCTTTCTTCCTGTACCAAAATAAGTAAGACCTGAATAATCCTAACATTAGAAAGATATTAAAGCCAGGCACCAGTGACTCATGCCTATAATTCTAGCTACTCAGGAGGCTGAGATCTGAGGAGCGTGGTTCAAAGCCAGCCCAGGCAGAAAAGTCTGTGAGATTCTTATCTCCAATTAGCCACCAGAAAACTGGAAGTAGCACTGTGGCCCAAGTGGTAGAGTGCTCGCTCGCCTTGATCAGAAGAGCTGAGGGACAGTGCCCAGGTCCAGAGTTCAAGCCCCACCACCAACCAAAATTAATTAATTAATTAATTAATTAATTAAAGTTGAGTGTGGGTGTGGTATGTGTATAATTCTGGCACTCAAGAGGAGGCTGATGCAGGAAATGGAGAATTTGAGGCTATCCAAGGCTATACAGCAAGACCCTGTCCCTCCCAAAAGTCAAAAAGATGTTGGGCACTGGTAGGCCATGCCTGTAATCCTAGCTACTTAGGAAGCTGAGCTCTGAGGACTAAAATTTGGGCAGAAAATTCTGTGACTCTTTTTTTCCAATTAATCACCAAAAAGCAAGAAGTGAAGTGTGTTTCATGTAGCAGAGCACTAACCTTGGGCAAAAAAAACTTGGGACAGCACTTACACCCTGAGTTCAAGCACCAGGATAGGCACATGCATGTGCAAGCATGCTTGTGTGTGCACACACATACATCAAAAATATTTTAAAAAGCTAAACACAAAAGCAGAAAGTTCACTCTATTAAAAGAGCTGAACAAAATTGTTCTTATGTGCAGCTGTTAGTTAAAGGTATCTCCCAAGTGAGGTATCCAGTCACATTTATCCCCAGCCTCTAACTACAGGCTAGCCACATGTGGATAGTCCTGCCTCCAGGTGTTTCCTAGACTTCTCCAATGTACAAATTCTCTATTGTCCAGCTGCTCAGAACCAGACCCTTCCTTTTTCATGTGTCTCAGTCCTCAGGAAGGTCATCACTGCTTTACTGCCATCTTATACCCAGCCTCCACTTAGTATGACACTCCATGCCAATACTATCTCCTCTTCCTAGACAAGCTGGCTGGCTGTCATGTAACTCATAATCTCATACAGAATAACAACAATGTTGCTGAATGAATTAATGGATTCACTTTTATAATTAGTCAACTGTTTCTGCTTCACTTTATCTTAGAGATAAGATAAAGTGAAAGAAGACACAGGTTTATATACATTTAAAATGTGCCATTTTCATGCAATACCTATCCTAGCAAGTATCTAAAATATTTTCAAATTAATAAATGTTTAAATGAAAGTAGTTGTTTTTCTGTTATGTTTTATAGTACTGGGGTCTATATTTTCTTACTTCCTCTACCACTTGAGTCACATCCTCGGACCCTTTTTGCTTTAATAGTTTTCCAGTAGAGCCTCTAGTTTTTCCAACAGGCTGAACCTCAATTCTTCTACTTACACCTCCAACATAGCTGGGATTACAAGCCCAGCCTACTAATGAGGGTCTAGTAACTTTCACAGGCTGGCCTCAAAAAGCACAGGTTCTTAATGGAATAATAAATAGTCATCATTCCAAAAAGGACTCAAAGGAATGAGCTAAGTCTTCTTCAGAAAATAATACACAACGGCCCACACTGATATCCACAAATAACTAGGCAAACTGCAACCTGTATAGAGATGGCAAGTAAAAGAAAATTGCTCAGGGATGGACAAGGTAACAGCGAGGAAACTCAAGATAATAGCAACAGTCCAATAGCTTTATGAACCAAACAAAACAGGCTCCAAGATGAAATAATGCCCTCATGTTTGGAGAATATACACAAGATAAACATGTACAGAGAAAGAAGTCCCAAAAACCAGCAGAGTAGACAACTAAGATCACACTAGATTACTGGCTTTCCAAATTCTTAAATGCTACTCTTGAAACAAACAAACAAACAAATACAATAAGGAAGTAATTTCCTTTTATTTCCTGTACTCCAAAATCACAATTTTCCTTACTGCCTTATAGTAGAATTTAGTTCTATTATTTAAAAAATTTAGCGGGGAGGCTGGGAAGGTGGCTCAGTGGTAGAGTGCTTGCCTTGCATGCATGAGGCCCTGGGTTCAATTCCTCAGCACCACATAAACAGAAAAAGGCGGAAGTGGAGCTGTGGCTTAAGTGGTAGAGCACTAGTCTTGAGCTGAAGAGCTGAGGGACAGTGTTCAGGCCCAGAGTTCAAGTCCCACAACCGACAAAAAAAAAAAAAAAAAAAAATTTAGCGGGGCACTGTGATTCAGACCTATAACCCCATTAAGGATGCTGATATCTGAGAATTTTGATGTCATCCCAGGAAGACAATTTCCAAGACTTTTATTGCCAATAGCAAAAAGCCAGAATTAGAGGCATGGCTAAGGTGGTTGAGCACCAAGTCTACAAGTATTATTCCTAAGTTTTTCTCACTCTTCTACTTTTCTAGTCATCTTCTGCTGGTGAACATATTCACTCCACCCATCCAGTATACTACCATAAGTTTTTGAAGTAGATGGATTAGGATAACTTTTAATTTCAAAATGTTCCACTTTGGGTATTTCTAGACCTCAATCTACATTTTGCTGTGTTTTGTTCTCCTTTACTTTCTAACAAACAATGGAACAAAAGACTTTAGGAAGAAAAACTCCTATTTTCATGACAATCACTTCACAGTTCCTTAGAGATTTATGTGTCTTCAGAGAAAAACCACTCTTCGTTCTCTCTGTAATTATCTCAATAACTACTCAGAAAAGTAAGACAGTTCTAGACCAGTTTATGAGATATACACTGTCACAAACAAAAACACGCAGCTAGGTGCCTCTCTATTGTGGCATTGCCATTATTTTAAACAGGCCAGATAATAGAAGGAAATGAGTTAAAAGGCACAAATCAGGATTAGGATTGGCTGAGTTCAAAACCCAGTTCCACCAAAAAAAGAAAAAAAAACAAAAACAAGAAAAGAAGGGGGGAGGAAAGGGAGGCACACATCAATTCCCAAAGTAGGCTGGACCTCTATATACTTTGAAGTCAGCTATGGTTGGAAGAAAAGAAAACTGGCAGCTTCAATTGCCTTTATGTCTGAAAAGAACTATTGCTAACGCTCCATTTCCTCTTTCTGGAAGGAGACAGGCAAGCCTGGTGACTGAGAATGGTCCATCCTGACCTGTTGCTGGTATGGACATCTCCTTCAGCTTCCCCTTCTCCTTCTCCCTCGGAGCCGTCTCCCTCCTGGTGCCCAGTGGCAGTACTAATAGCACCAGTGCTTGAGCTGACACTTCCTGGTCCAGCAGGATGCCCTTCCGCTGTGGCATCCCCATAGGCACTGCTCCGGCCAGACACTAGAGGGCAATGGTTAAAGAGCAAAAATCAACTCCCAAAGCACTCTGAACCAGCAATAGTTGAAGAAGGTAAATTATAAAACATTGTTTTCTACTCTGTGAAGTTCAATGTAATTCCAGCCCCAGCACACTATGTTAAATCACAAGAACAAACTTAATCCCAGCCACTATCAACTTCTGTCTCGTGGGAACTCCAACTAAGCCCTCATAAAATTTTTTCATAACTGATTTTTATCTACAGACTTATTTCCAAGGTCAAACTGAAACAGCTGTCATGTTTCTTCATGTTAGAGACCCTGACTCATGACTTCAGGATGGCTGCTAGATCAATACAGATCATTAACAGGACAGCCCAAGAACACATTTTCTCCCACTAGATAAAGAGTAAGGATAGTGACCTTCAATTATACTATATAACTCAGGACCATACATATCAATGCTTTTCTTCCACTAACGTAATTGCAAGACCCACTGAGCTTTTAAGCTCTATTACTAAACACTTGAAACTCTAAGGCTGAGATCAAATGAACTTCAGATTTGCAGTGAGTCCTTAAGCTCCTCACTGCTAGAAGCAACTCAAGGCCCAAACATTCATTTATCCATCCTATCTTTTCCCAACCCTCTGCCCAAGAAGACCACAATGCCCCAGGCACTTTACCACTGTGCTCGCCAGCCACTGAGTCCACTGCACTGCCCCCGCTCTCCGAGCCCACACTGCCACCATGGTCGGCAGGAGAGGTCCGCAGGGTGGAGCCATCTGTTGCTGCCGTGCTGCCCTCGTCATCAGAAGCTGGAGCTAAGAGAGTAACAAGAGCTGTTACAGGTAAAAACCCCCCCTTGGGGGGAAAGCATCAAACCACAAAGTGCAGAAGATACAGTGCAGTTAATATATCCTGTGGTCAGAGGAAAAAAAAGAAAGATTTGCTTTGCCAATTAATCACTAACCGGAACAAACACTACACAAGGTGCGTTGCAAACAGTACTTAGACAGAAGTGAAAACCCAGTTTGCTGGGCATTTCCTTCGCTGTTACATTGCAGTGCAGAGATTCAGCAATAATAGATGACATGGATGTTGAGTGTTCTAGCTAAATGCTTCATGGTTACCATTGTCTAGGTGTTACTGACACCTACTGAGAGATCTGAAACTAGCCATTGCCATTCAAAGCATAGAACTCAGAATTTTAATGAGATTTACTTTGCAATCAGTCAATTTGTGCTAATGTGAAGAAATCACTTATCATGAGCTCTTGAATCAGCTGTTTGTTTTATCAAATAGTCCAGAAGGGAGCTCACTGGGAAATTTCACACCTCCTAATCATCCTCATCAGATGCTAATAATGAAGCAAGGAAATTCCCCAGAGACAGCCACAGCATCCAGGATCAGGGCTGAGCTGAGACAGGAGGAAAATGCTGGATGAGAGACATAGGGGAGAAAAGCCATGACAGCCAAAAGAGCAAGATACAAACACAACCAGGACAGCACAACAGCTCAAAGCTTGAAATGACAGCAACTAAAGAGACCTCAAAAAGCAACAAGACAGGGTAGCAGATGGGGACAGTCAGTCTTGCCCTTTCCTTATCTATCCACGGTAAAACTCCCAAAAGAAAAGAAATAAAAGATGCATTCTGAACAAGCATATATATATAAATCAACCCTTAAATTACTTGGGGGCTGATTTTCCACTGGATTTCTCAGGTGTGCCATCCTCCTATGCTCCAATTCTCCATTTGGAAATACATTTTATTTCTTAACAGATTAAGAAATAGATTTTATGTAAAGACAAAATGAGATCTGAAGGTTTTCTATGGATTTTAGTTGTCCACACAACCCCAACCTCTCAAGCGCACAGGTCCCTGATGGTTAGTTAGCCACACTGCCCAAAAATTCCGATGCCTAACCAAGTTGTTTATAGCTTTACTTTTTACTTTTAAATGAAGACAATTTAAAAGATATGAAATCTAAGTCTTGTCTCTCTTTTAATATGTCTAAACCATGTTACAACTCTGACAAAGAATACTGAATGCTTCAACATAAGCCTATTGCTAATCAGCCTACAAGCTGTGGACCTCTGTGGACCTCTCTAGGGAAATTAGCTGAAGCCAGGCAGCATGCAAAGCGTGAGGAAGCAGAGCAGTGAGTGCCATTACCAAGCCCCAGAGCTTTCCTTCCACACCCATATGTTTACAGCCATGGCAGAAGCAGGAAGTCCAGATGGCCTGTCAAAGCAGCTGCCCATTATACTCTCACAGCATTAGAAACAAGGCCTGAGGGTCCTGGGACCCTGAGCCATGCTCCTTGCTGTGGACAGTTACCTGATGCTGTGGTGTCAGAGAGGGTTCCTGCGTCCAGAGAGGAAGAGCTGGGTGCCTGGCCGGACAGTCCCAGGCTCTGCAGGCCCAGGGCACTGCTGCTGCTGCCTGGGAAACAAGTGGAGAGTGAACACAATATCCCCTCCAGACCCTCTCCACAGCGTTGCTTTGGCCTCCTGAACACCAGCATGTGACCCCTTCCAGCCACGAAGTTAATCAACAGCCATTGCTGTTCACCCACCAAGTTTAGTTATAAAGACAGGAAAGGCTTCCTTCAGCTCAGGAAGAACACTGGCACAAGGAATAAAAGAGATTCTGGAGGAATTCATCAAAAAGACCAAGCTAATATAGAAACTGTGAGATTGGCTCCTTAGCCCAGAATTCCCAAAGCAATCCTTCTCACTCTCCACCTGTGAACAGCTCTCACCCAGATCAACCTCTCCCCAAATCTGGGGACAAACTAAGTCAGCTGTGTATCAGTAACTGCCAAACCCTCTTTCCAGTGTAAGGCCAAAGGCCACTGTGTTCCCGGCATTGCCTTCTACCTTGTTGGTCCTGCTGCAGGCTCAGGGCAATGGCTAGTTCAACCATGGTCTCATCATCTGCATCAGGTGGGATGTCCAGCATGGGTGGGAAGCCCTCTGCACCTGCCAGCAGAGCCTCCAGGGGAGAGGGGTTGCCATTGTTGACATTTTCAGCTGTCTCCAGGACCATTGACTCAGACTGCAGAGAGAAAGCTCTGTCAGTGTCCCATAGCAAATGGTAACTTTAGGAAGCTAAGAGCTGGAGGGGAGTTTAAAGTTCCTTCTCCCCTCTCCTTCTAACAGACTCACCACCATTTCAAAATCGCCATGGTCCACCTCACTCTGTTCCTGGCTTTCCTGGCGGATGTGACCACCATCGGTGATCCCTGAGGACTGCATTTTCTCATCTGCATCATCGTCATCGTCATCATCCTTGTCTCCTGAGTCAAAGAAACCCTAGTCACCTAAAGTCCCTTGACACATGCTATATCACATAGCAAGCTAAGCACAAGAAAAGCCAGAACCATGGGCTGGGAAGTTGCCTCAGTGGCAGAGTGCTTGCTTCACATGCATGAGGCCTGGGTTCAATTCCTCAGCACTACATAAGCAGAAAAAAGCTGGAAGTGGCGCTGTTGCTCAAGTGGTAGAGTGCTAGCCTTGAGCTGAAGAGCTGAGGGACAGCGCCCAGGTCTAGAGTTCAGCCCCCATAAGTGACAAAAAAAAAAAAGAAAGAAAGAAAGAAAAAAAGAAGAAGAAGCCAGAACCAGCACCTTGTGCTTCTGAGGTACAACTCCAGGGCCCTAAGCCTAGAGGCCTTGTTTTCCTGTTTCTCATGCTTAACAGAATCTAGGAAGATACAGTTAGCAATGACAGCTCATCCTCCATAAGAATACACTTCTCAGATGATGAATGTAGGTATAATGACATTGACCAACAAAAAATTAAAATAAGGACTGGGAATGTGGTTTAAGTGGTAGAGTGCTTGCCTAGGGTTCAATTCCTCGGTACCACATAAATAGAAAAAGCCAGAAGTGGTGCTGTGGCTCAAGTGGTAGAGTACTAGCATTGAGATAAAGAGGCTCAGGGACAGTGCCCAGGTCCTGAGTTCAAGCCCCAGGACTGACAAAAAAAATTTTAAAAATTTTTAAAATTAAAATAAGCAAACAACTTTGGATTGTGAGGTATTCCCATAAAACAGGCTCTATAAACTCCCACCAATTCTTAGGAGACTCTGGACATGCCAGAAGAAAATACGATGGAGATATTTTGCTGTTAGCAGCTTAGAGTATTTCAATTTTCTCCAAAGCAGCTAGATCAGTGAGTGAGACTTCCACACTACATAATCGTTGTAAGAATCAGAAGTGAAATGTGAAACTCTCGATAGATCCTACTAGGAAACATCATTCTCTGTAGGAAGATGGAAGGGCCTTCCTCTAAGGCAAAAGCCCATGAGGGCCATGTAGACCTCGTCTTCCATTGAAGCACTGGAATTTTTTAAAAATTTTTTTATTGTGATTAAGTGATTACATAAATTTCACAAATTCCATAGTATTGTGAGATAGTAATACTTAAAGTCACAAACACATTCTAACCTTCATGAGGCAAATTGTCATTATCGTGGTCTATGAAGTTTGTGAAGTTATGAGCTTTGACAATAGAGCTATTTCTTCTACATTGGGTGATATGTACATTTCTTTCCTTTTGCTTGGCATTAGCTGTTCCCTCTATCCCTCTCATTCTCATCTTCCCATGGCTGCCCTTGAGTTGCTTAGTTCATTTTCATCAATGTCCAGTGCAGCTGATGGGTCCCTCTGATTCTGTGTCCTCCTCCTAGTTGAAGCACTGGATTTAAAGCATTATAAATATGTCCTTTTTAGGAACAGGAAATATTTGTACTGTAGGCTCCTACCAGTGAAGAGAGCCACAAACTATTTTTTTCACTCATGGAAAACTTAAATAAATGTTACTCAAGGAAGAGTATCTCAAAATTACATGTTCATGGAATGGGAATGTGGCTCAGTAGTAGAATGCTTGCCTAGCATGTATGAAGCCTGGGGTTCAATTCCTCAGTACCACATAAATACAAAAGCTGGAAGTGGTACAGTGGCTCAAGTAGTAGAGTGCTAGCCTTGAGCAAAAGCAGCTCAGTGACAGTGCCTAAGCCCTGAGTTCAAGCCCTATGACTGACCCCCTCTCCCCAAAGTTACATGGCCATATATTTAACTTTAGATATTCACTATCACATCAGCCACATGTGCCTACTGAGTACTTTAAATAGGGCTATCAATAGACATGACACCATCATGAAATACACACTGGTTTTCAAAAATAGTACTAGGAAATGCAAAGTGTTTTACTAATAGTTTTTAGATTGATTACATGACATATATATGCATATATATATGAAATATTTAACATATTACTAAATTAATTAAATTACTAAACATATTACTAAACGTATTATTAATTGTACTTATTTCTTTTTCTCTGTATAATGTGGCCCTTGACCATCTCCAGGTATATCATGAGTGCAATCTGTGAAATTTGCTAGCAAACACTGTATTTAAAGTTCATTCAGGACTCTGCCCCATTAACAACAAAACATCCTTAATCAAGATTTTTGTGCCAGGAAATGTACTTTTCTCCTAAAACAACAGTTGCATTTTGTGTTTGGTCACTGGGATTTTTCTAACTGTTCTTAGGATACTTTTGCTCTAGTTCTTAGGAAGCTTCAGCTAAATGGATCCATCCTGCAAGGGTATGATGCAGGTTATCCATCACCTGGTGAAATAGATGCTCTATAGCCAAAGCTTTATATCTATAATACTATTAATGTACCTTTATTTCCCATAGCTTTGGCTTTGTTATTCTGCTTACTGTATCAATTTTTTTAACATCTTAAATTATTTATGGAATAGTGGATAGATGATAGGTAGGTAGTAGATAGATAGATAGATAGATAGATAGGTAGGTAGATAGATAGATAGAGGTTCTAGGGCATTGGTCAATATAAACAACATATCCTGACACAGTGCCTCTTATTCCCCTCCCCTGGACCAGGCTCCCTACCCTCATCCCAGAGTCCAGACTAAACCCAGACCTCAAATTACCCATTGGAGTGTTACTTCGAGGGGAGGAGGGCAATGTTACATGTCTCCGTTTGTTTCTGGGCCTTAGGACTCGAATTAGAGCTTGTTTGCAAGAGAAGCTCACAGCCGGATCCTAAAGTTTAAAAGGAAAACAGTCATGATGAAACAGCACTAATTTTTTTGGGGGGGAGGGGGGCGGTTTAGGGTTTGAACTCGGCCTGGGCGCTGTCCCTCAGCTCTTCAGCTCAAGGCTAGCACTCTACCACTTGAGCCACAGAGCCACTCCCAGTTTTCTGGTGATTAATTGGAGATAAGAGTCTCATGGACTTTCCTGCCTGTGCTGGCTTTGAACCTCGCTCCTCAGATCTCAGCCTCCTGAGTCGTTAGGATTACAGGCGTGAGCCACCAGCACCCAGCACAAACGTTATTTAGGAAGCCAGCTCTTAACACTTTTCTTCCTTTGCCAGTCCCTAATAAACATACTGGGAGATCAGCAAACCAGCTAACCAAATTAGCAGGTTAAGTTGACTTTATTTTCTATGGCATTTATCAATATTCAAAACAACCCCATCAACCTCCCATTTTATTTAATTAGCTTAACTAGCTTACTAAAAATTTTATAGACACCCCTTAGCCTGTTGAGAGCCATGTGGGGTTGTGTAATACGTACAGGACACAACAGCATCTGCATGTAGATCTTGGATGCTGTATTGATACAGTCCAGCTCACAAGTACAGTAGCCATGGATAATATCTACCAATGCATTAACAGTAGCTTCAATATGAGTGAGACCTAAATAAAGGCAAGAAAAATAGCTGAAAATCCGTAGAAGTCTCTAGATACTTAAAGGTACAAACTCTTAACCCATATAAAGGTCAGTCAAACAAAAATCAGTAACATACAGCACAACAAGCCAACAAAGCACACACAGTAGGAATTGTTATAGCAGTACTGCTTGTGATTTATTTTATTTTCAGTCTCAAACTGTACTCAAAACCTGTGGCAGATAGCCTCCTGAATGACAGAAGTTAAGCAGCCATGCTCTATCTATGGATATCAAGATAAAGTAAGGAACTGTGAAGAATAGGCCAAGACTAAATGCCCTACTTTCCCCAAACCCTTACCATGTAACAAAACATGATCTTGATATGCCTTTTGGGTTTACTGCTTCAGACACCCTGAGTTATTTTAATTTACCCTTTGCTATTCAGATCTAAACTTAAAGCAGTGTGAGAAGTCAAAACACTAAGGGCAGTAGTGCACTGGAAACAAATTATTCTTCAGGAAAATTCTTAATGTTTGTCTCTGAACTGGCTTTGACCTTTATTCTATTTTTTGAATCAAAATTAAAAAAGAAAAAAAATACTAAGCAAGCGCGCATGCACACACCCACACACACACTCACTCACTCATCAAAGTGCTTCTTTTTTTTTTTTTTTTGGGGTCCGGTCATGGGGCCTGAACTCTGGGCCTGGGCGCTGTCCCTCAGCTCTTCAGCTCAAGGCCAGCACTCCACCACTTGAGCCACAGCGCCACTTCCGGGATTTTTTTTTTTTTTGCTTATGTGGTGCTGAGGAATCGAACCCAGGGCCTCAGGCATGCAAGGCAAGCGCTCTACCACTGAGCCACCTTCCCAGCCCCTCAAAGTGCTTCTTTATGTGATAGAAGCAACCCCACATGAAGAAACCCCATTCCCTGCTATACTGTTAATTCCCACAGGGAATAATGCATTGATCTCACAGACTCCTAAGCTGCAATGATTAATTCTGGAGGAACTAGAGAGAACTTCTGTCACTTGTACTAAGCATCCAGTTTCACATGATACCTGGCAGGCAGGCAGGGGCCAGGAAGGCATTCTTGGGTTTGGATGCATGGAGTTTCCAGAAGTGGTTCACAAGCTGCGTGATGAAACTACAGCATTCTCCTTCTGCCTGCTTCTGTGGTTCCTTCCCCTCATCCACTCCTTCTACACAAGGGGAAAAAAAATCATTAACGATGGTAAATCTAAGACAGAATTTAATTTGTTTTAAGGTTAACTCAGGTCAAGGAAGCTTGCCTGCGGAGGGAGTTTCAAGTGGGGCCCCAATCAATATGCCAACTATCCCTAGATTCCAGCAGGCACATCTAGGAAAAAAACAGTCTGGGAAAGGAATATCACAGAAAACATTGAGTGTTAGAATTCAATAGGAAGGGAGCAAAGAGGATCTTCACAGTAGATTCAAAGAAGCCCGTTCCAACCTTTCAACTGTAAAACCTCGGAACAGCTGAGATTTCTCAAGAATGAGTTCAGGATTGTAGTGTTAGAAGGACGAATAGGACAATGATAGATAACTGTAAAAGCATCAGAAAACTCTATTTGACAATGGCAAAACAGGTTTGGTACTCAGCCAATGTAAGGAGGAGAGGAAACAGGATCAAGCACTGAAAGACGCCACTGTACACATTAATTAAGTGATGGCAAATGAACAGCCTAAAAATACAAAATAACTTAACTGCTTATAAGCACCAGGGCCAATCAAGCTTTACATTTACCCTCAAGACCATAAGACATAGCAAGTTCAAAGACAGATTGTATCTGACGTACAGAACACTAAATAAACCTAGGGATGATTAAAAGGATAAGCACTGGAAAAGGAAGTTAATTAAAATGGTACAATCCTGATGGCAAAGGCCCTATAAGGTATAAAGAACAGGGAGCAAAATCCCTTCTCAGAACAGGAAGTCAGTTAGCAGCCAGCAATAACAGGAAGAGGATGAGATAGGACAAAGAAGGTGGACTGAGCCAATTTCAGGACCACGGCCACAAAGGCCTAGTTCACCTGTTTCCATCTGGGGCAGCTTTGACTCCGTAAAATGGACAAGGTTGTTAGGACGCATGATGGCAATGGATCGAGCTGTGATGACCAGCCTCTGGAAGACTTCAGGGTCCAAGTCCTTGCCTTCTTTGCTGGATGTGTTGAGACACTGCACAGCTTTGCTCAGCAAGGCCTGATCCTATAAAACAGCATCATCACAGAGGATCAACCACAAGCATGGGCTCAACACTAAAGCAAAGAACAGGGGAAAGCTGGTAGATCATGAGGATTGCTGTCTCCTTTCAAGAGATCACGTTATTTACCACCAACTTTCTAACAAATAAATCTCCAAAGCAATCAAACATATTAAACTTCTGAGTTCAGAAAGTATTAGTCTTTAAAAAGTCAAAAGTTCACCTCAGTGTGAACCTGCATGATTTCCAGGACTGTAGCAGCCCACACCTCTTATTCCAGCAAATATTCATTAGCGAATTTCTACTACTCAAGGATGATGCTCCCAAATGGCCTTTCCTTAGCAATCTGAGAAGGCTAACCTCGTGTTTCTCAATTTTACAGGAGAGAGGGTCAAAAGCCAAAGCAGATGGATCATAGCTTCTCTCAGAGTCCTTCTTCCTCCTGGGTCTAAACCATTATCTATTCCATCTACATAAACCTGCCCAAGTTATCTCCTTTGGCATCTGCAGACTTTCAGAGAGATCTTCTTTCCCAGTTTTCCTCTTCAGAGTCTCCCCAAGAGCTACCACTAATTAACCACCTCACCACAAGTATGCTTACACATGGGCCCAAAGCTGAGGGGTGAGAACAGTGACAGCCTTTACCTCCTAAGTGACTCCCCACTTCTGTACTCTTTTCCAAGGAGCTACTGCCTACACTCAGCATTCCATTCTCTTTCTTAAGTCTTGCTAATTCTGTTAGAGAAAAAGATGCAAGTGGTCTGCTAAGCCCTTTTCTTAGTTTTGATTATGTTCATACATTTCTCAGAGAAACTTTAAACTAGGTTTAATCTCAACATTGAAGGTCCTGTCTCCAGCTTTGCTAGACCCTTGCTTTACAAACAGAAAGCTAACTGACTCAATTCCCTGTCCGATCTACAACTCCTATTTCTATAGAGAGAACAGTTACCTTGTGGCTGTGATAGGCTGAGCGACTAGTATGCAGGCTGGCTAAAAGACTCTTGGACTGCTGCTGTACACTAGCAGGTGCTGGCAGGGACAGCAGCAAAGTGGCCAGCTCCTGTGCTGCATTCTTGTTCCTCTCCTGATGCAAAAGATAGCAAGGTTACCACTGATCCCAACAACTCAATAAAGAATGACCTGTCTAGTCTGCCCTTCCCCCTTCTTTCCTTCCTTCCTTGGCACCAGGGCTAGGTTATACACCATAGACTGCCAAGAAAAAAAAGGGATTCAGAAGTTATAATCCCTAAAACACCGGCAAAGAAGTAGGATACACACTCCAACTCCCAGAATAGGATTTGGGCACCAGCACTCACTTATCCTGCTCTATGACAGGTCTCACTACAGCCCCCCAAAACCAGGACATGAGGCCTAAAGCCAAAGACTTCTCTGGTGCTTCTTTGCAAATCAAGATTAGACCATAAGTGCTCTTCAAATTCAAGGCCTCCAGCCTCTGACAACTTCACTGACTTCCTGCCTCTTCAGAAAAGCTCCCATGTGCTTTGAAGAACTTGCCTTCTCGATGATTGGACCAACGGCAAAGCAGCTTTCCAGGGCTTCTAAAGAACTCACAACCAGCCTGGGGAGACAGAAAACCTGGCTTGAGTACAACAACCGTTCTCTCTGCCTCTTGCTTTAGCCTAAGCAAACTACAGTCGTGAGGACCTTGAGGACAGCTAATGAATGCCAAATACAAAATCAAAGCACAATTAGACCTGCCACAGGCACCATGCATATTGCTGCCTATGTTACAGGCCAGAAGAACTCTGGCTTCTGCTTGGAAATCAACCTGAGGCCATGTTCATAATCCAAAACTCAAAGGGCTTTTCTTCCTTAAAGAGGATAATAAATGTGCTTCCTTCTGCTGCCTGTGGCAGGGATCACTAAGATGGGCTTAACAGTCTTGATGCAGTGGGAAACAAGCTCAGGTGCCCAGAGATCAGTGGGCAAAGGGAGACACAAGGAAAAGCGAGAGCCATCTTCTTATGTTGAAAAGGTTATGATTAACTTTCATGTACAACTTGAAAAAACTGTGTCCAAACATTTGCTGTAAGTTCCTAAGTATAGGAGAGCAAACAGACTATAGTTTTTGGTGCATGCCACTTGCTAGCATTCAAAGGGCAGTATATAAAGCATCTTTAGAAAATGGAGTAATTCTCCCTTAGGGAAGAAATAGGAAGCTCAACTATTAAAAAGTACAAGTAACATGCTCCCAGAGCTTACTCCTTTGACATAGCAAAAAGACCAACATCCTGGCAGCTATAGCCCTTACAGAGAAAAGAAAGTATTAAGACAGCAGCTGGCGAGAAAAGGGATGAGGGGCAGAGGAAGGCAATAAAAAACTAAGGAAGAGGAACTGCAGCATAGAACAAAGGTGGACAGAGCAAGGTCTCTAATGGATTATGAAATGGCAGGACTTTTGCTTGCCCCTCCACCCCTCATCCACTTCTCATTCACTCCAGAGAGGGCACAATGAGGACTAGGGTAAGGAGGAGAGAGCCAAGAGAGTCTGACACAGCCAACACCAAGGACGCACTCAGTATGCTCCATTTTATACATGGAGAGCTCTGCAGCCATGCAATGACCAGAACAGGAAGAAGCAGGACTCTGAACAGAAGCAAAGCCACACCATTGCATACACTGCTCTCTGACATACACGCATTCGTGCAGAGAAAAGAAAGAGGGCATACTAACCGATCCAGCTTGGTTAGGGACTCAGTTTCAGAACTTGGGGAAGAAGCAAAAACAAATAAAAAAAAAAAGAGGAAAAAAATGTGAAGCTCAGAGAAACCTGGAAACATATCCTAAGCAAACCATATATGAAGAGGGTGGGGGAAAAAGCAAGAGAAAGATGTGAAGAGGCTGCTGGTGGGATGCAGTGGCTCCAAGCACAGTTATTTTTATGACTTACAATGTAAGAAGCTCACAATCTTACATCATGAATTATTTCATCTACCATGACAAACTAGCAGCTACCCAGCACAAAAAAGCCAAGCTTAAGAATGCCACCACAGGGAGATTTAAGGAAACTACACTCTGCTACAAGATGCAGCAGAGGCTCTTGCTGGTAATGTCATTACTACTTGAATAAGTGGCTGCTATAGAGAAAGATGAGAAGATGATGCCATCAACATGGAAGGGAAGAAGCTTGCCTGTCAGGTCAGCAAGGTTGAATCCTAATCTAGAATACTATATTTTAAGCACATTCTACTCTGTGATCCTTACTTCGAAGGGTACTTATTGACTTCTGCCTAGGCCAAGGTTCTGGCTTCACATAGCTCTGAACCCACTTTCCAGGCTTTGTCTACACACTAAACAGACACTAAATGTTGGGTAAGCTGCAAGAAAACAGGACTATCATAGGCTAGACTTGGGGCAATTAGAGAACCACACTCTTGGACAAAAGGAAGTTCTGGCAGCAAGTGGAAAATGGTGGAAACTGTGGAAAATAAAGCCAAACCCGCCAGCACTGGTACCTCTCCAAGACAGTGCCACTAGTTGTAGTAGGTGTAGCTGAGTCGCTGTCTACAGTGCCATTACTCTGGTTGAGGTTGGAAGGGCAGATGTTGCTGACAGAGGCAGAAGGGAATTCTTCAGGGGGCTCATCAGGCCAGCCAAATTGCTCCTTAGTCTTGCCATAAATTTTTACAGCATCTATCATGGTGACACCTGCTGGATCCACTGAGGCACCAACTGCAGTAAGCAAAGGAGGCCATTAGGAAGCACATTTCAGAAGTAAAGGGCTCACACCACCTCTCCAAAGCCACAAACAGATCAGCTGAGGCAAGGAACAAATCACATCAATTTTATAGACACAGAGGAATTTTATCTGCCAAGGCACCAACAGCACTTTTGATGTTGAGCAGACAAAGAAATAGTTTGAGGGACCAAAAATCTGTTTTGTCTCCTACTCAGAAGAGACCCTTAACATCACTGGAAGGGCCTTCTGGTACTGAGGATATGGTATCCCCCACTCCTCAGCCCCAAAGGTCTCTAAGTACTTCCTCTGTGTAAAGTTCACATCCTGCTCATTCACACTATCAATAGGTGACCAATAAATGAAGATAAGCCCTAGAGATTCAAACTCTTAAGAATTATAAATTTTCAAAAGTACAGCAAGGACTTTCTGAACACATCTCAGAGATGTGTGGCCTAAGGGCTCTATGCTTAAAGAAAGCCTGGTGACTTCACAAGTAGGTCTCTCTTCTTGCCTCCCCTCTGCCTGAACATGGAAGCAGAGCACCAGAGATGTTGATCCAACACCACAGAAGAGAATACCTTAACTGAGTTTTACCAATCCATAGCCCCTTTCTTAATTTTTTTTTTTTTTGGGGGGGAAGAGGGGGTCCGGTCGTGGGACCTGTGCTCTGGGCCTGGGTACTATCCGTCAGCTCTTCAGCTCAAGGCTAGCGCTCTACCACTTGAGCCACAGTGCCACTTCCGGCTTTTTTCTTTTTGCTTATGTGGTGCTGAGGAATCGAACCCAGGGCCTCATGCATGCAAGGCAAGCGCTCTACCACTGAGCCACCTTCCCAGCCCAGCCCCTTTCTTAAGTAAGACTTCATCCCTAGGAATATTGGTTCTTTTACATCTCATATGAAGCTCAAAGTTTCCAGATGAAATACACCACAAAGTTAAGTGTGGAGGTTGAGGAATATAGCACTCAGTGGTTCAGAACACTGGAAGGTCACAGACTAGTAGCTATCAAATCTACAGTCACAAGGAGAAAGACAAGAGGTAAGTGACTCACTAAAGAGGTTCAGCTTCTTATCAGCTTGCAGGGCTTCTTCTCTGGTAAAGGGGAAGTCAAACCAGCGTGATCGACTCAGATTAAGCTGCATGGTTCTGCCAAAAATCTCGATATATGATGGGGCCCGTTCAATTGCCTGGGTCCCGATCTGGATCCGCATGCCTGTCATCACCATAGTGCTGTTGTTGTTACTGATCTCAATGGTGAAGCCACCAGGCTGTCAAGACAAAAAGATGAACATCAGAAAACCAAAAGAAGTTTCAGTTCAGTCTGAAATCCCTCCTGATATTACTTCAGCTGTGCACCTAGAAAGAACATTTTTCTTTTAGCTCCTGACTTTCTTGCTCCCAAGGAGTTCTAGAAAATATGCAGGGAAGGATTCCTTTCTATGGCAGACATCCTTCTGCCCAGCATTAATCACCTCTTTCTGCCCTGTGCAGTACCTTGTGGATAATGGCAGAAACGTAGCCTGATAGGATGCATTTATTCAAGGGCCATTTAATCAGAATAGTGCTTTCTATATTTCCTATATGCATTCTAAAAGGAGTCGTGCCATTCAACCCTTCTGTTTACAAATCTTTCTACTCAGGGATTGAACCCAGACAGGTGCAGTCCTCACCTTGGTGTTAGCCACATACATGCCAGTAGAGTTCAGCCGGTGCTTTATCTGTTGTGCATTGTAGACTTGCAGGAGATCATTACCACCGAACTCCACATCTGTCAGCTGCTGGTTGTGTTCAAAGAAGTCAATGGGGAAGGTCACCTGGCTAGATGTGCGGGTTGCTATGAAGAAGAATATCAAACTGTCAGAGATCATGGTTGTCTGAAGTTTCTGGCACCTCTGCCTCTACTCTGAGGACTGCCCATACAGCCCACACTCACATATTACTCCTCCTCGTGGACTCTAGTGTTTGTTTTACACTCACATGTCATCAGCTCCTGAGTGTCCAGATGACTTAGCTAAACAAAATCTGGTATTGGTGTTGGGTTCACAGTTCATAAGAATGGGCTCTGTTTGCTTACAACAAACAATAAGAAGTACTAACTCACAGTTCATCTCTCTAGATGAGCTCCAAAATCACCTCAAAAACTATAAAAATTTAAGATATCATGATCCCCGCAATAATCTTTGCTTAGCCAGTTCACTCCTACTAAACCCAAGCTTTCTCTATCAGCCTATCTACCTAGAATTCTCTATTAGCCAGGATTAAGTCCACCATGGCTCAGAGAGCTATGATGATCTTCACTATTCTGTGGGAAATCAAACTAAAGGGATCTATTCTTCAGTCAGATCCATGCTGCAAGCAAGCTTTCCTGAAATACAGAAAGAAAATACCTCAAACAAGGATGAAGACATCAGACTGGGACACCAAAGAATTGCTGCCCTACAGCCAACAGTCAAAAAGCACTTGCTATGTGGACCCTTGCTTTCAGAAAACTGGCTAGCTCTCTTCTTATCTCTGACTTTTCCTGAGTATGCAAAGCAGGTCAGCTAGTCTCCTCACAGCCTATGCTATGCTGTCTAGGACACTACGGTGCTCATTCCTGGGGCCTGGAGAGGGCTTACTAATTGTAGCTGTTTTGCGCTTTCGAACAGGCTTCATGATGCTGATTACACTGCTGGGCTGCAAGGACGGCTGGAGCCAGTAAGAAGTGTTCTCCACATTGGCCATGTAAATGCGCAAGCTGCCATCCTCACACAGCAAGATCATGGTTGTCCGCTGTTGCTCATTGCAGGCTGTATGTCTAATAGCAACCATGTCTTGGATCTAGAATGAGCGGACAACAGAGGAGATCAGTTCTCACACCCAGTGCTCAGAATCAGAGAAAAAGAAGCAGAAAAGCAACTGGCTTATCAGCTAGGTAGGGGTGAAGAGGGTAACAAAAGAAAAAGCATCTAGAAGAAAATATAATTTCTTATTTTTGTTTTGGGGGCTTTTTAATACATAATCTCTCTATGGTACTCAGGTTGGCCTGGAACTCACGACCCTTCTATCACCACCTCCTAGTGCTAGGATTACAGGTGTGCACCACCACACATGACTTGAAAAATCTTTAAAGACCTCTGCTGAAAGACATGAAATAGCTTCATAACTTTAAATGCAGACCAAGCTCATATGAAAGTGATGGGAGAATCTGGCACTGACCTTTGCTTTCGCAGGAAGAGTCTTAATCTCCTGGATTAGAAAAGTGTCTGGTTTCACCATAACAACCAGAGGCACACCTGTTGTTTGCTGCACACAACACACCAAGCCAGGATGGTTCATCACCTCAGACCACTGGCAGAGAGCAGGAGAAGTCTTACTGCCACCATTGGAACTGGAAACAACAAAATTGGCCAGTTAGGGTATTACCACTGGATAGCTCTTCTCTTGACCTATGGGCAACCCTCTAACTAGCTAAGTGACCTCAGAACAATATCCTTAATCAAGGTCACTTTTACCCTAAGTCATAGGCACATGTAGCACACTTTAACATGTGCCCACAGGAGGGATCCTCCTAGCATGTCTACTGCTAGGCTGCCATGGTCTAAGGAACAGATGACCCTATGTGCCTTGTGAATTATGCAGGGCCATGGAGTTGCTGATGATCTATAAAGATATCCAAGCATTTCAACCCGTGTGCAAACTGGTGTCCACATTTGTTCATTCCAAACCAGGAAATTTCAGACGAAGTGCTCAGAGATCCTGATCCTTTCCTCCCTCTTCTCTAAATAAAACTAACTCATGTGTGATTATGGAAGTCTCTACTTTGCCCACTCAGGTCCAGCCACCCTCCCCCCAGTACTGACACCATGTTCAGTTTCCTCAGAGGTACGTTCCCAAGAAGGAAAACTTCAAGGATATAGTAGGACAAGTGCTGTGAGCCACTTCTAAATTTTGGTAATTATTAAACTCACACTGCTGCCCTCACTATAGATTTTCCTTCTGTGTAACAGCAGCCTGCCCCCAACTACTTCTTACAGACTGGGGTCTCCATAGTGGAGGACAAACTACCCAGGCATCCCAAACTGACAACCCTGGCCTGTATTTAGCAATGAAGGAGGACTGCCAGAGAAAAACATGCTTCACTTGACTTAGCACAGGAAAGCTCTGCTGAACAGGGGCACTTGGAAGGTAGACATTTAGTACTCATTCCTACCTTTTAATGTTGATAGGGAAGAGCTGCACCACCTCCATGCTTGTTCTGCTGATGGTGGCTGCAAAGGACTTTCCCTGACAATAACTGAAGAACAGCATCTGTAACACGTGGGAGTAGTACACAGATACACCACCACCTGCCAGCTGGCTGTTACTATCCTGTGAAAGCAAAGACACACATGCGTATTAATTTCTCTTACTGGTGAAAGGTGACAAGTTTTAAATCATGATTAGGTAGGTACTCCCACATGCTAAGCATGAGAGCCCTGTAGGCAAACTTTACAGATATCTTGGGAATACAGCAACGTTGAATCAGTTTGGTCATGAAGGACCAAAGATTTTGCTATTAAATAAAAAGTCAGAAGCATCCAAAAAAGAACAGCAACACAGGAATTGTTGTATATGTTCCAACCTTCAGATCTTCATGATTGATTTCCAGTACGTTTGTGACATAGAAGGGTCCTTGCTGGGCACTGCTGGCCTCCTCCATGAGCTGAGTATAGATGTACCCAGCTGAAGACATTATCACAATGATGTTCTTCCCCTCCTCATTGAAAAGGAAGGTAACATCTCTTATCTTCGAACTTGGCAGGAGGAAGTAGAAGGTTGGACTCAAAGCATCCACAGATAGGTCATAAATCTACCATGTGAAAGAAAGAATATGTAAGGGTAATGTGTTTCAGTCCCATCCCCAAAATACTCTGATGAATTCTAATAGGGACATTCATTCTTCAACAAGCACCTACTGATTGTTACACTTTGTGGTGCACAAAAGATAAACATCTCTTACTCTCCTGAAGAAAGAAGTAGGACAGGAGTACACACTAATAAATTCTGTAACAAGTACAGTAAGTGAAATATATTTGGCATAACAAGGGCAGACACAGAATCAATCAATGGCCTAAAAGCAAAGAATACCTACTCAGCAATGTAACAAAAAGCAACCAATGTGCTTTATTTGTTTTGATTGGGTTGTTTTGCAGTACTAGGGAGTTAGAACTCAGGGCACCTTGCCTACTAGGCAGGATCCCTACTGTGGAGCCACATTTCCAGACCTTTTTTTTTTTTTTTTTTTTTGGGGGGGGGGGGGGAGGGGGGAAGGAAGGGCTGCAGTCAGTCGTGGGGCCTGAACTCCGGGCCTGGGCGCTGTCCCTCAGCTCTTCAGCTCAAGGCTAGCACTCTACCACTTGAGCCAGAGTGCCACTTCCACCTTTTTCTGCTATGTGGTACTGAGGAATCGAACCCAGGGCCTCATGCATGCAAGGCAAGTACTCTACCACTGAGCCACCTTCCCAGCCCTCCAGATGTTTTTATTCTGAGTACTTTTGTGTGTGTGAATGCTGGTCCTGGAACTTGAACTCATAGCCTAGCCACTTCTGTGTTCAATACTAGTGCTCTATGATTGGACCACAGTTCCATTTCCAACTTTTTGGTGGTTAACTGGAGATAAGAGTCTCACAGACATTGCACAGGCTGGCTTTGAACCATGGTCCTAAGAATTCAGCCACCATGGGGCTGGGAAGGTGGCTCAATGGTAGAGCGCTTGCCTTGCATGCCTGAGGCCCCGGGTTCGATTCCTCAGCACCACATAAGCAAAAAGAAAAAAGCCGGAAGTGGCGTTGTAGCTCAAGTGGTAGAGTGCTAGCCTTGAGCTGAAGAGCTGAGGGACAGCGCCCAGGCCCAGAGTTCAGGCCCCACGACTGGACCCAAAAAAAAAAAAAAAAGAATTCAGCCACCTAAGTAGCTACAATTAGCATCAAGAGTCACCCGGCTATGCTGGGTATTTTTTAGATAAATTCTTACTTCCTGTTCAGGTACAAACCCCGAGAGTGGTCCACCTATTTAGATCTATAATCATATCTGGGATGACAGATGGATGCTACTACACTCAGCTTCTTCTGCTGAGATGGAATCTTGCAGACTTTTCTGCCTTCTGATTTCAGCCTCCTACAAAGCTAGACACAATGTAGGCATAGTACCATGTCTGCCTATGGACTAAGAAGTCTCTTGGACTTTTCTATCCAGGTTGCTCCTTGAACAACTATCCTCCCATTCTCAGACTCCAAAATAGAATTACAGATGGGAACCACCAATGTTAGCTGTTTTATTTTTTAGTTTCTGAAAGAAGATAGCACAAAGTAAAGATAATTCTTTAAAAGCCAAACAAGATCATTACAGAGCTAAAATTGTACCTTCACAAAGTCTGCTGTAACAATTGCTAACTCAGTCTGTGAACCAGGTAGCCACACGGCTTTGATGATGAAGTTCCCTGTTGCCAACTGAGGGTGCAACACCAAGTGATCCGAAACTGAACCCGAGCTACTAAAGGTGAGCACATGGCAGTCCTAGGTACAAGTAAAAGAACACATGGTTAAAACATCATTTGGACAGTTCAGCTAATTCATGTTAGAGTTTATGTATTTCTTTGCCTTCTCTAATATTCTCTGCCTTCTAGTATTCACACTGTCCAAGGACATATTCAGGTTTCTAAAACACAGATTATTTACAACACAGAAGCCATCTGGAAGTTAAAAGAAAGATTTCTCTTGCTTTTAAGTTTTCATCACAAAACTCAGTAAGAAACAATACTGAGACAATGACAGATAAGTAGAATGCAGAGCTTCAAGTAATCACTCCTAGACTATTTACCTTCAAGCCACACACTGCCAGGTAATCTTCCTTGCAGGGATTTCCAGTAAGGCTCAGCACAGTAAAGGGCACAGGGGCAGAAGCCAAGCGGGTCAGAGTCAACTTCCTTTTGCTGGAGTCTGCTTGCTTCAAAAGTGCAGAGAGCTGCAGAACTGTGATCTGCAAAGGAATCACCACCAGTTTATTCTTAATCCTAGTCCCCTTAAGAACAGAGAGCAAGTTACAAAAACCCTTTTAAATAGGGATGTTATCTCATAGTGTCTTCTTGTGTGTTTCTTAGGAAACATCTAGATGAGTTACTACCCTTTATTTTATTTTATTTTGGGTCCGGTCGTGGGGCCTGAACTCTGGGCCTGGGCGCTGTCCCTCCACTCTTCAGCTCAAGGCTAGCACTCTACCACTTGAGCCACAGCACCACTTCTGGCTTTTGTCTTTTTGCTTATGTGGTGCTGATGAATCGAACTCAGGGCTTCATGCATGCAAGGCAAGCGCTCTACCACTAAGCCACGTTCCCAGCCCCGATTTACTACCCTGTAGAACAAACACATACATCTTTTGTTTCCTCCTTCTAGTAAGAGCAGAACAAATCACTGATAATCATTTCACACAAGTTAATCCCTATGTATCACTGTTGTTTTCCAACATACATGAGATGCTTTTTGAAATTATTAAAAAGCAAAAATTAAGATACCTACACTCTTCCAACTACTCATTCTGTAAAATACAAATGTCCCCATATCCTCAGAGGCAGAGAAGCACTGATGATCACCTAAGGGTTTTTGCTCCTCAGCTTGTGCCTCTAGATGCACCAAACAGGGTGAGTATTTATCCAAATTGTGGATAAATACTGCTCACTGCCTTCTCCTAGGTTGTGAAGGAATGTTTCATGTGGGAATTTACTAATTACACCATTCTCAAGTGAAAACATTCATGACATGTAGTCCTAAACATTTGAGATCCAGTGGAAGTTCCCCACAGGAGGCAGATGTGAGCACGATCACCTCTCAGTTCTGTTTAACATTTAAGACACACATAATGAAAATAAGAGAGAAATGACTAGAGGACCCACCTTGCCCTTCTCATGGCTGACAGCCAAGTGCTGGCGGCGCCCATGTGGAGAAGACAGAACACACATGGCCACCCGCCTGAGCACGTGGGCGCTGATTAGCTGCCGTATAGTCTGGCCCTGGTCTCCGCTGTAATTCATCCGTACATTCTCAAAGGCACCTTCCTGGGAGCCTAAGGTGGGAACCTAGCGCACAGGGGAGCAGAGAAATTGTAAGTAAAAAGGATCACTGAGTCATGTCATATTCATCCAACACTGCACAAGTTAGTCATTCAAAAGCAATCCCAGGGCTGAGAAGGTGGCTCAGAGGTAAAGTGCTTGCCTTGCATGTATGAGGCCCTGGGTTCAGTTCCTCAGCACCACATAAACAGAAAAAGCCGGAAGTGGAGCTGTGGCTCTAGTGGTAGAGTGCTAGCCTTGAGCTGAAGAGCTGAGGGACAGCTCCCAGGCCCAGAGTTCAGGCCCCATCACCGGCAAAAACAAAGTAATCCCAACTTCAAACTGTGTGTGGTAAATTTGAGTTGTTTGTTGTTGTTGTTGTTTGTCAGTCATGGGGCTTGAACTCTGGGCCTGAGTACTATCCCTCAGCTCTTCAGCTCAAGGCAAGGACACTACCACTTGAGTCACAGCACCAATAATCAGTTTTTACTCTAATAAATTATCCTGAATTTTTCAACAAGTACTACAACATGTTAAAACGTCTTTTCACTTGTAAAATCATAATAGATGGAATTTTTCTTTAGGTAAAATCATCATGATACTAGCTACTCAGGAGGCTGAGATCTGAGAATTGCAGTTTAAAGCTAACCTGGGCAGGAAACCCCCTCAGACTCTTATCACCAATAAACTACTCAAAAAGCAGTGACACTGTGGGCCCTAGTGCTAGAGCACTTGCCTTCAGCAAAAGAAGCTCAGGGACAGTGCCTAGGCCCAGAGTTGAAGCCCCAGGTCTGGCAAAAAAAAAAAAAAAAAGATGGGGGGGGGGGGAAGGGTGCGGGGTGGTAAGGGATGGGAAGGGGAAACAAAGGAGGAGGTAACAATGCTTGATAAGAACCGTACTCATTACCTTGCCCATGTAATTGTAATCCCTCTGTACGTTATTTTCACAATTAAAAAAAAAAAGATACATCTCCTTTCCAAAAATAAAAGATCAGAGATGATCTTAGATGGAATTTTTCTCTCATTGATCTAACCTGGCAAAATTCAGTCAGAAACTATCCAATCCCTCTTCAGTCTTTTTTAGTTTCATCTTCATTATCTATAAATCTTAAGACCAGTTCTCTAGAACAGATTGGCTGTTAGTAAAACAGCAAAATTTGGGACGTTTCTTAGCAAATGTTTTTTCTCCAGTAACAACAGCCACCTGTGAGGTGTGACGTCCTTGGGCGCAACGCATGCCTTGAGCCCTCCTCCACTGCCCACTGCAGTTGCAAGGGTAGATGGGGAAGGGCACCCCGGAAGTGCTATATACAGTTCCCAGCAACTGCTTTGAACGTGGATAATGACTAATACCTTATATCCATGTCACATTTAACAACTAAAGGAACATGGTCTTTATCAAGGGCTTTTAGCAAAAGAGAAAAACTCTTTTGCAAACTAGGTGAATCCTAGAAAAGCAGATACAAAAAAGGGGTTTTCTATTTTTTGTAAAAAATAAATTCCTATGCCAGGTGCCAGTGGCTCACGCCTATGATCCTAGCTACTCATGAGGCTGAGATCTGAGGATCACAGTTCAAAGCCAGCCCAGGTGGCAAAGTCCACGAGACTCTTATCTCCAATCTCCAATTAACCACCAGAAAACCGGAAGTGGCGCTTGGCTCAGGGGTCAAGTGCTTGCCTTGAGCTGAAGAACTGAGGGACAGTGCCCAGGCCCAGAATTCAAGCCCCATGACTGACAAAAAATAAATAAATAAATTCCTGCCAGGTCCTGGTGGCTCAAATCTGTAATCCGAGCTAGTCAGGAGGCTGAATCTGAGGATTGTAGTTTGAAGCCAGCCTGGGCAGGAAAAATCCGTGAGACTCATCTCTAACCATTGGAAAACCAGAAATGGCACTGTGGATCAAAGTGAAAGAGCGCTAGCCTTCAGCAAAAAAGCTCAGGGACAGAGCCCAAGCCTTGAGTTCAAGCCCAACTGACCAAAAAAGAAAAGAAAAGAAAAGAACATTCCTAAGTATAATTGCCCCAAAATGGAGGTTTCCACACCTAAAAGATTCATATACTCATATGAACGAAAAAAATAGCTTGCCTGGGTGGCTCAAAATGAACCTGGATTCTCTCTTTCAAAGACACACTTGATATGCTGATTGTTGTCTACATATGGTTGTGGGATATGATAGCTTAGGTTCTAAGTTCTAAATGTCTGGAACGCACTTCCAAGAACATTCCTCAGAGGATGTTGGGTACACTGGTATTCCGATCGGCATGCTGGTTCCTCTGCCCACCAAACTTCATGACCCTGCCACACTTACCATCAGCTGGTCTGTCATCTCAACCACCTTGTCCACTGTATGCAGTTCACCAAGGGCCTGCTGTGCCCGGCTGCTGCTCCCCACAGCCGAAGCCTGTTGAAAGTTGGTCTGAATGGCATCCATGAGGAAATTGAGCATGTCTAACACGAGAGGAGCGAAGGAGAAATTGGCCTAAGAAAAATTGAAATACACAGTGAAAAAAATAAAATAAACCAAAGAGAATAATAATGGGTCCTCCTTATAATCTGGCCAGGAACTCCTTCAGAATCCAGTTTCCTTACTTCCAGATAGATAGTTTCACCATCATCTCATTCTCTCCATAATCCTGGGTCTGACTGTAGTCCATGCTACTCTGCTACTAACTAGAGCAAACTTTCTAAACCAAAGGTCCTACAGCAACACCATCATCATTCAAGGCACCTAGCAGATACAGTAACTTCTCTGCCATCCAATATAGGATAGGAATTTAAGAAAGTAACCACTCAAATCCTCTTCTGCATTCCTGGTAAATGAGCAATTCCAGACAAAATATGTACTATGGTATTACATAATTTTTACCCTCCCACCTGCCCTCATCAATACCCCTATGTTCCTCAGTCAGAAATTCTTTGCTAGAAACTCAAAGCACATACTAAGAGGTTTCATTCTGAGGATCGTCAAACTTAGGAAAAGATAGTTTGTCAGGGGAGTTTTGTGCATTCTCAGACAAACTTGTCAGGTTCTAAACTCTGTCTACTGGACTAAGGGCCACAAGTAAGCTTCACCTGGTTCTGTAGCTCTTCTCGGCAACCTTCTACTGTGCGGCACAGGCTACTCTTCTTGGGCTTCTCTTCATCAGTGACCTTTCCATCACTAATGGTGACCTTGGCCTTGTCGGCTGGTGAAGTGCTAGCATGGCGAACCAAACTCTCTGAAACCCTTGGTTCACTCTGAAATGCAGACTCCTTCATGGTGGAGCTCATGCCACTGCTTGGAGTTCTTTTTACCAGTGCCTAGGGATAGAAATGTTATTGAGTCCATGAATTCTTGCCACAGGCTGAGGTTAAATACTGCCTGAGAACCAGGTGTGGTAGCTCACATTTGTATCCCCAGCACTTTGGAGGCTCATGTAAGAGGATCACAAGGTATTTGTTGTTGTTGTTTCCAACTGGTGGGTTTGAACTCAGGGCCTGGGCATTGTCCATGATCTTTTCACTCAAAGCTAATGCTCTACCACTTTGAGCCACAGCACCACTTCCAGTTTTCTGGAGGCTAATTGGAGATAAGAATCTTACAGGATTTTCTGCCTGGGCTGGCTTGGAACTATAATCCTCACGTCTCAACCACCTAACTAGCAGGATTACAAGCACCCAATTGGATCGCAAGTTTTAAGAACAGCCTAGGCTATATAGTGAGACCTCTCAAAAAAAAAAAAAAAAAAAAAAGAGAGAAATACTGCCTAAGAACTTAAGAGAGAAAAGAGAAGCTGGCTAAGTATGCACATGTTTATCCAAAAGACTAAATTCATGGTATTCACCTAATTCGGTGTCCATATATAACAGCAGGCCTTCCTTATCACACCTGAAATGTGGGCATTTCTTAGAAAAGACTGGCTTCAAGATCTTTAAGGAATATGCTGGCTCTAATACTGTAAATAAGGTACATAGGCCAAAATTGTATAGTTCATCAGTAACAGCAGACTGTGTCCCTAGACACTAGTACCATGAAAGGTATGTGGGAATTTTCCACTTTGGCCTAAGTGTGTTCATATCACCAACAAGCTTCTTTTAGAGCTCAGTGAAGATTCCAACGCTCTCACCAAACAGCTTCCATCTTCCTTGGCTCCACAGTCACAGAAGAAGGATCCATACTTGGCATAAGAAATCTCATGGTCCTTGTGGCACACCTTAGCACACACTGTGCACACACCTACTCCATCCACCATTTTGCAGGTATGACAGTGGTACCTAAAAAGAGTAAGGACCAGCCAATAAGCTCAGAAGGGCCAACAAACAAGGCCCAACTAGCCTTTGTGTAAATGGAAGACTCTTACCAATGCTGGTTCATGAATTCTTTCTGTGTGATGGTAAAAGTGCAGAGTTTATTGCAAAGAGAATCTTCATCCTTGAAAGACAGTAAATCTTTTTAATTAGAAATATATCCTTCCAGTTATGTACCCACAAAAACACCTGCTTCAATCCCCAAAGGAGACTCATCAATGATCAACAGAAACGTGTCCCAATTGGAAATAGGCTGAAAATATGTTGTAATTTCAGGTGCAAACCATACGGCTTTGTGATGAAGAAAAAAAAATCTTAATGCCTACTCTGTAAGAGAGCTCCCACCATTCCTATAAAGACTTTATCTCTAACATTCTATCTTGTATGTAAAGCCTCAAGGAGCAGGAAAAGTGACTCTAGATAGAAGAAAGGCATACGATTAGTGAAGAGCCCCTCTATCAAGAGATTAGATCACTATGGTTGCAATATGGGGCCTAGAAAAACAAAAAAGTGTGAGCCTCACAGGTGTGTGATCAGAAAGAAAGCAAAGGGCTACAAAGAAACCAAAGACTTACTAGTATCCTAATTAGCCATTACCTGAAAGGTTAACTTAGGGATTACTTACTGAGTCCTCAGCCTGTGAATCTTCCTCTTCCACTGCCAACTCCTCCACCCAGTCTGAGTCTACCTCAATGGCTCGCTCTTCCCCGTCCACTGACAGGTGACTTGGGCCTTGACCATTACTCTGGCTTAGGGCATTTGTGACATCAGCCAAGTAAGACATAATATGGCATGTGCACTCCAAGATTATCACGTGCTATAAGAGAAGACCCAACATAAACTTTAGTTCTCCAGGCTTTATTACATAAGACCTTTTCAATAAAACTCAAGATTAAAGGAACCATGTAAAGACAGACTGCAAAGCAATGTTATTTTAGTTAACTATTTCCCAAACTCTTACTACTGTCTACCTGAAACTTGTCAGTAAATTGTACTGAATTAGTGTTATGTTCATTCACTCTTAAGTGCAAAAATAACTATTCACAAAGTCTTACAGCAAAATAGAGTAGAACTGAAATTGGGAGAATGAAGCTCAAAAGGAAACTAAAAGTCTTAAAGAAAAAGCCAGATAATAAATATGAAGAAGCTGTCACTACTATTTTCCCTATCATTAGCATTTTTACCCATTATCAAAAGTAATCAATTATCAGGTTTTACATTATCATGGAAAGGAACATCTTCAGAGATCAAGAGAAAATTTTTCCAGCAAACCACTGCATATTGTACATGTGTACAAAATGAACCCCCCAAAATCCTGGCATCAGACTCTGATTTCTAAGTTTCTTCCTCTGCATTCTGACATTTTAGTGTGACAAGACAATGGATTAAAAAGCCAGAAGCATGGATTGGAAAGATCAACATCGTGAAAATGGCAATACTTCCCAAGGCTATCTACAAATTCAATGCGATACCTATCAAAATTCCAACCTCATTCTTCAAGGAAATAGAAGAGGCAATCCAAAAATTCATATGGAACAATAAAAGACCCTGAATAACAAAAACGATCCTCAACAGAAAGAACACTGCTAGAGGAATATCAATACCAAATTTCAAACTCTACTATAAAGCCACATTAATCAAAACAGCTTGGTACTGGCACAAGAACAGACCTCAGGACCAATGGAATAGAATTGAAAACCCAGAAATGAACCTACAGACCTATAGCCATCTAATCTTCAATAAGGGAGCTAAAAAAATAGAATGGAAGAAAGAGCCTCTTCAGTAAATGGTGCTGGCAAAATTGGTTAACTACTTGTAGAAAACTAAAGCTAGATCCTTATATATCACCCTGCACCAGAATCAACTCCAAATGGGTCAAAGACCTTGGAGTCAAAGCAGACACTGTGAAAACATTACAGGATGGAATAGGAGAAACGCTAGGTCTTGTTGGCACAGGCCGAAACTTTCTTAATAGAGACCCAGAAACACAACAAATCAAAGAAAGGGTGGACAAATGGGATTGCATGAAATTGCAGAGCTTCTGCATGGCAAAGGACATAGCCAGCAAGATCAATAGAAAGCCTACGGATTGGGAGAAGATCTTCACTAGCCATACAACGGACAAGGGTCTCATATCTAAAATATACCTTGAACTCAAAAAATTAAATCCCCCAACAACAAATCTTCAAAGAAACAACTAAAGACTTAAAGAGAAACTTCTCTGAAGAGGAAAGAAGGATGGCCAATAGACACATGAAGAAATGCTCAACCTCCCTAGGCATAAAAGAAATGCAAATCAAAACAACATTGAGATACTATCCCACTCCAGTTAGAATGGCTAAAATCAAGAACTCTAATAACAACAGATGCTGGAGGGGATGTGGACAGAAGGGAACCTTACTGCATTGTTGGTGGGAGTGTAAACTTGTTCAACCACTTTGGAAAGCAGTATGGAGGAGGTTCCTCAAAAGACTCCACATAGAACTCCCCTATGACCCAGCTTTTGGGCATTTACCCAAATGATCACAAACAAGACCACACTAAAGCTACCAGCCCGACTATGTTTATTGCAGCATTATTTACTATAGCTAAGATATGGAACCAACCCAGATGCCCCTCAGTAGATGAATGGATCAAGAAAATGTATATATATATATATATATATATATACACAATGGAATTCTATGCCTTCATCAGAAAGAATGACATTGCCCCATTTGTTAGGAAATTGAAAGGCTTTGAAAAAATTATATTAAGTGAAGTAAGCCAGGCCCAAAGAAACATAGGTCCCATGGTTTCCCTTATTTGCAATATCTAGTATATGTCTTAGTCAAACAGAAAAGGTCAGATAAGGTGATGTTAGGGAAATGAACCCTAAGATATATATTCAAATGTTTTTTTCTTTCATGCGATTGTTTCTAACACATTTATAAGATTATTTCTTTGTTGCTTTGTATGTCCCTCCCCCACAGTATAACCCCTGCTTTCATTGTATTTGATGTCAGTATAATTTGTGGAGGGGAAGGGGAAAAACCAATCGTTTAAATAGGGATATAGGTGGACCCATTGCAACAACGAGATGTACAAAGTTGCTTTGTATGTCCCTCCCCCACAGTATAACCCCTGCTGTCACTGTATTTAATGTCGGTATAATTTGTGGAGGGGAAGGGGAAAAACCAATCGTTTAAATAGGGATACAGGTGGACCCATGGACCCATTGCAACAATGAGATGTACAAATTGTTATGTCGAAAGTGAACTTTACAACTTTGGTGCGGGGGAGGGGGGGAAACGGACGGACGGGGGGGGGGGGGTGGGGGGGTTGAGGATAGGAAGGGATGGGAAGGGGAAACAAAGGAGGAGGCTACAATGCTTGATAAGAAATATATTCATTATCTTGCCCATGTAACTGTAACCCCTCTGTACGGTATTTTCACAATAAAAAAAAAAGCCAGGAGCGTGTTACAAACCTCTAATCACAGCACTCAGGAGACTAAAGGCACCAAGATTAGAAGAATACATCTCAAAAAAAAAAAAAGGCTCATGTACCAACAAATCAGTAAGAACTTAGTTGGTCTAGCTGGCATTAAAGTGAAACAAAACATGGTTAGCAGGAAATCAGAAAAGAGATGACTTGGAAACATTGTGGAGTATCAGAGGCTGGTTATCTGCCCCTACACACTATGCCAGGTTCATAGGAGGAGAGCAATGGAAAGTGTCTAAACCTATCTGTCAGTCTCAAACCCTTTTTTTCTCAGCAAAGAACCCTGAACCTGCAGGCACACTGAGCAATTCTATGCTCTGGACTGGAGCTGCAATACTGACTCAGAGTACACAGATTAAAAGCACAAGCAGGGACTTTTCCCACAACACATCAGTATCGGAAGAGTAGTAGGAACTTGTGACACTGTGTATATTTTCACCACAAGATCATTTCTTGCCACCTGAAAGATGGCACAGAGTTAGCAATTGTACACTACTAGGTGAGATTATCACCTTTGTTCTCTGCAGACTAACCAGGGAGAGAAGCCACAGTAAGGAGAAAGCTATGCCTGATCATAAAGACAGGAACACTCTTCCCCTGTTCCCTGATTACTGTCACTCTCACTTTTCTTACCTTTCCATGCATTACATTGGCATTCAGTTTCTCAACCACATTCTTCTGTGACAGGTATTTCTTGCTGTCCCAAAGAAAACAAAAAGGAAGGGAAACAAAAAATCATCTGAGGCACCAAAGAAAGAAAGTATCTTCATGAACCTTGGAGCAATGGGGACTCTTGATGCAGAAGTGTTCTTAGAAAACTATTTCATATGCAGTAACACAATTGGGCTATTCTGGTCTTAGAATTATTACTTATATTCAGTATTCTGTCAAGGACTTCTCTTGGGAATAACAAACAGGAAACTCTACTAGGGAAATAATGAAAATGGAATCTCAACAGAATAATTGGCTGCTACCTTATCCCTTAATAAAAATGATTAGGGATTTAAGTTCCCTTCATACTTACTCTGAGCTACAAAGAACCTACAATTATTCTTCTCTTTTCCAACACAGTGAAGTATCTACAAACAGGTTCCTACAATTTCAACATCTTACCATCTGCCCAACCAGTCCACAGCAGCATTATGAAGCTGAAGGTGACCAGCACCTTGACCAGCACTGGCCAGGGTGGCCATCACAACCATGAGTTCAGGAAAGCCAGTCCCATCACCATTGGCCAGCATCTCTGTTGCCATGGGAGTCAGGGTGCCCAGAAGGACAGCACACACGCCTTCTCCAACTTGGCTGTTAGAAAAGAAAGAGTAAATTGGTGAGTAATCAACAAGGATCTGACTCTCATGTATTTCAAATTTGTAACAGTGATTAAATTGATTTAAAAATATAAGACATAATCTCAACTTCAGATATGGGCTCCTAGAGCACCAAACATTCACTCCAGTTGTAAGTGATAGAATAGGTTATACCAGAAGACTTTCCATGGGAAAGTCTGGCCTTTTTTTTTCTGCTTATGTGGTGCTGAGGAATCGAGCCCAGGGCCTCATGCATGCAAGGCAATCACTCTACTACTGAGCTACCTTCCCAGTCCCTCCATGGGAAACAAACAAGAAGCTACACTAGATTCCTGGTAAGGGAAAAAGAAACCATGAAAACACTGCAAATGTTAAGTATAGTGCCTGAAGGAAAGCTAGCTGTAGATGCTCTACTTGAGAATGTTATAGACAACAGACATGCATGTAATTGCTCTACCTGTTTTCCCGAACAATGTACGTGGTCAGTAACTGCAACAGCTGCCGGTTCTCCTGAATTATATCCAGCTGATCAGAATCTTTTGGGGGTGATGTAGTCATCCGGGTGAGCCAGGCCTGCAAACGCACAGGCTCCACACAAGCCAGTTGTGCCAATGAGCCACAGAGATGCAGAAGGCTCGGGTTAGGGCTCTTCTCAGCTAGGAACAGACCAAAACCTACAGTCAAGGAAGAAGGACTAGGGGAAAGCAAGAACAGGGCACACCAAAAGACAGAAAAGAAGGAAAGGCCTCAAGAATGTCAAGTTCCTTCCAAACTTTCTCTGAGGGATTCTCTCCACTTGTTAGCATTTTCATGCTGCAGTTAAACTCAGGCAGAAGATAGGAACAGCATTAGCTGGACATCAAAGTTCCCCTAAGAAGATTACTAAAAGCTGTCACTCACTCAGCTGGAAGAGTTTGGTGAAGAATTTCAAGACTCGGTTACAGAATTTAGCAGAAAGGTTCTCATTGGCTGTGGCCATCATGATCTGCACAAGTTCGCCACTGTAAGGCGGGAGGGAGAAATGGAAGAATCACATTAAGCTTCACATAAAAGGAACCCATTTCTATTTCTTCACAATCTCATCTCCTTTGGGAGAAATGGCCACTGTGACCATTTCAGAACCACAGGTGGTCCTGAAATCCAACCCCTTCATCAACAACCTCAAGAAGTCAGAAATTAACTTAAGCCCTCTCCAAGGGACAGACATCCATGCAGACCTTCCTCAGTCCCTGAGAAGGACACCTGAGTCAACACATACAGCTCCCTGCTTCAGGAGGATTCAGTGGTCACACTGAATAAAGCCAGATACCACTCACCTGTCTGAGAAGAATTCTTCCATGGCTTTACGGGCCTGGCTACTTTCTAATTGCTTTTCCAAATATTGAAGACATTCCTCCAAGATAGACTCATCCAGTCCACTGAGGGTCAAAGAAAAATTAGCCACCAATAGTAAGACATGTTTATGTCTTCCTCACATTGACTTTTAAAACTCAAAGTTCATTTACAACTAGACCTTAAGGGCAATGTCCAGTTTGGTTCTGTCAAAGCTGAGTATAAAGTCTAACAGCCAGTGATTTGAGGGTTGCTTTTTTTTTTTGGGTGCAGTCGTGGGGCCTCAACTCTGGGCCTGGGTGCTGTCCCTCAGCTCTTCAGCTCAAGGCTAACACTCTAGCGCTTGAGCCACAGCGCCATTTCCGGCTTTTTTCTTTTTGCTTATGTGGTGCTGAGGAATCGAACCCAGGGCCTCATGCATGCAAGGCAAGCACTCTACCACTGAGCCACCTTCCCAGCCCTGAGGGTTGCTTTTCTTGAGGGGATAATCTGGGACAAATCATTTCTGCATGGTTAAATTGTTTTAAATTTCTTCTGAAAAAAAAAACATTATGTACAGTATTTTTACAATAAAAAACATTAAAAATACATTAATACATACTTCTATATATAGTTCAGCTCTCATGAAATGAGATATGGCTATTGTAGATGAAAGGGTAAGCCTAAATGTAGGTAGCAGAATGAAAAACAAAGACTTGAGGGAAGTTTGTCTTTTAAGTGTTGATTATGAATTTACTGTTTTCAACCTGGTAAACCTGACAAGATCCTTATAAACATGAATTTAAAAAAAAAAAAAAAAACATGGCAGGGGACATATTGTCCAAACAAAGTATACTTATTACCTGACTTATGTAACTGTAAACCCTCAGTACATCAACTTTATAATAAAAAACAAAAAAAAACAGGTTCTGCTGAAGGTGGGTGTCAGCAGGAGGGGAGAAGGTGACAGACACAGAGACTGAATGAGAACGAACATGACCCTAGTACTTTAATAGGCATGAAAAAAATAAAGCAATGAAATATGTTGAAATTCTTTTAAGAAGAGGTGAGAAAGGACAAAGAAGAACGATAGAAGGGATAAGGTACACAAAGCAGAGTTTCCACTTTAACAGCACAGTAGCTAGGGTAAATGTAGCTGTGCTGATACATTCATCTCATATCAACAGGGCACAGGAACCTGACTGCTTTCCTCCTTCAGCTCACCTGTTGGGGTCTGCATGATTGGCCAGAATGTTGTAGCAACCAGTGATCAGCTTCTCATAAACACGAGCCAGGAACTCATCAGATTCTGCAGGGCCTAGGATGCGTTCCAGGGAGTTGCTACTGATCTCAGCAACACTCTCAGTGCTGGACTCCAAAAGAAGGGGTAGCAGGGTCCGAATGACCTGTGGTGGGTTCATCTCATCTGCCCACCTTCAGCAGAGAGACAGACCAAGTAAGTGAACAAACTCACTCAAAGTGATACAAGGCAGGGTTTAGGTAATTCAATTATTAACTGGGGAGAGTTTTTATTCACTTTCTTCCCTTGATGGCTGCTTTCAGCATAAGCATGTAATTCTGAGGTTTTTTCACCATTATATCAGAGGCAAAAATAATTTCCATGTGAAAGATACATTTACTATGTCAAATTAATGAGCTGTATTTTGTAATATTCAAAAATAGAAACAGACAGAGAGAGAGAACACTAACTAAAAACTAAGTAATCCTCTCTAGGGAGGAATCTGAGCTAGCTGCTGGTAGTTCATGCCCATAAAGGAACCTGAGATCTGAGGCTCTCATTTCAAAGCCATCCTGGACAGAAAAACTCATGAAGCTCTTAGATCCAAATCACCAAAAAGCCAGAACTGGCAGTGTGGCTCAAGTGGTAGAGCAACAGCCTTGAGTGAGAAAGCCAAATGAGGGCATAAGGCTCTGAGTTCAGAGCCTAATACTGGCACAAAAAAAAAAAAAAACAACAACAAATAGTCTCACTGGTGGCCTGCCCTACTCCTTATGATGACAAAGCCTAAGTACTGCAATGATTCTGGAGAAAGAAACATTATCAAGCAATCTCTGTAAAATATAAGCCCAAACACCTACAAATCATAATACTGGTTTAAAGCAAGTTGGCCTTTTCTGAAAAACAAAGAGAAGAGCTGATACTCTTCGGCCCTTCAGACCAAAGATTTCTAGGTAAGTGTTTATTCTTTGGAGTAACAGGTTCTCTTGGCTGAAAGAGGACACAAGAGAAACATCATGGTATAGTTACAAAAACTCTCAGTGTCTTCCTTTAAGAAAACTGATACAAAGAGCACTCAGGGCTAGGGGCTGGGTACTCACACAATCAGGTCTCCAGTCAGCCTAACCAGCGAGAGAAGAGTATGCTTCAAGGAAGCAGCCAGAGGCAGACTCTGGCCACAAAGAGTTCCCAAGTGAGCAGCTTGCACAGCACTGATGTAACTCTCAGAAGGAATGGTATCATTGGCAAAAGCATTGCGCTGAAAGGAAGCAAATCAGATGTGAACAGATATATTACACATCCTAGATGAAATTCTCCAATAGGAAAAAAAATTGAGTTAAACTAAGACTTGCTGAGTATAACAATTAGTTATTAGCCCTGTTACTGGCCCTGGGAAGGGTACACAATTAGTTATTGGTCTGGGAGCTACACCACATGGGGGAATTAGGCAGTTCACAAATTTCTGCCCAAAGTTAACGGTTAAATACAACAAATATCCTATATCAATTCCAATATACAACAAATACCAGTACAGGGGCTGGGAAGGTGGCTTAGTGGTAGAGTGCTTGCCTTGCATGCCTGAGGCCCTGGGTTCGATTCCTCAGCACCACATAAGCAAAAAGAAAAAAGCCAGAAGTGGCGCTGTGGCTCAAGTGGTAGAGTGCTAGCCTTGAGCTGAAGAGCTGAGGGATAGCACCCAGGCCCAGAGTTCAGGCCCCACGACCGGACCCAAAAAAAACCAAAAAACAAATACCAGCACATATAACAAATACCCAGGAGGATTGGGGGGGGGAGGGGGGGGGTGGGGGGGGGGGGAAGCTGGGAAGGGATAACAAAGGAGGAGGCTACAATGCTTGATAAGAAATGTACTCATTATCTTGCCCATCTAATTGTAACCCCTCTGTACAGTATTTTCACAATAAAAAATAAAAATTAAAAAAAAAACAAATACCCAATATATCAGTATATATAATAGATATATAATATCTATAGTATTATATTATATTGCCTATAATGACTGAGAAAGTGCTGGATTTTACAATGTATCTGGTCTCTGTTATAAAGATGTTAACTGTGCAGGCAGCTTGAGGTGTTTCTCTTTGGAAGGTTTTTCAGTGGCTCCCTCCTCATTACAAAGCCTCAATTACAAAGCAAGATTATAGTCTTCATGAACTTTAATAACAGGATAATCTATTCAAAGAGGTAATTTGAATAGAACATAACCAAAGATCAAGAAAACTGACAAAAGACTCAACAGGATCCAAAAGCCTAGAGAACCTTCTAGGTATCTCGTAAAATCATGGGGGAAAAAAAGCGGCGTCCTTACACATAAGCTAAAAAGAAAAAGAGACAGGTTCATATGTATTGAGATGTAAAAATGCTAAGCATTTTACATTTAATACATTTAATCACCACATTCCCATATCTGACAGATGACAAAAATCAAAACTCAGAGAAATAAAGTCATTTGTACTCTGGTTACATGAACTCTGAAGCAAAAAGAAAACATGTGAGAATCACGTGAGTAACTGATAAATTGATTACTGATTCAGTATAGTAAATATTGCTGTAATCTATTAATTCTCCGGTTTAGCTAGCTTAAGCCTCAGAATAAGAACAGAACACGGAAGGGGTGGTGATCAGCATTTAGACTCACCCAGGATCCAATGTTGGGAAACTCATTAGTATTGATAGTATTCCAGGACTCACATACAGCTTGCACTGATGATGGCAAATTCTGAACCAGGGTTGGACCTGGAGGAAACAGTATGGGTGAGGAATTATCAGAATAGATTTAAAAAGCCAAACCCAGATGCAGAAAGAAACATTACAGCCAGGTCACCAAAGTAATTACTAAGACAGCTTAGGTGAGTATGTCACTAGCAGTTCAAGAACCAGCTAACAATTACTGCAGGAAGCTTCCACTTCTCATCAAATTCACTTTCTAATCTGGGAAGTAAAGATAACTGAACACAGGCAAGGGGAGCGATCCTAGCAAGTCAGGCCACAACCATCACTAAACACCTTGACAAGGTGGCATTTTGGTCTCTTTCCTCCGAAAGACAAACCTTGAGGGCAGGGAAGAACATTCAGTGAAGTAGAGTGAAACTGAATAATATTAAAAGTTAGAATTTAAGGGAGACAGAAATTACCATAAATTTAAGAGCAATTTCTGCAATGAACTCCAATCCTGCTCTCAAGTCCTCTGATTTTCAACTCTAATTTTCTACCAGATCATTCCTAACCCAGCAAAGAAATTCTAAGCCTGTAATAGTTGTCTTCATAACTGCTACAAATAAAAAGGACACAGTCACATGATAAAGGCAAAATAGCCTTATGCTTTATAACCAACAGATCCATTTGGATACTAACACTATCATTTGTAAGATACAGAATTTGGATCAAATAAACTTCTCTAAGCCTCAGTTTCCTACTTCATACAGTTATTTGAATATCAATAAAACAAAATCATATAAACGTTTGACACAAAGGAAGGATCCAACAAATGGTCAGCACCAGTAGATAAGTAGTGAGACAAGTACTACAAAGACATGCATGCACTCACCCAGAGTATTTGCCTTGCACCTACTGGAGCCAATAGCTAAGACAGCAGCAAAGCCCTGCAGTTTCTCTTTGGAAGGTTTTTCAGTGGCTCCCTCCTCATTGAAGTTCTGTAACAAATAGGCTCTAAGGGAAAAGGAGAGATGGAAGAAGTTTTAGGAATCTAAACCCACTATAGTCAGAGAGACTATCCCCACAGAAGCTGACAAGTCAACACCTCAATTTTCTAGCTTATATTTCTATTAAATAGAATTGACAGTGTCAGCCCCTTCATGAGAATTCCAGTATGTAATTATTTCCCAATAAATATTCCCTTCTCTGCAATGCTTGCAAAACATGATTCCATGACAAATACATTTAGGAAAATAGTGACTTCTATTGTGCTTCTCCTACCTTGGAAGAATAGAAAGGTAATAGAATCAAAGGCTCTGTGACAGGGAGTATAGCTCACTGGTAGAGTACTTGCCTTGGCAGGCACAAGGCTCTAAGTGTCATTCCCAGCACCATCCAAAAAAAATTTTTTTTAATAAGGCTTTGAGTAGTAGTACATTTTGAAAAAGGAGAAACTAATTTAACTTTAATTTATTCAAAATTTGCCAAACCAAACTAATTTGCTCAGGAGTAACAACTCAGCCTAATAGGCCAGATTAGAGTCTAGAAACTCCTACAAGCAGTAACTTGATCTGACTTGGCTACTTCTATAAGCCAAGCATGAATAGTATTTGGTACACAGCAGGTGCTTGTATTTATTATATTTATTCATCATAGTTGTACAAAAATTTGTCTCAAGGTGACACTGTCCAAAAAGAAATGTCGTTTTTGTTTTTTGGTCGTGGGGCTTAAAGCTCTGGGCCTGCGTGCTGTCCCTCAGCAGTTTCAGCTCAAAGCTAGCATTCTACCACTTGAGCCATAACACCACTTCTCTTTTACTGGTGGTTAAATGGAGATTAGAGTCTCATGGACTTTCCTGCCTGGGATGGATTTGAACCACGATCCTCAGATCGCAGCCTCCTTAGTAGCTAAAATTACAGGCATGCACTACTGGCACCCAGCTAAGAAATGTACTCTTTACCTAACTTAGGTAACTGCAACACTTCTATACATCATCTTTATAATAACAATAAAAAATAAAGATTAAAAAAAAATTGTCTCAAGAAACAGTCCTCTATACAGCAGGCACTAAAAGACAAGGTAAGTCAAGTTTTACAATGATGTAAACATAAATTTATGTAAACTTAACTGAACAGAAATCCTACAGGGACCAGATTAAATAAATGAGCTCAATAAGTACAAACCTTGGCTAAAGGAGAGGGGTGTTTTTAAATATCACTTAAATGTTTTTAAATATTTTCACACCAAATTCTATAGAAAATGTAATTTGCAATGTTCCCTAAACAGCAAAATTTCAAAATAATCTCTAACTCATTAAATTGTTTTTCACTCTACATGTCGTGAAATTTTAAGACCATTTAATCTCAAGCCAATAATAGGAAAGACTGTGTTTACAAAAATTATATACCTATTCTCAACAATAAAATTCTAGGAAAAAAATATCACAAGGAGTCGGGCGCTGGTGGCTCACGCCTGTAATCCTAGCTACTCAGGAGGCTGAGATCTGAGGATCACGGTTCAAAGCCAGCCCGGGCAGGAAAGACTGTGGGACTCCGATCTCCAATAAACCACCAGAAAACCGGAAGTGGCGCTGTAGCTCAAGTGGTAGAGCGCTCTCCTTGAGCTGAAGAGCTGAGGGACAGTGCCCAGGCCCAGAGTTCAAGCCCCATGACCGACAAAAAAAAAAAAAAAAAAATCACAAGGAATTATAAAAATTAAATTTCCTCATTAGCTAAATGAAAAAGTCTTTATCAGGTACCACCTCAGAGAAGAAAGCATACACCAAGGTGAGGGGTAACCTAAGTGGTAAGAAGGAAAGAAGTAAATCACTACATCCCTTGGGCATCTGCTCAGAGTGAGCACTACTTATACACTGCAGAAGGCAATCAATCACACCTAGTGAATGATGCATAGGTGTCAATGAGTTGGAGTGTGGCTGGAAGGAGATTCTTTGTGATCTCAGATGACTTATGTGGATCCGTCTCTGCAGCCATCTTTGAAAAGTGTTCATCCAAAGAGACCTGGACCTTGGAGATAGCAGCATCGAGGGTGTAGATGGACTGCAGACTAGGAAGTTCATGGAGCTGCAAGATGGTGGTACAGTCGATGCTACAGAATGACGAGATCTTTTTAAAAAAAATACCCAGGATATCAATTAGTTGTGACAGAAGGCTATTATAGAAACCAAGTTCCATCATTACCGTCCCAACATTATCACACCTGTCGAGCGAAGTATTCCTCAACAATTTCAACATCATATTTCACTGAGCTACACTTGGTAGACGCCAGTTCTATGAGAGAGCCAGCATTTTCAGCCTTCATTCCCTGTTTGATGAGGTGATCCTATTTAGGCAGAAAGAATAAATGCTCAGGAAAGATAGAGTCCAAAGCTCTCATTAAAAGACTCCGTAAGTAGAGAGCAAATTGGCTACATATAAAACTGACATCAAGTTTAGTTTGCTACCTTTATCCAATTGACATAGGAGCTGATACGGAGGCGGGATGACCAGCGTAGTGTGTGTAAGATGTCACATTCACTCATCTCAGGTGAGTTCATGGCCAGCTGGTTCATGTAAGTCTTTGAAGGTGGCAAAATTCCTAGGATCCTCCACAGTATCAAGAAATAGTACTGAAGAGCACAGGCCTCCTGGAGGAAGCAAATGGAGTCAGTCAGTCATTGAAAGCAGAACATGGCACTGCCTCAAGAAGAGCAGTAAGAACTGCTCTAAATACAATTTTTAAAGCAGAATTGTGTAGATTCCATATTAAGATTTTGACTTAGAACTCAAGTTTGTTCTCCAGATATTTTAAAGAGTATATCTGATAGTAAGAAAATAAACACAGATCACAATATTCAGCATATCTCACACAACAAAAGGATGCACCCCAATATTTTTACCAATAAGCCAAAGCAGGACATTCTGCTTGACAGGCCAATAATTTACCAATTCCTTTTGAGACTTAGAATTACATTATAGCTTCTGGAAGTACAGACACATTCATAGAAACATAGAAAAACACAGCACTTCAACAGGCTGTGACGGTTAAAAGCCACATTTCTCCCAATGTTAGCTAAAAGAATGAAAAAAAGAAGTTGTGGCTCAAGTGGTAGATCACTTATAAGTAAAAAGCTCCCCAAAAAACACAAAAGTATCTCTACAATAAACATACCATGTTTCCTTTTGTTGGGCTTGAACTCAGAGCCTTTCTTGCTCAAAGCTGGCACTAGCACTCTACCATCACATGGGCTATACCTCCAGCCTAGGTTTTTGGCTAATTGGAAATGGAGTGTCATGGACTTTTTCTGCCCAAACTGGCATGGAACCAGGATAGTCAGATCTCAGCTTCCTGAGTAACCAGAATTAAGGTATGAGCCACTGGTGCCTAGCTGACACACCATATTTTTGAAATACTGAGTTTACAGTCATGGTTACAAAGATTATTTAATAAACTAGTTTCTGGTACAAACAATGAGTAATCAAACAGCCTAAGTCATCTCCCAGGCTTCCATAGAAACATTTATCACTTATCAAATAGAGTTCAAATCCTCCTCCAGCTTCCATGGTCTTACCAGAGCTGTCACATTCTTATTTTCCTTCCTCCTTACAGTATCAAGCTGGGACCCAGCTGCAAGCAAGGCTGTTAGGGCAGTATAAAGCTCATCATACTTAACAAGCTTGGAGAAAAGAACGTCACATGCCTGATATCAAGAGAGAAAAACAATCATTATACATCTGTTTTACTTCTACTCCTACACTATCACTCAACTTGATGATTGACAAAACATCCCAACAAATTTTCCTTACTGATTTTATAGCAGCTTCCAATGCTAGGGCCTCACTCTGTGAATTGCTGTGCACATATAATTGCAAGGCTTTAGGGCAAAAGAGTAAGACAACCATTTTCGTCCACTAAAATATTTGCACAGGACATGAAAACAAAGACAATGTCTGAGGTGATAAACTGAAGAGCAGCAAGTAAATCTTTAAAAAAAATTCCCTTTTGGTAGAAGTTCAAATCCTAACAATTATCAAACTGCCTCAACACAAAAAGTACTTGTAGTCAAGCATGGTGGTATATACCTATAATCCCAGCATTCAAAGAGATTGAGGGAGAAAAGTCACTAGTTCGAGGCCAGCCTAGGCTTAGAGTGAGATGCTGTCTCAAATAAAATTTAAGTCTTTCCTTTAGTATGTCTGGGCTGTAGTCCTAGCTGAGATATAAAGACAACTTCACGAAAGAAAAGAGGTTAAGACAGAAAGAAAATTCCTGTTACCACAGAATCAAGACGGTTCAAATCATCCTCTGAGGCTTCTGGGGACAGGACACAGTAGAATCTGGGTTGAGGGACAGCATCTAAAAAATATTAGGTGTGTTAAATTAATGGTTTCACTCATAAATTGGACAAGTATAAAATCTAAAAATAAAGAGACCACTTCAGAACAAGTTTGCTCAGCCCTGGCACTGCTGAAACTTGGGGACAGCTAATTCTTTGGTATAAGATGCTGCCCTTGGGCTGGGAAGGTAGCTCAGTGGTAGAGTGCCTGCCTTGCATGCATGAGGCCCTGGGTTCAATTCCTCAGCACCACATAAGCAGAAAATGCCAAAGTGGCACTGTGGCTCAAGTGGTAGAGCACTAGCCTTGAGTTGAAGAGCTGAGAGACAGTGCCCCGGCCCAGAGTTCAGGTCCATGACCGACCAAAAAAAAAGAGGCTTCCCTTGAACAATAGGTTTAACAGTAAGGCTGGCTTCTAGCATATAGCAAACTATAGCAAACCTCCACATTTGTAACAACCAAAAATGTGTCCAAGACACTAGCAAATGTTTCCTAGAGTAAGGCAATATCACTCCAGTAAAAACCATTGCTCCACAAGCTAACTGAGTTGCTCTACAACAAATGTAGTGAACTAAATTGTATCATTAAATATATTAAACTTATATAATGTTTAATACCAAATACCAATAAGAAACAAACTCATACTAAGGCTGCATAATTAATACCTAATAACCTGATAAACCCTCCAGATGAGCCAGAAAAGCTCATCAAAATAATAGACAACTGCTTTATTGTCCAAAAAGAAATAGACTCTTTACCAGATTTATGTAACTGCAACCCCTCTGTATATTACCTTTAAAATAACAATAATAACAATTTAACTAATAAGAACAGACCTCAGGACCAATGGAATAGAATTGAAAACCCAGAAATGAACCTACAGACCTGTAGCCACCTAATCTTCGATAAGGGAGCTAAAACAATAGAATGGAAGAAAGACAGCCTCTTCAGTAAATGGTGCTGGCAAAATTGGTTAACTACATGTAGAAAACTAAAGCTAGATCCTTATATATCACCCTGCACCAGAATCAACTCCAAATGGATCAAAGACCTTGAACTCAAAGCAGACACTCTGAAAACATTACAGGATGGAATAGGAGAAACCCTAGGTCTCCTTGGCTCAGGCCGAAATTTTCTGAATAGAGACCCGGAAACACAACAAATCAAAGAAAGGTTGGACAAATGGGATTGCATAAAGTTGCAGAGCTTCTGCAGGCAAATGACATAGCTAGCAAGATCAATAGAAAGCCCACGGATTGGGAGAAGATTTTTACTAGCCATACAACGGACAAGGCTCTCATATCTAAAATATACTTGAAACTCAAAAAATTAAACCCCCCAACAACAAATCCTCAAAGAAACAACTGCCCAATAAATAAGTGGGCGAAAGACTTAAAGAGAAACTTCTCTGAAGAAGAAAGAAGGATGGCCAATAGACACATGAAGAAATGTTCAACATCCCTAGCCATAAAAGAAATGCAAATCAAAACAACATTGAGATATCACCTCACTCCAGTTAGAACGGCAAAAATCAAGAACTCTAACAACAACAGATGCTGGAGGGGATGTGGACAGAAAGGAACCTTACTTCATTGTTGGTGGGAATGTAAACTTGTTCAACCACTTTGGAAAGCAGTATGGAGGTTCCTCAAAAGACTTCACATAGAACTCCCCTATGACCCAGCAATCCCACTTTTGGGCATTTACCCAAATGTTTACAAACAAGACCACACTAAAGCTACCAGCACAACTATGTTTATTGCAGCATTATTTACTATAGCTAAGATATGGAACCATCCCAGATTCCCCTCAGTAGATGAATGGATCAAGAAAATGTGGTATATATACACAATGGAATTCTATGCCTCCATCAGAAAGAATGACATTTCCCCATTTGTTAGGAAATGGAAAGGCTTGGAAAAAATTATATTAAGTGAAGTAAGCCAGGCCCAAAGAAACATAGGTCCCATGGTTTCCCTTATTTGCAGTATCTAGTATATGTATGAGTCAAGCGGAAAAGGTCAGATAATGTGATGTTAGGAAAACAAACCCTTAAATATGTATTTTAATGTTTTTTTTTCTTTCATGCATGTGTTTCTAACGCATTTATAAGATTATTTCTTTGTTGCTTTGTATGTCCCTCCCCCACAGTGTAACCCCCGCTTTCACTATATTTGATGTCAGTATAACTTGTGGAGGAGATGGGGACAAACAAGTCGTTTAAGGATTCAGGTGGACCTGTTGCAACAATGAGAAGTACAAAATGTCATGTCAAAAAGGAGCTTTACAATGTCGGTGTAGGGGGGGAGGGGGGAAGGATTGGGTGGGGGGGAGGGGGGAGGCTGGGAAGAGAGGTGAAGGGTAAACAAAGGAGGAGGCTGCAATGCTTGGTAAGAAATGTATGCATTATCCTGCCCATGTAATTGTAACCCCTCTGTACAGTATGTTCTCAAATGAAATAAAATAAATTTAAAAAATTAAAAAAAATTTTTTTAACTAATAATAGACAACCGCTATGTGAGAGAAACACTGCAGCACATACCAAGTTCCCATGGCTTTTGGCATGTATTATCATCAAGACACAAAGGGAAATTTAGCTTGTGGGAAGATACTAATCCCTGAGGGCAAATGAGGAAAATCGTTATTTGAAAGTGACAGCAATCTATACTATGTACATCCTAATTCCTGCACCTCAGTGTTTTAAAACACAAGTGTGGCATGCATGGAAGTCAACTTCTAAAACTGTTGAGATATGTAGGAGGGATACCAAAGTAAATGGCCAGATTCTCTGGGAATCTCCCAACTTCAAAATGGACTCTACCCACAAGACTCAGTAAGTCAGATTTTTATTAACCTGATGAGAAATGCTTAGACCAGTTTTCTTCTACTTCCTTGAATCCATGATACAGAGGGGTAGCTGGTCTGCGGCTGTTACTGTCCTGGGATCCATTTGCCCATCCAAAAGGAGGACTGAGGAGGTTATGCTGCACCTTTGAAAATACAAACACTTGAATTAAGGACACATCAGTCACCATTCTGCTCTCACACTGAACATTATATATCAGTATATCATAAAACAAAATGCAATTTTCAAGACTTTTTTTGTGGCTTCTTTTAGAAACCAGTTTTTGCAAGACATAAAGGGAATAAATACAGAACATAACAACCCTTAACTAACCCTCTAATCCTCATTTTGGATCCTTACAAAGGATTTACCGAAATACAGAATTTACCACTTGATAATCCTTCAACCACTGGCAAACACCCATTAAGGTCAATGCTCAAGGCACTACTAGATCATACAAAGAAGGGCAATCCAAAAGAACACCTGTGAACAGAGCTTATCCTCCAATCCTAACCCACATACTCAAGGAATCTACACTGATCACTTCAGGCTAAGCATAAAGTGCAGAGCACATATGCATGTAGGGGCTTTTTTAATCCTCCCAAAACCAACAACTAAAATTACACAAAGGTAGCTAGTAATTCTGTGTGTGGACACCAAAGCTCTTAATAATAGTGAGGCAAAGAGAATGTGAGGGTCTGTACCTGCTCAAACAGATAAACGGGTGCTTTGGAGTACTGATGAAGCAGATAGTCAAAGATCAAAAGGAGGCGTGCCAGGATGAGAGGCACAGAGCGCATCTGTGCTTCCATGTTGACGCTCAGCTCCTGGATATTCTGGACAAAGAGGGTCAAAATGGCCTGCCGGCCTTTCTCAGAAAAGTTGTGGAAAATGAGGAGTAGCAGCTGCAGGTGTTCTACATTCAGATCTTCTGTCTCACTGGGCACTACCCCTTGTAGGGCATTCTGCTTCATTGTAGACAAAAACCTAGCACAAAGAAGAGGGACAGGTGTTGTGGGAAAGCAGCATAAGTCTGCCACAGTTACAATGTGCAGTATCGGAAGGAAGGGTTGAACATCTTCTACCTAGGCATGAAAAGACAAGACACAAAGTAAGTTCTGACTACAAAAAAAGCCAATTCTCTCAACTATGGCCACAGCAGTTTCTGTCAGTACCCACTTGCCACTGGAGACAAAAGGAAGAACTACAAACTCCCCAAGGAAGGTAGTGTTGTGGCTGTGTACTCAGTAAACCTGGGCAACAAAGCCAAGTCAATTAGCTGGGTGCCTGTGGCTTATATCTACCTAGTCAGGAGATTGAGATCTGAGGATTACAGTTCAAAGCCAGCTGAAGAGGCTGGAATGTGGTTCAGTGGTATAGTGTTTGTCTCATGTGCATGAAGCCCTGGGTTTGATTCCACAGCATCACATAAACAGAAAAAGCTGGAAGTAGTGCCATGGCTCAAGTGGTAGAATGCTAGCCTGGAGCAAAAGCAGCTCAGGGACAATGTCCAGGCCCTGAGTTCAAGCCCAGGAGCAAGTTTGTGAGACTCTTATTTCCAATTAACCTCCAAAAATTTGAAAATAGAGCTAAGATTCCAGAACACCAGCCCCCAGCACTAAATCTCAGAGACAGTGACCAGCCTGAGTTCAAGCCCCAGGATTAGAACAAAATAAAATCAATTCTTTTTCCTATATATTGAAAAACAGAGTCCTAGATATTGAACCTAGTAGTACCTACCACTGAGCACCCCCTCAGCCCCAGATTGTCTAAGTTAATTATAATTCTAGCAGAATCATGACATGACTTAAGTTAATACATATTTATACATATGGAATTATACTCATCAATCTAAAAGAATAGTATGTCATTTGCAGGGAAATGTGTAAACCTATGTTAGGTGAAGTCAGGCTCAGAGACACAAACAGTGCATGTTTTTCTCTTCTATTTGGAAGTTAGATTTAAAATACAAACATGATAACATATATAGCATATATACACAAACAAATTGACTAAAGGATGGTATACGTAGGGGAGGAGTCCAATGGTATATGTAACACCACTAGCAACTAACAAAACATACTACAAAATAAATACCAGGAAGTTGAAACATGTTCAACAAAAAGGGGGAGGGCATACATATGGAGGGAGGAAGGTGAGCAAATGCAGTCATTACATTCAATCTACATTATATAAAAACTGAACTACATAACTTTAGGGTAAGGATGGGATGAGAAAAGATGGGGGAAAATGATGGAAGAGGTGACATGACATTGATTGATGCATTGTATTCATAACCAGACATCAGGGATTGAAGCCCTTTGTATTTTTTTTTAAATAGTAAATTAGGTTCAAAAGTAACATAAAATTTAACTTTCAAGAACTCATCAGAAGAGCTTTTATAAAAATAAATAAAGGAATAAATAAATAAAGGAATGAGCACAGCCAGCTGTTTCCACTGCCTTTGGCTATTAGGAGATTTGTGTTTTAATAAGGGCAACCTTCCCTCACAGTACCCCACCACCCCCAGTTCCCAGCCTTGTTGCAATATTCCACCAGAAAACACAATGGGCCTCTGGCATTCGAGGAGGTTTACAATTTCTCAAATCCAACATTAGAGCTATTTGATCCTAAAATGAGGACTAGAAAACCAAAGCCTTTTAGAAAACAAACTGCTTTGAAGACTCCTAACCATGTAAACAAAAATGGCAAATACAGGTCCATCTAAGGAGGATTTAGATGATTAATCTGAACTTCCCCCAAGGAAACAAGTTCTTTAAAATTTATCCAAAAGAGACAGTAAGTCACTCTCAGTGGTTTCATGATGAAAGCAGAGCTAGTTTTCCTGCTGCCTCTTTTTCAAAAACCAGGTCACAATGAAATTGGTTATGATCAAGATTCTGACTGTTTAATAATCATAACCAGCAAGGCACCATTGGCTGGACAGCCTATAATGCTAGGACTGCGATGAAAGCTAGCTCAGGGAGAAAAGTCTGCAAGGCTCCAACTTCAAACAAACAACAGAAAGCTGGATTGGAGGTGTAGCTCAAATGGTAGAGCATATACCATGAACAAGCCGAGCACACTGAATTTCAAGCCCCCTGGAACTGGCAAAAAAGCAAAAAAAAAAAAAAACAGGCTGGGAGGGTGGCTCAGTGGTACAGCGCTTGCCTTGCATGCCTGAGGCCCTGGGTTCAATTCCTCAGCACCACATAAAGAAAAAAGCCGGAAGTGGCACTGTGGCTCAAGTGGTAGAGCGTTGGGCTTGAACTGAAGACCTGAGGGACAGCTCCCAGGCCCAGAGTTCAGGCCCCATGACTGGACCCAAAAAAAAAAAAAAAAAAAAAAACACAAAAACCAACAAACAAAAAAAAAAAGAAAACATAACTAAATCCCCTATAGCTACAAGAAAATTCTGTTTCCAGACAACAGTTGTTACACTTCTTTTTATTTTTTATTTATTTATTTTTTGGGTCCAGTCGTGAGGCCTGAACTCTGGGCTTAGGTGCTGTCCCTCAGCTCTTCAGCTCAAGGCTACACTCTACCACTTGAGCCACAGCACCACTTCCAGCTTTTTTCTTTTTGCTTATGTGGTGCTGAGGAATTGAACCCAGGGCTTCATGCGTGCAAGGCAAGCACTCTACCACTGAGCCACCTTCCCAGCCCTACACTTCTTTTTAGAAAAGCATCTTCCCATCATTTCTCCCCCACTTCTACTCTGAATACATCATTGTAAAAACATCTCAAAACTATAAGTGAACTATAAAAAGTCCAACAAACAAAAACAGTAAAAACATATCCTCCCTTGGAGTTATCTTACCTGTCCCAAACTTTAAGGCATTCAGGGACATCAGGGTCACCTTGCGTGCCAGCTTTATGCTGCCAGATGAGCAGGAGGCGTGAAAGCACAGAGAGGCCTTGCGGGTGAATGTAAAGGGGCCAAGGGCCCTCAGAAAAGGGAGCAACTCCCAGCTGCTGCAGCAGTGTGTTCTGAGTGAAAGAGACAAGGCGAAAAGGTTACTCATGCTCTCCAATGCTTGTTGTTCAAAAAAGGACAGACTGAAGAAAGACCCAGAAATTCAGACTGAAGTGGTGCTGAGAAAAATCATTTAGTTCAACAAATATGAAAAACCTCTCATGTAACCCTAATAACACCTGGAAATGGCTTAATTGAAATGGGCTTGAGAAGGGAGAAGTGATAGGAGGTAACAAAATCAGGATCGTTTTCAAAATGGACAAAGCATGAAATATAATGCAATAGCCAATGGTTTTCCTTCACAGTGAGTTACGTAAAACCAGTAACACCCAATAGGGGAGACCCAATAACTCAAACAGTATAATTAAGGAAATTCTGCTTGTGAGATGCTAAGGCATGTAGAACTAATGAAGGCTGCTCTCTGCTTCCACCTGTGGAAGACACTCCTAATAAGCTATAGTTTCAGCTCAGTTATGCCAGATGCCTCTATTTTCTCAAATATAGACACACAGATACATAGATACACACACACACACACACACACACACACACCATATTACATTGAAAAGCAGGATATGTTTCTCTATCTGCCAAATTGAATACTTTTAAAACATCTTTGATAACCCCAATCCTTGGATATAATTATTATTTCAAATGTCACAGGTCTCAAGAACAGTTTCCACATACTACGCAGGTACATAGCTGTATCCACTCACTGTGCGAAGGACTTTTGCACTGAATATGCAGAGTTAACAGGAGCTGGGTATTACATGCTCCATTACTAAGGAGGAGGCTGATGAACAAGACTCAACACTAAATGGTAAGCCATAAACAATTCCTTAACTCCTAATTCCAAAGAAAGAATTTCTTTTAAAAGTAAACCTATTGAACTACATCAAAAAGACTGACACACAGACATACCTATGTGACACAACTGTAATTACGGGGGAAATGTATCAAGAACATCCTAACATCAAATGTTGCAAACCAGCACTGCAGCTCCATTACCCCTTCACTTGTGATGTCATGTCAAGCACATGCTCTCCCCAGCCCTTCAATATAAAATCCTACCTGCTAACATGTTCAAAGACTATCAATAAGCACATGTTAATTTCTTCTCTAAGCAGTGAGTCAGGTCACTGTTCTCTGGAGAACATTTGAAGATATAATTTGTTTTCTTTTACAGATTAGAATACATTTTATTAAGTTCCTTTGGTGTGCACCAATGGTATGTCTAGCCATAAAAGTTGGGCAACTATAAGTAAGGATGCTTTGTACATTACTCAAAAGAAATGGTACCCAAGTAGGAGAGCCAATAACAAAGTAAATAAACTATCCTCTGCTTTCTTAAATCATAGCAAAAAAGCTTAAGGTGAAAACTTAAAAGTCTCATGTTTAGAGACAGAATGAGAAGGGCTACTTGAAGATTGTTCTACCAGTTAGGACAAACAGGCTGCATGTCCATACAAGCTTTAACTATAGCTATTTTTTCAATGCCAAAAGCATATCATCATTACAGGAGGCCTAAGAACTCCTCTCCAAAGTACAATATTCTTCCCTCTTCTTTGGACAAGTTTAAGCAAGAAGGACTAAGTTGTGAGCTTCAAAACTTCCCTGAATAACGTGCATTCGGATAGGAGCTGGCCAGTGTGGTGTGACAATTTGGCCCTCTAGTCAAAGGAGACATTGTGGGTATATGCTCACTGAAGTGTTGTCTTCCCTTGCTTAAGTAGGTCACCAACATTTCTACTCAATTTTTATTTCCTCTCCTGCCAAGATAAAATTTTGCATTTAAGAGTAGGTAAATATTAATGAGTTTCATAACCATCTTTTTAAGTCACAAAAGTATTGTTTTCCATGAATTTCACAAGTAGTTTGGATTTGTGAAAGTATACCATCTTAAAATATTATGAAGTAGATAAAAGTATATCATGAATCTGAGGATCTGCTGAAATAATGCTTTTACTTATTTATTTTGAGAGAATGTCTTTGCTATGTAACTCAGGGTAGCTATGTAACCCAGCTTCCTGGTGCTGACATTATAGGCATGAGCTTCCACATTCACCGCTGAAATAATCTAATGAATAACCAAACATTTTTCCAAAATGACCTCTAGAAAATTATCAGAAACATACATGAGTAAATATTAAGGGAAGGAATATCAGGCTAACCAGGAGTCTGCATTTTGTTTTTTTGGTTTTTTTTTAAGCACCGTGGGGCTTGAACTCTGGGCCTGGGTGCTGTCCCTCACCTCTTCAGCTCAAGGCTAGCACACTACCACTTAAGCCATAGTGCCACCTCCGGCTTTTTCTGTAGTAGTGCTGAGTAACTGAACCCAGGGCTTCATGCATGCTTGGCAAGCACTCTACCACTGAGCCACATTCCCAGCCACTGTTTCGCTTTTTGAAGTACCAGAGATCAAATCCAAGATCACCCACATCAAGCAAGCACCCTGCCCAGGGCTTTACCACCAATCCCCAAAATCTACATTTTCAACAAGCTATTCAGGAAGAGTGTGAGTGTGAGTGTGTGTGTGTGTGCATGTGTGTGTGTCTGTGCGTGCGTGTGTGTTTATGTGTGTGTGTGTGTGTGTCGTGGGGCCTGAACTCTGGGCCTGGGCACTTAGCTCTTCAGCTCAAGGCTAGTGCTCTATCACTTGAGCCACAGCACCACTTCCAGCTTTTTCTGCTTATGTGGTGCTGAGGAATTGAACCCAGGGCCTCATGCATGCAAGGCAAGCACTATACCACTGAGCCACCTTCCCAGCCCTCCTCAGGAATATTCATGTACAATAAAGTTTAAGAACTAATAACTTTGAACATATTAAGAAAGGTATTGTACCTGGTGGAGGGCTCAAGTGGTAGAGTATCTATTTAGCAAGTTCAAAGCACTGAGTTGAACTTCAGTACTATCTCCCCTCTCCAAAAACAAAATTAATATCAAGTGATGATGGCTAACCAGGCACAGTGACACACAGTTGCAATCACAGCTATTGAAGAAGTGGAGGAAGGGAGGAAGAAGAAGAAAAAGGGATAGAGAGGATTCAGATTCAAGATGTGCCCAGGCAGTTAGCAAGATACTACCTCAACCTCAAATAAGATAGTAGCTTATGCCTACAATCCCAACTACATAAGAAGCTTTAAGTAGAAAAACTGTAGCCTAAAACTGGCCCCAGGCAAAAAATTCCAAGATACTATCCAAAAAATACTTCAACCAAAAAAAGAGGGAATAGCATAGCACAGGTAGTAGATTACTCATCTGGAAACACAATATCCTCAATTTAAACCTCAAAAACAGCCCAAAACAAAATACCTAGGAGGGCTAGATATAAAGAAAAAAAAAAAAAGGATATTGTTTTGTATTGAGAAAGGGTATGAATCCATACAATCTCTGATATACTACTGATACAAGTAAAATTTATATGGTTAGAGACTGATTCTATTCCAAATTAAATTCCCAAGAGAATGTGGGACATGTGGAAGAAATACCATAGAGGAGTAAGGACAGTGTTAATATAAAAGATAGCAAAACCTGGAGCATCAATAAAACTGGACACAATTTAAATGTATTTCAGTGGAAGAGACAAATTGGTACAGTCACAAGCACAATGGAATGTCGAGCAGTCCTACAATAACCACAGAAACACAAGTAAATCTTGGCAATACAATGCTTATGATTACTATTAAGTAAAAAAAAAAAAAAGAATGCCTGGAAAGATCTACATGTTATAAAGCAATTTTTTTGCTGGGCACCAGTGGCTAACAGCTATAATCCTAGCTACTTAGGAGGCTGAGATTTGAGGATCATGGTTTGAAGCCAGCTTGGGCAGAAAAGTCTCCGTGAGACTCTTATCTCCAATTAACCACGCAAAAAGCAGAAGTGGCGCTGTGGCTCAAATGGTAGGACGCTAGCCATGAGCACAAAGAGACTCAAGGGCAGAGCCCAGTTCTTGAGTTCAAGCACCACCACCACCCCCCCCCACCACCCCCACCCCCATCCCCACCCCCACCCCCGGCCACACACATATGAAAATAGGAAATTAGCAAAGTGAAATTTAGGATTCTGGGTATCAGTAGAACAGTAGGGGGAGAGCCATAGATGAGAATTTCAATATGGTTAAAAATAAGTGGAGGAAAAAAATGCCTAGAAAGATCTGTTTATGAAACTATATTTTTTAAGGAATATTGATATATATGGAAACAGAAAATTAGAAATTTCAAGTTTAGAATTACAGGCATTACCTAGTTCAGTGGGTACAGAGGGCCATGAGACTAGAAGCTCATGGTCAAGGTGCTAGCCTTTGTTTTGATGATAAGCTAGTAGCAAGACTAGATATGGGAGCTTGCATCACCTGCAATTGGACTGATTCTTTTTTTTTTTTATTTGTGAACATACTATACAGAGGGGTTACAATTACATGGGCAGGATAATGCATACATTTCTTACCAAGCATTGCAGCCTCCTCCTTTGTTTACCCTTCACCTCCCTTCCCAGCCTCTCCCCCTCCCCCCTGGACTGATTCTTTAAAATGCATCTTAGTTTGTTTTTCCATTTCTGTTGATGAAAAATTTCTCTATGTTTGTGGGCATTTTAATGTAAGTGTGTTTTTATAAATTGCTTTTTTATCCACTGTGTCTACTTTTTTACTAGCATATTTTAGCCTTGTGGGGTTTTTGTTTTGAACTGTTTTCCTTTTCTTTAAGCTTACTAAGTTGAGGGCAAAGGACATTTCCATTTTGATGAAATGATCCTTAATTAAGGCATAGGGACACAGTACAACAATTTCTTTATGCTATTTCCTGTGAGGTGATTGAGGACAAGTGCAGTCTATGAACCTGAAGAGCTCCTGGCCTTGGGGGCACAATGCACACAAACCTGGAGATTTGGGGACTGGAGGTCAGAGGTCACCAGAGAGTGGTTGAAGTGATAGAGAGCAGCAGCAAACTCTTCATCTGATGAACCTTAAGACAGACGGGAAACCAGTTATTCCAGCATCTATGGGATGGAGACATCATACCCTGCCAACAGCCAAACTCTACAGGGAAACTCGAGCAAGCCCATCTACTGACCCTTGAGTCCATCTTTGTCCACCTCCTTGATGATACTGGCCAGGGTGGCCATATGGTGTTCGGAAAGAGACACGCTCAGATAGTTTCGGATGAAATTGTTCCGAGAGTTTAGCATGGAAGAGGTAATGAAGTTCAAAATGTTGGAAGCCAGACCTAGAAACTAAAAAGCATACAAAATAGCTCCTATCAGAGTTGCAGATCCAAACACTTACAAAGTCTAAGACAAACAAAATAAGCCATTAGTCTCATGCAAAAAAAAAAAAGAATTAAAGAATCACATTTAAAACTTGCTAAAATAGGACTAAGATCATGAGAATTTACCAGCTACACAAAATTGTACACCAATCAAACAGAATAGACTTCAGAAAATACTGTGCTTCAGAAGTCACCAAATTTCCAAGTAACTGACCGATTTTTCTTCTTCCCCAAGGGACTTTTGTCCTTTGTTCCGGACACCTATATTAATGACTATTACACACATATAGGATTCCTAGCTCTTTAACTCTCTATTGTAGAAACATATTGTTTTATTGTATAAATGCTTTATATCCATAAACCTTTCATTTTTGATGTATGCTAGCACCAAGACTTGAACTCAGAGCCTTTAGCTCTTGTATGGCTTTTTCACTCAAGACTGGTACTTTACCACGCACGCCACAGCTCCACTTCTGGCTTTGTGCTATTTAAGTGAAGGTAAGAGCCTCATGGACTTTTCTGCCCAGACTGGCACTGAATCACAATTCTCCTATCTTAGCTTTCCTGAGTAGCTAGGATTACAGGCATGAGCTACCATAGGCCTAACTAGTCTAAGCTATATGAACTTGTACCCGACTCATTTACTGACTAGTTATCAAAACAAAGCCTGAATTATCAGTAAATGTCCAAACCAAATTAGTAAGCATCTATGATGTATCGAGCCTATACTAAAGAGTTGAAAAATATTCTTTTTCACCTGCCCTCAGAAGCAAGTACAATAACTTTGACACAAGGAGACAAAACTAAGGCTTGGAGAAGCTCAGATAATAGCCCAAAGCCACTAAGTAGTCAAACCACTTAAATCCAGTTCTAAAGCCTATGGTGATAACCATCATTCAAAGAAACAAGTATAAAAACTATTTGATTAAACAGTGATAAGCCTAAACAAAATGTATTTATACATTAGAGCTATCCAAACTAAAAAAAAACTTTCAGTTCAAGTAATCTTCTCCCTTCACAACTGTTCTACTCAATTCCTCTCCCACTAAATCTCAGAAATCCACTCTTACCAACTCAGGATCTTTTCGACTAGCCAAAATGTTGCCCTTGTCACCAGGGGCCTGCTTACTGGGGCTTTTAACCCGAGGAGAGCTCTCCAGCGGAGGGGGCGGGGGTGGAGGTGGAGGCGCCACTTTCTCTTTACTGGGAGAGATGGTCTCCTCGAACCACTGCCCCAAAATAGGCTCACTGTCATCATCTAAACAGAAAGAGAAGTCACAAAGTTAGTAAAAAAAAAAAAAAAAAAAAAAAAACACAAACTTCTTCTGATGTACTGGCTTTCTAAACGTGCCTACCTAGGCTGGGAACGTGGATTAGTGGTAGACTGCTTGCCTAGCATGTGAAACCCTGGGTTCAATTCCTCAATACCATATAAATACAAAAAGCCAAAAGTAGGGCTGTGGCTCAAGTGGTGAATGCAAGTATTGAGCAAAAGAAGCTTAGGGAACCAGGTGCCAGTGGCTCATGCCTGTCATCCTAGCTACTCAGGAGGCAAGATCTGAGGATCGTGGTTGAAAGCCTGCTCAAAGCCTGGCGCTGGTGGCTCACGCCTGTAATCCTAGCTACTCAGGAGGCTGAGATCTGAGGATCGAGGTTAAAGCCAGCCCGGGGCAGGAAAGACCTGAGACTCCTATCTCCAATAAACCACTAGAAAACCGGAAGTGGCACTGTAGCTCAAGTGGTAGAGTGCTCGCCTTGAGCTGAAGAGCTGAGGGACAGCGCCCAGGCCCAGAGTTCAAGCCCCACGACCAACAAAAAAAAAAAAAAAAGAAAGCCTGCTCAAACAGACTCTGATCTCCAATTAACCACCAGAAAACCGAAAGTGGCACTGTAGCTCAAGTGGTAGAGTGTTAGCCTTGAGCTGAAGAGCTAAGGGACAGCGCCCAGGCTCAAGCCCCGCGACCAACAGAAAAAAAAACAGTCCCAGGACTGGCAAAAAAATAAAAAATAACTATATAAATAAAAGTGCCTACCTAACTCAAAATGAACACAAGGATATCCAAATGATGGATGCAAGCCTGCATCAATGGGCCAAAATTTATCCAAATGTATACAGAAAATGAGAATATTTCATTATACATGGTTATAGTCAATAAAAATTATTTGATAAAATGGGAGAGAAGAGAGACAACTTCACTTTATTTTACTGACTACAAGCAACTTCCAGAACAAATCTGTCACCCCCAAAATGATGAGAGTCACAATTCTCTTGGTATTTCATACACTTGGCTATGAAGAGGGATCTGAGAGATGTTTATCTTCTTTACTCTCGCCAAACTAGGGCAGGAGGAAGTGTTAATCAGGACAGCAGCTTTTATTTCCCCTCCAACACACGCCTAGGCTACAAAGCTACCATAACAGCTACACCAAACACTTTCCACAAGATCTTCTAAATTGCATTAGGAAAGCTGAGAGCAGAGGTTCCAACATAGGACAACACATGTAAACTGAGGTATACTTCCATCTAGTTGAAAGTAATGAAAAGCAACATGGACTTGGCTAAATGTAATATCATCATTCAGTCTTTTATGCTCAATTTGTTTTTAAATAATATATCTTCTTTAAGTGTACATAATATAGAGATGTAAGTGAAACAAAATGGTACTAAAGAAGCTGTGGCAGGCTGGGAAGGTGGCTCAGTGGTAGAGTGCTTGCCTTATATTCATGAGGCCCTGGGTTCGATTCCTCAGCACCACATAAGCAGAAAAAGCCAGAAGTGGTGCTGTGGCTCAAGTGGTAGAATGCTAGCCTTGAGCTGAAGAGCTGAGGGACAGCGCCCAGGCCCCAGAGTTCAGGCCCCATAACCGACAAAAAAAAAAAAAAAGAAGCTGTGGCACTCTGACTCTGGCCCACCTTGACTGCTGTCCTCCTCGGTACTGCTGAAATCGTCCTCATAGTAGGTGTTAGAGTCGGTGGAGGCACTGGCATCACTGCTCATGGAGCCCTTCCTCTGCCGCTGTAGGACACATGCCTAGGAAACAAGGTTACCATAACTGGCAATAACAAAACCAGAGCCAACCTGCTTAATTAACCTCATAGCCACACAACAAGGCTTCTCCCTAGCTCATTCATTTACCTAGGCAAGCTCTCTACCACTTGAGGCCTAACCCTAGCCCTATTCTTTGTTCTAAATCTGAGAGCTACTTCTAATAAAAGCCTCTTTCCTCAGGAGTCTCACAGCTTTATCTTACAAAAGCACTCCAACTAGTCACATGGCCAAGATTTGGAGGAAGAAAAAAAAGAGCATTTCCACAGCTTCTAAGCTTTTGCTTCAGAATGTTATGCTAATCAGCTCAAAACAACAAGTAACACTGATAACCAATAACTTACTCAAAAGTTTTTATAAGTCCTACCAAATTAAGAATTCCTCTCACCAGGTGCTGGTCCTACCTATTTAGAAGGCTGCAATCAAAGACAGCCTTGGCAAGAAAGCCCATGAGAATTTTCTTTTTGGTGAGTCACGGAGCTTGAACTCAGGGCCTGAGCCCAGTCCTTGAGCTCTTTTGTTCAAGATTAACACTCCACAACTTTAAGCCACAACTCCACTTCCCATTTTCTGGTGGTTCATTAGAGATAAGAGTCTCAATGACATTCCAGCCCAGACTGGATTTGAACTGTAATCCTCAGATCTCAGCCTCCTAAGTAGCTAGAATTACAGATGTGAGCCCCAGCACTGGCACCAGGAGACTCACCTCCAACTAACCACCAAAAAGTCGAAAATGGAACTGTGGCACAAGTAGTAGAGTGCCAACCTTGAGCAAAAGCTCAGGGACAACACCCAGTCCCTGAGTTCAAGCCCTAGGACTAGCACAAAAAAAAAAAAAAAAACAAGGTGGACGCCGGTGGCTCATGCCGCTAATCCTAGCTACACAGGAGGCTGAAATCTGAGGATCATGGTTCAAAACCAGCCTGGGCAGGAAAGTCCGTGAAACTCATCTCCAATAAACTACCAAAAAAAACTGGAAGTAGGAAGTGGCACTGTGGCTCAAGAGGTAGAGTGCTTGCCTTGGGCTGAAGAGCGCAGGGACAATGCCCAAGCCCAGAGTTCAAGCCACATGACCAACCAAAAAAAAAAAGTAGCACTGTGGCTCAAGTGGTAGAACCTTGAGCTGAAGAGCTAGCTGAGAGACAAAGTTCAAGCCCCATGGCTCCTGTCTGTAACACTGGCTACTTACAGGTGAGATCTTGAGGTTTACAGTTCAAAACCAGCCCAGACAAAGTCAAGGCATTCTATCCAAAATAACCAGGAAAAAGCAGGACTGGAGGCATGGCTCAAGTGGCAGTCCAAATAAGCGAACAAAACAAGTTCAAATTCCAGAACTACCAAAAGAAAATTTAAAAAATCCTTAACAAGCAAATGACCAAGCTCAGGGGGCTGAGGGAGAAGTATTACTTAAGCCCAGGAATTGGGGCCAGCAGATGAAAAACAATGTAGTGAGACCTCATCTTGATAGATGGACAGACTGTTGTAGGGACTGACTGATTGATCAGATATGTAGATGGTAAGAAAGAAAATTAAAAAGGAAAGGAGAAAAGGAAGGAAGGAATGAAGGAGAGAGAGAAAGAGAAAGAATTCCTTTCCTCTTCAAAAACATTACAAGAGGGGCTGGGACGGTGGCTCAGTGGTAGAGTGCTTGCCTTGCATGCATGAGGCCCTGGGTTCGATTCCTCAGCACCACATAAGCAAAAAGAAAAAAGCCGGAAGTGGCATTGTGGCTAAAGTGGTAGAGCACTAGCCTTGAGCTGAAGATCTGAGGGACAGCACCCAGGCCCAGAGTTCAGGCCCCACGACCGGACTCCCCCGCAAAAAAAAAAAATTACAAGAAAGAATTCCTTTCCTCTTCAAAATCATTACTACAAATTTGCACTTACAAAGGTCTTATTTATTTTGAGATTGTGCAAGTTCTTCCAAATTATCTGTGTCTTACTTCCCACCCACCTTTCTGTATGAAGTTGAGAGTAATGTCAGTAGTAAGTTCATCAGTGGGACAGAGTCGATCAGCCGTTGAATCCTCTGTATGGAGGTGCTCTGGGCCATAATGCTTAGGACCGCAGGGGGACCATCAGACTCCCAACCCTGAAAGTAACAATAACAAAAGACAATTAACCATATGACTCAGCCAGAAGCAACCCTCCATGCTGCTGGGTCAAGCTAGTCCCCAGAAGTGTACCCGATTCCCCACAAGAACAACCTCCTCACCTTGTGTAGAGCCTCCACCTGCAGGTCTTGAAACAAAGATGTCAATAGCTTGATGGCATGGTTTGCTAATATGACTGAGAGCACCCCAAAGCCCTGATGCCTACACAAAGAAAATAATTAGAATGAATAATAACCTCAGAAACACTTTTCTTGCCATTCTGGGGATTTAGTCCTTGGAAGACTTACGGACCTTTCTCCAGAAGGAAAATAACTATATATAACCCAAAATTGCCAGAAGTATCTACAGGCTTCAGGGCAAGAACTTCTGTATCAGAAGAGACTATTCTACAGTAACAGAGCTGCTGAAGGTGCTAAGACTTAAGTGGCAACTGAACTTCTGAAAAACATTCTTTGAAGAAAGATTAAAATTACCAGCCCATATAAAATAACTGAAAATAAACAAGATCTTTGTAGTATGCAAATTGTATTTGAATAAAATTTTTTTGTAAAAAATGTACATAAAAGGTGGTTTTGGTTTTTGTTTTTGTAGGTCATGGAGCTTGAACTTTGAACTCTAAGTTTGGGTGTTGTCCCTGCACTCTTCATTCAGCTCAACGCTAGAGCCCTATCACTTGAGCCAGAGTGCCACTTCTGGTTTTCTGGTGGTTATTTGGAGATAAAAGTCCCACAGACTCCTAGACTGGCTTTGAAACAAGATCCTCTGATCTCAGCCTCCTTAGTAGCTAGGATTACAGCCATGAGTCACCAGCACCCTACAAAATAAAAGGTTAATACATCTAATATATAGCAGGCATGTAAAGCAATACAAAAAGGAGACAAGAAACAGAGAAAAAAATTGAGGCAAAGAATTTAAGGTAGTAGTATAAAGGAAGAAACAAAGGAACAGAGACTCAGGCCAGAAATCCAAGTTACTAAGGAAGTGGAGAATAGAGGATCACAGCTTGTGGTTGGCAGGCAAAAAAAATTTACTATAAGACCTCAATAAAAGATGGGCATGGTGGTGGTGTGTGTGCCTGTCATCCCAGCTATGCAGGAAGCCACAGTAGGCAGATAGTAGTCAAGCCAACCTGGACCTAAACTCAAGATCTTATTTGAGAAATAAAAAAAGCAAAAAGGCATGGGAGTATGACTTAAGTGGTAGAGTGCCTGCCTAGCAAGGTCCTGAGTTCAAAGACAAGTACCAGCAACCTACTCAAAAAAAAAAAAAAAAACCAACAAACAAAAAAAAAAAAAACCAACACACAAATGACCAATAAATTAAGAGAAATAATAACAGTAATCTATGAAATATAAATAAGAGCAATATATTTCTTCTCCTGAGATTAGTAAGCATGAACACTAATAATACCCAGTGCCAAAAAGAACATGAGTAAACATACACATGCACACACAGCTGCTGACAGGAATACAAACAGTATGACTGAATCGGGAGAGAACTTTGGCAAAATACTTCAACACTTCAAATATTATGCCCTTTGTCTTCATAATTGCACTTGTAACACTTCCCTCCTAGAAGAAAGTTAAATAAGTTTCCAGAAGTTTATGTTTCAAGAGTTTTATCTAGCCAGGCGCCAGTGGCTCACACCTGTAATCCTAGCTACTCAGGAGGCTGAGATCTGAGGATCATGGTTCAAAACCAGCCCGGGCAGGAAAGTCCATGAAACTCTTCAATAAACCACCAGAAAACCATAAGTGGCACTGTAGCTCAAGTGGTAGAGCGCTAGCCTTGAGCTGAAGAACTGAGGGACAGAGCTCAGGCCCAGAGTTCAAGCCCCACTACCAACAAAAAAAAAAAGAGGTTTATTTAAAAGCATAACCCTGTGTCAGGTGCCAATGGCTCATGCCTATACTCCTAGCTACTGAGAGCCTGAAGACAAATCCAAGAGACTCTTATCACCACTTGACCAGCAAAAGCTAGAAAAGGAGGTGTGGCTCAAGTGGTGGAGCTCCAGCCTTGAGGAGAACAAAGTGGCTCAAACCTGTAACCCCAGTTACTCAGAAGATGATAGAAATCAGGAAGATCATAGTTCAAGTTAGTGAAATCTATCTCAATAAATAAACTGAGGGTAGTGATGCCAGCTATTATCACAGCCACGTAAAAGGCCACTGGAAGATCACTATCTGAGGTTAGCCTCAGACAATACTTTAAGACCCAACCTCTCCCTCAAAAAAAAAAAAAAAAAACTAAGACAAAAAAGATCTGGGAACATGGCTCAAGGTAAGGTCCTATGTTCAAATCCCTCATGGATTTGAAAAGAAAAAAAAAGAAAAGCATGATTTATCAAAACAAAAAATGTGGAATAAACTTAGTAATTATGCCAGCCATCAGGAAAAATTCTATCCACTCTACAACAATGTCACTAAAAAGATGTCTATAGTATTTTAAATACAGCTCAATCTAGATTGGCATTTTCAGTTCAAGGCTGCCACTCTACCACTGAAGCCACAGTTATACCTGTCTTTTTACTGCTTACAATTTTGAGGAATTTTCTGCCTGAAATAGCTCTAAATCTTGATCCTCAGATCTCAATCTCCTGATTAGCTAATATTATAAGCATGAGCCATGAGTGCTCAATTATGTGATCTCATTTGTATAAATTTAAATATTTTACACTTATGTATGGTTACTATTTGAGTATAGAATTTGGTAGATTATTTTCCTTTTAAGGAATGCTTGTCTCTATGGCTGGTAACATACTATGTACATAGTATTCTTTTAAAATTCAAATAAACAATAGCCATTTCATAAGTGTAACTGATACTTAAAAGATGTGTCTTTTGGTATTTACAATTACAAGGCCAAGTAAAGACAGCCCCTCATAAAATCACAATCTAATGTTTGCTCTGGAATGTTCTTGCCTCCCTGTTCACCCAGTATCAATGCCTCTTTCAGATTCAGCTCAGAGAAGCTGCTTTGGTATCTCCAGCCATGTCAAATGCCCTCTTATGGTCATTCTAGATACAACCTGACATGTTTGCATGAGTATCTACTCCCTATCTCTTGGAAATGTGTCCATCTTTATTCAACATAACATTCCAGTCAATGTTTTGTTGATGTCCTTAACTCCAGATTTACAAATCCAGCTGCCAGCCAACAGCTCATACACAGCTCTGTCATCTCAACTCACCATGACCAATGTCAAAGAATTTCTTTTCCCCTTTCCTACCAATTAACTTCTAAACTGTTTGCTAGCATGTAAACACATAACCCAGTTACTTAAATCAAAAAACCTTGATACTATTTTTTTTTGGTCATGGGGCTTGAACTCTGGGCCTGGGCGCTGTCCCTCAGCTCTTCAGCTCAAGGCGAGTGTGCTCTACCACTTGAGCTACAGCGCCACTTCCAATCTATTTTCACATTCAATAGCTGTCAGCAAATCCAATCAGCTGTACCTCCCAAACGTACAAGTGGACCATTTTTCTGTGCCTGCCCCACCACTACCCTATTCTACAATACCTACTACTCTCATTTGGCATGACTCACTAGTTTCCTGACTGCACCCTCTGTCCTGTCTATGCCTCTGCAGTCTTGACTCCACACAGTAGCTGGATTACAGATCTCTAATAACAGATTGTGTCACCTCTCTCCTGTGGGTTTTGCATCATCCGGCTGCTGGCTACCTCTCTGACCTAATTTTCTTCTACCTTCCCTGCTCAATTTTTCTATTCTAGCCATACTATCATCACTGATCCTTAGAAATACCAATCTCACACTCTCTGCTCAGACCTGAACACTGCATGGTTCACCCTGCCACTTTCCATATGGTCTCAAAATCTCATCTTCAGAAGCATTTCCAGATCTTCCTATCTCAAGTAACCAACACTGCTACTCATTAGCCCCTTGTTCTATCTGTTCTTCACAACACTATGATAATCTACAATGTACTTGTTGGCATATTTGTTCACTGTTTCTTCTATTAGAAAGTAAAATTCATAGAGGCAAGGAGGTTGCTCTGTTTAGTGCTGTATCACTGTTGCCTACAATAGTACCCAGAACGGACTAAAACAAATAATCCCTAGCAATGCCTGGGCTTAGAGAACAAAACCTTGAGCATCACATGAATCATATCTCCACATTCCAAATAATACAGCAAGGAGTCCTGCCCAGACTTTATTAATGTAGTGGCAAACATTTCAGGAAGCAATCCAGGATGATCTGACAATATCCTCACTTCAGGATAAACATGAGTGAGTACTGGACTCCATGTCAAGTAGCCTACTTTGTAATAGAAACTTTTTTCTGAGATAAATGACAACAACAACAACAACAAAACAAAAACTTGAATACATTTACAGATATTCTCATAAGAGATAAGCATGTAGGATAAAGGGAACCACTAACATCCAAAAATCTCACAGCTATGAATGGAACTAGGAGATGAAGATCATAACCTCCACTGTCATGAAATTCAAACTAGATTAATAGGTGAGTTTTTCTACTATTGATGTGGAGAGGAGGTTGATGGTATAACTCAGGAATAGAATATGTACTTTGCACACCAAAAGCTCACAGTTCAATTCCCAGCACTGAAACAAACCAAACCCTGATATGGGTTGTGGTCACTATGAAACAACAAGGAAATATAACCCAGCACAATACTACAGAAGTGACAATCACAGCAAATACCTACCCTTTGCCAGGCCCCAGCTTGGGAGAGCCCACTCCCTCTTTTGTACGAGAAAGAATGTCTCTCACTCGGAGAGCAGCTAGTGGGTCTTTCTCTTTCCCCTTATCAGCCAAGGCAGTAGGACTGAGGTTCAGTATGAGGAAAAGGCTGTTCAGCAAACACCAGGCACCCAACAACTGAAAGTTCTGGTAGTGCTGTTGTAAAAGGCACAAAATGAAATGTGATTAGAAACATCATAGCTTAGAAGCTCCTATCAAAATAGGAACACAGCAGAGACAAGCTTACCTCGCCACCTGCCCTGCGGGAACTGCTGATGGCTTGTCCAATCATGTCATAGATTTCAAGCTGTCCAATACCAAACAGACACAAAACTCTGAGCAAACTCACATATTTCATTATCAAAATTAAAGGCTACTCAAATCAATTTAATTTGAAGAATTAAATATCTCCAGGTAATTTTTCAATGACAAAATTCAATCACATTTTCTTATCTTCATCTACAGCTGAATCCCACTTTTCCTTCAGTTCAAATGTCATCTTACAGTTCTCTCCCCCCAACTTAAAGCACAACACCCAGCTTTTCATCATATGGCTTTTTATCACAACTGATTTTTTCTACGCTTCTCCCATCTAAAATCTTGTGGCTGGGAATGTGTCTTAGTTGTAGAGTGCTTGCCTAGCATGCATGAATCCCTGTGTTCAAATCCTCAGTACCACATAAACAGAAAAGGCCAGAAGCAGCACTATGGTTCAAATGGTAGAGCACTAGCCTTAGGCACAGAGAAGCTCAGGGAAAGTGCTTGTGCCCTGAGTTCAAGCCCTAGAAATGGCAAAAAATAATAACAATAATAAATAAACAAAATTATCTTGTTTACTATGTCTCATACAAAAGCATATACCCGTTAAGTCCTCCATTGTATCATTTGTATAACTCATCTTTCACAAGGCTGTGTGCCACACTGACTTGCAGTGTTTATGTACTATAGAGTCCTAGAGACACAGAAGCATCTATGCAAGCGATATATCAAATAACCTCTTAGACCTGTTACCCAGATAAAAGAGTGTGCAGAACTATCTATCTAGGGAGGAAACAAAATTGGCCATATCCCTTCACATCAACATTTCCCGATGCATGCTCCACTTACACATTTCTGGACAATTGTAGCTGCATCACTTTCATAGTCTTCTTCTTTGGAGCTTGTGGATCCTGTACGCACTTGCTGAGCACTGCCCACATGAAGAATGGCCATACATGTTGCCACACTCACACCTGAAAAGGAGTATGTATGAACAAACAAATGCAGATCTCAGTCATGAGGCATTCCTAAAAACCCACACAAAGTGAAAGGCAAAACACCCACAACAATTCCAGGATTTGGCTGGGGGGAGGGGGAGACTAGCTCCATAAGGGCAAGATTAAACATAATCCCACAATATAATTCAATAATCACACCCCTGATATTTACACAAATGAGCTGAAAGCTTATATCCACATTAAAAACCTACACATGAATATTTATTACAACTTTATTCATAATTGCCTACAAGTGGAAGCCTTCAACAGGTCTATGGACAGGCAGACCACTATAGCCACACAATGGAATATAATCCAACATCTAATAAAGATGAACAACCGAGCCAAGACATGAGAGAATCTTAAGCATATATTGTCAGGTAAAATAAGTCAGTCTGAAAAGGATAGGTTGGGGTGGGAGATAAGAGGATAAATAAGGTGAGAACAGGGACTTTTGGAGCAGTGATATTACTCTGTATTATACATTAATTGTAGAGCTAGGCGCCAGTAGCTCACACCTGTATTCCTAACTACTAGGAGGCTGAGATCTGAGGACTGCAGTCTGAAGTCAGTCTAGGCTAAAAAGTACCATGAGACTCTTCTCTCCAATTAACCACCAGAAAACCAGAAGTGGAGCTGTAACTCAAAGTGGTAGTGCAAAAGAGCTCAGGGACAGTACACAAGCTCTGGGTTTAACCTAACAACCAATAAAAAAATAAAAAAATAAATAATAATAATAATAGTAATGGATACATGGTATTATACATTTGTCAAAATATACAGAGCTATACAACACAAAGGAACCCTCATGGACTATGGATCAGAGGACCAAGGTCTGAACTTAGCCCACACAGCAAAGTCCATGGTCTCTTATCTCCAATTAACTACCAAGAAAGCTGGAAGTAGAGCTGTGGCTCAAGTGGTAGAGTGCTAGCCTTGAGCATAAGACATTCCAGGGCTATTACACTCTGGACTCAAAACTAAAACCAGTGGTTTATGTTATAAAGTCACTTTAACAATAACTTAAAAGAAATAGCAGCAACTGTCAGGTACCTCCTTCCAAGGCAGCATGAGCAAAAGGAAGAAAAGGGATTTTAGGGCTGGGAAGGTGACTACCAAGAAAGCTGGAAGTAGAGCTGTGGCTCAAGTGGTAGAGTGCTTGCCTTTCATGCAGGAGGCCCCGGGTTTGATTCCTCAGCACCACATAAGCAGAAAAAGCTGAAAGTGGTACTGTGGCTCAAATGCTAGAACGCTAGCCTTGAGCTGAAGAGCTGAGGGACAGCGCTCAGTCCCAGAGTCCAGGACACATGACCAATCAAAAAAAAAAAAAGGGGGGATTTTATGGTAACATGGAGAAGATCATTCTTCAAACATCTGACCTATCCCATGCAGACTTCTTTCAATCTGCTTTCCCAGCAAGACTCAAGCATTCCATGCTAAAAATATTCTACACATCTCTTATGGCCTTTTCCTTTCCTGTTTCATGTACAATTAGCCCATTTGCTCTCCACTGCTTGGTATAGGCTCCTTGTGAGCAGGGATTATATACTCTTGGTATCAACAGCACAACAATCTTTAGCACTTTGCTCTTCTTAGTAACACACATGTTATGAAGTAAAATACATATTTAACACAATGCCAGCAGTTAAACAGTACGATCACCTTGAAAGACCATTTCACGTACATGTTGACATCAGATGTTCTTTAGAAAAGGGGAGCAAATAAAGCAGAACAGAGTTGTATGGTTTCATAAAAGTATGAGTAAATGATACTAGACATCATTTCTCACCTGCATACAGACAGCTTAGGCTGAGGACTGTTACATCTTGTAAACGAGAAGGATTGAGAGGTTCCAACACAGGTAGAGAAAGGGTATCCAATGCCATAGTTACATCAATCACCAGTGAATGAAAACTATAAGATAACAGAGAAGATTAACAAATGTCTCCTAATATCACTTGATTCTATGACTTTAAGGAAGGAGGCATACCATAAAAACAAGTCAGGCAACCAGGCATTGTGGCTCACGCCTGCAATCCTAACTCCTCAGGAGGCTGAGATCTGAGGATCCTGGTTCAAAGCCAGCCCAGGCAGCAAAGTTCATGAGACTCTTATCTCCAATTAATCACCAGAAAACCAGAAGTGGCACTGTGGCTCAAGTGGTATAGAGTGCTAGCCTTGAGCTGAAGAGCTATGGGACAGAGCCTGGGCCCAGAGATCAAGCCCCATGGTCAACAAAACAAAAATAAAAAAAAATAAAAAAATAAAAAGCCAGGGACATCTCTTCTGAAATTAGAATTTAAAGCACATGCTCCAGGCTGGGAATGTGGCTTAGTGGTAGAGTGCTTGCCTAGCATGCATGAAGCCCTGGGTTCAATTCCTCAGTACCACATAAACAGAAAAGGCTGGAAGTGGCACTGTGGCTCAAGTAGTAGAGTGCTACCCTTGAGCGAAAGAAATCAGGGACAGTGCCCAGGCCCCAGAACTGGAAGGAAAAAAAAAAAGCATATAATCCAAGAAACACCTTACCCATTACGGACAGCAGTGGCATCTGCCACTGTTGCAGGCATGATAAAGAAGGAATTGGCTAACACTGCATCTTGGAACCGATTGATGTAGCGTAGGAAATATGGCAGATTCAAACACACACGCAGTAACTTCTCTGAACCACCTGGTTTAACAAAAAAGGCACAACCTCATGAAACAAGCCTGTACTGATGCCTGATTATTCCCAAAGAAGCCCACAGGGGTAGGGGGTTTACCTAAGCAGAGAGAGAAACCAACTGTCCACAGCTGTGGAATCTTACCAAGCTCTTGAAGACTGGCCACATTCTGAGCTATAAACACGTTCTTGGTCTTGATAGCAGAGGCTTGATCTGTGGATGACTGCTCATCATTTTCCCCTTCCACCTGAAGAGAAACATGGGCCTATCAAGACCCTTCTAGAGCCAGCCACTAGTTACACAGAAGGCTGAGATCTAAGGATCATGGTTCAAAGCCAGCACAGACAAAAAAGTCTGTGAGACTCTTAGGTTCAAAGCCAGCACAGACAAAAAAGTCTGTGAGACTCTTATTTCCAATAAACTACTCAGAAAGGACAGAAGTAGCTCTGTGGCTCAAGGGGTAGAGGGCTAGTCTTGAGCACAAAAGAGGCTCAGGGACAGCACTAAAACATTGAGTTCAAACCCCAAGACTAGCAAAGAAAAAAAGAAAAGAAAAGACACTATTGGGCTGTCCTATGCAAAATAAAGTTACCAAGAGTGCAAATACTCTGCAACCCCCCAGTTAACAACGGGAAAACTCTTTACTGATACTCAAAAAAACTCAAGTTGTTTTCCCCAAGAAGGGAAAAATACACAGCTTTAAATACCATATATGCCATATATATATATATATATATATATATATATATATATATGTATATATATTCTACAAGTAGAATAATGTCTTTTACGAAAAACTATGTACAACTTCCTTACATTTATTTACATTGAGAAATGTCTAGAAGATGGATCACAACCTGTGTACAAAACTAACTAGGGTGATTTTACTCTGTTTTTTGTACCACAGACATGTACATTCCATGCATTGCTAATAGCAGGATATATTTTAAGAGAAGAATCATCATGGAAACACTTCAGAATACACAAACTAAGATGACATACAACTAGGCAATGAAGTTCTATAGGACCACTATCATATATATGATTCAGCCTTGACCAAAACATCCTATACAGTATGTGAGTTTTTATTACTTTATGTCACAAAAATAGAATGCATTCTTTTCCTAATGAAACCATCTTAATGAAGCCCATGAAAATGAGGACATTAGGCTGAACTCACCAGAGCCTGTGGACTAATGGGTGGTGATGCCACAGTTCTAGGGTTGAAAACTGAGGTCAGCTGGTTCAAAAAATTCATCTGCACCTCCTTCTGCCTCAGCTCAGGGTTCACCAGTGAGGCCAGCTCTTTCTGATCTTCCACTACAAAATACAGAAGGAACACCTGAGGAGAGCACTGCTAGCAGGCAAGACTACCATGGAGGTGGCCATGGATATAGCTGTGCAGGTGATCCTGTGGCCAGGTCTGTAGACAGAACACTTACCATCGGAAAGGGTCTTCACTGTCTGTGGCAGTTTGGCCGATTTCATCATGGCTGTGAAGGTGATAATTTCAGTTCTGTCTAGTCGGCTACAACCAGTGCAGAGGCCTTTGATTAGGAGAATCAAGTGTTTCTGAAAGGAAATTGAAGTATGTCTTTCAGGAGACACTCCTCACTTTAAGGAATTTAAACTGGCACAGAGCCAAATTTAGATTCACACAAAGAATTGCCATTTCCAGGGCTGGAATGTAACTCAGTGGTGAAGGCTACCAGGCATGCAAGAGGATCTGTGTTTGATCCCCTGTAACACACACACACACACACACACAAATTGCAATGAGAAACCCAAACATAGATCAAAAGCTAATGGTCCTCACTCTACATGGCTTGCAGGAACACAGTTGTGTTCACTCGTTCACAGGCAGCTCTGTGGCTATACTCAATTATACAAAGGCAGTGCTGACTAGTGACAGATACTACACAGCCCACAAATGATTCACTTCTGTTACAAACAAAGTCTATTAATCTCTGCACTATGCTATCCATTCCGGCAATTCCGAAAGTTATTCACAGTCGTATATTAAAATAAGGGCTAGAAAATGGCCCACAGCTCTTACCTGGGACACAGCACACGCTTCATCTGGATTCTCCAGACGCAGAAGAGAAAACTCAATTAGAACTTTACAGGCTGCTGCCACCGACTGAAGTTGGTTCCGTGGAACTGAGAAAGCAATAAACTTTATTTAATCTCAGACTGCTCAGACTTATCTCTTTGTGTCCAACACTCCCAATATCATTCATGTTAGTAATTATTCAGAAACAACAACCCAAGGAGCAAACAAAGGCATTTTGATATTGATAGCCATCAATTGTTCATGAGTCAATTTACCTTATATTTACTGGAAATTAAGATAACTGCAGCAAAAAATAATTAGCCTGGGCACCAGTGGTGCTACCTGGGAGGCTGGAAATGGGAGGATCATAGTTGCAGGTAAACTCTAGGCAAAATAGTTCACAAGATTCTTTCTCAATCCACAGCTCACTGCTGTGGTACATGCATGTCATACAAAGCTACCTGGTAAACTCAGGTTGGTGCCAGGCCAGCTAAGGCAGTAAAGTATGAACCACTCTGTCTCAATAGAGGCAAAACGGAAGAGGTATTGTTGCAAATCATCCCAGCAACAACAAAAAGTCTAGCTTAAAAACAGGTGGATAAGCCAGGCACTGGTGGCTCACGCCTATAATTCTAGCTACTCAGATGGCTAAGATCTGAGGATAGTGGTACAAAGCCAGCCTGGGCAAGAAAGTCTGTGAGACTCTTATTTCCAATTAATCTCAGAAAAAGGTGGAAGTGGTGTTGTATGTATCACTAGCCTAGAGCAAAAAAAAAAAAAAAAAAAAGAGCTTAAGAACAGTGTCCAAGCTCAGTGTTCGAGCCCCAGGACCAGCCCAAAAAGAAAAGCAGATGAGGGGTAACCCTCAGGCATGCCTGGGCCAGAAGCAAGACAATGTCCTAAAAATAACCAGCAAAAAACTGGAATGGAGGTACAGTACAAGCTGAACAAGCCCAAAGCAAACCCCAATACAGCCAAAAAACAAACAACAAAACAAACACACACACACACACACAACACTGAAAATGCAAAAATTCAGAAATAACATAAAATAGGACTTGGACACTTTAGGGGTAGAAAAAATTTTGAGAAAGTTGGCAAGTAAAATCTCTTCATATACCCAAAAACAAAGATATGTCACATCTTACCAAAACCAATCAGGACTACACCTTTAAATAACAACTGCTCACCCCTCAAGTACCTAGAAAACTATCCCCAGAAAACTAACACGAGTAAAGTCAATTAAATGCTGTGGACTTTAAGAAGGGAATGGGACTGATTAATGGTCATGAAACAAGCATCCTAACTAGGGAGCTTTTAAAGACTACTCAAGGCTGGAGGTTTGGGTCAAGTGGCAGAACACCTACCTAGCAAACACAAGTCCTGAGTTCAAATTCCAGAATCACTAAATAAAGTAAGTATTCCTTTTGTTGTTGTTGTTGGACTTGAACTCTGGGCCTGGGCACTCTCCCTGAGCTCTTCAGCTCATGCTGAGTACCACCTGAGCCACAGTGCCACTTCCAGTTTTCTGGTGGCAAATTAGAGATAAGAGTCTCATGGACTTTCCTTGCCCGGGCTGGCTCTGAACCACAATCCTCAGATCTCAGCCTCCAGAGTAGCTAGGATTACAGGCATGAGCCACCAGCACCCAGCTAAGTATTCCTTTTTTAAAATTAAGCTCCCTCAGCTGGCAAAGGAGCCCTACACAGTGGCTATTTGTCTCCTCTCTTGGATAAACAACATGTTAAGTGCTGATATAGACTTCATTAGCAACTTGTTCATATGCAAACCACCTCCTATATGCAACTGTTAGAAGCCAGTGACAAAAGCAAGTACTTACTGAGGCTGCAAACTGTGGTAATGTAGTGAGTGGAGAGGGCGACAAAGGATGAGTAGAATGGCTCATACTGCTTCTCATGGTGCAGGATTTCTGATTCACTGTAAGGAAAACAAGACAACCAGCACTGACTTAGTGCCTACTATGTGCCACATACTCCACCCTACCCTGCCCCCCATAGATAGTCCATCAGTATCACTCACTACCAGCTGATGAGCTGGGAATGACATTCAATGCCAGAGTACCTGTCTAATATGGAAAAAGTCCTGATTCCATTTCAGCACACAGAAGAGGAAGAAGGAGAGGAGGAGAGAAAGAAGAGGGAAAAGAGGAAGAAAAGGAGGAGGAAAAGGAAGTAGAAAGGGAGGAGGACTGGGAAGGTACAGCTTAGAGAATCAAAATTAATTATATTGTTCAAAGTATTAGGCTTAGTAAGAAGCAGAGGTTAATAAAGAGAAAACATTTTCATATTTATTTACAACAAAGAGCTGGGTATGAAGCTAAGCTAAGCACACAGAGGTAAAGAAGTACAATAAAACCGTAGAAGGAAGCCAGGCACTGGTGGATAACACCTGTAATCCTAGCTAATAACTAGGGTGAGATCTGAGGATCTCAGTTCAAAGCCAGCCTGAGTAGGAAAGTCTGTGAAACTCTAATCTCAACAAACTGCTCAGAAAAAGCCAGAAATGAAGCTGTGGCTCAAGCAGTAGAGCACTAGCCTTGAACAAAAGAAGAGGACAGCACTCAGCCTTGAGTTCAAATCCAAGATTGGCACAAAAAGAAAAAAAGAAGAAGAAATGGAGCATGTATGATCAATGAGGTTCATGTTGTCCATCAGAGGTTCTTTTTCTCATTTGTCATGAGAGAGAAAACGAAGCAACTGAAAACATTTTCAAACTCATTTACAACAAAGAAAAGAGAAGGGTATGAAGCTAAGCTAAGCACACAGAGGTAAAGAAGTACAAGTAAAACCATGTCAGGAAGCCATGCACTGGCGGCTTATACCTGTAATCCTAGCTAATCAGGAGGCCAAGATCTGAGGATCCCAATTTAAAGCCAGTCAGAGCAGAAAAATACAAGATTCTTATCTACAGCTAATCTGCAAAGCACTGGAAGCAAAGCTATGTCTCAAGTGGCAGAACACCAGCCTTCAATGAAAAAGCTAAGGACAGTACTCAAGTACTGAATTCAAACTCAGTACTAGCCCCCAACCAAGTTTATAAAAAGCCTCTAAATACCAGCAACACTCAAATTCCTGGTGATCAACAGAAAGCTACATCCCTTTGCTTCTGCCTCATGCTTAGTTTTCCTTCACTCCACTGCCTTACCTTCCTGTTTTTAAAAGCTGAGCTTCTGCTGGGCACTGATCGCTGACACTTATAATCAATCCTATCTACTCAGGGGACTGAGAACTGAGGATCACAGTTCAACGCCAGCTCAAGCAGACAAATTCAAGAGCCTCTTATCTCTAATTACTCAGCAAAAAAACAGGAGGTGAAGGCCTGGCTCAAGTGGTTGTGTACCAGCCTTGAGTGAAAAAGCAAAACAAAGGTGTGAAGCCACTAGGTATTAGTCACTTAATGAAAGAAACTGTATTCATTCCCAAAGAAGTCATCGAAGGATGCCAAGAAATGGGGAAATAAGAAAAAGGGGCAGAGACTAACTAGGAAGGAGAAAATATGACACAAGGGATGAAAACTAAGACTTCAAAGTGAAAGCATGCTTTTCTTCAGCTTAGCCAGACTCTTCCTGAGACACCTGCTTCTAACAAGCTTTATAACAATAGCACCTCTGAACCCAGAACACTGCTGACAGGCAGAAACTGAGGCTTTTCTACTCCATAACAAATAAATGCAATGCAGAGTAGAAAGGGAAGCAGCAGCTAAGCAGCCAGAACAGAGAAATCCAATTTGATGGCTAAGTGAAAATGGAACTGAGTAGGGTCTGGAAATGTCTAGCTCTTTTGGGGAAGAGATAGGAATCCAAGAGGAAGCAAAATAGATGAAGGACTAACCTTCCTTCTTCCTCTCAGATAACATACTATAAATCTTTTTTGTAATATGGAAACTCCACAGCCTTTTACTCTTTCTCAAATTCATGAACTATACAACCCATCATGTTTTATCTGCCATAACACAATATACACATATATACACAGTACACATTCATATATACATGCATACATATATATACATATTCATCTTGCTATTGTTAACCAAAGAAATGAAAACTTCCTCTCAGAAAATTCCCAATACTAAGACCTGGAAACATTAGTCAATGGAACTAATCTCCCAGTTAAACTTTTTTTTTTTTTTTTTTTGGTCGTGAGGCCTGAACTCTGGGCCTGGGAGCTGTCCCTCAGCTCAAGGCTAGCACCCTACCACTTGAGCCACAGCACCACTTCTGGCTTTTTTCTGCTTATGTGGTGCTAAGGAATCGAACCCAGCGCCTCATGCATACAAGGCAAGCAAGCACTCTACCACTGAGCCACCTTCCCAGCCCAAACTCTTATCTTTTTTTTTTTTTCAAACTCTTATCTTTTGGTGGTGGGCTTCTCTTCCCCTCCCCCCACAGGGTCAATCACAGACTGAAAACCTACAGAATATATAGAATATAAATAAATATAAATACAGAATATAAGTAATACAAATATAAATACTTAAGACCTACAGAATATTGATATATTGATATAATTTATATATTAATTAAATATATTTATATTCTGTAGAAATACAGCACTACTGCACAACCTTCTCCCTTTCAAGGTTTTTTTAATGAAATAACTATGCATTAGATAATGGAAATGTTTGTTCTATTAGCCTCTCCCTTCCCAAGTAGGAGTCTTTGCCCTAAATTCTATCCAGTATAAAAAAAAAAAACAGGGATGGTCAAAGAGGCTTATCATAAAAGATTCCAGGGAAGCCCAGGAAGAACTGGCTTAGAAGATTTTTTTTTTTTTGGATGGTACTCGAGTTTGAACTCAGTCATGAGCCTGCTTACACCACTTGCTTTCCAGATGTTCTATCTCTTGAGCCATACCTCCAGCTCTGCTTTTGCTAGATATTTTGGAGATGAAGTCTAGCAAACTTTTCTGCCTAGGTAGGGCTGTCCTTAAATAATCTTCCTGATCTCAGACTGAGTAGCAAGAATTAAGCATAGACAACTGGTGCTCAGGTGAGAAATATGTTTTTTCTTAATCTATAGTCAATGAAACTATCCAATGCCAACTATGATCACGAATGTTTTTTGCACAATTTTCTTAAAGAATTATCTGTACCTTTACATAGAAGGCTACATTTAGCAATTATACTGAATAACTCAGTATGGCATGTGCTCCATTGGCCAAGTTCTAGCTCTACTTCTGGTCTGGAAAGTAATCGTGTTTATTAGATTTTATCTTTACTACTAAAAAGATACTACAGACACTTTTTTTTTATTGTGAAAATACTGTACAGAGGGGTTACAATTACATGGGCACTGCAGACACTTATATGTCTAAATAAACCATATACTATAAATGAATATGCACTCTCTAAATAAACTCAGAAATCTAATGACACTTTTGAATATCTTCACAATTTATCCACACTAGTCTATTCCTCCTTTGTTTCACAATGTTTACTCAGTCAGACAAACTTATAAAACAGTCTGGACCTAAGAATTTTAATGTATCTTTTCTTTAAAACTTCAAATATAAAAGCATGCATGAAAGGCTTGAGATAGAAATTGGAATGGTGGCATACTTTTAGAGTAAGTGTCATCACATCCACATTCAACAGTCTAGGAGAACTCAGATAAGCAAGCTGCCAGACCAGCAGTAAGAGTGGCCTGAGGGACTAGGACAAGGGAAGAAGAGAATTGTAAACTTCAGGAGAAAACTAGAAGTCCCTGGAGACAAGAAGGGCAGACACCACAGAGAGAAACAGACGGGAATGGTAACATACAAGTAGCAGCAGAGGCATCTAAACATGAGACTAGCTAGAAACAGACCTCTCCAAACCCTCACCTCCAGCATTTATCAGTGCAGATTTTGATCTGGTAATCTCTAGGGTCACGACTAAGAAATATTCCCACATTGAGACCCTTCACTTTTTGGAAAGGCAAATAAAAATAGCTTTTGAGAAAATGATAACAAGGTATAGTTTGTTGGCTCTAAATCAGAAGAGTCAACAAACTACTGACTCCACACTAAATCCAGCCAGTGGCATGTAAATAGCACATGAAATTCAAATTCTGGAACACAGCTGCGCCCATTCATTTGTGTATATTTTTGTGCATGACTGCTTTCACACTGCAATGGCAGAGCTGAGAAGTCCAGAAATCACAGGACCTACAATAATTTATTAACTGGCCTATACAAAGTTTGCTGATCTGAGCTCTACACTGAATTGAACACTCAATATTGTTCTATACCATAAAAAACAACCTAGATACTTCTAGAAATTTTTATGATCATACTCTTCATACAGAGCCTGAAGAAGACACATAGCAGGCTTTCAAAGTTAACTGTGTAGCAAAATTAGAATAGGCCCTTCAAAATTCTTGACTTAAAAAAAAAAACCTGTGTTACCCATTAGTAAACATGTTATTTTGAAGCCATAGAGATTTACTAGTGTCTACAAAGACAACTAGATTCTCTCAGATCATACAAGGTGTGGGAGGTGCCAGTAGCAATTAACTGGCAAAACTGAAATCAAGTCTGATGAATTTTTGTTTTGGTTTCCTCAAAAGGCTGAACGTGTTTGCCCTAAATATTGCAACTTAACAGAAATGGCCCAGAATATAGGTAGATGAATTACAGGGTTTCCATGAATTGATTTGATAACTTCAGTTCACATCCATAAGAACAAAAGTGACATTCCTCACTGTAAGTAACGATGAATGATTCAGGGAAATAACAGTATCCCAAACATTTAAGACAGTAAGAAGAAAAAAAGGCTATTTGAAAGTAGTTTGTTTGTTTGTTTGTTTGTTGTAGGTGCTGGGGCTCAAACTCAGGGCTTAAGTGCTGTTCCTAAGCATCTTTGTGCTCAAGGCTAGCAGTCTGCCACTTGAGCCACAGAACCACTTCTAGCATTTTCTGAGTGTTTATTGGAGATAAAAGTCTCATGGGGGACTGGGAAGGTGTCTCAGTGGTAGAGCGTTTGCCTTGCGTGCATGAGGCCCCAGGTTCAATTCTTCAGCACCACATAAACAGAAAAAGCCGGAAGTGGTGTTCCAACAAAGATCCTGAGATCACAGCCTCCAGAGTAGCTAGGGATTGATTACAGGCATGAGCCACATACAGCCCTCCCCCCCCACACACACACACACAACAGTACTATCTTTAATACTTGTTTATATCATCTCAACATTCTTGGCTTAACAAGTAGAAAAATCCATCTGACCTTACCAAAGGCAGACATCATTATAATTTGTTTAAAAAAAATCCCCACCCACAGCACCATAGTGAATATCTCAAGCCGCTATGGGCCTTAGGTAAATTGCAAATAACAATTCCTAAGTTTATGGATGACATTTAGATATATACACCCCTGTCCACGCAGAAAGCTAAAATGCCCCCATTTGGCAATCGCAGGGAACTGCAAGGTTAGCTAGGAAAATGAAAGTGAGACTGACTTTAAAAGTGCAAGTTTACTATTTTAACTATTGAAGGATCGCTCTGACCCTGCAAGTGAGAGGAAGGGAGGCACTCTAAAATCACCACCTTCTTATGAACACAGTGACTGCCACCACAACGTGCACAAAGGTAGAAAACATCTAACCGCACGCCAGCGTACAGTCCTGTTTGTAAGAGTCTGAAATAGGAGGAGAGAAACAGAGACTGACTCTCCTGCAAAAATACTCTCTCAGACTCACACACTCAAATGCTTCAATCTTAGACCCTCACAGTAGAAATACAAAAGGAGTGCGACGTAAAAGGAAAGTCATCCGTGGTCAACTAGTGGCTTCAGTCCGAGAAACAGCACGTGCCCCCAGTGATTACAACACCGGAGAGACCGTTATTAAATTATGGTGGTATGTCTCCAATTTAAACCCCGGGCTCCGCTCCCGCTCAGCCCAGGGGCACCAGTGCTGGCGAGAAATGCAAACTCATCCACGAGCCTTGACCTTAGCCCAGGGGCAGCCCCGGGACCTGCTCCTGGATGCGGGGGGCCCTCTCCGCCACGCTCCCGCCGGCCGGCCACGCCCTCCCTGCCCAGGCGGCCTCAAAAGTTTTGCTCGCCCGGAGAAGTCGAGGCACCGATGATTGACACAGGCTGGCGGGTGGAGCCTCCCACAGCCCCCTCGTCAGCCCGAGCCCGGGAGCCCCCGAGCCACGCTAGGGCGGGTCCCCCCCGGGAGGCCCGAGGGGCCCTGAAAGCGGCCTCGACGGCCCGGCCTGGCCTCCCCTCCCCCCGCCACCTCGCCGCGCCCCGACGGGGCCGCCGCCCGGTACCTCTCGATGACTGAGGCCACCAGCTGCGGCAACTCCTTCATCTCGAAGGCCGAGTAGGACGCGGACAGCAGGGGCCGTACCGCCACCTCCCAGCCCGGAGCTGTGTCTGCCCCGGTCACCGGGGACGCAGGCGCCGCTGCCGGCGCCGCTGCCGTCGCCTCTTCACCGCCGCTCGTCGCCATCTTCCGTCGTACTACTGCGGCTCCCTCCGGGGGCTTGCCACCGGCCCAGCGCCGCCTCCCGGGAGGGGGCGGAAGTGAGGTAACCGGACGCGTCAGACTGTGCGCCGTCGTCGCCGGTAAAAAACGCGACGCGCGGGTTGGCCTGTCGGCCCTTCACCGAGAGCGACGTGACGTGAAAGCAGGTCGGAGGCGCTACGCCTGCGCAGAACCTAGCATTGGCCGGGCGGGGTTCGGAAGCGACGGGCTCTGCGCATGCGTGCGGGGCGACTTTCCTGCAGGCGTCGGCTACGTGGCTTCCGGCTCCCAGGAAAGGTGAGTTGGGGACTTGGATTTGGTGGACTTGGGCAGAGCAGCAGGTTAGATTATCCATCCGCGAAGGTAACGGTCCTCGCCCGAGACAGCTAAGGACCAGGAGAAGAGTCTAATCGCATTCACCTACTAGTCGTTCTGGCGCCTAACAGGCCACAAACTTTCCCCCAGAACCGCCCTCGTTATTGTCTTAATTACGTATCCTTATTCTCTTCGCTCCCAAAACTTTTCCATGCTCAGATTCCCTCTATAGTAACCATTTGTGAGAGCCTGCCCAAGCTGGATTCGAACTGGCAACTGTTTTGCCTGAGCCTCCCGAGTACTGATGATTGCAGTAGTGTGCCACTACGTCCGGCCCTCAGTAATAATCCTGTCGGCTCGTGTTGACACTGTTAAATAGCCATTTCTTTAATGAATTAATGAAAGGAAGATTATACGTCTCAACTGAAACCCTCTACTCCCAAATAGCTGGTCACAGAACTGAGTTAAATTTTAAAATTCCTAAGAGACATTATGTAACAGAAAATTTCATGAAAGAATAAAGTTAGACAGCAACGACTGAATGGCATAGCTTAAAGATCTCTGTAGAGACACTGATGAGATCTGAGAGGTAGGAACTTTTATGTGCCTTGACACTTCTAGGTGTTAAATGATAAACACAGAAAGCATCACTGGCAGATATATTGTTTGTTCACTTTCATGATTATAAATTACATTCCAAGAACAACCAAAGGTATAGTAGGTGCCTCACTTCAGGAGCTCAAAAGCAAGTGATACTTGTATCTTGTAATCCATTGGAAACAGTTAACTTGAAATGAATGCTAACAGATTCAACGTTTTGGAAACGATTACATGAATGACCCCATGTATTAAATGGATGGTGAGGGGCAGATGTCAATTGTCAGATTGATATCTGACAGCTGCAGCAACTCCTTCATCTCAAAGCCCCAGTAGGACGAGGACAGCAGGGGCCATACCGCCACCTCTCAGGCTGGAGCTGTGTCTGCCCTGGTCAACTGGAACGTAGCTGCTGCCTTTGCCTCTTCACCACCGCTCTTTGTAAATGTCAATTGACACAGATGTCAATTTGTTCTCAACTTTTACAAAGTTGCAAGAAAAGTAATCTAAATATTTTCTGGAAATGACCACTGCAATGCGTTTTGTCACAACTCATAAATTTTTTCAGACTGAGGTAAGCTGGAAAACACTGAAAAATAGCTGGGTGCCAGTGGCTCGCACCTGTAATCCTAGCTACTCAGGAGGCTGAGATCTGAGGATTGCTGTTCAAAGTCAGCCCAGGCAGGAAAGTCCCTGAGACTCTTATCTCCAATTAACCACAAAAAAAAAAAAACAGGTAAGTGGCGCTGTGGCTCAAGTGGTAGAATGTGTGCCTAGAGCTGAAGAGCTGAAGGACAGTGCCCAGACCCAGAGTTCAAGCCCTACGACTGAACGAAAATAAATAAATAAAATTGAAAAATAAACCAGTCAGGAACAAACACAAAAAATAAAAGCCACTAGATCAGCAAAAGTTAGATCAATCATTAAAAAAAAAAAAAATAGTATATGGATGCATTCCTTTTAGATGACCTTTTAGATTCCTTAGTCATCTTGGTTCAGTAATTCTTTGACCAGAATGACTGTTCCAAGTCACAAGGGACACACTCCTGTCACAATTCTTTGATTACAAAACCTAGCTATTATTACCGTTATACAAAAACAGGAACTTATCGAAATGATTGAACATCCACCCAGTCCTCAGCCTGGTTGAGATAGTATAAATACCCTCAGGAAAGGGACTGCTTACTACTGATCCCTTAGTTCCCACTCTCTACTTACCAGATTTTTTTCTTCCTTCTTTTGGTTTTGCTAATAAATCTTTTAGTAATAAATCTTCACTGCCCCATTATGAATCTTGTCCGTGGATCTTGTTATCATTGCAATGGTGAAGCCAATGGGGAGAAGAGTGAGTTGAGTTGCGGATCCTCCTCTCATATTAGGAATACTACTTGCCCCATACTCTTCTCTAGTGGCAAGAATAAAAATAGAGCTGAGCACCAATGGCTCACACCTGTAATCCTAGCTACTTAAGAGGCTGAAATCTGAAGATCACAGTTCAAAGCCAGCCAGGGCAGGAAAGTCCATGAGACTCTTACCTCCAATTAACCACCAGAAAACCATAAGTGGCACTGTGGCTCAAGTGATAGAGTGCTAGCCTTGAGCTGAAAAGCTCAAGGACAGTGCCCAGGCCCAGAGTTCAACCCCCCCCCCCCCAAAAAAAGATTAGAAGCCTAGTTCAATTTAGTAATATACTACAGTTACTTATAATCCACAAGTACTGATTTGCCCATAATACTGTATACCTTATGTATGACTGGAAACTGCAAGGAATTTCAAGTTTATAGCATAGCAGGAAACCAAGGAAGGGAAGCAATACAAGGTTTAAATAATTAGAGTTGGTACTACAAGCTAGATGTGGTGCTGTACACCGATAATCCCAGCATTCCCAAGGAAGAAGCTAGCTGAGTCACACTGTGAAACCTTGTCTCAAAAACAAAGATAAATCCAGGCCTTGATGGCTTACAGCTATAATCCCAGCTAGTCTGGAGGCTGAGTTCTGAGAGAATCATTATTGGAAGCCAGCTTAGGCAGGAAAGTCTGAGAGACTCACATCTCCAATTAACTACCAAAAAACTGGAAGTAGAGCTATGGTACAGGTGGTAGAACATTAGGCTTCAGGAAAACAGCTCAGGGACAGCACCCAGGCCCTGAGTTCAAACCCCAAGATTAGCACCAAAAAAAAAAAAAAAAAGATAAAATCAGTATAACCAAGTAAATAGTAAAAATTGATGTGTTCATTAATAAATAGCCAATGTTAATTAGTAAATGCTTACCTCACATTTCTGTAAAAGGGACCTTAAATATATCAGTTCTGCTTAAAAACAATATATTAGCAAAAACAGCCTTTCTGATAAAGATTTTATAAAATATTTTTAAATTCTTTAGTTCTGCTGTTGCTATCTTTTAAGTTTTAATCAGTACAGTTTTTGCTCATTAGACAAGGAGAAAAGAATAAAGCTTATGTGTATTCATCTTTGGGGAATCTGGCTAGAAGATGTCTAGAAACTCTGTACTATCCTTGCAACTTTTTTATAAAATTGTGTCAAAAATAAAAGTTCTTTAAAGTTTGTACTTTGCTTTACAGTTAGAAAAACATAATTAGTTTAATGACAGAGAGCCTACTATGTGCCAACCACCTGACAAAAAGAATGTAGTGGAGCTCCCAGGCACAGTTATTCAAGAGGATAAGATCCTTAAGTCTTATTCCAGCCAGCACATAAAGACACTCTATCTCCAGTTAACCAGCCAAAATCCAGAAGTGGAGGTGTGTTTCTATAGACATTTGGCTAAAGCAGCAGAGTGCCAGCCTTGATCATAAAGATAAGCAAGTATCTGTATGAGGCCCTCAGATGAGTCTCAAAAATGGAAATAAACTCCCAGTAGAGGTTTTTTGTTGTTTTTTTTTTTTTTTTGGTCGTGAGGCCTGAACTCTGGGCCTGGGCGCTGTCCCTCAGCTCTTCAGCTGTGACTAGCGCTCTACCACTTGAGCCTCAGTCCCACTTCCGGCTTTTTCTGTTATGTGGTGCTGGAATCGAACCCAGGGCCTCATGCATACAAGGCAAGCACTCTACCACTGAGCCACCTTCCCAGCCTGTTGTTTTTTTTAAGTCACATTCTTTGACTGTGGCTGCCATGTCATGAGGAGCCGCCAACATGTCAGCACATCTACATTGGATGGTTATGACGAATGCTCTCCATTTCCTCAAGAAGAATAAACAGCTAGGCGCCAGTGGCTCACACCTGTAATCCTAGCTACTCAGAAGGCTGAGATCTGAGGATCACAGTTCAAAGCCAGCCCTTGCAGTAAAGTCCAAGAGACTCTTTATCTCCAATAAACATACTAGAAAACCAGAAGTGGTGCTGTGGCTCAAGCGGTAGAGTGCTCACCTTGAGCTGGAGAGCGCAAGGACAGCGCCCAAGCCTAGAGTTCAAGCCCCACGACCGACAAAAGAAAAAATAAAAAAAATTTAAAAAAAGAAGAAACAGACTTAACAGCATTGAGCCTAATAAACTAAAGGTACATAACTCCTTCTGGTACGAGACTGATCTACCACAAAACTGTGGTCAAGCCCACCCTGCAAAGCAAAGGTGCTGTGGTGGTCTTGAAGCAGAGATCAGGCTAGCAGAAGCCAGCTACATCCTACATGTTGACCATCATCAAGGTCAACCTCAGCAGCATCAGACACACGATTCACAGGAACAAGTACCACCTAGATACCCTGGATGCTGTCCCGTTTAGCCAGAAGGGTGTGGTAGTGAAGAGATAGCAGACTGTCCCACTAAAGAACTCTTGACCTCCACACCCTCAAAAACAATAATCACCAAATTTCTCAACCATCTTTAAAAAAAAAGAAAAGGAAGTTCTTGCTAACTTTTTTTTTTTTTTTTGGTTGGTCATGGGGATTGAACTCTGGCCTGGGCGCTGTCCCGCAGCTCTTCAGCTCAAGGCTAGCACTCTACAGCTTGAGCCACAGCACCACTTCCCGTTTTCTGGTGGTTAATTGGATATGAGTCTCACAGCTTTTCCTGCCAGGGCTGGCTTTGAACAACGATCCTCAAATCACAACCTCCTGAGTAGATAGGATTACAGATGTGAGCTACCAGCACCCGGCTTGCTAACTTTGCACCTTCTATAACTTCAAGGAACTGAGAAGAAACAGATGTTAAGGGTTGAAGTGAGGCATTGCTGGCCAGAGCTGCTGTAAGATTCAGAAAGGCCGATACCTGGGTGGGAGGGTGGGGGAGACTTAGACTAAGATATTAGCCGTTTTAAGAACCTGCTTTGAAGCCAGCCATGGTGATCTGTTATACCAGCACTCAAAAGGAAAGGGAAAAAGATCATGAGTTGAGAAGCTAGTAAGGGCCACATAGCAAGATGGTCCCAAAAAGCCAAAACATGGGGAGATTCTCTGAAATTATGTCACATATGTAAATGAAAACTAGAATATTAGAGATTCATTGGGCTATGCAAGCTATGTTATCACTTCCATGTCTTTCTTTTTTTTTTGGGGGGGGGGGGGTCCGGTCGTGGGGCCTGAACTCTGGGCCTGGGTGTTGTCCCTCAGCTCTTCAGCTCAAGGCTAGCGCTCTACCACTTAAGCCACAACGCCACTTCCAGCTTTTTTTTTCTGCTTATGTGGTGCTGAGGAATCGAACCCAGGGCCTCATGCATGCAAGGCAAGCGCTCTACCACTAAGCCACTTTCCCAGCCCCACTTACATGTCTTAATATAAAACAGTCCCAATTCTAGACAGGCCATTTTAAATTGGGGGGGGGGGGGGGAGGGAAGAATCCTGTGCTATTCCTTCACCCACGTTACCTTCAACAAAGTAGGATTTGAGTCAGCATGAACAGATGGCTGTTTTTTCTGGAAATCTTAGATGTTCATTCTCTTACTAGTATAAATTTTATTACTAAAACATAATGTTTTCCTTTCTTCCTTGCCATAACATACCATCAGCATATTACTACAAAACCATGAACAATTCTGTTTTAAAATAGCCTAGACAATCATGATTACATTGGTATGTTTCTTTACTAAATACATTTCACTTCTAATCTAAAAGCCTCAAAGTAAATCTTCCCAGGACACAAAAAAGCTTAGGTAAGAATCATTCGTCACAAGCTTTATTTCAACACTTGAGTGTACCTCTCACCACAGGGCCAGAAATGGCTAACCCATGTTTTGTTCTTCACAGTAAAGAAAAAGACCCTCTTTCCCCAAGTCCAAGAACAAAAAAACATATTAGGATTCCTTTCATTTGTAGCAGAGACACAGCAGCCCAGCCAATCAGTAATGAAACATCCTTAGTATCAGTTCTCTACCCCTACCCTTGCAGAATTTAAAACCTCAAAGGTTACATCAGAATCAAGGATATAGTTTAGTGGTACAGTGTTTGCCTTAGTACCACAGACACAAACATAAAGTTAAATCACTAAGATTTAAAACCTTATTTCAAAAGAAATATATTGACCCACATGTAAATTTATTTCTAACAACTAGCTGGGAATATAGCTTAGTGACCATGCATGCTTGATGTATGAGAGGCCCTGGGTTCAAATACCATACCCAAAAATTAAAAAAAAAAAATCTAAGCTTAAAATAATAATAGGATTCTTTTTTTTTTTTTTTTTTGGGTCCGGTCGTGGGGCCTGAACTCTGGGCCTGGGCACTGTCCCTCAGCTCTTCAGCTCAAGGCTAGTGCTCTACCACTTGAGCCACAGCGCCACTTCCGGCTTTTTTTTTTCTTATGTGGTGCTGAGGAATCGAACCCAGGGCCTCAGGCATGCAAGGCAAGTGCTCTACCACTGAGCCACCTTCCCAGCCCCAATAATAGGATTCTTAAACAGATAGCTTTCTCTTCCTGGTTGTAAGAGAGTAGGCCAGCCTATTGGTAAAATGAGAGCTTATGAGGTTATCTCTCTTCCCTTGAAATCTCAATCAGAGGTCAGACAATTCAGTAGTTCTAACCAGGCCTCTGCTCTAACCCATCTCAGGAGACTGGCACTGGCAATGTTCTCTAAACCAAGACGCTGGATATACTTGACTTGGACAAAGACTAGGAAACCCAACCTAATGAATGACAGCATAAAACCAGAGACTTAGTTAAAATTGTGACACCATGTACAGACTCTTCCATCTGCGTCACACTGGAGAGCAGGCGTGAGAGGCCAGATCAGTGCTTGGACCTCAACTATGGATGGGCCCTAGTCCCCACCATCAAGGCAAAGGCACAGGGTCGGAGTTAGCTAAACTGAAGCAAGGGCAGGGGGTAAACATCTCTAGAAGATAGGGGCACAGAAGGCAGGCAAACAGAAACCCACTTGAACAAGCCTCACAAGAGAGAGACATCAGGTGGGCGCTGGTGGCTCAGCCTGTAATCCTAACTACTCAGGAGGCTGAGATTTGAGGATTAAAGTTTGAAGCCAGCCTAGGCAGAAATGTCTGAGACTCTAATCTACCAATTAACCAGCAAAAAGCTCTAAGTGGATATGTGGCTCAAACTCAAGGTGTGGTAGAGCACTAGCCTTAAGCAAAAAGGTAAGGTGAGAGTGTAAGGCCCTGAGTCCAAGTCCCAGTACTGACACAGAGAGAGAATCAGTTGGAGATCTTGGGAGGGGGGTGTGGGGGGAGGGAACATTCTTGAAGACTTTTGGATGAGTAAAGAAACCCAAGCAGCAGCTTTAGGGGAGTCTCTCAGGTACAGGAACTCTTCAGCTGTTCTGGGTGAACACCATGTCTGTCCACAAAAGGTGTCCAATTCCATGTGAAGATACACCTCCTTACACCTCTCAGATAAGAACCCAACACACATACACACACAAACCTCTGCCAAACGTCACCAAACCACGGTAGCTGCTTAGCTAACTCCCTCTATCCCTGTCCACTCTGGCACAAAAATTGGGCCTCTACCGCCAGGCACGATTAAGCAGTTTTACTTGTGCCAGCCTCTTCGTGATCATAGTGGCAAAAACTAGGCCAAAGAGGACACTGCTGATGAGCACATAATCATAGTCATCCTTCAGGACATCAAACTGTTTGGAGGGATAGACTCGAGTTTGGTAAATATCCAGGCCATAGGCCACCACCTGGAAAGCAGAGACAGAGAATTAGAACAGCAGCCAGTGAGCCTCTGCAACCTCAGACTTAGGTAATTTACGGAAGGAAATGGGATCCCCAGGAGTGAAACCCAAGAGCAGCTATCCCACAGGGCAGCTGTAGCCTCTACTCACCAGACAAGTAGACTCCAGGCCTGAAGGAGCTGTGTAGATACCTCGCATTCGAGAAACTGTCTGGTTATAGTTGATGAATCGCTCTGCATGGATCTGTACATCTGGAGAATATGGGATCAGGTTCTCCTCTCTGCAAAACACCAGCCAGGACAGGACACTGAGAACCGCCAGAGACCTCCTGGTGGCCCTTCCTGAGTCCTGCATGGGTGCCATGCCACATACCTAACCTCAAATCTCCCTCCATGTCTACTTGTACTAGTGATTAAACGTGTGGCAGCTGAAGCCGGGCACTGGTGGCTCACGCCTGTAATTCTAGCTACTCAGGAGGCTGAGATCTGAAGATCACAGTTCAACGCCACTCTGGATAGGAAAGTCCATGAGATTCTTTTTTTTTTTTTTTTTGGTCCGGTCGTGGGGCCTGAACTCTGGGCCTGGGTGCTGTCCCTCAGCTCTTCAGCTCAAGGCTAGCGCTCTACCACTTGAGCCACAGTGCCACTTCCAGCTTTTTTCTTATGTGGTGCTGAGGAATCGAACCCAGGGCCTCAGGCATGCAAGGCAAGCGCTCTACCACTGAGCCACCTTCCCAGCCCAGTCCATGAATATAGGAAGGAAGGCTATTGGAGGGAGTAAGACTGAGCTCTGGATTCCTGCCTTGTTCTAAACCAAAGCCTATAACACAGCTGACCAGCACTACACACTAGAGCAAAGTCGGGGCATTTTCGAACCCACACACTGAGCCACTAACCCTGCTTTCTGCTATTCTCAGGAGTGCCTCAGTCCTGCATCTCTACAAACCCAATTATCCCCCCCACATCTTCCCAGCTTGGTGATCCAAGCACTCTCTCATGCAGTGCTACAAGGCACACTCCTTTGGTCCTTATGCACTCCTTCCTCTCCCTACCTATACCTGTTTACACTCCTAATGAAGAGACTTCAGGTTGAAGGTGAGGAAAATGGAGAGATGGTGGTAGGTAATACAAGGTACTGCTGACAGTCAATATACTATTGGCTGCTACACACAATCTGGTCTTTAGGACTTCTGTGGCCTTCCTTCCTGGGAGGTCACTTCAGGCCTGACCTCTCTGCCCTCAGACTTAACCTCAGGGCCATCCGTTATGCTGCCTCTTCCCTCTGCCTGGACTGTTCTCCCTCCAGTATCAGATGGTGAATCCCTTCACTCCAGGTTTTCACTAACAAATTGCCTTTCTAGAGGGACTTTTCCCAGCCACCCATCTCAAGGTTCCTGTGCACATTCTCTACCACATCCTTCGTAGCCAATCCCAGTATCCTTTCTTCCCGTCTTTACAAGTACCTGACCCTACATGTTTTACTTGTTACTGATTTATTGTCCATTTCCGTAGAATGTAAGCTTCAGGAGGACAGAGTTCTTTGTTGGATTTGCTTTCATCCTGGACCCAGCAAACCACGACAACCATGGCCAATTAAAGACCAAGGTTAAGCAGTAAGGTCAAGTTCCTTGTGGCCAGAGCCTTTAGCACTGCCCAAAGGGTCTCACCTGCTTTGTTCTGTTGGGATTTCTGGGCGTCGAGGATCCAGCAAGGCTTTCGGGAGGGAAAGAATTGCTCCAGAAGGCAGCCCAACTGCAGAGGGGAAAAGTAAGTGTTCACACATATGCAATCCCATCAAGAGTGTTATTATATTCATATTACCAAAATACTATTACCACAGAAATTTAAAATACACTAAAGCCAAATAAACAGGGCTAGAAGCATGGCTCAGCAGTATAACACCTGCCTGGCAAGTGCAAGGCCCTGAGTTCAAACCATAGTCCTACCAAAAATAAATTCAAAAGGGTCAATGAACTTCCCCTAAGAAGCTAAAAACTGTAATCCAGTAATATGCATAGGTGTGAATGGAACTCTCAGGACTCTAGTTGTTAGTTTCTCCATAGGTCAGATCATCCCAAATTACCAGAAAATTCAGTTCTAGAAGCAAGCCATGGTTATCAAAGAGTGTGGAAGGTCATGGATCTCCTCATCCCTGTCCTTCCATCCAGTAACAACTCCCAGTAAGCATGGAAGAGCTGGTGTCCACTGATGTGGTAGGTAATCTGGCAGGGCAGAGGACCAGGCAGTCTTAGACAACACCAGTTTCAGTAATGGTGATCCAAGTCCACAAACTGCCAAGAGGGCTGGCTTCCTCTTAATTGACAATCAGACAGTAATACCTAGTGCTTGCCAAAGCTGAGAGTCACTAGACTGTACAGGATGAGATCACACCAGTTTCTATCCCAAGTCAGCACAGGTTATGTTGGGAATATCACAGGTAAATTTTCTAAACTACCAGGAAAGAGGATCACCAGAAATGAGGACTAAATGTAAAGTGAACATCTTTTTTTTTTTTTTTTGGTCGGTCATGGGGCTTGAACTCTGGGTTTGGGTGCTGTCCCTGTGCTCTTCAGCTCAAGGCAAGCGCTCTACCACTTCAGCCACAGCACTTCTGATTTTCTGGTGCTAATTGGAGATAAGAGTCTCATGGACTTTCCTGCCCAGGCTGGCTTTGAACTGTGATCCTCAGATCTTAGACTCCAGAGTAGATAGGATGACAGGGTGAGCCACCGGCACCTGGCTAAAGTGGACATCTTTATGGTAAACAAAACTAAAAAAGTTTTGCCTGTGAAATAGAGCCTGGTCACCAACCTTCCTGTGCAGGTGGTCAAACAGCTCTATAGACAGTTCATCCCCTTCTGTCCCCCAGTCCAGAGGCCTCTCGATACTCACTGAGCAGGTGCCGGCTGGTGATGCCCCGCTCAGTGATGGTGGCTTCCATGGCACTGATGGAGGAGGGGAAGATGTAGGACTGCTGGAGGACCTGGGGCAGCTGGGGACGATCCAAGGAGCTGAAGGCAGTGGCATTGTACTGCTCGGTGCCCTCGTAGAGCTCCAGGGCAGTAAACTCATTGCGCCGAGCCTTGGTGTTCCAATATTGGTACTGCAGGGTGACAGGGAAGCAGCTGAGGCTTGGCCCTGGATAAGCTGGTAAGGGGAAATACACTAGAGGGCACCTAACACATTTAGCTACAGGTCCCACAGTAAAAACAAATGCCAGGCATGGCTTTGAGCCAGACTGGAAGTGACTATTTTTATCCCTACTTCACTGGTCTCCTATCACTAGTTCAAAGTTGGACAGTGAGGAATAGGAAGAGCTGAGATCAAAACTAGATAGTCTGATTCGGGAGCACCAATACCCCTAACCAGAACCTTGGCTGCCATCCAGGGAGGTTGGGATCCTAAGGGAACACGAAGTAGCAAGGGGGTTTCTGGAAAGGATTTCAAGTGCAGGGAGATATCATGAGCTGTCTCATGCTCCTGGTGTAACTCCTTACCACCACCCAGTTCTCTGAATGCACGATATGAACAGGGCCTTTGGCTTTCCTCTGCACAGAGGAGTGGATGATGCGCCCCGTGACACCATCAATGAGGAAGATGCCGATGAATGTGCGCTCATGGTGAATATCCGTGCTCTCTGTCACCACAGCCAGCAGGTTGGGGTTCAGGCTCTGGAGAGGGAGGAAAAGCTCCTTTAGAATCAGGATGACACATCATCCGCTTGGCTATATTGTGAGCGCACCAGCCTGGCAGAGGAACTAGCTAGCAGTAATCCTAATCCTAGCTACTCAGTAGGCTGAGATCTGAGGATCATGTTTCAAAGCCAGCCCAGGCAGAAAAGTCCGTGAGACTCTTACCTCCAATTAACCACCAGAAAACTGCAAGTAGCACTGTGGCTCAAGTGGTAGAATGCTAGCCCTGAGCAAAAGAAGTTCAGGGACAGTGCCCATGCTCTGAGTTCAAGCCCCTGGACTGGCCAAAAAAAACACACACACACAACCACACACACACACACACACACACACACACACACACACACACACACACACACACACACACACACACACACACACACACACACACACACACACACACACACACACACACCACACGATAACAACCATCAGGTAGTTTTACCATATGCCAAGCACTGGTGAACACAAGTATTTTACATAAGCCCCTGGACTGGCCAAAAAAAACACACAAACACACACACACACACACACACACACACACACACACACACACACGATAACAACCATCAGGTAGTTTTACCATATGCCAAGCACTGGTGAACACAAGTATTTTACATAATCATCCCAAGAGCCTTAAGAAAAATGTATTTTATCTGGAGCAGGAAGTATATAGCCCATTGGTAAAGTGCTTCTGTGGCATGAGAAAGATCCTGAAGTCAATGCCCAGAATCAAACAAACAAACACACACACACACACAATATTCTCACTTTACAGGCAATAAATTAAGGCTTTAAGGGATCAAATGGCTTTGTCCAAGACCATGTATGTACCAAGCTCCATGGCTGTGCTATACCTTATAGAGCACACTGCGGTCGCCCATCACCCGGCCCTGGGAATGGACATGCTCGCTGCTGCGTTTCCCCTTCACCTTGACGATCCGCTGTACTTCTGGAGGAATGGTCAGCTCCCAACTCAGTTCAGTGGTAAGATCCTAGATCAGGACAAAAGTGCTTGTGAGCACAACAGATATACAGGCCTGAGACAGCTGTAGCTGACAAGTACTCCTGTTCAATCTCTGAGGCCTTTTTGCTGGAAGGAATAAGATCAGAAGATCAGACTCCTTGAAATATTCCAATAAAGATCTGACTTGGTGGCTCACGACTATAATCCTAGCTACTCAGGAAGCTGAGATCTGAGGAACATGGTTCAAAAAGCCAGCTGGGCAGGAAAATCCGTGAAATTCTTATCTCCGATCAACCACCAGGAAACTAGAAGTGGTGCTATGGCTCAAGTGGTAGAGCACTCACCTTGAGCTGAAGAGCTCAGGGACAAAGTTGAAGCCCCACAGGGAAAAAAAAAAAAAGAATCTGGCCTATGAAGAAGTTTTAAACTCGCACTTTGATTAAGAAAAGTATTAAAAGGCCAGACATAATAGGTCACCCCTCTGATCCCAAATGTATCTATCTATCTATGTCTTAAAAAACTTTTTTTTGTGGGCTAGGGTTTGCCTTAAGTAGTAGAGTTCCTGCCTAGGAAGGACAGGCCCTGAGTTTAAATCCCAACACACACATATGCATACACAAAATATAAACAACCTCCCAAAACAAATCCACAACCCCCAAAAAACCCAGGAAAAGAACATAGAAACAACTTTTTTATTCGGTCTCCAATTATCCACTAAAAGACTATGGCTCAAGTGGTAGAAAGCATAAGAGATACAGGAGGATCATGGTCTGAAATCAGGCAAAAAGTAACAAAAACCTATCTTTAAAAAATAATTTTTTAATTTTTAAAAAACTAAAGCAAAAAGGGCTGGGAGCAGGGCACCAGTGGCTCACACCTGTAATCCTATCTATTCAGGAGTCTGAGATCTGAGGATCTCGGTTCAAAGCCAACACGGGCAGGAACATCGTGAGACATCTCCAATAAACCACTAGAAAACCGGAAGTGGCGCTGTGGCTCAAGAGGTAGAGCGCTTGCCTTGAGCTGAAGAGCACAGGGACAGCGCCCAAGCCCAGAGTTCAAGCCCCGCGACTGACAAAAAAAAAAGGCTGAGAATGTGGTTCAAGTGGTATAGTACTTCCCTAGCAAGTGCAAAGACCTAAATTCAAACCCTAGTACCACAAAAAGAAAAAACAAAAGGCCAGTAAGAAAGATTTTTTTCCAAGGAAATGTTACCATTGATTAAGGTCCAGTGGTAACTGGCTAAGTTGGTAGGAGCCTGACGCATCTGCTGTGTGGCTCTGTAGAGGAAAACAGTACACACTGTTCAGCACATAATTCTTCGCCCACAATATGGAGTGCTACAGCCCTGTGAGGCTATGGGCTCATGCCTAGAAGGGTGCTCCTGATCTCCTGATCTCACTGCCATGAACAGGGTGTGCTCTAGCCAGCAAGGCATAACAAATATTCTGTAGAGTTTTCTCAACATTTTACTTCAAAAAATGGGTTTCTGAGCTGGGTATAATCCTAGCTACTGAGGAGACTGAGATCTGAGGGTCATGGTTCCAAGCAAGGCCAGGCAAGTACATGAAACTATTATCTCCAATTAACCACTAAAAGGCCAGAAGTGGAGCTATGGCTCAAGTGGTAGAGTACTATCCTTGAACAAAAGAGCTCAGTTTCAAGCCCCAGGTCCAGCACCAAAAAAAAAAAAAAAAAAGTTGTTTCTATGTTCTTTTCCTGGGTTTTTTGGGGGTTGTGGATTTGTTTTGGGAGGTTGTTTATATTTTGTGTATGCATATGTGTGTGTTGGGTTTTAAACTCAGGGCCTGTCCTTCCTAGGCAGGAACTCTACTACTTAAAGCAAACCCTAGCCCACAAAAAAAAATTTTTAAGACATATAGATAGACGCATATAGCTGTTACTACTGTATTATAAATGCTCAGAAAGGCCATGGCCCGGACCCAACAAACGGTAGCGGGGGAACAGCTAGGATGGGGCTGGAAGGGCAGCTCACAATTTGCTTGAGGACCTCTGATTCCAAAAAAAAAGTACTGACATCCTGCATTTTAATAAAAATGTTATTAGTAGCCAGATGCAGGTGGCTCATGCCAGTAACCCTAGCTACTCAAGATGCTGAGATGGATTGGTGCAAAGCCAGCCCAGGCAGGAAAGTCCATGAGACTCATCTCCAATTAACCACAAAGGAGTAGAAGTGGAGTTGTATATCAACTGGTAGAGTGCTAGCCTTAGGCAAAAAAGGGCTCAAGCTCTAGAAGTGTTACCAAAAAGGGGGAAAAAAATGATTAGTAACAAATAAAACAGACTTGGTAGCAAACACGTATAATCCCAGCACTTATAGAGGCAAGAGGATCTGGAGTTCAAGGTCAACCTAGACTACACAGGGAGACCCTTTTTCAGTAAACCCACAACAAATAAAAACCAAATAAACGCTGGATGCCGGTAGCTCACGCCTGTAATCCTAGCTACTCAGGAGGCTGAGATCTGAGGATCGCGGTTCAAAGCCAGCCCAAAGCCAGCCTGGGCAGGAAAGTCCGTGAGACTCTTATCTCCAATAAACCATTAGAAAACCGGAATGTGGTGCTGTGGCTCAAGCAGTAGAGCGCTGGCCTTGAGCTCAAAAGCCCAGAGTTCAAGCCCCATGACCAAAACAAAAACAAATGAACCTTGTTTGCCATAACCTTCTTTGAAAACTTAGAAACTCATTAAAGCATCTCTAGAGAGTAAGGTCATCAAGGGAGAAGAAAGGCAGTAATTTGCTTGGAGGTCAAACTCTTAAGCTCAGCCCTGGCTTATACATCCATGAAAAGCTCATTTGTCTCCTTTGTTTATGGCTGGCTTGGATAATATCCTTAGGACTCCACTGATTCAGGAAATACACATCCACTTCACTCCCTCTAGCGCCAAAGAACCATCTTTTTTATGAACTTGGAAGAATTTTCATCACACACAAGGCTAAGGAATGTTTTTTCTAGATACAGTAGAACATGTCTCTCATGATATAGCAAGACCATAGTTTAAAAAAAAAAAAAAAAAAGAGAGAGAGGGCTGGGAAGATGGCTTAGTGGTAGAGTGCTTGCCTAGCATACATGAAGCCCTGGGTTCAATTCCTCAGGACCACATAAACAGAAAAAGCCGAAAGTGGCACTGTTGCTCAAATGATAGAGCACCAGCCTTCTGCGAAAAAGCTAAGTGAGAGTGCCCATGCCCTAAGTTAAAGCCCCAGTACAGGTACAAAAAAAATAGTAATAAAACTGGACTACACACCAGGCAGCTGAGTTCAAAATCTCAAACTCTGTGTGTGTTCTACAGGCTTCACAGGACAGTAGCAGAAGGCTTCCTGGTAAGCATATACCCATTCTATACAGCCCTGCTAACAAGGCTAAGGCCTCTTGTAACCTTGACAGCCAATGTGTATCAATGTCTGCACAAAGGTTCAGATACGTCAGAAACAGAAAAGTGATCCCATTTATAGAGCTGAAACCCAAAGCACATGTAGTAGCAAGCTGGCCAGTATCACCTTTGTATAAACTCACAATCACTACTCAGTCACTATTCATAGCTCTCATCCTCCAAATGGAGAAACACAGCCTGCAGTATAGAAAGAGATTGTAGAAAAAGGTGGACAAGGGCAGAGACATAGCCTACAGTGCACTGCTCGATCAGTGGCATCTGGAGCCATCTCCGCCCACAGCAGCTTCCCCACCAGCGTGAACAGCTGACTCTGAAGTAGACACAGGCTGTGCTGGTCAAAGTGTATCATTAGAGGAGTGTCTGACTGGCCTCTTAGTCAAATCATGGGGAAAGACTAGAAGCCCTCACAAAGAGTCGTTCTGGAGCACTGCTTCCTTACCTTTCGAAGCCGATATCCACTGAGCCGTCCCTGCTCTGAATCCACCAAATAGAAGAAGATGGAAGGAGCCAGCTCATGTAGCTGCCGTAAGACATTGCGAGTGGCTGGGAAAGCTGTGACCTTGATAAACCCAAACGGCCCATAAAAAACATTAAAGGAGAATTCAAGAATCTCAGGCTCATTTCCCACCACCTGTTACTGCTTCTCCATCAAAGAGATCCTGAACTCAGGGCCTGAGCCCTGTCCCTGAGCCTTTTTTGCTCAAGGCTAGTGCTCAAACACTTTGAGCCACAAGTCCACTTCTGGTTTTCTGGTAGTTAATTGGAGATAAGAGTCTCACAGACTTTCCTGCTTGGGCTGGCTTTGAACTGCAATTCTCAGATCTCAGCCTCATGAGTAGCTGGACTACAGGCATGTGCCACCAGTGCCCAGCTTTAAAGCAGCAATCTTAATGGAACCAGAGTCTAATGAACTCTGTCTAGGATTTAAATTTCACTAGGGCAGGAATAGCAGCCGTGTCTCTGAGAGGATGCCCTGAAGCTAACATGCATTTACTATAGAGAGCACTCCATCTCTAACCCCCACCCCACACCCAGCTGTACTTGGATGCCTCCATAATGCTGAAGACAGTACCTTGTACTCATCATCTATCAACAGCAACACCTTGGCATAGTCTTGGTCCATGACTGGGAGAAGCAGGGACTGCAAGATGGGGCGCTTCAACACTGGGGGGGCCACCTGGCTCCACTTGCCAAAAATAGGATTGAAGACGTACAGAGAACTCATTCCTGTTTCCTAAAATGGGTGGCAAACTGTCAGACTCTAACATGGGAGGAATGCAAGTTGTACAGGAAAACTTGGTATGCTAAGAGTTCAGCTCAGTTTTGAGGAATTCCCTAACGTTTGCCCTCTTTGTAGAAAATAAGTTCTAAAGGAAAGAACTTATTTGGATGATCCCCTAGGCAAACGTGCAAAGGAAAAATGTCAAATCGTCTCCGTCCTAAGCCATCAAGAACTAAACATGTTGGGGCTGGGAAGGTGGCTCACTGGTACAGCGCTTGCTTTGCATGCCTGAGGCCCTGGGTTCAATTCCTCAGCACCACATAAGCAAAAAGAAAAAAAGCCGGAAGTGGTGCTGTGGCTCAAGTGGTAGAGCACTAGCCTTGAGCTGAAGAGCTGAGGGACAGTGCCCAGGCCCAGAGTTCAGGCCCCACAACTGGACCCAAAAAAAAAAAAAAAAAAAGAACTAAACATGCTACAGGACTGATCAAAAGGTCAAAAACTGGACTAGGTGTTCAGCTTAGTAGCAGAGAGCCTAAAAAGTCATGTACCAATTGCCAACTGCCAAATTCCCCAGTGATAAAACTGTCAGAATGGATACAGAAAAGTCCATTCTACTTTAGAGAGAAAGACATATCAAACTCTTTGTGTCATGCTCTCCCTTTACAGAGACACAAGTAAACACTCAGCTACCAACAGCCTTTGAACCATTTTCCAGTCAATTCCACATCAGAGCTGGATAGTTCCTCCACCCAGGCAAAAAAGTAGCAAGAACAAGAGTCCTAACCCCTGAATAATTTTTTCTTGGACTCAGATTCACAAAGGACTAGAAGAAATTTAAATTTCAAAACACTAGAAGAGCCCCGCCCCTTGGGCTCACCTTGTCCTTTACCAGCAGGGTGCACTGAGGGGGGTGGGGGAAATGGGCAGTCGTTCTCTGGACCATCAGCTTAAAGGAGGAGTCTGGCTTCACACTAGGCAGATACTGTTTCCACAGGATAGTGCCAGAGCTGCTCTCAATGCCAAAAAGCTGCAAGATAAACAAATGCCTGACTCACAACTAGAAAGAACCCAAAGGACTGATTCTATCCTTGCAAACTGGAAGCAGCACTATCCCCTACCTAACAAAGCATTTTGTTTCCCAACCCCTGAACGCTACAATGTTGGCACCTGGGGCTCACTCCCTCACCTTGCCTGAGGCTGTCACCATCACCATCATCTTCTGCAGGTTGAACTCATCTCTGGCCAAAGTGTCAATGTTGATCTCATTCTTGATCTGACTTCGGGGCTTCCGAGCATCATAGAACATTTTCCAGAGGTGGGAGGTCCATGCCTGCAGCAAGATGAGCTGAGACGAAAGGCGTTTCAGGAACATCCCCAACAAACCATCTAGTGTCAGAGAAAGGCAACATACTACATGTCAGACCAGATGTCCAGCAAAGTGTGTACTTTTCCTAGAGAGAGACCTCTCCCTCTCCTGCAGAGCCTTCAAGCCACTGCCACTCCAGCCTAAAAGCCCATCTATGTCTGATACCCATAGTCTCACGCTCAGGTTCAGCCATGCACAAGCTTGTTCCAAAACCACCTTACCTTGCTTACTCTTAGGACTTGATATGCCTGGAAACTTACAATAAGGGACTAGTGGGTTAAGGACCAGTCATGCAGGATACAGCCAGGCTGTAAATGTCTCAACCACAGCCTGCATCCAGATTGGCTAGGGGAAGGTGTAGGGGTGCCAACAAAGCCAGAGAAGTGCAAATGTAGGGGCACAAGGTGCAGGTGTATGGATCAGGAACAGTGCTTCCATTGCCCACTGCTGCATTCCTAAAGGCCCACAGGCCTTCCTGTGGCCCATTTCAAGGGCCATCACTCCCTCTCTCTCCCTGACTCTATCCCGGAGGCCACCATTCTTCCCATCTCTGCTACCAGAGCAGAAATTTGTCACAGGTACTAAGTAACATGGTAAACATCAGGGTCTTGGAGTCTGGAAGGCCTGGATTAAAATTCAGCTCCATGGTACATGTCTGTCACTTTTGCTACTCAGAAGGCTGAGATCTGAGGATCATAGTTCAAAGCCAGCCCAAGCAGGAGAGTCTGTGAGATGCCACAGGTAGAGCACTAGCCTTGAGCAAAAATGCTCAGGGACAGTATCCAAGCCCTCAGTTCAAGCCCCAGAACCAGTTCCAAAAAAAAAATCAGCTCCAGTCTCCATAACCATGTGATTTGGGAAAATGTACTTAATTTTTGTGCTTTGACTCTTCATTTACAAAATGCTCTATAGCCCAGAAGTTGGTGCAAAAATTAAATCATATGACGTACATATGATTTACAGTTTAGCACAGTGCCAGTACACAGGAAATGCTCACTAAAGCAGTGCCTTCGCTCATCTGTTTTCGATCCACCTCAGCTCAAGGAAGGGAAGTGAGGGGCAGAAGGGACAGGGCACAAGCAGAGCAGTCTCCGCATACATGTAAATCACAGTAAACAAACAACCAAAAGCGAGCTATGTGGGCAGGCAACAAGCAACAAAGCAGCAAAGAGCAGGATTTACCTTGAATTGCTGGATCCGGGCAGCAGAAACAAATAGTAAAGTCAAATTAATCCTCAGCTTAAGAAAATGTGTGCCGCCCAGTGGGGTGCCTTGCCCAGAGTAGGCCCTCAACAGCTTATATAGGCTAGGGAGCTGGATGAATGACTGGGGGGGAGGAGAGAGGTGGATGAGGGGAGCTGACAGGAAATGGCGTGAATCAAGTACACAGGCTAGGTACTGGGCTATCTCTACAATAAGAAGAACCATTTATGTTCTCTAGGCACATGGGGACGATGTATAGACAGTACCTGACATGGTATGACATTTTTTTTTTTGGGGGGGGTCCGGTCATGGGGCCTGGGCACTGTCCCTCAGCTCTTCAGCTCAAGGCTAGCGCTCTACCACTTGAGCCACAGCGCCACCTCCCACTTTTTCCTTTTTGCTTATGTGGTGCTAAGGAATCGAACCCAGGGCCCTGGGCATGCAAGGTAAGCACTCTACCACTGAGCCATCTTCCCATCCCAATGACATGGTATGACATTTTAAGTATTAAGTACTCAGGAAATGACAGCTACTGTTGTACTAAGTGGTTTTTTTTTTCTTTTTGTCAGTCATGGGGCTTGAACTCAGGGCCTGGGCACTGTCCCTAAAGCTTTTTCAGACAAGGCTAGTGTTCTACCACTTTGAGCCACAGGAGCTCTACCACTGTGAGCCACTTCCAGTTTTCTGGTGGCTAGTTGGGAGATAAGAGTCTCATGGACTTTCCTGCCTGGGCTGGCTTTGAACTGTGACCCTTAGATCTCAGCCTTCTAAGTAGCTAGGATTACAGGTGTGAGCCACCAATGCCTAGCAAGACAGTGTTTTTCATGTTGATGGTGGTGGTGGTGGTGGTTATGGGGCTTAAACTCAGAGCCTGGGCACTGTCTCTGAGCTTTTTTGTTTAAGGCTCTAACACTTTGAGCCACAGCACCACTTCCCTAAGTGAAGATTTTTGTGCCTCCAGACTTCCCCATGGAGGGTCTTTCACGAAAAGACTGGATGTATACACCAAAGGGCTACAAACACACTAGAGCTCCTCTGAAACATCAGGATGAGCCCAGGAAGCTAGGGATACCATGAGATCCAACCAGCCAACCCAGCCCCACAGCCACTCTGCTGCCTCACCCCTTTGGTTCATACCTGCCTTCTTGCCAAATTCTCCTTCCAGCTCAGCCTGTGCCCCAGTCAGGGGCAAGTCCACCATCTCCAGGCACACCACTTCAGCCAAGGACTCCTCACGGCTCCACAGCACCACCTTCCCTGCTACAGAAAACAGTTTACAAGAACTCGGCCTACCTCCCTGGCCCTCTGGAGACTCTTCTAAGTGGCTGGTATAAAAACAGAAACAGCAGGGCTGGGAAGGTGGCTCAGTGATAGAGCGCTTGCCTTGCATGCCTGAGGCTCTGGGTTCGATTCCTCAGCACCACATAAGCAAAAAGAAAAAAGCCGGAAGTGGTGCTGTGGCTCCAGTGGTAGAGCGCTAGCCTTGAGCTGAAGAGCTGAGGGACAGCGTCCAGGCCCCATGACCGGACCCAAAAAATAAAAAAAAAAAAACAACAGAAACAGCAGATAGAGTGAGGCACTGGAATGAAGATGTCAAGTGAGGAAGGTTCTAAACCCACCCTGGAACACTAAGGAATTATTGAACAGCAGGATAGGTAGCCTTGGGGAAAATGCTCAGGGCACACATGATCCATGACCAGGAACCAGCCTGCCAGAACTCCTGGGCAGGATGGCTGCAGAGGGCTGGCTAAGGTACACTCACCCAGCTGCTGCAGGAAAAGTAGCAGGTGGTCCTGGGTCTGCACCAGAGCACGGTAGCCCACTGAGTCATCCTTCTTCAAGAACACCTGGATGTACAGCTGGAAGCCAAGCAGTCAGTGAGAATCCAGATGCCTCTGGGCATGCCACATCCCAAGAAGCAAATGTCAGGAGAGGCCTGAGGTCCAGGCCCTGTACTGATGTTTAATCAATACAGCTATCACTTTAAAATCCAAGGAGTCGGGGCTGGGCAGGTGGCTCAGTGGTAGAGTGCTTGCCTTGCATGCCTGAGGCCCTGAGTTTGATTTCTCAGCACCACATAAGCAAAAAGAAAAAAGCCGGAAGTGGCGCTGTGGCTTAAGTGGTAGAGCACTAGCCTTGAGCTGAAGAGCTGAGGGACAGCGCCCAGGCCCAGAGTTCAAGCCCCACAACCAGACCCAAAAAAATAAATAAATAAAATAAAATCCAAGGAGTAAGCAAAGCAATGGTCCTGGGCCCTTGCACTGTCCATGGACTTGAGTGTATGACATCATTTGCCCGTGCCCAGGTCATAGCTCACAGAGTAGAAGGCCAGGACTGGACTTCCTATTTCAGAGATGAAGAAGCCATAGCCAAGAAGTGGAGGAACACAACTCCATGTCCCACAGGACACTAGGAAATATGACAAGTGCAGCTAGGGTTTCAGACAGTCTGAATGCCTGCAACACATCTTACTAGGTATGCAGCTCTAGACAGAGTATTGAATACTACTAGGCCGTACTTCCATCTGTAAACCAGGTCAGTAATAACCACTACTGAGACAGTTGTGACAATATCACACAAGCTGAAGGCTGAGCAGTGGCAGCAGGGCATAATGCCTGCTGTTGCTCTTACTGATGACCAGTCTGTGGCTTAGGAAGAACAACCACCCACATCTACATGCAGCCCATGGCTGCAGCCTGGCCCCACACTGACAAGCATGCAGGATGAAGTCTAAAGGCAGAGGTTCTGACTCACCTTCTCAGGTCGGGTACCATTCTGCTCCAGGCCAAAGGAAATTGCAGTGTCCAGGAGCCGCCGACCTGTCTCCACTAAGTAGAGGTTAATAGTATAGGTCTGGTTGAAGCACATCAATGAGTCCTAGGGGTACAAACAGGATGGATCAATTAAAAAGATTTCCCTTGGGCTGGGAATGTGGCTTAGTGGTAGGGTACTTGCCTAGCATGTATGAAGCCCTGAGTTTGTTCCTCAGTACCAAATAAATAGAAAAAGACAGAAGTGGCACTGTGATTCAAATGATAAGAGTGCTAGCCTTGAGCAAAAGCACAGGCATAGTGCCCAGGTCTGAGTTCAAGCCCCAGGACTGACAGAAAAAAAAAAGAATCTCCTTCACCAGCTAGGCTCAAAGGATAGAGCAACAGTCTTGAACGCAAGTCCTCGAGTTCATGCCCTAGTATCAGCACCAAAATAAAAAGTCCAAGGAGGAAAAATATCCTATAGGAGAATTCAGACAAGCCAGGAGCTGGTGGTTCACACTATAATCCTAGCCACTCAAGAGGATGAGATCTGAGGATCACAGTTTGAAGCCAGCCCAGGCACCAAAGTCCCCATGAGACTGTTATTGCCAATTAACCACTCAAAAACCAGAAATGGCACTTGTGGCTTAAAGTCGTAGAGTGCTAGCCTTGAGCAAAAAGAGTTCAGAGACAGTGTCCAGGCCCTCAGTTCAAGCCCCATTACTGACAAAAAAAAAAAGAATTCAGATTGGGGTTGGAGGCCTGGCTCAAGTAGGAGAGCACCAGCCAATGCACAAAAGAACAAACTCAAAAGTCCCAATCTTGGACAAAAAAAAACTCAGACTAGAGGGGAAATGCATGCAATGAAAAGTAAGAATCAAAGAAAAATTAAATCCTAAGCTGGGTATCAGTGACTCATGCCTGTAATCCTAGCTACTCAGGAGGCTGAGATCTGAGGATCAGAGTTCAAAGCCAGCCTGGCCAGGAAAGTCCATCAAACTCTTTTTTTTTTTGTCAGTAGTAGGGCTTGAACTCGGGGCTTGGGCGCTGTCCTTGCACTCTTCAGCTCAAGGCAAGTGCTCTACTGCTCGAGCCACAGCACTACTTCCAATTTTCTAGTGGTTTATTGAAGATAAGAGTGTCACGGACTTTCCTTTCCCAGGTGGGCTTTGAACCATGATTCTCAGATCTCAGCCTCCTAAGTAGCTAGGATTACAGGCATGAGCCACCAGCTTGCGGCCCATGAAACTCTTATCTTCAATAAACCACCAAAAAACGGGAAGTGGCACTGTGGCTCAAATGGTAGAACACTAGCCTTGGGCTGAAGAGCTGAGGGAGAGTGCCCAGGCCCAGAGATCAAGTCCCATGACCGACCAAAAAAACAAAAACAAAACTAAAGCAGAAAAAAAATCCTAAAGCACAAAAGAAGTACCTGGTAAATAAACAACTACTATAAAAAAAAGAGGTTTTAGGAGGGAAGGTATGATAGAGGAAAAACAAAGGAGGAGGCAACAGTGCTCGATAGGAAATGTATTACTGTAAACCCTCTGTACAGTATTTCTACAATAAAAAAGAACAAAAAAAGAGAGACTCCTAGTAAATAAACAACTACTGTACTTATCTTAGAAGGAGGCTGGAAGGTACAGTGTAGCAGAGACTTTCCAAAGAGAGGTATGACTGTGACCAAGAACAAGCAGAGAAAACCCACAGCAAAGCCTCAACTCTAGCCAGGGTCCTACACTGCCACCTAGTGGCACAACACAAAAGACTACTCAGCTCTACCAGGCCTTGGCTCCTGAGAGAAATCCAGAAATTGAGGCCCAAAGGAGAAAAAGGTTAGGAACAAATGCCAGAGATTCTACCTCATCACCAACCATAAAAAAGGACCAAAGCAAACACCATTCAATTTACAGAACTCAGAGCTTACATGAAGCTGGGAATTTGAGGAGACCTACTAGTCTCAGCACTCCTAACTTCCTCAGTGGCCCCAGACTTGTCACGCTGCCCAATGTCACCCTACCTGTGCACTGGACTTCTCTGAAAAGCTCGCCATTGAGCCATCTTCAGAATTGCTTGGTTTCTATTAGAGGAAAAAGGAGGAAATTGAGCCAGGGTCATTTCCAGTCACCAAAACAAAGCTTTTATTTTCAGCACTAGAGAAAAGCAAACCTCATTTCTCATCCCTACCCATAAGCCCATGCACCCCTTAACAGTTCCAGGAGAAAGTGAAATGGTCATATCACCCAGGCCTAGAATGGGGTGTGTAGAGGGGAAGCAAGAAGTCACCTTTCAGCAGCCTCCCCCTCCTGCATTAAACCTGACCAGACTCCTGACTGCCAGGGATCCCAGCAGACACAAGGAGAGGAAGTCCATGTCCTGATGGTTACTTTTGGTACTCACTGCCTCATTCCGACAGGTCATGACTGCGGCCACTGTCTTCTCCCCTGTGGTGGCAAAGCTCACAAGGGCAGTCTAGGGAAAAAGCAAGGTGTCAGTTCCCAATGGGGCTGTCCTAACCAGCAGCCTTCCAGAGGATCACTTCTAGTCAGGGGAAGGCCCTGACCTACAAGTTCAAAGCAGTCCCAATGTTGAGCGCCTCAGAGCAAAGGGAGGCCCCAGGTGCATCTAACAGAACTCTTCCTTCCCTCCAGTCCAGGCACAGGTCACCTAAACTCCAGACTGCGCTGCTATCTATAGAGAGGCTCTGACTGTCATCTCTACCTTTCCATAATAAGGCAACACTTACTAAAGATCCTGTGTACTCCCTTTCCTACTCTCCAGCTACTCCTTTCCAACCCCTTGCAGAATGGTGTTATAGGTCTTGGGCCTAAAAGCAAACTGTGCCTCCTAGCAACTTTGTCTTCATTACACCCACCTGCACCCCAGCCATCGAGGTACCTGTGGTTACCTGGGGAAAGTTTTTGAGCAGACTCAGAGCTCCGTGGTGGTAATGCAGCAAAGCATAGTGGCTTGGGGACACTTGCAGGAAGAACTGGGCCCGAGAAGGTTCCACTGGGTTGGGTTGGGTGGGGAGGACCCGGGGTTGGAATCCATTCCCAAATTCTAAGTTGAGAGACTGAGGGAGACAAGAAAAGGAGGATCAGGGAGAGAAGCCAATCAGCTGCTGTCCCACCCAGCGGATCCTCCGCCCCACTCTGCCAGTGGACATAACTAACCATTTCCTTACACTAGGTCACCCAGAGGCCTGAACTTCTCCCCATGGCTGCCCAGCTCAGAAAGGAAGCAGCAAAACCACCCAGAAATACACCACCCCCTAAGGAATCCTGTCACCTCTGCTAAGTCCCCAGACAATGCCTAGGGCAGGTGAGGCCTCTCACCTGCAAGGAGATCTGTCGAAGTTCCCACTCTGTCTCCAGGGCTAGAGTTTGGAGGGAACGAGAGCTCAAGTCAGGACACACCAGGACAGCCTCATCCACCACACCACAGGCTCCGATGAGATGCTGCAGCCATGGGGTTGAAACTCTGACCTGAATACAAGATATGGAAGATCCTTATTGTCCTCTCAGTGCATCAGCAAGATCACTGCTGGAACCCCACAGAGGATCCTGAGCTCAAAGGCTCTGTGGAACGGGTCCCAAAGGAGTTTTTTCACTCCCACCTGCCTGCCACCAGCCCCTCAAGAGCCTCCACAGATGAACCATCAGAATTTTCTGGAAATGAATGCTGACAACCTGATACTTTAGATACGTGTTTTTCTACTACATTTGCCACATGCGGTTTCCTGTCACTGTCTTACAGCATTATCTTAGAAGAAATTTAACAGGCAGTGACTAGAGCTGGGTACGTTTATTTTTATTTTTTGCCAGTCCTGGGGCTTGAACTCAGGGCCTGGGTACTGTCCATGAGCTAAGTCTTTAGTTCAAGGCTAGTGTTCTACCACTTGAGCCACAGTGCCATTTCCAACTTTTTCTGTTTACATGATACTGAGGAATGGAACCCAGGGCTTCATGCATGCTAAGCAAGCACTCTACCACTAAGCCACATGCTCAGCCCAAGCTGGGTACTTTCAGCCACCTCAGAAAAGCCCCATGTGCAAACACAAGTACTTTATAAACACATGCAGATGAGGACATGGCAGCGGCAAGTGATCTGAATCACAGACCATGAATGCCTTTGCATCTGCCCAGCCAAGTCCCCTGGTCCCCAGTACAAAGAAGGCTCCATCAAATCCACTCTCCACTCCCAAGGCACCTCAAGCCATATGCCCTCCATACCTGCTGAACAATTTCTCCGTCTTCCACGTTAAACTTGACAATGTTCACATGGCTGAAGGGAACAACGCCAAGGGCCCACACCACCCCAGAGCCATAAGAATACACCATCTGGTAGTGGATGCTGTCACTAAGAGAGACAGGAGACAGCATGACAATAGTGTTAGCTCTTAGACAGGAGCATCCCCAGGGATCTTCCAAAGCCAGGCTGCCAGTGTTTAGCCAGCTACCACAAACTAACAATCCCCAAATAGACTTTATTTGGATCCCACATTTTAGATTTTGTCTTTGTTTTCTAGGGTGTTTTTTTTTTTTGGTGGGAGGAGTGTCTGAAGTTTCTTTGCAGTGCTAGGGATCAAACCAGGACCTCACCTACTATATAAAAACAAATTCCTAGCCTTTCTTAAGCTAAAGAAGGGCGCCAGGTGCCAGATGGTTCAGGCCTGTAAGCCTAGCTACTCAGGAGGCTGAGATCTGAGGATCACGGTTCAAAGCCAGCTTGGACAGGAATGTCCGTGAGAGTCTTATCTCCAAAAAACCAGCAGAAAATCAGAAGTGGCTCTGTGGCTCAAGAGGTAGACCCCTAGCATTGAGCTGAAGAGCACAGGGACAGTGCCCAAGCCCAGAGTTCAAGACCCACAACCAACAACAACAACAACAAAAGTTAAAGAGGGGCAACACTGGGCCTACCTACATGCACACAGGGCACAATCACCTGAGTAAGACCTCCTTCTGGGGGTGGGCTGCCACACCACAGGTCCTAACAGTCCCCATCGGTCTGACAGACTTATGGATGTTTCTCTTCTGACCCTACAGGAATCCGAGTTGTTTTTTTGGTTTGTGTTCTTCTAGGTCACTCCAGCTCTACCTCCTGCCTGAGTCTAGGATTAGAGATGTGTACCACCATACTCAAGAGAGTGCAAATTTTGATCCTGCTCTAAACTTTGAAGATAGCCACAGATGGTTATCTTTCCTTCCTTCCTCCTCTCCCCTCTGTTCTGTTCCCTCACCTTCAGCACTTTCCACTCCTAGGACCTCTTGAAAACATCTAAAAACTCACATTCTATTGCCTTTAATCTCAAAATTCCCCTGGGTTCATCTTGTTTTAACTCATTATGAATGAAAGGTTCAATCTAACTTGAGCTAGAAGTCAAAAACTCCAAAGCACCACAGTGCTTATGAGCAAGTGGCTCTCTCTCTCCAGTGTCCCAGTTTAGAAGTTTTCTCCTTCCTGAAAAGGAAGTACTCCAAATACAGCCACGGCCTTTGTGCTTAGGCCTATATCCAGCAAATGTACCACATCACACACAGCAACACAAGGGCTCTGCTGTAGGTCTTGAAAGAGAAAGAGGGCTGGAGGAAGGGGAAAAGGTCACCAACACCAGGCCATACCTTTCTGGAAGATGCTCCACCCACTTCAAGTGCCCACTGGACAGGTGATGGAGGGCAAGAGTAGTCTTCTTCAGGACAGCAACATAGCGCACCGCCTCCTGCAGCCCCACCAGTCCGAGTGCCTGGAAACTAAGCATAGATACAGGTGAGAACCTCAGACTAGAGCAGACAGTCCTACTGCTGCCACTGCTCCTTGGTACGGAAGCAAACAGGCTTTAGAATCAAACATGTTGGATAGTAATCCTGACTCTGCCTGTCCTTAGCCAACATGAATGGCTACATTGCAATCACTCGATCAAACTGCTTCCCTGAACCCCCGCAAAAATCTAACAGTTATTTATTCCTTCCTCTGGAACTTCACAACAGCCAGGACAACCTGCTACTACACACATGTCCTTGAGCTAAAGCCTACCTCCCCAGCTAAGTATGAACCTGATAACAGAGCTGTCTCACATTTACAAGTGTGTCCTCATTGCCTGTGTCTACCACATGAATTACGATTGCAAGATGTGGGCGCTAATGCAAAGACCCCAATAGCTTAAACAGACTTTGCAAAGACAAGACAGTGATTCAAGCTTTGTGTTTCTAAACACAAAACTAAAACACGCAAAATGTTAAATATGTTCCTACATCTAGAACACAGCAAAGTTCACACATTATGATTAGACAGGATAAATAAGAATAAACACTGCATATCCATACAAGGCTGCATCTAATGGCACCCAATAAATGTTGCTGTAAATATATGTGCCCCACAAGGTCAAAGTGCATCAAGATGTCTGATGCACTTTGCCTCTCCAGTGGTCCCTGGAAAAAGCCAAACAGCCCAGAATTGCTGTCTATGCAGTTCCACACTCCAGCAAAGCCTTTCATCCACGATGAAACTCAGCTTCTTCTCCTACCTGCCACTATCCAAGGTTATCTCCCAGTTCAGGCCCCCAATGTTAGTCTCCCAGGAACGCATGATGCGGCCTCCGCTTGACACAGTGATTGCATCTATAAGAGAAAAGATGGGGAGGGAGTCATTTCCCACACTTTCTCTATTGCCTTTAAGGTCCCTGAGCACTGGTCCCAACTCTGACCTATACATCCAATAGATGTCTAATGGGGATATGCCCTCACTGCCAGAAGCACCCCTTCTCCTTCCCACATCAGACTCTACACAATAGAAGGAACCAAGGAACAGGAGAGGGGAAGATGCCATGAGAGAAAGAGTTTGCTAGCCTCTGCTTACCCTGTCCATGAAGCAGCATGGCATCCACAGACCCTTCTGCGGTGCCCTTGTCCACATGGCGCCACACTGAAAGACAAAAAACATAAATATCCTATGGATATTACCATGACCCAGGAAGACTAAAAGAGGGCTGAGGTCTTTGCACCACCACCATTAAGAAAGGCATCTTTTGGCCAACATGTCCCTACCTCAGGAAGCATCCAGGCAGGTATGGCAAGCCACAGGCTGCTCAGATTCACTATGATCAGTGGTGACAGAGCTGTCTCACTTTCATGTGTCCCCATGGTGTCTGCTAAGTGAATTACATTCCCACCCCAAACCACCCAGACGGTGCAGCTCACTCACAGATCTCTCCAGTACGAGAATTTAACGCTGCAATCACATTCTTCTCTGTGGCCACAACCAACTTCTTAGATCCAGGAGAAAATTCCAAGGAAGCAAATTTGAGCTTCCCAACATACTGCTGTCTCCTGTGGAAGAGTACAGGGGGCATAAAGAGCAGAAAAATCACTGTACAAAAAGCTTGAGAAAAGACAAAGACCTGGGAGATCACCACCACAACTACTGTGCCACACAGAAGGAATGTCTATTACTGAAGAAATCTGACCAAAAGCAAAATTCTCATTCAGCGGAGTCTAAAGCAAAGGCACAAGTTTTCCAGTAAAATATATATATACATACTTACTCAAGAAGTAACACTCCCCCAAAGAGCCCCTGGCCCATACCTCACTAAAGCTACAATCTGCTTTGTATTCACTAAAAGCAGGACTGGGCACTCAGCCTATAAATCAGAGACACCCAGGCCCTGCCTTGATGAGCACAGAAATAAGATCTTTTTACCTTCTTTCTACCTGGACAACATTTCCAAAAAAAGAGAAGAAAGTATCCAATAAAACTGCCCAGACTAGGACAGGACTTTGTTCTCCACACCCCTTTCTTTCTCTTTAGCCCAGGCTGGCTTCAATCTGAACTCACCCTTAGACTGCTGGTACTACAGGTATGGACCATTACATTCAGCACAGCATAAGGTTTGTTGAAGTCAAGAATATGGTCTACTTAACAGATATCAAGGGCAATTTAGAGAAAAATAGGGTAAAACTGATTTCTGTGTTGGGCAATGATCTGTGATCCAGGATAAAAATAAATATACAGCTGGCCGGGCACTGATAGCTCAGGCCTGGAATCCTAGCTACTCAGGAGGCTAAGATCTGATGATTGTGGTTCAAAGCCAGCCCGGGCAGGAAACTCTGTGAGACTCTTATCTCCAATAAACCACTAGAAAACTGGAAGTGGTGCTGTGGCTCCAAGCAGTAGAGCGCTCACCTTCAGATGAAGAGCTGAAGGACAGCGCCTAGGCCCAGAGTTCAAGCCCCACGACCAACCAAAAATAAATAAATAAATAAAGCCTGCCCTAAAACAGAATGCTTTTAACTATCAGATACCACTTATCAAAATGCTATGCCCATATTGATGGTGCCCATGTAGGGGAATACAACGGTCCAAGTAGCTTATGCATGCAAGCTGCTAAAATACAGTGTGAAAGTTGGCCAGACAAACTATAATGCTTCCTGCCTCCTGCCAGCCCACACACTTATCAATGAGTGTGTTATAGACAAGATCTATGAGGGCCAAATGGAGGGAACTGAACATTTCCATACCATTATGGAAAGCATTGGTGGTCAAGCCAGTACCTTCATCTGCTTTTGGAAGTAGACCTTGCCAGACCACCACTGGCAATACAGTCTTTAAAATCTTGAAAAGAACAAAGATAGAAGCTTATCTATCCTTCACAGTATAAAACTATTCCCTGGTTCTAAGTCTGAAAGCAAAAAATTTAATACAGAAGTATACTACAAGTATGCATTTTATATGAGTTACCTAATTGGAGACTTAGATTGCTAACTATATTTTTCTTTTTTTTCAGATCTAAAATGGGATTCAAGTTAAGGACTTGACACTTTTCGATCAATGACCAGTGCTCTACCAACTGAGCCACGCCTCCTATTCCTAGATGCTAACTATAAACAACTTTTTCAGTACATAAAGAACAATATGGGCTGGGAAGGTGGCTCAGTGGTAGAGTGCTTGCCTTGCAAGCCTGAGGCCCTGGGTTCGATTCCTCAGCACCACATAAGCAAAAAGAAAAAAGCCGGAAGTGGCGCTGTGGCTTGAGTGGTAGAGTGCTAGCCTTGAGCTGAAGAGCTGAGGGACAGCGCCCAGGCCCAGAGTTCAAGCCCCATGACCGGACCCAAAACAAAAAAAAAACATAAAGAACAATATATTCCCAGACATGATGGAAATGTGTAAGAAAGCCTATACTGCATATGATAGAATCTAGTGTATTAGAAGAAACCAAAAACAAAACAAAACAAAAAAAAAAAAAAAAACAGGAATCAGGTTTAATGAGGTCAAAAGGAGAGCCCAAATCCAATAGGACTGGTGTCTAAGAGGATTAGACATCAAAGATGTACACAGAGCCATACGAGAGCTCTACGTGCACACAAAAGGAAGGCTACACTAACCAGGAAAGAGGTCTTATGAGAAACCATCTATCAACATTTTACCTTAGATATCCAATCTTCAGAACTTTGAGAAAGGTGCCAGGCAGGGTGGCATGCACCTATAATCCCAACGATTAGGCTGAGGCAGAACTGGACAACATAGTGAGCCTCAAAAAATAATTTTAAAAAATAAATCAGAAGAAGAAAGAGAAGAGAGGATGAAGGGAAGGAGGGAGGGAGGAGGGAAAGACAGCCAGGCTCCAATGTCTTATGTCTGTAATCCCAGCTACTCAGGTGGCTGAGATCTGAAGATCCTAGTTCAAAGCCAGCCAGCCAGGGCAAGCAGGAAAGACCCTAAGATTCCCCTCTCCAATTAACCACCAAAAAGCCAGAAGTGGAGCTATAGTTCAAGTAGAAGAGCTCCAGCGTTGAGCCAAAAGGAAACACTGTCCAAGCCCTGAGTTCTGGCCTTAGTAAGAGATGAATAAATAAATACATGGAACTTTCTGGATGATGAGAGCTCGGGGCAGCCAAGCCTTGATCTTAGGGCTGCCTTGGGATTGAAGAGGAAGAAGACTCTGCTTAGGACTTGTAAGACAAAAAGTCCCTATTGACATGCTTACTAAAAGATTTCACCGGGGACGCTAGTCATCCGTCACAAGTCACCCAAATGGGGCCCTGCCTGGGGAAGTGCGAATCATCGACCTCCGACCGGAACCCCAAAGCAAGCCTGGATGTCGGGCTCGGCTCCGAGAGCGTGCAGCCTGTGCAGTCCTCCACACAGGCCGGGCGTGGACGAGCCCCGCGCTCAGCTTCGAACTCCACGGCTGACCTCTCAGAAACCCCCTTCCGGAACCCGGGGCGGGGGAGCCCTCGCCTTCCCCTTGCCCGGTGCCCTAAGCTCGGTGGCCGACCCTGCTCCGTGGAAACGTCCAGCAGGCCCACGACACGCGCCTCCAACTCCCCCAACCACCCCCACACGTACGCACCAGTCAAACTTTCCCACTTGGTCCTCGTAGACGGCGGCTGCAGGGACGAGCAGCGCAGCCCAGAGCCACCACAGGGGAGCCGGCGCCGCCGCCATGATGGAGCCGCAGGCCCCGCCCGCCGCGGGCCCGTCGCGCACCGGGCCGCAGGCCCCGCCCGCCCGGGACCCGACACTTAGGGGGAATGAGGAGGGTGCCGTCGCATGCGACGCCCTCGGTGGGGCTCCCGGGACTCGGAGGCCTCCGCACTCCCCAAAAGTGGCTCAGCAGGCGCGGGACGAAGTGCTTCCCGCCGGTGGCCCGGCCGACAGCCGCGGCTCGCCGCGCGGACCGGCGCAGGCACGCGCGAGGCCAGCCCTGAGCGCCCTCCCAGAAGCCTCCGCGCCGCCGGGGTCCTGACGGGCCGCGCCGCCTCCTGCCGCTGCACGTGTCTCCAGCGCGATGCCTAAATCCAAGCGGGACAAGAAAGGTGGGCGCGGGGGTTCTCGGGGTGCGGGGGGCCCAGGGGGCAGACTCCGCGGGCACCGGGGTGCCCAGCCTTTCGTGAGGGGCGAAAGGGATACGGATGGCGGCTCAGAGCCTTGGAGACCGGCGCTGCGAGCTGCGAGGAAGGTCTCGGGGTGGTGGGGGAGTCGCCGGAGGGAGCGGAACCGGGCCGCGGGCCGAGGCTCCCGCAGCCAGGCCCCGCTGGGGCGGGGGAGGACAGCTCCCGAGACCCGGGCTCTGCCGGTGTCGCCCGGGCCCGCGCTCCCCCCCCCACTCTTGTGTCACCCCGACCGCCTGCCCTCGCAGCTCCCGCCGGTTCCCGCGCGTGGTGCCCGGTATCTACGCGCGAGTCCGTGCGCTCTCACCTTTTAATGCGCGCTGATTCCTAGACACCGACCCAGATCACTTTGGCTGTGGTGCTGGCAGGGATCTGTCTCGAATGCTCTTGAAGTCATTCGGCACTTCGTAGCGGTTGGGCGATCCAGCGGTTACAAGGAAGGGCTAGCGTCAACTCTTATGTTTTGGTCGGAAAATATCGTCCCTCAACTTGAATGGATGTAGTTAAAGAAGAGGTGAAGGGCTGGGAAGGTGGCTCAGTGGTAGAGTGCTTGCCTTGCATGCATGAGGCCCTGGGTTTGATTCCTCAGCACCACATAAGCAGAAAAAGCCATAAGTGGCGCTGTGGCTCAAGTGATAGAGCGCTAGCCTTGAGCTGAAGAGCTGAAAGACAGCGTTCAGGCCCCACGACTGGCAAAAAAAAAAAAAAAAAAAAAGGTGAAGTTTGACATTGATCTGTACGGATAGTGCGGGCAAGGGGACTGCAGAGAAGAGCGGCTGAAACAAGAGGAAATATTTACCTGTTGGAAGTAATTAACTCCGCCCTCCCAGACGGAAGACCTCTTTCCAAGGAGTTAGGGGGGTGAGGAACCTTTTTCTTCTTAAGGTCTATTTAGATATTTATAAACAAAAAGCATGCAGCTGGCTAGTTCCAGTGTGTGATTTCAAGGACATTACCTAAAGTTCCCCACCCCTAGAGCTTGAGAGAAGAATGGCATGGTTTAACTTTTTTTCCCCTGGGGCTTGAACTCGGGGCTTCTGTCCCTGACCTTTTGCTCCAAAGCTAGCACTCTACCACTTGAGCTACAGCACTACTTCCAGCTTTTTCTGTTTATGTGGTACTGAGGATCGAATCCAAGGGTTCATGCATGTAGGCAAGCATTCTACCACTAGCCACATTCCCAACCCTTAACTTTATTCTTAAAGGATTGCTGGCTACCTTGGTGAGTAGCCTGGGGGAGATGGAGGCAAGAGGGCAAGGATGGAAACAACCAAGCCCCAACAGTCATCCAAGATAGTGGTACTTATGTGAAATCATGTCAGTGCAGAGAATCCAGATGGGCTGCTTGTATTTCGTTCAATCTCCTTGCTGTGCTTTCTACTGACTGCTGTGGTTCGTTGACCTGTGTGCCTTGTAAAGAGGGACTTTGGAGCTAGGGACATCTTAGTACAAACCCCAGCACTACTAAAACAAGGGGAACTGTGATTGCCAGGTAGGAAGAGGCTAGGTCACTTCCTAGGGAGCACCAGGGCTTTCCAGTTGGTGATTGCTTGTGATGTAATTTGTTTCTTTAAGCCCTGATCAGACCTGGCACATGCCAGCTCTTGTGGACAGGGTTGGACCCAGTTGTTTTTACAGAAGGGCTTGTCTCCACAAGGAGGCATCCATGAGTCCAAATGAAATGCAGGCAAGTGCTAGTGGCTCACACTGTCTAATCCTAGCTAACTCAAGAAGCTGAAATTTGAAGATTTCAGTTTGAAGCCAGCCCCAGCAGAAAAGTCCTTGAGACTCTTACCTCCAACTAACCAACAAAAAGCTAGAAATAGAGGCACAGCTCAAGAGGTAGAGCACCAGCCATAGCAGAATAAGAATGGGAGAACCTGAGTCCAAGCCCCAGTAATGCCACGGGAAAAAAAAAACCATATATATATATATGTATGTATGTGTGTGTGTGTGTGTGTGTATATATATATATGTATATGCAGGGAGGGAGTAGGTGAGAATGAGGGAATAGATGGTACTATGCAATAAAAATGTACTTTTTACCTATGTAAAGGTAACCCTGCTGTATATCACCTTTAAAACAACAATAAAGTAATTTAGGGGAAAAAATGCCTTCTGTGCAGACATGTATTACAAGAGATATGATCCCAGCTGCTGATCCCCAGGCTCATTACTTCTACAACTTAGGTATTAATGGCTTCTATGCATCATGGCCAAGAGCTGAGAGGGACCAGCCTCAGCCAGCAAGTTAGGGCTGCCACTGAGAGCACTGTACCAAAAGGAACGCACCCCACCCCACACTGCAGCTATCTGTCTCACTGAGGACTCAGGAATGTTTAGTTTGTGTGACACATTTGTGCATGCAGGCCCAGAACATAATAGTGCATAGGCCCTCCACACACCCTGGAAATGCCTTGTATGCCAGAATGATAGCAGCCAGGCCCTTGCTGCCTTCCCTCAGGCTGCCTTGGTCCAGCTGAGCCCCAAAGGGGAAGGAAAAGAAGTTTCCATGACATCCAGATTGATCACTCACCATCTTTTTCCATTTTTTTGTTATCAGTTTCCTTAACCAAAACTACAAAGAAAGGCTTAGAACTGAAACAGAACCTGATAGAAGAGGTAAGAACTAATTGCATTAATTTCCTAGTTTGTATGTCGTTTATAGGTGTGCACATAGGGCTGTTTGTTGGAGGATAATACCATTTACAAGAAAGCAAACCAGCTGTCAATCCAACCCTTTTGTCATTATCCAACAGAGTTCCCACCAGTAAGGCCCATCCTGGTTTCAGGCTGTGATTTATCCTGTGCCCTATATTTCTCCAAGTGTTTCCATACCTTCCCCAACATCCCTGAGAGGTACACATTATGTTATGCTATTTTGCAGTTAGAAACACTGAAATTTAGCAAGGTATCTTACTCTACCCTGAGTCAGCAAAGGCTAGGAGTAACTTCTGACCTCCCTATCCTGGGTTGTAAGATAAGGGAGTACAGAGGCACACAGATTCTATACCTCTATGGTAGCTTTGGCTGGCACCACTGCAGGTTAGCCTCCTTTGCTGTTCAATAACTAGACAAAGCACACAAAAGTGATTGGTCACCCATAAGTCATATCCCAGAGGCTTGATTTCCCTTGTGATGTGTGGTCCTGGTGTCAGAAATGGCAGTACGGAGATTTAAACAGGTTAAAGCCTAGAACACATTCTGTCATGAGGCAGAGTTGCCCGTGCCAGCTGCCCCTTGAACTCCTGAGCTTCATGACTTGTCCCACAGCTTCGGAAATGTGTGGACACATACAAATACCTCTTCATCTTCTCCGTGGCCAACATGAGAAACAGCAAGCTGAAGGACATCCGGAATGCCTGGAAGCACAGCCGGTAAGCAGGCATGGGGAGGAAGGGCCAGGCTGCTGTAGGAGCTCAGGAACAACACAGGGTATCACATAAGTGGCCCTCAGTGACACTGCACCCACACTCAAGGGCACATTTCAAAGCTGAAAGCCAGCCTTCTAACAAGCCCCTCGGGAGCAAGGCTCAGTAGTTTCTTTGGAGATAATTGGGAAATTGGTTCCTTCAAGTTCCAAGCCCTGAGCTCAGAAAAGATTGCTCAGCCATGGAGTCTGGCATCATTCTAGTTTTAGAATGTCAGTATGTGCCCCCATTATAGACAGTGACCCAGGAGCAGGCTGCGAGGACCCTGTGGCCACTTGCAGTACTTGGCTCGATGCCTCTGTGGTTGGTCTCCTACTACACCAGCTCTGAAACATCCTATTAAAGGTGCTGCATCTAGAGGGAGAGATTGTCACATGGTGTTCCCAGTGCGCGGGTGACAAACTTGCCATGTCCTGTAGGGAAATAATAGCAGGGACCCTGAGCTGGGGGTGCTGTATGTAGGTGGCATTTCTAGGTGAGGTGCTTTGGGCCTGTCCCCAGGCTGCTGAGAAATGGAACTGCCTGTCATTTAACTGAGGAAGGGGAAAGGAAGGGCACTTCCTTCAAATCCCTTTGTACTTGATAGGATGTTCTTTGGCAAAAACAAGGTGATGATGGTAGCCTTGGGGCGAAGCCCATCTGATGAGTACAGAGACAACCTGCACCAGGTAAGGGTCTAGAGGATCTGTGCTGCCTTCCCGCTGGTCCCCATGTCACATCCCAGGCCCAAGGAGTGGTATCCTGTGTGTCCCTGTGTCTCTCCTCCCCCTTCCTGCTCTACCAAGCAGAAATGGCCTTGAATGTTATCGGAGATAAATTGTTCACTTCGGAATTGCAGGTCAGCAAGAAGTTGAAGGGTGAAGTTGGTCTTCTTTTCACCAATCGCACAAAGGATGAAGTGAATGAGTAAGTGTCCATGAGCAGTGCAGGGGCTGTGCAGGTGGCACCACAGGAAGTCTCACTGGTACTTGGTTGTGACCAGAGAGGATTGTATCTTGTCCAGCACAGTGCCTAGCCTGCAGCCAAACTGGGCGTGCAGAGAGGGGAGGCCCAGGTCCAGGCTGAGTGGACTTCAGCCGTCAACAACTTGCCTTCCTACTTTTTTCTCCTTAAGGTGGTTCACAAAATACACACAAATGGACTTTGCCCGAGCTGGTAACAAAGCAGCTTTCACTGTGAACCTGGACCAAGGCCCTCTGGAGCAGTTCCCCCACTCCATGGAGCCACAACTGAGGCAACTGGGCCTGCCCACTGCCCTCAAGAAAGGTACAGCTGCTGGGCACTGGTGGCTCACACCTGTAATCCTAGCTACTCAGGAGGCTGAAAGCTGAGGCTCACGGTTCAAAGCCAGCCCAGGCAGGAAAGTCAGTGAGACTCCATCTCCAGTTAACCACCAGAAAACCGGAAGTGGTACTGAGCTGGAAGGTCATAGTCCACAGCCAGAAGCACCAGCTTGCAGGCTCTGCCTTTCCTGGCTGAACAAGTAACTTTTATCGCCTCCCTTCCTGTGAGAAAATAGGCCAAGTACTCACCTCCCAGTTGGTATAAAAGTAGACAGTAGGTTCTGGCCAGAGGACAGCACTTAAAGGACATTGAGGCAGCAGCTGCCCTTCTGTGTATCAACCTGCAGGGTGGCAAGCGAGCCGCCACAGGCTTCCCAACTCCACACTGGCAGCACATGTCATGTGGGCCTGTGCCTGAGAGATGTGGGGCCCCTCTCCTCAGGTGTGGTGACCTTGCTGTCTGACTATGAGGTGTGCAAGGAAGGCGATGTGCTGACCCCGGAGCAGGCCCGGGTTCTGGTAAGTGTGGGCTGTGGCAGGTGGGACCACTGCCTTTCTCTCCCCTGTGCTTCTGATCACCCTCACCCCTTCTCCTTCTGCGCTTAAAGAAACTCTTTGGGTATGAGATGGCTGAGTTCAAGGTGACCGTCAAATACATGTGGGATGCACAGTCGGGACGATTCCAGCCGATGGAAGATGACCTTCCTGAGAGCGCACCTGAGTCTGAGGAGGAGGAAGAGGATGAGGACGAGGACGACTAAGGCCTTTCAGCTCCGTCTGTGCCACACAGGACCCAGTAGGACTGACTGCCACCGCCCCTCTGGAGGAAGGCCCTATTTATTTTGCTATAGATGAAGACAGGTGACCCGACTGTGTTTCCAGAGAATAAAATTGAGTCTGCAGGTGTCTCCTGTAGACAGCAAGAGGCTTTTCTAAGATAAGGCCTTTGGCTTTGTGCTCCGCTTGGACACTAGGATTTCCTGTGTACCTAGTAAGCGAGCATAGTCCTAAGCCCTGTGGGATTACTGTAGAAGCATTACGGCTCTGGATGGCCTAGAGCAACCCCCACAGCTGGGCTCCCTCCTCTCCAGGAGAGGGCCCTCCCTCCGTGCCCTTTGCTTCTTACACAGAATTCCTGAGAAAAGTTAGGTGCCTTGGCAGTCCTTTCACATGTCTGCACACAGTCCAAACTCAGAGCTGACTGGTGGATACCAAGCAGTCAGGGGCCTTTAGAAACTCAAGAAAGGCCAGGTGCCTGTGGCTCATACCTGTAATCCTAGCAACCCGGGAGGCTGAGATCTGAGGAGCACAGTTCAAAGCCAACCTGGGCAAGAAAGTCTGCGAGACTTGCATCCAACTAACCACAGAAAAGCTGGAAGCAGAGCTGTGGCTCAAGTGGTAGATCACCAACCTTGAGTTTAAAAAAATCTCAGGAATAGGCCTATCCCCTAAGTTCAAATCCCAGAACCAGAACCAAAGGAAAAAAAAAAAAAAAGGTAGAAGAGGTACAGAAGTCAAGTACATTTTTAAGTTGGCTCCCATAAGTACTGGGGATATAGTTCAGTGGTACAGCATTTGCCTACTGGTTCCATTCCAAGCACCTCAAGAAAATGACTTTCTCTGAGTCTGGCAGTGTAACAACTCAGTAGTAGAGTGCTTGCCCAACATGGGTGAGCCCTAGGCACTGTGCCAGCATCCCCTAAAAGGAATGTGACCTGTCTCAAACACATTTCCAGGTTCAGACAGTTCTGATAGGTGCAGAAAAGCCATGGAACTTGGTACCCCTCTCACACCACTGGCTCCATGAATCTCTTCTCCATGTCCTTTGTGATAAATACCTTCTATAATAAAAACAACGATTTCCCTGAGTGCTGAGTTGTTTGTGTGCTAGGGAGGCATTAGTGGCACCTCCATTTGCAGTGGGTCACAGAAGGGCAGGTAAAACATTCAGTATATTACAGCTCCAAAACAGCCTTTGAGACAGCTCTAACACCTTACATGGCTCTCTGTCATGCATAGCCAGCCCCACAAAGGGGACAAGCCAGGCTGGGTTAGGGGTTCTGGGTCTAAAGAGATCCGACTGCCTCTGCCTCTGTCACCACAGTAGCCCCTCAAACCTCCAGCACAGGAGAGGTCACCAAACTTCAGCCAGCTCAGCTGCCAGCTTTCTTCACTAGGCAGAGCTTAGCCTGCTGCCCTCCCACTGGGTACACTGGAGAGAAATAGAAGGAAAAAAAAAAACCAGCAGGGATAGAGCAAGTTGGATCAGCTCAAGGTGGCAACTGACCTTAAGGGAGGTAAGGGATAGCTAGCTACAGTCCAGTCAGGTGGAACCTAACGGAAGTAGTTGGGACACTGGTGGGTAACCAGGTTCCAGGCTTAATCAAAGGCTTCCATGACTCCCGGCTCCAAGGGCCCTTGCTCAGTGACAGCCAAGTTCTGCTCCAGTTGGTCTAGGCTGGACATGCCCAGAATGACTGCGTCCTCATGGGTGGCCTGTAGGGATACCATATTTCTAACATCTTTTACCTGCAGCTCAAGTCACTTGCCCCTCCCTGCCAGCATTGCCAATATTTTTCCTTATGCCTATATCATTCTAGCAGGAATTGACTAGCCAAGTAAGATTGTAAGCGTAAGCCCCAGTACCAGCATACACACACATAAAAAAAACAAGGAGGGGGAAGTGGTTCTGTTGCTCAAGCCGTAGAGTTCTTACCTTGAGCTGAAGAGCACAGGACAGTGCCCAAGCCCTGAGTTCAAGACCCACGACCGACAAAAAATAAATAATAAAATATTTTTAAAAATACAAGGAGGGGCTGGGAAGGTGGCTCAGTGGTAGAGCACTTGCCTTGCATGCCTGAGGCCCTGGGTTCAATTCCTCAGCACCACATAAGCAAAAAAAAAAAAGCCAGAAGTGGTCCTGTGGCTCAAGTGGTAGAGTGCTAGCCTTGAGCTGAAGAGCTGAGGGACAGGGCCCAGGCCCAGAGTTCAGGCTCCACAACCAGACTCAAAAAAAAAATAAGGACTAACATACATGAAGCCCTGGGTTTGATTCCTCAGTAAAACAGACAAGAAGTCGGAAGTGGCACTGTGGCTCAATTGGTAGTGCTAGCCCTGAGCAAAAGAAGCACAGGGGCAGTGCCCACGTCCTAAATTCAAGCCCCAGGACTGGCCCCCCAAAAAATGAGCTGTGGCTCAAATAGAGTGCCAACAATGAACAAAAAATCAAGAATTCATGTTGCCTCCAAATATGGCTGTAGCCATACCATAACTATGCTAGGTAGAGGGATGAAGGACAGTAAACGGACAAAAAGGAGATGGGGAGCCCCAGCCACACAAGGAAAGGATGCAACTTTATGCTAAGGGTTTTTAAAAGTTCAAGTTCAGGGCTGGGAAGGTGGCTTAGTGGTAGAGTGCTTGCCTCGCATGCATGAAGCCCTGGGTTCAATTCCTCAGTACCATGTAAACAGATAAAGCCAGAAGTGGTGGTGCTGTGGCTCAAGTGGTAAAGCGGTAGCCTTGAGCTGAAGAGCTGAGAGGGACAGCGCCCAGGCCCAGAGTTCAGGCCTCCTAGCCAACAAAAAATTAAAATTAAAAAATAATTCAAGTTCAGAATCAAATCCATGTTTATTCCACTCTAGGGGGGCTGGGAAGGTGGCTCAATGGTAGAGCGCCTGCCTTGCATGCATGAGGCCCTGGGTTCAATTCCTCAGCACCACATAAGCAAAAAGAAAAAAGCCAGAAGTGGCGCTGTGGCTCAAGTGGTAGAGCGCTAGCTTTGAGTTGAAGAGCTGAGGGACAGAGCCCAGGCCCAGAGTTCAGGCCCCACGACCAGACCCAAAAATAAATAAATATTCTACTCTAGGAATAGCTGTGCATAAATTGGCAGAATAAGGCTCCCCAAGACAAGTACCTCATATTAAAGCTGAAGTGATAATAATAGGAAGTCTGTAACTTGGCCACCTGGACACATCAGAGGAAAATAAAGAGCCCTCCCAGGATAGAAGAGAATAGCTGGGGAGTCTTCAAGGCCCCATTCTCCACTCCCTCCCCACCCCAGCACCCAGGACAGCGGGGCTACCTGCAGCCAGGAGTGCTGGTACAGCCACCTCAGGGCAGCCGAGGTCATGCTGGGGGCACTGGGGCCATAGGCGGCCTGCAGAGCCTTCTCCACCAGGGCGATGGCCTTGAAGTGCTCCTCCTTCCAGTAGCTGAGCAGGATACAGAGGACGCAGGGTTCAGAACCCCAGAGGACAGCCCAGTCTCTGGAGCCCTGAGAGACCTGGGTCTCTCTCAACCTGGGGGTTGGCATTCTGACCAGATTCCTAGGCACCTCACCAGGTGTTGGTTTTCATCTTGGGTGGAGACAGTGGAAGGAGCAAGAACTGATCTCCACAGAGGCACACCCCACCAGAAAGCTTCAGTCACGAAAATACACAAAGCTCACTGCTGATATCTGATGCGCCTCCACTTAAGACCGTGGACATTTCAATAGAACTAGCTTCCTGCAGGAAGCCTGGCTTGAGAGGCCCTTCCCTCCCACCAGCAAGGTCACACTGGGCCAGAAATGAACTCAGCAGACTTGTGCAAATTTAGCAACAGCAACTTTCTACAGTCCACAGAAAAGAATGGGAACAAACTGAATACTTTAGAGATGCTACAATCAGTGCTAGAGGGAAGAGAAGCTGAAAGAATTCAGGAAGTTGCCTCTGACACTGGGTTATCAGTCTGAGCCCATGTGGGATACACAATAATATCTGCTTTACACAAGACTCTAGGCTGGAAATGTGGCTTAGTGATAGAGTGCTTGCCTACCATGCATGAAACCCTGGGGTCGATTCCTTAGTACCACATAAACAGAAAAAGCCACAAGTAGCACTGTGGCTCAAGTGGATAGAGTGCTAGCCTTGAGCAAAAGAAGCTCAGGGACAGTGCCCAAGCCCTGAATTCAAGCCCCGGGACTGGCAAAAGAAAAAACAACAGCCAGGCGCTGGTGTCTCACACCTGTAATCCTAGCTACTTAGGAGGCTGAGATCTGAGGGTCACAGTTCAAAGCCAGACTGGGCTAGAAAGTCTGTGAGACTCTTACCTCCAATAAACCACTAGAAAACCAGAAGGGGCGCTGTGGCTCAAGTGATAGAGCGCTAGCCTTGAACTGAAGAGCTGAGAGACAGCGCCCAGGCCCAGAGTTCAAGCCCCATGACCAACAACAACAAAAAAAAAACACAACAACAATAACCAAAAAGAAAAAACACACACACATAGAACAGGACTCTGGTGGCTCACGCCTGTAATCCTAGCTACTCAGGAGGCTGAGATCTGAGGATCGCGGTTCAAAGCCAGCCCGGGCAGGAAAGACATTGAGACTCCTATCTCCAATAAAAACCACCAGAAAACTGGAAGTGGCGCTGTAGTTCAAGTGGTAGAGCGCTCGCCTTGAGCTGAAGAGCTGAGGGACAGCGCCCAGGCCCAGAGTTCAAGCCCCACGACCCACAAAAATAAATAAATAAATAAATAAAGGGGCTGGGATGTAGCTCAGTGGCAAAGCGCTTGCCTAGCAAGTGCAACATCCTGGGTTTGATCACCAGTACCAAAAAAGAAAAGACAAAAAAAAATACAGTTAAAAAAATAAAAAATAGGGCTGGGAAGGTGGCTCAGTGGTAGAGCGCTTGCCTTGCATGCCTGAGACCCTGGGTTCGATTCCTCAGCACCACATAAGCAAAAAGAAAAAAGCCGGAAGTGGCGCTGTGGCTCAAGTGGTAGAGTGCTAGCCTTGAGCTGAAGAGCTGAGGGACAGCACCCAGGCCCAGAGTTCAGGCCCCATGACCAGGCCCAAAAAAAAAATAAAAATAATAAAAAATAAAGGAATAAAAGAACCATCTCATAAAAACAAAACCAACAAAGTAATAGGAATACAAAATGAACTGGGTTGTGTGTGTGTGTGAGAGTGAGTGTGTGTGTGTGTATGTATGAGTGTGTGTATATGAGTGTGTATGTGTGTGAGTGTGTGAGTGAGTGTGTGTGTGAGTGTGTGAGTGAGTGTGTTTGTGTGTGTGTGTGTGAGTGAGTGTGTGTGAGTGAGTGAGTGTGTGAGTGAGTGTGTGTGTGTGAGTGAGTGTGTGTGTGTGTGTATGTGTGTGTGTGTTTGCTAGGACAGGCTGGGCATTGCTCAGCTTTTTTGCTCTGTGCTATCACTCTCTCATTGTACCACACTTATACGTCCATGTTCAGAATTTTGGTGGTTAATTAGAGATAAAAGTCTCAGCCTTTACTGTCTGAGCTGGCTTCCAAGTGTGATCCTCAGATCTCAGCCTCCTGAATGGCTAGGGATTATAGGCACAAGCCACAGGTGCTGACTAAAGGAATTGTTTTTAAAAGGACATGTTGAAATTTCTTTAACCATCTTTTTTTAGGGGGTGAAGAATGCTGATGATCTCCTGCTATACCAGTGAGCCACACCACCAGAACAAAATTTACAATAAGGTAAAGAGGAAGAAAAAAAAAAGGTAAAGAGGAAAAAAGAAAAGGAAGGGAGGATGTTCTCAAGAGCAGAGACACAAATGGCAATTTTCCTGCCCAGAGCTCACAACACTCAGACCCCAGGTGGCATGGCCAGTTCCAAACCCCAGGCTCTGCTAAGTCTATCCAGGATGGATCCAGTGTGTGCAGCAGGGCATCTTCCCAGAAGAGAGACTCAGTGCCACAGACAGCACTGACACCAGGAATTCTCACCTCAGGGCCTGGAGCATCCCCAGAGATTCATGACAACAACCGAGGAAGACCAGGAACCCAGGTCACAGCACCCAAGAAGGAGCCAGCACTGGCACAGCAGGCCTTCTGTACCTCCAAGTAAGGGGACCCTCACTTCTTCCCATGCAGACTCCTCCCCCAGGTCTCACCGATTCCAGTACATCTCAGCCTGGATGTAACCAAAGAAGCGGCCCTCAGGCTGCTTGCTGTCCTTGTCCTCATAGCTGTATTTGCCTGTCAGCAGGCCACCTGTGGAAGCCCCCAGATCATTGGGGATCCCTCAGAATTCTGGGCTGAGGGAGGACAGGGCAAAGGATTGGGGACATGTCACGGACTTCATTGCATTCCTCAGCTTTACATTTCCTCCTTGCATGCCTGGCTGTGCTGGGCATCCACCAGGCCAGGAATGCAAACACCCCTCACCCCAGCCCCAGGTGCTGTGTCCATGCAGCCCATACCAGCCAAAGGGTTGAAGACATAGAACCTCAGTCCAAAGTGTCTGAGGCAGGGGAAGAGCTCCGTTTCTACCTGCCAGGTGATGAGGGAGAGGGTGAGGAGTCAAGAGGAGGGACCCCAATGAGTCCTTGAAAAACCCTCAGCTCAGACCTAAACAATCCTAGCACCCTGACAATCAGGACACACACATAGCAACAGGAGGCAGGGGCTGAAAAATTCATCCTGCAGCCAGCACCTGTAATCATCCACCAGATGCAGTGGGTGATAGATTCCAGACTCACTAAGGCAAAAGGATAACACCCTGCCCTCTGATTCTGGGGACAGGTCTAGGCTGGGGCTGGAACTCAGCACCTCATTCATGCTTGACAAGCTTTACCTCTGAACCATGACTCAGCCACTTTGTGTATTGCTGATGTTTGAGACAGGGTCTCTCACAGGCCACCCCGGACCGTGATGCTCCTATTTGAGCTTTTTTTTTTTTTTTGTCAGTCGTGGGGCTTGAACTCTGGGCCTGGGCACTGTCCCTCAGCTCTTCAGCTCAAGGCGAGTGCTCTACCACTTGAGCTACAGCGCCACTTCCGGTTTTCTGATGGTTTATTGGAGATAGGAGTCTCACGGTCTCTCCTGCCTGGGCTGGCTTTGAACCGCGATCCTCAGATCTCAGCCTCCTGAGTAGCTAGGATTACAGGCGTGAGCCACCAGCGCCCGGCTTATTTGAGCTTCTTTTAATCACTGGGATGAGTCACATGCCTCCATGCCCCTCGCACCTTGAGATAGTAGGCACACAACACACAATCCAGCCATTTGCTGCAATGAAGTCTCCCAAACTCGTGTTCCTAGAACAGCCTCCTAATCTGCACCTCCCAAGGAGCTAGAATTAGAGGCTTGAGTCACCATGCCTGGCCACCCTTCAGGACATTACAGTAAGGTAGAGTGCAAACAGGTGGGAAGGAGTAGAGACAGGATCACGGTGAACTGGGGACTCCTGGAAGCAGTGCCTGGCTCCCAGCACTGAACACACATTCCTGAATGAATGGGCAGGAGAGGTTGAAACAGAGCCTGAGAGCTCAGGCGTCTGGAGATGTGGGGGGAGGGGGGCTGGGGGGGGAGCTCCCAGAAGAGCCACCTGAGGGAGCCCTGAGCACTTCCCCCAGAGGAGAGTTCCAGGCTGAGGTGCAGAGCCAGGCTTGGAAGTAAGGAACCAAGCTGTGCACTCAGGCAGAAAGTGGGCAGCTGCCTGCTGGCCAGGCTAAGGAACTTTTTTTTTTTTTTTGGGGTCCGGTCATGGGGCCTGAACTCTGGGCCTGGGCGCTGTCCCTCAGCTCTTCAGCTCAAGGCTAGCACTCTACCACTTGAGCCATAGCGCCACTTGCGGCTTTTTTTTTTCTGCTTATGTGGTGCTGAGGAATCGAACTCAGGGCCTTAAGCATGCAAGATGAGCGCTTACCACTGAGCCACCTTCCCAGCCCAAGGCTGAGGAACTTTGTCCTCTGAGGGCACCTGCGAGCCAGGCACAGGCTCTGGGCAGAGGAGCCGCTGCCCTGTAGAGGGCACAGGAGGCAGGCTGAGGGGAAAGAAGATCAGCCAAGCCCTACAGTCCATGGCCTGGGCACCCTGGCACACCAGGTACCCCTCACCTGATACACAGTGGCATAATCCAGCCATTGCTCTTGCAGAGCGTACAGATCTCGGCCATTCCCAGGAGGCGTAGTTGGAGAGGCCAAGCTCCGCAAACTTGCCCTGCAGGGGAGAGGTGAGGTCACAACTCTGTACAACCCAGGACTCTAGGCAGGGGAGGTGGGAGTGGGGACCCCGGGGCTGAGGTCTTCCCAGCTCTGCCCTGGGTGCTCTGGTTCCCCCTCTTTGCTGGTAGAGGGAAGAAGGGAAGAGAGGAGAGCCCTCCCTCCTGGAGCTCTGGAGACCCTCTCCCACCTCCTGGTGCAGCTGGTGGCAGACCTGTAGTGTCTCCTCCACAGGGGTGCTTGGTTCAGGCAGGTGGAGGTAGAAGAGGTCCACTGGGGGACACTGCAGCTGCTTCAGTGATGCCTCCAGCTGGAACCGGATACTACAGGCTTTAGAGACTTCCCAGCCAATGGAATGTTTTGGTGGCAATTTTCACTTTGAGGAGACAAAAATGGAAGTTCAAACTACTTAACAAGCATCAGAAAGGGCATTTAGAGCCATGTCTAGAAACAGGTGTGGGTTCAAATCCTAGCTCTCAGTAATCACTCCTAAGCTACTGAATCTCTAGGAGTCTTAATCCTTTCCACTGTAAGTAAGAACAGAATTGGTAATAATATCTCATAGGGTGGTCCTGAGGGTGTTTTTTTGTTTTGGGTTTTTTTTTTTGCCCTTTTTTCTTTCGTCAGGACTAAGATGTGACTTCAGGGCCGCCCACTTGCTAAGCAAGTGCTCTAACTACTGAGTCACACCTTTACATCTGGATTTATTTTCATTTCTGAGACTGAACTCAGATCTGGGTAGAAAGGGTTCTGCCACCTCAGTCAAACTCTGGCTCTTTTATTGCCTTTGGTTTGTTTTTACCTAGTATTTGATTGTGGCACTGTGGCTTAAGTGGTAAAGTGATTGCCTTGAGCTGACAAGCTCAGAGGCAGCTCCCAGGCCCAGAGTTCAAACCCCACAACCAACAACAACAACAAAAAAGTATCTGCCACAACCAACAACAACAACAAAAAAAGATAGTATCTGATGCTTTGGCTGGGATGGATTTGGACTGAAATCTTCCTATCACTGTCACCTGAGCAGCTGGAATTACAGGCATGCACCACCACATACCTTAAAAAACATTAAAGACCATTGGAAAAGGTGCTTTTCTGCTGCACCTGCAGTGCCAGGCCTGGCACTGGGCTGGCAGAGGTAGCAGCTCCCTGCCCTCAAGCACTCACAGCCTAAAGGCCACTCTGGACAAGGCCGGCAGGGGAAAGCACATGGCTCCTTAGGAGCCAGGAGCACAGAGATGTGAGCACCTGCGGTCTCTGAGCTGTCCTGAGATGCTCACTCTGCAGATCCAAGGCAGGTCAGAAGCCTCCAGCTGAGAAAAGTGGGGGATCATTCCAGAGAGAGGCTCAGTGGCTTTACCAGTCCAAGAGCAAGGATGCCCTGTGTGGACACATGCCTGCCAGGTCACCTATCAGGTGTGGGTGGACAAGACAAGAGAAGGGCACAGGCAGGTGCCAAAAGACCCTGGGCACTGGTGGACTGAGGATGTTAGAAGCTGTCAGGCCCTCTGAATGCTTTTCAGATGGGAGCTTGGTGGTCAGTTATGGGTGTGGAAGGTGAGTCCAAGTGCAGCATGGGTGAAGCACAGGTCTGGCCAGAACAGTGAGGAGCACTGGGTGCCTGTAGCTCACACCTGTAATCCTAGCTACTCAGGAGGCTGAGATCTGAGGATTCCAGTTTGAAGCTAGCCTGGTCTGGAAAGCCTGTGAGACTCTTATCTCCAAATAACCACCAGAAAATTGGAAGTAGAGCTGAGCTGTGGTTCAAAGATGTAGAGCACTAGCTTTGAGCAAAAGAGCTCAGAGACTGGACCTGTGCCGAGTTCAAGCCCCATGACTGAGGAAGGAAGGAAGGACAGAAGGAAGGAAGAAAGGAAGGAAGGAAGGGAGGGAGGGAGGCAGAAAGGACAGAGCGAGAGAGAGAGAGAGAAACTGCCTGCCTGCAAACTTAGCCCTTCTGAAAAGTGAGGACTTTAACCAGAGCCCTGTGGTCCCTGGGAAGAGCAGGTTTGAGGAAACATACATTCTATCCTTTCCCTTCCTCTTCCTATCTGACATCTATAGACTTTGATACCACTAGCCTCACTTCAAGAATGGAAGGGAAGCCAGGCGCCAGTGGCTCCTACCTGTAATCCTACCTACTCAGGGGGCTGAGATCTGGGGATCACGGTTCAAAGCCAGCCAGGGCAAGAAAGGCTGTGAAACTCTTATCTTCAATAAAACTACCAGAAAACCAGAAGTGGCGCTGTGGCTCTAGTGGTAGAGCTCTAGGTTTGAGCTGAAGAGCTTAGGCCCAGAATTCAAGCTCCATGACCACCAACAACAACAAAAAGAATGGGAAGAAGAAATTAGAAAAGCAAAATCAGAAATAAAATAAGATTTCTCACTGGGTAACCAAGGAATCTGGAAAGAGTGTGCACTGATCTGTACATATGTATTTGCACTCTACCATGCTGTGAGAAAGTTTCCCCAGACTCAGTTTCTTGTGTGTTATGGTTAGGGATCAACTGAGTGGAAGAACAAACCAAACCTGGGCGCTGGTGGCTTATATCTGCAATCCTAGCTGCTGAGGAGGCTGAGATCTGAAGATTGCACTCCAAACTCAGCCCTGGGCAGGAAAAACAATGAGACTCTTACCTCCAGTTAACCACCAGAAAACCAGAAATTGTGCTGTGGCTCAAAGTGGTAAGAGTACTAGCCTTGAGCAAAGGAATTCAAGGAGAACATCTAGGCCCTGAGTTCAAGCCTCACGAGTGACAAAAAAAAAAAAAAAAAGCACAGGATACAGGGCCTGGGCCCTGTTTTTTAGCTTTGGGCTCAAGGCTAATATTCCTAGTGCTTTAGCTACAGCTCCACTTCTTGAACACATTAAGTCATAGCCCCCTCTTATAACCTTTTGAGTTCAGAAAAAAAAATTAATAAAAATTAAAAAATAAGCCGGGCGCTGGTGGCTCACGTCTGTAATCCTAGTTACTCAGGAGGCTGAGATCTGAGGATCGCGGTTCAAAGCCAGCCCGGGCAGGAGAGACCGTGAGACTCCTATCTCCAATAAACCACCAGAAAACTGGAAGTGGCGCTGTAGCTCAAGTGGTAGAGTGCTCGCCTTGAGCTGAAGAGCTGAAGGACAGCGCCCACGCCCAGAGTTCAAGCTCCACGACCGACAAAAAAAAAAAAAAATTAAAAAATAAAAGCCAGGTGGCAGTGGCTCACACCTGTAATCCTAGCTACTCACGAGGCTGAGATCTGAGAATCTCAGTTCAAAGCCAGCCTGGACAGGAAAGTCTGTGAGACTCTTAAACTCCAGTTATCCACCAAAAAATCAGAAGTGGTGCTGTGGCTCAAGTGGTAGAACGCTGGCCCTGATCTGAAGAACTGAAGGACAGTGCCCAGGTCCAGAGTTCAAGCCCCACAACCAACCAAAAAAAAGCGAGAGGCTGGGAAGGTAGCTCAGTGGCGGAGTGCTTTCCTAGCATGCAGGAGGCCCTAGGTTGGATTCCTCAGCACCTCATAACCAGAAAAAGCCGGAAGTGGTGTTATGGCTCAAGTGGTAGAATGCTAGCCTTGAGCTGGGGGACAGCACCCAGGCCCAGAGTTCAGGCCCCACAACTGACAAAAACAAAAAACGCCCCCCCCCCCCAAAAAAAAGCTAGAGATATGGATCAGAACTAGTAAGCCTACCTAGCAAGCACAAGGCCCTGAGTTCAAACTTAGTATCAACAAGTTCTTTAGGTATGTCCTCCTCTTCATTCTTCTCTTCTACTTTTTTCTTCTGATCATCAGTTCTTGCTATGTTGCCTCGGCTGTCCTTTAACTTAGGATCTTCCACCTCAGTAGCTGGGATCACAAGCATCAGTTTAACTGCACTGGTGAAGCAGCAATAGGTACTTGGGTTGTCAAAGCCCCATAGCGCTCTGGTTCCAGGCTAGATCAAGATGGGGAAGGTGGTGAAAAGGAGAGGACAAACAATATCCAGTTAGTTGTCTGATGGAGGTTGCCTGGGGAAATTAGCTTCAGAGCTCTGGAGAAAGAAGGGAGGTCAGGGCTCCAGGAGGCAGATGGAGCTGGACCCCCCAGGAGCAATCTGAGAGGTCAGGGACCAGCTTTATATCTCTGCCCCAGGCCACCCAGGATGGTCTCGGACTGGCCGTCCTTGTACAAAAAGGCCGTGTCCAGCTCCGTGTGGTCGCACTCCAGGAAGGAGCGCACCGCTGCGGCGCTGGCGGACGGGTCCAGGCGGCTCCCCATCAGCATAGTGCCCAGCACCATGGCGGGCCGAGCCTGAGACACCGTCTGGTCCAGGCTGGAGGCGGCTGCAGCAGCGGGAGAGGATGGAGGTGGCGTTGAGGGTTCAGCCCCAGTTGTGTGAACTTCTAAACCCTGTACAGAGCTGACCTGGCCACGCCCATCGGGGGGTGTGGCCCTCCAGGGCGGGACCAATGGCGGAGGGGCAGGAGTATGTAGCTGGGTTCTCAAGCCACACCGACCCCCCCCCTTCTTCCCCCGCCCCCCTCCGCCAGTGATCTGGGAGATACGGTCTTGGGCCCGAACCCCAAGTCCCAAGTTCTAGAATTTTGGACTTCCCTGCCACGCTGTCCCTCTACTGTCTGCCTACCTTCTGAGCTGCCCGGGAGGTCTCTTATCTCTTCCTGGACCCTGGATAGACTTTAGGGGCTGTGGCATGACCTAGGTGGTCCCCTACTTTAGGGTCCTAGAGTTGCTACTGGTCCAGAGCCCGAGTCAGCCATATAGTGGCTGTCAACCTTGGCTTCCATCTACCTTTCACACTGGAAGGCAAAATAAAGACTTTGGTTCAGGACTGGAGTCTGGCTCAGGTGGTAAGAGTGCCAACTAGGTACCAAGCCACTGAATGGTACACCACTTCTGTCTCCACGATGCCCCACTGATCACCAAGGCTGAAGACAAAGTGCTCACTACAGTACTGGCCTCCAACATAACCCACCAAATATATTGGGGGGGGGGGGGTAGGGAGGACAACACACAGACCCAGTTTAATTTTAAAAATTACTAGCCAGGCACTGGTGGCTCATGCCTGTAATCATCCTAGCTACCCAGAAGGCTGAGATCTGAGGATCACAGCCAGCCCAGGCAGGAAAGTCTGTGAGATTCTTTTTTGTTGTTGTTGGTTGTGAGGTTTGAACTCATGGCCTGGGCACTGTCTCTGAGCCTCTTTGTGCCCAAGGCTAGCGTCTACCACTTGAGCCACAGCGCCACTTTTGGTTTTTGAGTGGTTAACTGGAGATAAGAGTCTCATGGTCTTTCCTGCCTAGGCTGGCTTTGAAGCAAGATCCTCAGATCTCAGCCTCCTGGGGAGCTAGGATTACAGGGATGTGCCACCAGCACTGGCCCAGATGAGAGTCTTATCTCCAATAAACTACCAGAAAACCAAAAGTGGCACTGTGGCTCAAAGTGGTAGAGCTCTAACCTTGAGCAAAAAAGCTCAGGGACAGTGCCCAGACCATGAGTTCAAGCCCCATGAAAAACAACAACAAAATTACTGTTACATTGTCAGTGGGTCATATAAGGCAAGACATATTGAAAGTATTCACTAAAATAATTGTTTTTCAGCCTGGAGCCCATGGCTCATGCATGTAATCCTAGCTACTCAGAAGACTGAGATCTGAGGATCGCAGTTAGAAGCCATCTCAGACAGAAAACTCCCATTGAGACTCTTATCTCCAATTAACCACTCAAAAACCAGAAGTGGCACTGTGGCTCAAGTGGTAGAACGCTAGTCTTGAGCACAAAGACACTCAGGGACAGTGCCCGTGCCCTGAGTTCAAGCCCTACAGCTGACAAAAAATTAAAAAAAATGTTTTTCTGTTTTGGTGAAACTAAGGAAAATATCTTATGCAATAAATGGTACCGAGAAAACTAGCTACCTACATCCAGGAGACTGAAACCGGGCCACTGTCTCTCCCTCTGTACAAAATCAGCTCCAAAGGGACCAAAGATCTCAATGTAAAGTGTGAAACCACTACAAGAAACTGGAGGGACACTCTGGAAGGTATAGACACAGAGGATTATTTTCTCTGTAAGGCTCCAATAGTCCACCAGGAAATAAGCACAAGAATGCACAAATGGGAATACATTAAATTTAAAAAATTCCATGCAGCAAGAGAGATACCAGAGCCAAGAAAGAACCCATAGAGGGAGAGAAAATCTTGCACAGCTACTCAACCAGATAAAGGATTCATATTGAGAACAAAGAGCTCAAAAACTTAAATAGTAAAAAACATATAACCCAAATAATAAGTAAAATAATTAGGCAGTCCTCAGAAGACATATAAATGGCTAATAGATACAGGAAAAAGTGTTTAATATGCTGGGCGCTGGTGTCTCACACCTGTAATCCTAGCTACTTAGGAGGCTGAGATCTGAGGATCACAGTTTAAAGCAGCCTGGGCAGGAAAGTTTGTGAGACTCTTATCTCCAATGAACCACCAGAAAAACTGGAAGTGGTGCTGTGGCTCAAATAGTAGAGTGCTCACCTTGAGCTGAAGAGCTGAGGGACAGCGCTCAGGACCAGAGTTCAAGCCCCACAACTGAACAGAAGAAGGAGGAGGAGGAGGAGGAAGACGAGGAGGAGGAGAAGGAAGACAAGGAGGAGGAGGAGGAAGACAAGGAGGAGAAGGAGGAGGAGGAGGAAGACAAGGAGGAAGATGGGGAGGAGGAGGAGGAGGAGGAGGAGGAGGAGGAGGAGGGGGAGGAGGAGGAGGGGGAGGACAACGACGACAAAGAAGAAGAAAAGAAAAAGTGTTTAATGTCCATTGCCATAAAGGAAATGAAGACCAAAACTGGACTGACTTTCCACTTCAACCCAGTTTAACTGGCAGAAGAAACACCACCAAGTGCTGGTAAGTATGGATGCGTGGGGAGGACCCCTTTTGTTGTTTGGGTTTTTTTTTTTTAACTGTATTTTTTTGTCTTTTCTTTTTTGGTACTGGGGATCGAACCCAGGACGTTGCACTTGCTAGGCAAGCGCTTTGCCACTGAGCTACATCCCAGCCCGGGAGGACCCCTTTTATGCTGCAGGTGGATGTATAAATGTGCAGCCACTACGGAGCTCAGAATGGAGATTTCTCAAAAGATGGAAACTAGATCCTCTTTCTTGAGCCCTTCCATACCACTCGGGAACAGATCTGAAGTAATGTAACTCAATATACAACAGAGATACATGCATATCATGTCCCTTGGGTATTGTTCACAATAGCCAAACTGGACACAGAAGTGTCCAAAAACTGATGAATGAATAAAAAAAATGAGTTATGTGTAGTATACCATGGAATACTACTCAACCTTCAAGAAAATGAATTATATCATTTGCAGGAGTGATCGATTAAGCCAAGTTAAAGAGCCAAATATTGCATGCTTTTGCTCAATTGTAGAATCTAGATTTTAAAGAAACACACAGTCTCACATACAGAACATGAATGCAGCTGTGGGACTGTTTGGGGGGAAGGGGGAACAAGGAGACCCCACATCCCTCCAGCACTCTCCCTCCAGAATTTCTTCCTCTGTGTCATGTGAAATGTTATTTTCTAAAACCATAGATATGGGGCTGGGAAGGTGGCTCAGTGGTAGAGCGCTTGCCTTGCATGCATGAGGCCCTGGGTTTGATTCCTCAGCACCACATAAGCAAAAAGAAAAAAAGCCAGAAGTGGCGCTGTGGCTCAAGTGGTAGAGCGCTAGCCTTGAGCTGAGGAGCTGAGGGACAGTGCCCAGGCCCAGAGTTCAGGCACTACGACCGGACCCCCCCCCAAAAAAAATAAAAATAAAAATAAAATAAAACCATAGATATCCCAGAGTTCAAGCCCCATGATCGACCAAAAAAAAAAAAAAACACAAAAAACAACACCTAAAATTTTGGGGCTGGGAAGATGGCTAAGTGGTAGAGCACTTGCCTTACATGTTTGAGGCCCTGGGTTCAATTCCTCAGCACCACATAAGCAGAAAAAGCTGGAAGTGGCGCTGTAGCTCAAGTAGTAGAACGCTAGCCTTGAACGGAAGAGCTGAAGGACAGCATCCAGGCCCAGAGTTCAGGCCACACGACCGACCAACAAAAAAGTAAATAAATAAAATAAAACCACAGGGGCTGGGAAGGTGGCTCAGTGGTAGAGCGCTTGCCTTGCATGCCTGAGGCCCTGGGTTCAATTCCTCAGCACCACATAAGCAAAAAGAAAAAAGCCGGAAGTGGCGCTGTGGCTCAAGTGGTAGAGCACTAGCCCTGAGCTGAAGAGCTGAGGGACAGTGCCCAGGCCCAGAGTTCAGACCCCATGACCAGACCCCAAAAAAATAAAAAATAAAAAAATAAAAATAAAATAAAACCATAGATACAAGTCTCAGTCCCTGTGAGTGGCTTAGTCAAATTAACTGATCTAACACCAGATACTCATACAGGAAAACCATTGCCCTACCATACCCATGCTGAACACAGGGGTGAGGGAAATTTGGAACAGTAGGAAGATGGGGAATCCCAACCACACAGAGATGAGCTCTGTCTCCAGAGTAGAGAGGAAAGGATGTAATAAGTGCTAATGCCTTTTAAAAATGCAAGTTGAGCCGGGCACCAGTGGCTCACGCCTGTAATCCTAGCTACTCAGGAGGCTGAGATCTGAGGATCGCGGTTCAAAGCCAGCCCGGGCAGGAAAGTGTGAACCTCTTATCTCCAACTAACTACCAGAAAACTGGAAGTGGCACTGAAACTCAAGTGGTAGAGCGCTTGCCTTAAGCTGAAGAGCTGAGGGACAGCACTCAGGCCCAGAGTTCAAGCCCCATGACCGACCAAAAAAAAAAAATGCAAGTTAAGCAGGGCACCACTAGCTCACATCTATAATTCTAGCTACTCAGGAGGCTGAGATCTGAGAATCACAGTTCAAAGACAGCCCAGGCAGAGAAATCTCCAAGACCCTTATCACCAGTTAACAACCAAAAAGCTGGAAGTGGAGTTGTGGCTCAAGTGATGAGTGCCTGCCTTATGCAAAAAAAGCTAAAGAAAAGTATCCCAGGGCTGGGAAGGTGGCTCAGTGGTAGAGCGCTTGCCTTGCATGCCTGAGACCCTGGGTTCGATTCCTCAGCACCACATAAGCAAAAAGAAAAAAGCCAGAAGTGGTGCTGTGGCTCAAGTGGTAGAGCGCTAGACTTGAGCTGAAGAGCTGAGGGACAGGACCGAGGCCCAGAGTTCAGGCCCCACGACCAGACCAAAAAAAATTTTAAAAAGAAAAAGAAAAAGTATCCCAGCTTTGGATTCAAGCACACACTGTACTAGTACTGGCACACACACACAAAAAAACTTTGCAAAGATGCCAACAGATATTAGTGTACTAATATTTTTATACTCATTAATAAAATAATCTAGAGGAACTTCAAATAACCCACTGACAGGGAAAGAATGCATCACATGTACTTTGCCAGGTTCAAGCATTTAGAATTTCACCTTTGGCTTGAAAAAATATTGCAAAGAGACACTAGTAAAACTCAAGATCCCATGCCAGGTGCCAGTTTGGGCAGCAGTTCAGCACTAGTGTTCAGGGTGGTGCAGCAAGTTGCCCACTTTTACTTAGGCTTCAAGGTCCAGTAACTTCACAACTACTGTGATCTTTTTCTGCCCAGTGTGGTTATACTGAGAAACCACTGTATTTATCCTTGAAGGAAGAGAGATTTCTTTCTCTAATGGTTGTGGTTCTGTGCTAATTCCTGACTTGTACAGGCAGTTTGTCTGTATTTAGGAGAGGAACTCCAGGCCATGCTGAGTACTTATAAGCAGCAAGTCAAAGCTTTTGTACTTTGCTCAAAAAGTTGTTAATGCTGCCAGGTACCAGTGGTTCACACGTGTAACCCTAGCTGCTACTCAGGAGGCTGAGCTCTGAAGGTCACAGGTTGAAACTAGCTTGGGCAGGCAAGTCAATGAGACCCTTATTTCCAATTAACCACCAAAATGCCTGAAGTGGAGCTGTGGCTCAAGTGGTAGAATGCCAGCTACCACTGAAGGACAGTATCCAGGCAGAGTTCAAGACCCAGAACAATGACAAAAATAAAATGTAAATGTACCTCTTAGTAATGAAGTTCAGTAAAGGACTGGCCATCCCACTGCAGCCACGGAAATGTTCTCATGTTCATTTTAGTCCCAAGCCTCAAGTACTCTTCACCCACAAGCCACAGTGAGATGAATTTCCATTAAATACTGCTGGAGACAATCTGCCCCAACTGTATCATAAACCAAAGCTACTTTCTCAGTTTCTTGTCTATATTTCCTCCCTTAAGGTAGGTTATTACATCAGCACAGAACAATTATTCCAATAGCAATAGTGAGTGAAAGACAAAGGGCTAGTTACCTAATTATATAACCACCACTGGCTTCATTTCTCAGGCAAGCTGTTAAAGTCACTTATCCACAATGTTTGTCAATATTTAACACCATGGGGAAAGTACTTTCTCCGGCTGCATGAAAGGCAGCAAAGTTCTGAATTGGCATGAGTGTTTTAAAATTACATATATAATTACATTGAGGCTTCATCCAGGGCTTCCGCATGCTAGGCCAGTGCTCTACCATTGAGCAAATCCTTCAGTAATATAATTGTATTTTTTGTTGGCTGTGGGGTTTGAACTCAGGGCATGGGTGCTGTCCCTGAGCTTCTTTTGCTCAAGGCTACCACTTGAGCTGTAGCTCCACTTCTAGCTTTTTTTGCGTATGTGGTTCTGAAGAATCGAATCTTGGGCTTCATGCATGCTAAGGAAGCACTCTACTATTAAGCCACAATTCCAGCCCTGCAATTTTCTGTGTGCACGTGCATGTGTCTCAGGTGTGGGGCCTAGGTGCTGTCCATAAGCTCTTCAGCTAAAGGCTATTGCTCTGCCACTTTGAGTCACAGCACCACTTCCTGTTTTCTGATGGCTAATTGGAGATAAGTCTCAACAACTTTCCTGCCTGGGCTGGCTTTGAACCGAGATTCTCAGTTCTCAGCTTCTTCAGTAGCTAGGATTATAGGCATGAGCCACTGGCACCTAGGTTGTGATTTTTTTCTTTCATTTTTGGTTGGTTGTAGGGCTTGAACTTTGAGCCTGAGCATCGTCCCTGTGCTCTTTAGCTCCACTCTACCACTTGAGCCACAGTTTTTCTGGTGGTTCAGTGGAGGTAAGAGTCTCACAAACTTTCCTGCCTGGGCTGGCTTTGAACTGCAACCTTCAGATCTCAGCCTCCTGAGTAGTTAGAATTACAGGCTTGAGTCACCAGCACTTGGCCATTTTTTCTTTATTTTTTTTTTTTGTCGGTTGTGGGGCTTGAACTCTGGGCTTGGGTGCTGTCACTATGATCTTCAGCTCAAGGTGAGCGCTCTACCACATGAGCCACTTCTGGTTTTCTAGTGGTTTATTGGAGATTAGAGTTTCATGGCCTTTCCTACCTGGGCTAGCTTTGAACGATCCTCGGATCTCAGACTCCTGAGTAGCTAGGATTTCAGGCGTGAGCCACCAGCAACCGGCTTTTTTTTTTCTTTTTTAAATATGTTCTCACTGTGTTACCTAGTCTGCCCTTGCATCAGTCTCCTGAGTAGCTGCGATTATATCCCAGCTAATTGAAAACTTTTGAAGTAGAAAGTTGTGTCTGAAGATTATCACTTTATCTCTACAATTTAGAAGGCTCATCTACATATCACCGACACCTTTCTTGTTGGTGGTTGTTCCTTCTGATTTTTTTTGGAGACTGGATATTGTTGTGTGGCCCACTTTGGCCTGGGACTCCCATTCTCCTGGTTTGGCCTCCAGTGCTGGTCTAACTGGCATCTTCCTTTTTTTTTAATTCTTGACTGGGACTCATATTTGTTATCTGATGCTTTTGCTTACTGGCTGACTCTCAACCACTGGAGCTATGCCTCCAACTTTTTTTATTTTTTAATTAGTCCTAGGACTTGAACTTAAGGCTTGGGGTCTGTCTCTAGCTTCTTTTGCTCAAATGTAGTACTCTATCATTTGAGCCACAGTGCCACTTCTGGCCTTTTCTCTTTACATATCACTGAGGAATTGAACCCATGCCTTTTTATACATGTCCCATGAGACAGCATAGCCACTGATGTGTTGCTATTGGACCTAGAGCAGCAGAATGAGAGCTACTGGGTCACTGCCATTCAGTGCTGACAAAGCCAGTTGGCCATTTGTACTTAAGCTTCAAGGTCCATGGCTCTGTTTGCTGCCATTTGGGCCATTTTTCCTTTTTAACTGTTATGAATTACAATGATGCTGCTCTCAGGTGAATGTGCTTGTTTGACGCTAGGTCTCTTCATCTCCAGGGTATGAACCGAAGGACTGCAACAGCTCACTCAGGTGAATGTTTGCATTTTTCTAGAACCCAAATTCGTTACTCCATCTGAAGTCCTACCAGGACTGGAGGAAAGTTCCAGCTTCTCCAAACCTTTGTCAGTTGCTAATGACATGTTTTTAACTCTGCCCAATTGCATGGGTGAGAATTAGTTTTATTTTCTTTTCCTGGATGAATAATGAGGTTGTGGTGCTTTCCATGTGCTGATTGGCCAACTGAGTGTCTTCTTTGAGGATTTTGATTCAGTCTTTGCCAATATTTGGGAGGCTGGATGGATTACTTGAGCCTAGGAATTTGAGACCAATCTGAGCAACAACAGAAGAGTCTCAAACTCCCCCACCCCCTAAATGTCCACGGTATGTAGGAAGGATTTTTCACATTCTTCGACTTTTTTGTGGGGACTCTAATTGTAGTTTTTGCTTGGGTTGTTTCATTTCTGAGCATTTAGTGAGGTGATTCTGAATGAGAGAAAATCTACTGCAAGGTGCCCAGCGCTTTTCTTCTACTGTGTAGCACAATGAGTCAGGACAACTGAGAACAAGGAAGGACAGATCCTTGTGAGGGCGGTGAGCTCCTGAGACCCTGCCACCACCTTTGCCTCCTGGAGCCCCCAGCTCGTGGTTCTGCCCCTTTTTTTGTGGGTACCCTGGCAGGGTAAGGAACAGGTGGTGAGAAGCAGAAAAGACAAGGTATGGTTCACCCCAGGGCTGAGACCGGCCAGGTGCTTGCTTTATTTGGACAGGAAATGCTAGTGTAGGACTTGGTTTCATCCTTTCTATGTTCTGAAGGCAGCTAGGAGCAGGGCCCAAATTTAGAAAAATACTGTTTAGATGTCATCATCTAGCGGAAGTAGTTGGGACACTCGTGGGCAACCAGGTGCCAGGCTCGATCAAAGGCTTCCACAACAGCCGGCTCCAGGGGCCCTTGCTCAGTGGCTGCCAAGTTCTGGTTCAGCTGCTCTGGGCTGGACATGCCCAGGATGACCGCATCCCCGTGGGCAGCCTGCGTGGGGAAACAGCCAGATTTCAACATGTTCTGCTGCTCTGTGGGCTCCAGGTACCTGTCTTGCTGGCCTAGCCCTATCAAGATTCTCAATCTGTGCTTTGATAGTCACTCCTATATAAATGTTCACCTTGTCTTCCCCTCACCCCCATCCCCTGATCATCCACAAAGACCTGAGTGAGATCTGTCACCCTCTTTAACCTGAGACCCAATCCTCATTGTGGTCAGGAGAGAGAAAAGCTGTGCTGAGCACTTGGAGCCATTTACTGAGCAGCATGCACATGGCAGACACTATGCAGGTATCTGAGGCACAAGTCAGAAGCTCTACTAGGAAGATACAGGCCCCTGACAGAAAAGAACACCCAAGCTGGGTGCTGGTGGCTCACTCCTATAGTCCTATCCACTCAGAAGGCTGAGATCTGAGGATCACGGTTCAAACCCAGCCCAGGCAGGAAAGTCTATGATACTCTTATTTCCAATTAAACACCAAAAATCTGGTGGTGAGAGGCTCAAAGTGATATAGAGTGCTAGCCTTGAACAGAAAGAGCTCAGGGACAGTTACCAGGCCCCAAGATAAAGCCTCATGACTGACAAAAAAAAAAGAACACCCAGCTCCCACTAGAGGAGTGAGTCATGGGTTTTGCAGTTAATCAAGTACAATGTTTAGGACTTCTGCACCCTTAATAGCTGTATGCACTCCAACTTTTTCATCAATAAGGGACAGTTGTAACTCCTAAGTTCTAAGGGAACTAAGTCCCCAGTTTTAAGACTCATTATGCACATGGCACTTGGACACCATCAGGGATCAATGGGAACAGAGGCCATGAGAAGTATAAGAGAAACTTCAGAAGATAAAGTCATCTAACAGTCACTCTGAGCCACACAGAAGGGCAGGAGCTTAGCACCCAGGACAGGGAGAGGCTACCTGCAGCTGGGAGTGGTGGTACATCCACCGCAGGGCGGCTGAGGTCATGCTGGGGGCACTGGGGCCATAGGCGGCCTGCAGGGCCTTCTCCACCAGGGCGATGGCCTTGAAGTGGTCCTCCTTCCAGAAGCTGAGTGGGGAGAGAGTGGTACAGGGGTCAAGACCTTGGGCATCGCAAGGAGGGCCAGAACCAAAGAGCTAAGCAGGACAGGTAGCCCCACCCCAAGTTCTTCTGCAGCACCGCTGGGCTCTAGCAAAGGATTGCCTCCTCTATAGGGCCAGACTACGCAGGCTGCCAGCCCCTCAGAAGCAGCAGTGATGCAGTGGTACAGACCACCCTGGCTCACCGGTTCCTGTAGGTCTCGGCCCAGCTATTCCCGAAGAAGCGGCCCTCAGGCTTCTTGCTGTCCTTGTCTTCATACTTGTACTTGCCTGTCAGAAGACCACCTGAGGGAAGGCTGCAATCAGAACCCTTGCCCAGATGCTTCCCATAAGATGATGGATCCTCCACAGCTGTGGGCTGGGGAAGGGGATTTCCAGGAGGTATAGGGGGCTCAGCCCAGCCTCTTAGCAAAGCTTGCTTCCCAGGGTTTGGCATCCACCAGGCCAGGATTGCTTTCTCCTCCCACCCCCTACAGGTGCTGTGTCCATGCAGCCCATACCAGCCAAAGGGTTGTAGGCATAGAACCTCAGTCCAAAGTGTCTGAGGCAGGGGAAGAGCTCTGTTTCCACCTGTCGAGTGGTGGCGTTGTACATTCCCTGCAAGGAGAAGGACAGGGAGATAGAATGGACATGTGATGGGAGCAGAACTACTCAGTCTTTTTCTTTCTTAAACAAACAAAATAGAACAAAACCCAAATACTTTATTTTAGAGGCTTTTTGGAGGCAAAAACTACCTTCTAATTCCTGGGCTTAAATGATCCTTCTGCCTCAATCTCCCAAGTGGTTGAAACTACAGGACCTTACCATTATACTTGACAGTATGTTTTTTTATGTGTGTGCTCGTTCTGGGTCTTGAACTCAGGGCTTTGTTTTCTTGTTGGGCTTTTTCACTCACTATGGCACTCTACCATACCTCTAGTTCAGCTTGTTTTTGCCGGCCAACTGGAGATGAGTCTCATGGACTTTTCTGTGGCTAGTCTGGGAAAAAAGTTCATGATAACTCATCTCAATATAAAAAGGCTGAGCGTGGTGATATACACCTGTAATCCTTGTCATTTCAATTATAGCTGGAAGCATAAAAAGGTAGACTGCGATCCAGGACCACCAAAGACAAAAACAAGATCCTAGCTGGGCGCCAGTGGCTCACACCTGTAATTCTAGCTACTCAGGAGGCTGAGATCTGAGTATCACGGTTCAAAGCCAGCCCAGGCAGGAAAGTCCGTGAGACTAATCTCCAATAAACCACTAGAAAACCGGAAGTGGAGCTGTGGCTCAAGCGGTAGAGCGCTCACCTTGAGCTGAAGAGCGCAGGGACAGCTTCCAAGCCCAGAGTCCAATCCCCACGACCGACCAAAAGAACTAAAACAACAACAACAACAACAAAAAAAAACAAAAAACAAGATCCTACCTCAAAAATAATCAGAGCAAAAAGGGCTGGAAACATAGCTCAAGTGGTAAAGCACCTGTCCAGTAAGTGCAAAGCCCTGAGTTCAAACTCTAATACTGCCATAAATAAACAATCCATACTAGCCCAGGACTCCAGCAGTTACTTCTAAAATCACTAGTGGGTTATGCCTCCATCAGAAAGAATGACATCTCCCCATTTGTTAGGAAATGGAAAGGCTTGGAAAAAATTATATTAAGTGAAGTAAGCCAAGCCCAAAGAAACATAGGTCCCATGGTTTCCCTTATTTGCAATATCTAGTATATGTATGAGTCAAGCAGAAAAGGTCAGATAATGTGATGTTAGGAAAATGAACCCTTAGATATGTATTTAAATGTTTTTTTCTTTCATGCGTTTGTTTCTAACTCATTTATAAGATTATTTCTTTGTTGCTTTGTATGTCCCTCCCCCACAGTATAACCCCTGCTTTCACTATATTTGATGTTGGTATAATTTGTGGAGGAGATGGGGAAAAACAAGTCGTTTAGGATACAGGTGGACCCGTTGCAACTATGAGAAGTACAAGTTGTCATGTCGAAAACGAACTTTACAACTTTGGGGGGGGGGGGATTGGGAGGGGGCGGGGGGAGGCTGGGAAGGAATGGGAAGGGTAAACAAAGGAGGAGGCTGCAATGCTTGATAAGAAATGTACTCATTATCTTGCCCATGTAATTGTAACCCCTCTGTACAGTATGTTCACAAAAAATAAAAATAAATAAAATAAAATCACTAGTGGGCCTGGCATTGGTGGCTCATGCCTGTAATCCTAGCTACTCAGGAGGCTGAGATCTGAGGATCCTGGTTCAAAGCCAGCCCAGGCAGGAAAATCCATGAGACTCTTATCTCCAGTTAACCACCAGAAAACTGGAAATGTCACTGTGACTCAAGTGGTAGAGCTCTTTCCTTGAGCTGAAGAGCTGAAGGACAGAGCCCAGGCCTAGAGTTTTAAGCCTCAAGTCTGACCAAAAAAAGAGAAAGAAAAAAAAAATCACTAGTGGTGTACAGAGTGCGGGAAAGTATCTAGGAAGGGAAACTGGCCTGGATTCCTCATTCTACAAATTGTGTATAGGCTCCAGCTACAGGCCAGACACTGCATTTACAACCACTGGCAAGTCTAGAATAAAGTCTCCACCTCCAAAAGATGTTACAGTCAATTTAAAAATACAGGCTGAGCCGGGTGCCGGTGGCTCATGCTTGTAATCCTAGCTACTCAGGAGGCTGAGATCTTCAGGTCAAGGTTCAAAGCCAGCCCGGACAGGAAAGTCCGTGAGACTCATCTCCAATAAACCACTAGAAAACCGGAAGTGGAGCTGTGTGGCTCAAGGGGTAGAGCGCTCACCTTGAGCTGAAGAGCGCAGGGACAGTGCCCAGGCCCAGAGTTCAAGCCCCACGACCAACCAAAAAAAAAAAAAAGAAAAAAAGAAAAAAAGACAATGACATTTGGAGAGTGGAAGCTCCTGGGGTTGGGCTTTCCTGGGAAGAGATGACTGAGGGAGCCCTGAGCACTTCCCTGAGGTGCAGAGCCAGGCTTGGAAGTAAGGAACCAAGCTGTGCACTCAGGCAGAAAGTGGGCAGCTGCCTGCTGGCCAGGCTGAGGAACTTTGTCCTCTGAGGGCACCTGCGAGCCAGGCACAGGCTCTGGGCAGAGGAGCACAGGAGGGCACAGGAGGCAGGCTGAGGGGAAAGAAGATCAGCCAAGCCCTGCAGTCCACGGCCTGGGCACCCTGGCACACCAGGTACCCCTCACCTGATACACAGTGGGCATAATCCAGCCATTGCTCTTGCAGAGCGTACAGATCTCCGCCACTTCCCAGGAGGCGTAGTTGGAGAGGCCAAGCTCCGCAAACTTGCCCTGCAGGGGAGAGGTGAGGTCACAACTCTGTACAACCCAGGACTCTAGGCAGGGGAGGTAGGAGTGGGGACCCCGGGGCTGAGGTCTTCCCAGCTCTGCCCTGGGTGCTCTGGTTCCCCCTCTTTGCTGGTAGAGGGAGGATGGGAAGAGAGGAGAGCCCTCCCTCCTGGAGCTCTGGAGACCCTCTCCCACCTCCTGGTGCAGCTGGTGGCAGGCCCGCAGTGTCTCCTCCACAGGGGTACCATGGTCTGGTGCATGCAAGTAGAAGAGATCCACTCGGGGACACTGCAGCCGCTTCAGTGACGTCTCCAGCTGGGACCGGACACTGTCAGGTTTCAGGGACTTTCCCTCCCAAGGGTTGGCCTTGGTGGCAATTTTCACTTGAAAAAATGTAATGGTTAAGGGACTTATTAAGGCCATTTACTGGCTATGTGACCGTGGATAAATCACTTAAATTTCCTGAACTTCTATTTCCATAAAATGGCAATCACAAGAATGGAACTGGCTGGGCGATGGTAGCTTACACCTGTAATCCTAGCTACTTAGAAGGCTCAGATCTGATTTTATTGATTCCAAGCCAGCTGGGGCAGAAAAGTTCCTATGAGACTTTTATCTCCAATTAACCAATCAAAAACTGGAAGTGGCACTGTGGCTCTAGTGGTACAAGCTAGCCTTAAGCACAAAGAGGCTCAAGGACAGTGCCCAGGCCCTGAGTTCAGGCCTTAGGACCAGCAAAAAAACAAAAACAAAACAAAACAAACAACCAAACCTGGAGTTGTCCTGAAACAGAGATCACAGGATTAAATAATGTATTCAGTGTGAGTTCCCAACGTTCACCTCCAATCACCATCTTTACTCACACAACTGCTAGCTGTGCCCTCTAAGAGCCCTTGGGCAGAGGGTGTCCGCAAAACATGGGTATCAGGACTTCTACCTGATAACCAACTTGCATCAAGGACATTACCCACAGGAGGCTCAGGAAAAGGATTGAGCCCAACATGCAAATCAGGGAAGCTTTCAGTAGGAGAACTGACACAAGCTGTCTGCACCAACAGAAGACAGGCAAAGTCACAGAGGCAGGACTCAGCTACCATTCTGAGTAAATTGCAGGCAGGTTGTGCAGAACCTGATTCAGGAGAAGGGTACACACATCTGATCCCAGAGGCCCCCCCAACATTCTACTGGATGTGGCCTTGATTCTTCCCAGGCTTTGTCAGAGTCTGAATGGGCTGGCTAGCTCCCTGGGCTGTAGCACATAGAAGGAACTCAAGGGGACAGGCCTGGAAGGGGTTGTTATAGCAATGTAGGATAGAGAGGTAGGCGCAGGACTATGGGGCCCTGGCAGTGATCAATCTGAGTCAGAGGCAACAGAGCAAGATCAGTAGAGTTCCTCCCAGACTCGAACCTGCACATGCATCCCTCCACTGCAGAGACCAGAGCCACGTCGAACAGCTGTTTCCACAGTTTGAGAGTGAGTGAATTCAGCCCTCCCTGTCTCCACAGGGAATCCCAATTGATGGGGACTAGACTCTGCACTGCTCCTATAGGTCAGAGGAGTGTTTTCTGGTCATGTGAAGGGGGAAAGAAGACCACAGTCCCTCCCTTCTGGCTCCCTTCTTGTGTGGACTTTGCCCCAGGTCTGATCGAAGGACTTTGGCTCAGTGAGCCATTGCACTCAAAGGAAGCAGGGAACGGCTGAAGAAAAACCAACTCAGAAACAAAACCTGGTAGACAGCCGGGCGCCGGTGGCTCATGCCTGTAATCCTAGCTACTCAGGAGGCTGAGATCTGAGGATCACAGTTTAAAGCCAGCCCAGGCAGGAAAGTCCATGAGACTCTTATTTCCAATAAACTACTAGAAAACCAGAAGTGGTGCTGTGTCCAAGTGGTAAGGCGCTAGCCTTGAGCTGAAGAGCTGAGGGACAGGGCCCAGTCCCAGAGTTCAAGCCCCCTGCCCAACAAAAATAAAAAGAAAGTACTTCTCTACACACATGGGATGGCAAAGAGGAGGCATCAAGCTAATGGGACAGCTCCTTCTCATCCTCTTAAGCCACATCTGTCCCAGTGGTCATCTTGCCAGACATCACTTTGCAATCACAAGCCATGTCTTTGCGCAGGTGTTGCCTTACTCTTATAAGGCCTATTCTTTTCTTCTACCTCCCAGCAGACTACTATGTATTCTTTAAGGCTCAGCTTTGGTCGCTGTTTTGTCCAGAGAACTCCCTCTTCTGAAGCTCCCAGCTTCAGTCTTCCCTGCTAGACTCTGAGTTCACTGGCATTAGGCACTTTTCCTCTCACACAACAGACAGAAAGATCTTGCCCCAAATCTTCCTATGGTATCCCCAACAGTGCTCCCAGAGACCCCAGGGGTTTTTTGTTTTTTCCTGGTGCGGTTCTGGGGCTTGAACACAGGGCCTGGGTGCTGTTCTTGCATTTTTTTTTTTTTTTTACTAAAGGCCAGTACTCTACCATGGGAGTCATAGCTCCACTTCCATTTTTTATGGTACTTAAATTGGAGATAAAAGTCTCCTGGACATTTCTGCCGGGGCTGGGATTTACAGGTGTGAGCCACCAGCGACTGTCTTCCAGAAGTACTCTTAAAGGCACACGACAAAGTCTAGAGACTGACCAAAGCCCAAGATGAGAAAAGGGTGCCCAGGGAATCTCTGGGCTGTGATGGCAAGGAGTGGGGGGGGGGGGGCACCTGGCCCCACAGTTGTGTGCGTGCGTGCAGGAGGTAGGCAGCAAGGGGGAGCGCAGGCTCCGAGTTAAGATGGGGGCTCCCGAGGTGCAGGTCCCGAAGGATGCAGAGACGGACGGGGTCGGGGCAGAGCGCCGTCCGGCTGCCGGGGCTGCCCGGGCCGGGGAGGAGAGGGCAGGTCCACGACGCTGGGTGCCAGGCCGCAGAAGCAGGGCGGCCGTTACCTGTGCAGTCGCCGCCGCCCAGCCCGAGCCCCAGGCCGCCCAGGATGGCCTCGGACTGGCCGCCGCAGTACATGAAGGCCGTGTCCAGCTCCGTGTGGCCGCGCTCCAGGAAGGCGCGCACCGAGGCCGCGCTGGCGGGCGCGTCCATGCGGCGCCCCATCTCCATGGTGCCCAGCACCGTGGCGGGCCGGGCCGGGGCGCCCGCGGCGGCCGGCTGCGGCTGAAGCCCGGACATGGCGAAGCGGCGCGGAGAGCCTGACCGGGCCGGGCTACGCGCAGCACAGCGGACCGCGGCGCGGTTCACTGCTCGCGAAGCGGCGCGCAGCATGGGGACTGCGCATGCGTGCCGGGGGCGGGGGTGGGTGGGAGGTGTCGCGTCCCGCCCACGACACGGGGGGGGGCGGAGTCAGGGAGGTAAGGGAGTGAGGTCAAAGAACAAAGCACCGCCCGGCGCACACGTGCTGGGATTTTGGCCACGCCTCCAGGGGCCGTCTGCGAAGTACGCGGCGCGGGAGGCGGAGCCCAGCGGCTCCAGGGGCGGGGCCCCCGGCTGAGCTTGGTCAGCTGACCGCGGCGGGGGACTAAACCCTGGAGCGCGGTTCGCCGAGGGTCTTGGCGCGGTGAGCATGCTGGGTGCTAGTGGGAGACCCAGGGCTGGTGGGGGGGTCGGGGCTGCTGGCGCCTTCCACCACGTCTTTCCTGTGCCTGCCTCCTGTACCTCCTGCACTGTCCGGCGACCCAAGTCCCCTCCCGTGGCGCGAGATCGTGGGGCGCCTTGGCCGGGGTCGGAGAGCCCTCGGGGTCCCGGGTGGGGGCGGCCCGCACGGCCTTCCGGGCCGGCCTGTCCAGGGCTTGGGACCCGGGTCCTCCGTGCACCGGCCGGTCCCAGACCACGAGCCCCTCCCTGGTCTTCCGCGGGCTTTGTTTTCTTCCGGCCTCGCCGCGCCGGCCCCGCGGCTGCCCTGTCATTACCCGTCCCCGAGGGCGGCCCGCGCCGGGCTGAGTCACCGGAGCGAAGGCCTGGGAGGGTGGGTGCCCCCGCCCGGACGCGCCCCGGCTCTGCAAGGAGCGACCCCCTGATGACCGGCTCCAGTGCCAGGCTTCGAGCAGGCTTCCCAGTGTGTGCCGAGGGTGGGGCCTGCCCGACGCGGGTACGGCCTGCGTCCGGGGTCCCGGCCAGTCAGCACCTAGCTGAAGGCCGCTGTGTGTTCGGGACCCTGGAGGGCCCCTGTCGTCCCTGAATCTCTGGAGTGGCCTGTAATCATTTAGGTAGGTGATCTCATGTAACTGCAGTCAAGCCTTCGAGGTGAGGAGCAGAACGCCGAGGCTTCCTGACCTGCTCAGAGCACCAGACGAACTGGCTGCAGGCAGGTTAGCTTGTCTCCTCAGCCCTAGGCCCTGTGAATTACGAGTTTCCTTGTCTTCTCTTCTCTTTTCCTTTCCCTTCTTTTTTCCTTTGGTTGGTTTGCCTTTTTTCTTTCTCTCTTTGCTTCCTTCTTGCTTCGTCTGTTTTGCCCTCCACTCCATTTTTTTCTTTTTCTTTTCTTTTTGTTGATTGTAGGGCTTGAACTGAGGACCTGGGCACTGTCCCTGAGCCTCTCTGTGTTCAAGGCTAGCACTCTACGACTTGAGCCACAGCACCAGGTAGGGTTTTTGAGTGGTTGATTGGAGGTAAGAGTCTCACAGGGACTTTTCTGCCTGGGTTGGCTTCCAGCCATGATCTTTAGATCTCAGCCTCCTGAGTAGCTAGGATTACAGGTGTGAGCCACTGGCATCCAGCTCCTCCAACATTTTCTAAACCTTTATTGTGCAGCTGATGTACCTAGAGCCCTACGATTGGAAGTGTACAACAAGGGGAAGGGGGAGAGGAGAAGAGCATGTTTAAAGAACAGTGGAAGCTGAGGTCTTTGGTAGCTTTCTCCAGGTGTAGGACCCAGAGGAGGGGAGGGGGCAGCAGGTTCTGTCCAGCTGACGCTTATAAGATCCCTGGGAGAGGGCAAATTAGAACTGGGTCATAGTATCTTTTTACCAGGCCTGGACATGACTCTGAAGACCTGGAACAGGAGATCAGGTTAGGAAGGCACTCAAGGAATTTGGACTTGAGCCTGTTGATCCAGGTGGTCTGGTTGTGTGGGAAGCACTCCAAGTGAAGCCAAGGAGCTGGATGTGGCCAGGAAGGCACTGGCCACCCAAAATTCTTTAAGAGGCCAGGAGAACTGCTTAAACTTAGAATCCCTTCTGTTTCCTTCCCTCGCTAACCTGACAAGGAAGGGGTGAGTGATTGACCATCCTTTGATAGTCAAGGTATTGGCTCTCATCTTCAAAACAGCCACTACCATGGAGGTCAGACACTGGGCTAAGAGCTTTATTTATTTATTTTTTTAAGTGCCTATCCTGGGGTTTGAACTCAGGGTCTGGAAACTGTCTCCAAGAGCTTTTTTTTTTCTTTCAAGGCTAGCACTTTACCAACAGAACTATAGCTCCACTTCCTGCCTTTTGGTGGTTAATTGGAGATAAGAGTCTCAAGGACCTTCCTGCCCAGGCTGGCTCCAAACCTTGATCCTCAGATCTCAGCCCCTTGAGTAGCTAGGATTATAGAGCCACCAGCGCCCAGCTAAGACCTTTATTATATGTGTTTCCCTAGGAAGAAGTATCATTAGTTCCCTTTTATTGACAGACTCTGGCAGGCCATCTCCCTTGCCCAAGGCGACTCAGCCTCAAATGGGGACAGTGTTCTTCACCTTGCTGGTGCTCCATGGCAGGGACAGTGCATGGACACGTGAAGACCTGCAGTGGCTTGCCCAGAGTCTAGAAGTAGGAGGTTCAATTAGGGGGTGGCTGCAGAACAACAAAGGGCTTGGTGAACTATGGTTCTACCTGGGTTGTCTGCAAATTGGTTGGGTGCACGCCCCATACCAGCCCCACACCAACTGTGCTGACAGTCATCCGGGGTTCCAGGAGGAGCTGGATGTGGCCTAAGTCGTCCAAGAAGGGCCTTTGAATGCCCTGTGCTGAGCCCTGGAGATTCTGCAGTGAGCTGGGCATACAGTGAGTGACCTGAGGTGCCCAGCTCCAGGGCCCCCGTGCCTCACGTTAGGGCTGAGCACCTCAGCTCCCTATCCCTTCAAAGCAACCAGGAAGCCTCCTCTCTCTCCCTCAAGGCTGCCGCTTCAGCACTTCCATGGCTCCAGCCAGGGCATGGCTTTGTGAGGAGCTCAGCCCTCCTCCCCACCCCCAGGCACAAGTGGGGAACTAAGTGGCTGGAGCAAGACCTCGCCTGACTCAGGAAAACCCCTGTTAGTGCGGGGAGTAAAGGGGAAGCCAGCTTTGTGCTTGGCCAGAAGCTAGGCAGTCATGCCAGACCCAGGGAGGCTCTGCACCCCAGTGACAGAAGTACCTAAGGCTGTGGGCATGGCAGCTCTGTGTGTGTGTGGCGGCTCTGTGGGGGGGGGGGGTAGGAGGTGGGGCTTGCAGCTCCTTCCTGGGCATGACTTTGGCTTCCTGGCGAGGTCCTAGCAGATCATTTCCCTGCTCTAGCCTCAGGTTCCTCTGGCATCTCTCTAGAGTCTCTGCTTCACAGCGTCCAGGGGAGGATGGTGCATGTGAATGCATTCCAGGGGCTTGGTGCAGAGCTGGGCAGGGGGTAGCGATTCTCAGGAACTGAGATGGCACTAGCCCAGCTCCGTGTTCTCAGCTCTAGGTGGTCACTCAGGCAGTGACACTGCCGTCCTCCGTCTAGTATAAGAGGATCCTCTGACTAGGAAGGTGGTTCTGGACTCTTTGCTAAAGACATTCCACCTGCTTTGTGAGCTCTTGAAGGACTACTGGATCCAGAATCTGAACTAGGCAGCCCTGGGAATCATCGCCCTTCATTCTGACTTAACTGCCGGGAAGTCCTCCTTCCAGTGAGGGCCTCCCAGAGTAACTCAACACGAACAGCAGCCATAAAATGGAATCAAGCCAGACACTCAGGATTTAGAACAAAAGATGACTTTTGACACCCATGCACTGGTGACTCACACCTGTTCTTCCTAACTATCCAGGAGGCTGAGATCTGAGGATCACAGTTTGAAGCCAGCCTAAGTAGGAAGGACTGTGAGACTCCTATCAACAGTTAACCTCCAAAAGCCAGAAGTGGAGCTGTGGCTCAAGTGTTAGAGCACTAGTCTTGAGCACAAAAGCCCAGGGACAGTGCCCAGGCCCTGAGTTCAAGTTCTAGGACTGGTACATGCACACACACACACACACACACACACACACACACACACACACACACACACACGATGACTTTGAGGGCTAATCCCATTATTCACTTAACTCACCCAGCAGCTACATGAGGGATGGTTCAGGTGACCAGGCCCAGGCACTGAGAGGCTGAATGCTGGCCCAAAGTCAAGCAGTAACCAGTGGGAAAGCTGAATGTCCCTGACCCTACGGTTGGCACAGTGCTCATTTGGTCTGTGTATCTGGAAGCTGATTGGGTCTCTGTGGGCGAGGACTATGACTTTCTCCTTGTCCAGTCCAGTAGCCAGGCCAGGGCCAGGTGATCAGGCTGAGCTGAGCTCAGGTCAGAATGACTGTGGGTAAGAACTGGACCTCCTAAAGCTGAAGGCCTCCTTTCTTTCTCTCTGTAGAAGGAACCCTCACCTGGCTCGGTACACCAGCACCTCCCTCCCACACGGTCCTGGGCTGGGAAGCTCCCTCTGCAGCCATGGTCTGGAAGAAACTGGGGCCCGGCAACTTCTCCAGATGTCCCAATGGCTCTAGCCTGTGGATCTGGGATGTATTTGGCGAATGTGCCCAGGATGGCTGGGATCAGGCCAGTGTGTTCCTGGGCTTGGTCTCCATCCTCTGTTTTGCTGCCTCTACTTTCCCGTGAGTATCCCTGGGTGGCAGGAGCAGGGAGGGCAGCAGGGTGGTGGCAGAGGCTCCAGGAGGGGCCACATGACTGGTCATAGGCTCCAGGCCAGTGGACTTCCTCCTCCCCAGCCCCCAGCTAGAAGTCCCTGACTTCCGGCCCACTCAAGGAGGGGCTGTGTGGAGCTCAGCACAAGCTAAATCATAACATCTGCTACAGTCAAGTGCCCACTATGTCCCTGGCTTGGGACTACATGCCAGGCATACTTGTACCTTCTTGGTTCCTCACCTCAGCCACCCTGAGAAACAGAGCCGGTTCCTTTCCCTGCTTGGCAGATGAGACTGAAATCCAGAGAGGTTAAATAACTTGCTCTGGCAGGGCACTGATGGCTCACACCTGTCATCCTAGCTACTCAGGAGGCTGAGATCTGAGGATCGCAGTTCAAAGCTAGTCCAGATAGGAGAGTCCATGAGACTCGTATTTCGAATTAACCAAGAAAAAACGAAGTAGAGCTGTGGCTCAAAGTGTAAGGCACTAACCTTAAGCGGAAAATGCTCCCAGGCCCTGAGTTCAAGCCCCATGACCAACAAAAGGAAACCTTGCTGTGGCTTGCACGGGCTGTAAGGAAGAAGGTGGAGGAGTGAGAGGGCAGATGTGTCAAACATGGCTTCCGTTCTCAGAAAGGGAGGATAGTCCAGGGCTGGAGGCCAGTGGATATGAAACAATGTGGCCACTGCAGTGTGGCACACAGCGTCTACACTCAGCTCCGCCACCTACGGGCTGTGACCTGGGCAAGTCACTTCACTGCTTTGTGCCTCAGTTTCCTCATCTGTAAATACTGCTCCATCCAGAGCTGCTGTGAGGAGAGCAGGAAGGAAGGGGTAAAAAGAACCTGGTTTTGCACTATGTGTGTAAGAGCCTGCACTGCCAGTGCTGAGGTTTTGTTCTGTGAAACGGGGACAAGATACGGTCACAAAGGCCCTGGAGCTGTGGGCTGGGGCCCAGACCTCCCCAGCACGTGTGTGAGAGGGTGCAGCCGCTGTGTCACTGGACCAGACCGCCGTGTATGTGGGGTGTGTGTGTGTGTGTAGGTGTGTGTAGGTGTGTGTAGGTGTGGGTGTATGAGAGAGAGAGAGAGAGAGAGGTCAGCCCTGTCACCCAGTCTGTTTTCCATTGTTCAGAGTGTGTTCCAAGGCTGCTCAGTGGGAGAAACCGTCCATAGCAAGCAGGAGGTCCTGGATTCACTCTTCTACTGCGAGCCTCTCCAAAAACAACCCCTGAGTGTTCTTTGTCTTGAGAGATAAGGATCAGGGTTTAATCTTGGACTTGGCCCTTGGCTTAGGTTTTCACTTCTCTGGAGTATACAATATCTAGATCTAGAGGGTGAATTGAGAGATAAGTGAGAGATAATTTACTAAACCCAAGCTGTTCGACTTGGTGGTTTTAGTTTAACTACTGTTGTATAGTTGTCACTACAGTTAATTTTAGAACACTGTAATTGTCCCACAAAGAAACCTAGATACTGGTTCATGCCTATAATCCTAGATACTCAGGAGGCCCTCTAGATTCATCTCCAAAGAACCATCAGAAAACCAAAGTGATAGATCTCTACATTTGAGTAAAAGGATTCAGGGACAGTGCCCAGGCCCTGAGTTCAAGCCCCAGGCAAAAAAAGGAAAAAAAAAACCTGTGCTGTGATCAGTACCTCTAAATCTTGCAGTCCCTGGCAGCGGCCCATTTGTTTTCTCTGTTTATAAATTGGCCTATCCAGGAAATCATGATTCTTATAAATGGAATGTGTGGCTTCTTTTACTTAATATAATAAGATTCATACCAGGCTAGGCACTTGTGTCTCATACCTATAATCCTAGCTATTCAGGAGGCTGAGATCTGAGGATTATACTTTGAAGCTATTCTGAGGAGGAAAGCCCATGAGACTCTTATTTCCAATTAACCACCAAAAACAGCTAGAAGTGGAACTGTGGGTTAAGTGCCTTGAGCAAGAAGCTTAGGGACAGTACAGGGGTCTTGAGTTCAAGGCCCAGGACTAACACACACACACAGATTCATACATGTTGCAGTATGTGGTCGGATGCATTTGGAGTCCCCAACTACTTAGGCAATGAGGCAGGAGTTTGAGTCCAGCCTGGACAATAGTGAGACCCTGTCTCAAAAATACATTTCCTCCGTACTGTAGTACATATCAGTGCTTCAGTCCTTCCTATGGCTGAATAACGTTCTATTCTGTGTGTATACCATATTGAATCTTGTTTACCCATTTATCTATTGACATGTGACATTTTATGTTATGTGTACATTTATACACATGTGTTGGCGGAGGCTTAGGTTTTCACTTCTCTGGAGTATATATCTAGATCTAGAGGGTAAATTGGTTAAATGGGAATTGTTTATTTATTTGTGTGTTGCCAGTCCTGGGGCTCGAACTCAGGGCCTGGGCACTGTCCCTGAGCCTCTTTTGCTCAAGGCTAGTGCTGTACCACTGGAGCCATTGATCCACTTCTGGCTTTTCTTCTGGTCTGTTGGAGGTAAGAGTCTCATGGACTTTCTTGCACAGGCTGGCTTTGAGCCTTGAACCTCAGATCTCAGCCTCCTGCATGATTAAGATTCAGGTGTGAGCCATTGGAGCCCGGCTAAGACAATTTTTTTTGTTTTTGGGTCCAGTCGTGGGGCCTGAACTCTGGGCCTGGGTGCTGTCCCTCAGCTCTTCAGCTCAAGGCTAGCACTCTACCACTTGAGCCACAGCTCCACTTCTGGCTTTTTTTTTTTCTGCTTATGTGGTGCTGAGGAATCGAACCCAGGGCCTCAGGCATGCAAGGGAAGCGCTCTACCACTGAGCCACCTTCCCAGCCCTGAGACAATCTCTTCAACACATGGTGCCTGGCAGTAGCTCTCCACATGCAGAGAGCTTGGGCCCCCAACTCACAGCTAACACCTAAGTATGAGTTATACTGTGAGGCTCTTACAAGAAAAGATAATCAGCAAAACCCAGACTGAAAGTAGGGCTCAAGTGGTAGACTGCCTGCTAAGCAAGTTCAAGGCTGTGAGTTCAAGTCCCAGAACTGGCCCACAAAAAGGAAGAAAATTAAGAGAACCTACAAAATAACAGAAAAGATTCTGCAAGTCATATAGCTCTAAGAATGTGTCTAGAATACACAAAGAGCTGTCATGACTCAACTAAAAAAAAATTCCAAATGAAAGTGGACAGAAAGGAATACACATGGCCATAAGCCCATGAAACGCTGCTCAACTTCATGATTCACAGGAAAAGGGAAATTGCAAATCAAAACCACAAGAAGACAACTTTTCACACCCAAGAGAATGGCTATTTAAAAAAGGACAACTGACAGCAAGTTTTGGAGGGGACCAGGAGAAATGTGGCTTGTACACTGCTAGAGGATGGTAAAATGAAACGGTTGGCTGGGCGCCGGTGGCTCGCGCCTGTCATCCTAGCTACTCAGGAGGCTGAGATCTGAGGATCGTGGTTCAAAGCCAGCCTGGGCAGGAAAGTCTGAGAGACTCTTATCTCCAATAAACCACTAGAAACCGGAAGTGGTGCTGTGGCTCAAGTGGTAGAGCGCTCACCTTGAGCTGAAGAGCTGAGGGACAGCGCCCAAGCCCAGAGTTCAAGCCCTGCAACTGACCAAAAAAAAAAATATTATTTTTTTGTTGGTCTTGGGGTTTAAACTAGGGCCTGGGCACTGTCCTGGGCCTGGGCACTGTCCCGGACCTTTTTCATGAACTTTCCTGCTCAGGATGGCTTTGAACCTCAATCCTCAGATCTTAGCCTCCTGAGTAGCTAGGATTATAGATAGGGGTGAGCCACCAGCACCTGGCGAAATAAATAAATAAATAAATAATTTAAAGAAGGAAACAAAGACAAAAAAAAAAACAGAAAAAATGAGGACTACAGGAGGTGTGGCTTCAATGGTAGCCCACTTGGGTACTTAGTTTCAGGGTAGCAAGCCCAAGGCCCTGAGTTCAAATTCTAGTATCACACACATACACAGACACACACATGAAAATTAAACAACTCAGGGCTGGAAATGTGGCTTCCTGGTAGAGTACTTGCCTAGCATGCATGAAGCCCTGGGTTCAGTTCCTCAGTACCACATAAAAAGAAAAAGCTGGCACTGGGGGTCTCAGTATCAGCTCCCGAGCCTGTGCTGCGGCCCTGGCCAGTCAGTGTAGGAACCTTCTCAATAAAGTTGCTTCTTTATTAACAACTTCGTTGCGGTGGGCTGTGTCACTCCGGACGACTAGGTGGGTTTGCCTGCCTGAGTAAGGGTCTTCCTACTACAGTCATGAGATTTGAAGAAGGTTCTAGTACTAGGAGTGAATTTGATTAGTTTAAACTGGCAATTCTCAAAGTTAAGCTGTGTGGTAAGCTTGTAAAAATACAGTTTGGAATAGAAACAGAGTTTTGTTTTCTTACTGTAAAAAAGAAAATAGAAAAAGCTGGAAGTGGTGCTGTGGCTCAAGTGGTAGAGCACTTGCCTTGAGCAAAAGAAGCTCAGGGACAGTGCCCAGGCCCTGAGTTCAAGCCCCAGGGCAAGCAAAAAACAAACGAGGTGAAGAACAGCACCCATGCCTTGAGTTCACTACTGGACACACAAAAAAAGAAGAACTGACATTTCCCCTGTCCATGTCCCAGCACTGGGCCGGAGCCTCAAGTATTCGCTCTGAATCACCTTGCTCCAGGTGCCATGTTCGATGTGGGGTTGAAGAAGCCAGCAGGTCATTGTCCCATTCCTGCATGGGCCAATTAACCAGAGAGGGGTCAGAGGCTCGAGAGCCCCCAGTAATAGCAAAGGCAGCTGTCTACCCACTCTTCCCTAGGACTCGGGGTCCCCTGTGTGGGACAGGGTCGCCTCCTGCAGTTAGGAGGCCAGTCAAGTCAGATCATCTTAGAGGAGCCTGACCATGGTCTGTGGGTAAGCCTCACCCAGGGCCTGTGACATGCCAGGCCACTGCAGGTCACTGAGTTCAGAAGGTACAGACAGAGTTGCTGTGTATACAGAGAGGAAGAAGATACTTGGAGAGCCCAGATGGAGAAAGGCCCATGGGAGGAACTGGCGCCTGGGGTGTGGGAGATGAGGAAAGGTGTCTGGGCTGAGGAAGGGAAAGCAACCTGGGCAGGGGTGGGGTGGACTTTGGGGCATTGGAGGACCGGCATCTGAAGACACTGCTTTGAGGGGAAGCCTTGCGTGGAGGCTGAGAAGCAGGTGCATCGGGGTTGGACACACAGTAGAGGGGGACAGTTGTGCAAAGGGCCTGGGTGATGCATAGTGCTCTTGGTTTTAGGTTTGGGTAGTGGGTTGGCCTTTGGTCTCATCCCCCCTCATCCCCTACCTTCCCCTTCTCTCTCCCTCTCCCCCCCTCCCCGCCCTGTCTTTAGTGCTTGGGACTGAACACAGGCCTCACACTCCAACCACATGCTTTACCACTGTGCTACAACCTGGACCCCCCTCCCCGCTTTTTAAATCTTCCCTTCCCTTTTCCTCCTCCTAGCAGAGTTTTGCTATAGAGCCCAGGCTGGCCTTGAACTCATGATCTTCCAGCCTCAGCCTTCTGCGTGCTGTGTGTACTATCACACCCAACTCCATGACTTTTTTTTTTCCTTCAGTACTGAGGTTTGAACTCAAGGTGTTGTGCTTGCTAGACAGGTGCTCCGCTGCTGAGCTATGCCTGCAGCTGTTCCCTTCGTTTTGTGTTGGTGATTTTTGAGATGAGAGCTTGTTCCTTGCTTAGGCCTGGGCCTACTTTAGGCTTTCCATCATTGCTGGGAGTACAGATGCACTCCCCTGTGCACAGCTGTAGTTGGGAGGTGGGGGGGGGGGGTCTTATGAATTTTCCTACCTGGGCTGGCCTTGAGCTTGAGAGCCTGTTCCTCTCTGACTGCCAGGATCACAGGCCATGACCCTTAGTGTCTGGCTGCTTCATTTTTTTTTTCCTGTCATGGGGCTTGAACTCAGGGCCTGGACACTGTCTCTGAGCTCTTTTGCTAAAGGCTAGTGCTCTACGACTTGAGCCACAGCTCCAGTTTCAGATTTTTGGTGGTTAAGTGGAGATGAGTCTCATGGACTTTCCTGACCAGGCTGACTTTGAACCTCCATTCTCAGACCTCAGCCTCCTGAGTAGCTAGGATTACAGGCGTGAGCCACTGTGTCCTGACTGCCTCATGAACCTGCCCTCATCTCCTGCCCCCGGAAGCTGACCAGGCTGTGGCTGGGCCTTTCTCCTCACCTGACCTTGTCAGCTGTAGCAGGGCCAGGCCTCACAGCCACTGCTGCCACCACCCCTACCCCAACTCCTGACAACAGGAAGCCAGGAAACTTGATACAAAACTTCAGGACTCTCTGTCTACCCACATCCGAGCTATGCTGTGGGTCTCTGGAAAGATGCACAGCCATAGTACCCCCTGGATAGAAGGGGCACAGCAAGGCTGGAGAGTCTTCACGGGTAATGGGCTCCCAGATCATCCGCTGTCCATTATGGCACCTGTTCTATGGTTCTCCTCGGAGGAAGGTTCCCTTGTTGGGGGTGGCTTCACAGCCCCCAGACTCTGCTGTTCACTCTCTCTCTCTCCCACAGGCAGTACATCAAGGCCTGCAAGACTGGCAACATGGACCAGGCTCTGTCCTTGTGGTTCCTCCTGGGCTGGATTGGTGGAGACTCCTGCAACCTCATTGGCTCCTTCCTTGCAAACCAGCTGCCCCTGCAGGTGAGCAGCTCCCCAGGCTTTGGGGTAGTGGGGAGATGCTGCAGGCCAGTGGACAGCCATAACAGGCCTTCGGGGCAGCCAGTAGGAGACACTAGACTCCAGATCCCTCTCCTGTCCTTCTGTCTGCTGGGACCCCACACTTCCAGAGCCTTCTGCCTGCCACATTGTGTGACACTAGGCAAATCACTATCCCCTGTCCAGCCTGTTTCTCCCCTATAGTATGAGTGCATCAGCCCATTGTGTTTTTTGGCTTCGAAGGGGGCTTAAGCGTACGTTTTCCGGGCATGGGGCCCTGCAGGAGGAAATGAAATGAGTCTTTCCCTCCGATCCCCAGTGGCCTTGTTCTCCTGTAACCAGGCAGAGCTAGGAGTCAGCCAGGAAGGCCCTGTCCCCCGTGAGGTGGAAAGTCCTGCCTGCTTGTGTGTTAGGCTACCGGAGCCATCACGGAGCCCATCATGGACCCATTTCATCCTGACTGGTGGCGGTAGCCGCAGATGCCTTGGCGCCTTCCCGGGCTGGACGCCTTGTCAGGCCACTTGTCCTGCGTGGCCCTCCTCCAGCCAGCTAGGAAGCGGGACCCGTCCACACCAGGGGAGAAGCCACTCAGCGTGTGCAAGGACAGGTGGTGCAGGCCACTGGGCTGGTCAGCCAGGACGTGGTCAGTACACGTGGTCAGGACGTGTGGTCAGGACGCGTGGTCAGGACTCGTGGTCAGGACGCGTGGTCAGGATGTGTGATCAGGACGTGGTCAGGACGCGTGGTCAGAACGTGGTCAGGATGTGGTCAGGACGCGTGGTCAGGATGTGTGATCAGGACGTGGTCAGGACGCGTGGTCAGAACGTGGTCAGGATGTGGTCAGGACGCGTGGTCAAGACGTGTGGTCAGGACGCATGGTCAGGACGCGTGGTCAGAACGCGTGGTCATAACGTGGTCAGGATGTGGTCAGGACGCGTGGTCAAGACGCGTGGTCAGGACGCGTGGTTAGGACGCGTGTCAGGACGCGTGGTCAGGACGTGTGGTCAGGACGCGTGGTCAGGACGTGTGGTCAGGACGCGTAGTCAGGACGCGTGGTCAGGACGCGGTCAGGACGCGGTCAGGACGCGGTCAGGACATGTGGTCAGGACATGTGGTCAGGATGTGGTCAGGACGCGTGGTCAGGATGTGGTCAGGACGCGTGGTCAGGACGCGTGATCAGGATGCGTGTCAGGATGTGGTCAGGACGTGTGGTCAGGATGCGTGGTCAGGACGCGTGGTCAGGACGTGGTCAGGACGCGAGGTCAGGACGTGTGGTCAGGACGCGTGGTCATGATGCGTGTCAGGATACGTGGTCAGGACGCGTGGTCAGGATGCGTGGTCAGGACGTGGTCAGGACGTGGTCAGGATGCGTGGTCAGGATGTGGTCAGGACGCGTAGTCAGGACGCGTGGTCAGGACGCGTGGTCAGGATGTGGTCAGGACGCGTGGTCAGGACGCGTGGTCAGGACGCGTGGTCAGGACGTGGTCAGGACGCGTGGTCAGGACGTGGTCAGGACGTGGTCAGGATGCGTGGTCAGGACGTGGTCAGGACACGTGGTCAGGATGTGGTCAGGATGTGTGGTCAGGACATGTGGTCAGGACATGTGGTCAGGATGTGGTCAGGACGCATGGTCATGATGTGGTCAGGATGCGTGGTCAGGATGTGTGATCAGGACGTGGTCAGGATGCGTGGTCAGGACGTGGTCAGGATGCATGGTCAGGGGATGTGGTCAGGACGTGGTCAGGACATGTGGTCAGGATGTGGTCAGGACGTGTGGTCAGGACATGTGGTCAGGACGCATGGTCATGATGTGGTCAGGATGCGTGGTCAGGATGTGTGATCAGGACGTGGTCAGGATGCGTGGTCAGGACGTGGTCAGGATGTGTGATCAGGACGTGGTCAGGATGTGGTCAGGATGCGTGGTCAGGACGTGGTCAGGATGTGTGATCAGGACATGGTCAGGACGTGTGGTCAGGGGATGTGGTCAGGATGTGGTCAGGACGTGTGGTCAGGACATGTGGTCAGGATGTGGTCAGGACGCATGGTCATGATGTGGTCAGGATGCGTGGTCAGGATGTGTGATCAGGACGTGGTCAGGATGCGTGGTCAGGACGTGGTCAGGATGTGTGGTCAGGACGTGGTCAGGATGCGTGGTCAGGACGTGGTCAGGATGCGTGGTCAGGACGTGGTCAGGATGCGTGGTCAGGATGTGTGATCAGGACGTGGTCAGGACGTGGTCAGGATGCGTGGTCAGGACGTGGTCAGGACGCATGGTCATGATGTGGTCAGGATGCGTGGTCAGGGGATGTGGTCAGGACACGTGGTCAGGACGTGTGGTCACGACACGTGGTCAGGATGTGGTCAGTATGTGTGGTCAGGGGATGTGGTCAGGACACGTCAGGACGTGTGGTCAGGACGTGTGGTCACGACGCGTGGTCAGGATGTGGTCAGTATGTGTGGTCAGGACATGTCACAACGCGTGGTCAGGACGTGGTCAGGGGATGTGGTCAGGATGCATGGTCAGGATGTGTGGTCAGGACGTGGTCAGGGGATGTGGTCAGGACATGATCAGGATGCAGTCAGGACTGGTCAGGTTGCGGTCAGGATGTGTGGTCCTGGACTAGGCCAGGGACAGTAGCCAGCACCCAGGTCTCTTTTTTTTTTTGTTGGTGGTGGTAGGGCCTGAACTCTGGGCCTGGGCGCTGTCCCTCAGCTCTTCAGCTCAAGGCTAGCACTCTACCACTTGAGCCACAGCGCTGCTTCTGGCTTTTTTTCTTTTTGCTTATGTGGTGCTGAGGAATGGAACCCAGGACCTCATGCATGCAAGGCGAGCGCTCTACCACTGAGCCACCTTCCCAGCCCAGGCCTCCTTTTCTTGCAGACCTACACGGCTGTGTATTACGTCCTGGCCGATCTGGTGATGTTGACCTTGTACTTCCATTACAAGTTCAAGAAACGCCCCTCTCTGTGTGAGTAGGGGGCCGCCCTGGGTGGGACTCTCTGCTGGCAGTTGGGGCAAGGGGAGCCTAAATCTTGGGAGGAAGCAAGTTTCCCACCTGGGTGGTAAAACAAACCTTGGGCCTTGAGGGCAGTGAGTACATCCCAGTTCAGACCACCAGGGGGCTCCACTCACTATGCTCTCCTCCTCTGTGTCTGACCCTGGGCTTGGAGCTGGAGAAACAAGGCTGAGTCTCACAGGCTGCCTCCGCCCTCCAGAACTCGGGAACCTCAAGAGGGAATTGAGTCAGCATTTCTGGCTTTGGAACCTCCATCTTGACCCTGCTGCCCAACAGTGATTCCACTTTGGCACCCTAGGAGAAGGGCACTGTTGTGTCCATTTTACAGATGACAGGATGGAAGCTCAGAGAGGTTGGATCACTTGTCCAAGGCCACATGGCAGCAGAGAAGTTAAAGCCTGGGACTCCAATCCCAGTCTACTGCCACTTAGATGCCAACTCTGTTTCTCTCCTGCCTCTGTCCAGTGTCTGTGCCCATCAATTCTGTGCTCCTGTTCATCATGGGGACAGTGTGTCTTGTGCCGCTGCTCAGCAGCCCGGGCCCTGTGGCTGTGCCCAGCAGAGTCTTCCAGGGGCGGACGCTCCTGTCTGTGGAGCTGGGCAGTAAGGGGAGGTGCGGCTCACCCCAAGGCCCTCCCTGCCAGGTCAGGTTCACGTTGGTGGTAAGTGGGGCGATCACGCAGGTGGGGGCCTCTCTGCGCCTGGCATTCCCGGCCCTGAGTGCCCTTCTGTCCCTCCAGCCCTTCACGAAGCAGGAGATCATTGGCTTCGTCATCGGCTCCATCTCCAGCGTGCTGTACCTGCTGTCCCGGCTGCCGCAGATCCGCACCAATGTGAGCCTTGAGCCTGCGTGGGGGGGGTGGGGAGGTGGGGGAGGGGGAGCCCTTCCACTCTGGCCCTCCAGGTTAAGGATGGCGTGCTGTGGGAGGTTCCTGCAGTAGCTCTGGACCCAAGCTGTTGGCTTGGGAAAGTCTATGCCACTGGGTGACAGTCCCTATTCTAGGAATGACCTGGTGGCGCCTGCCAGCCAGGCTCGGAGTCAGAGGTCAGAGGTTAGGTCAGGGCAGCTGAGGAGAAAGTGGAGAACGGGTGGGGTGTGCAGGGCACCAGGGGTCTGTGTGGAGAGCTTGCACGTGGGCCTGCAGGCTGCTGCTAGGAGAAGGGTTTGCGGTGGGGATGGGGAGCCGGGCCCTGGATGGGATTGGAGGGTGCCAGCCAGGTGACGGTACATATAACACTGCCAGTCACACACAGCGGTAACCGGAGTGATGAGAGCCTTTTGTGTGGGGGAGGGAGTCTCACTAGATCATCTAGCCCAGGTTAGCCCTGAACTCACTGTGTAGTCCAGGCCAGTTTCAAACTCTCGATCCTTTTGACTCAGCCCGCCCCGCCTCCCCGAGTGCCGAGGTCGCAGATGAGCGCTCTCCGTCTCTGACCACACCCCTTCCCCCCCAGTTCATACGCAAGTCCACCCAGGGGATCTCATACTTGCTGTTCGCGTTGGTGATGCTGGGGAACACGCTGTACGGGCTGAGTGTGCTGCTCAAGAACCCCGAGGTGGGGGAGAGTGAGGGCAGCTACCTGCTGCACCACCTGCCCTGGCTCGTGGGCAGCCTGGGCGTGCTGCTGCTCGACACCATCGTATCCTCCAAGGTGGGCCACGCGGACCAGCACATGGGCAGCCTCTGCCTGTAGACGCTTCAGTGTCCATCTACTCATCCAGCCTCTCATCCATCCATCCATCCATCCATCTAGCCACCCACCCACCCACCCATCCATCCATCCATCCATCCATCCATCCACCCATCCACCCACCCATCCATCCATTTATCCATCCATCCATCCACCCACCCACCCACCCATCCACCCACCCACCCACCCATCCATCCACCCACCCACCCATCCATCCACCCACCCACCCATCCATCCACCCATCCACCCACCCACCCACCCACCCACCTACCCATCCATCCACCCATCCATCCATCCATCCACCCATCCATCCACCCACCCACCCATCCATCCACCCATCTATCTGCCCACCCATCCATCATCACTCATCATCTAATCCATCTACACATGTATTCATCTATCTATCTACTAAACTTCTCATTTATCTATTCACTCCTCCCTCCCTCCCTCCCTCCATCCATCCATCCAACTTCCGACCCATTCACCATCCATTCATTTGCCTATCACTATCCACTCATCTAGCCAATTTCCCCATTTGTCCATCTACCTACCCATCCAACCTCCCACCCACTCATTCATCCATCCATCCATCCATCCATCCATCCACCCACCCACCCACCCATCCATCCACCCACCCACCCACCCATCCATCCACCCACCCACCCATCCATCCATCCATCCATCCATCCATCCATCCACCCACCCATCATCACCCATCATCTAATCCATCCACACATGTATTCATCTATCTACTAAACTTCCCATTTATCTACTCCTCCCTCCCTCCATCTCTCCATCCATCCACCCATCCATCCATCCATCCATCTGCCCACCCATCCATCCATCCTCACTCATCATCTAATCCATCCACACATGTATTCATCTATCTACTAATCTTCCCGTTTATCCACTCCTCCCTCCCTCCCTCCATCCATCCCTCCCTCCATCCATCCCTCCATCCATCCATCCAACTTCCGACCCATTCACCATCCATTCATTTGCCTATCACTATCCACTCATCCAGCCAACTTCCCATTTGTCCATCTACCTACCCATCCAACCTCCCACCCACTCATTCATCCATCCATTTATCTGTTCCTTTGCCCACCCACTCATCCAACCTCCCATCCATCTTATCTATTTAAGAGCATCCACTTCCTGTGTGCCAGGCACCAACTGGCGCCTTGGCTCATGCATCAGGGAGCTAGGCTGGATGCTCAGGCTTACCCGGGGGAGGCTGCCGGTCCAGCTGGGAGTCAGGATGCATGGGATGATCGGGAAGTTGCTTTATTGCAGTGGTACCAGGTGCTGTAGTGACAGCAAGAAGATAGCTCCCCGACTGTCCAGGTTTATAGGTTAAACAAAGGCTTCCACAAGTGTCTCTTAAAATGTAGCCTGAAGGAAAAGAAGTTAGGCAGGGGAGAGTTCCAGAAACAGCTTCTGCATAGGTCCTGAGGATGGGAGTTCATATGTCCAGGTCTCAAGAATGAAAGCTGGACCAGAGGAACACCCATGAGTGAATTAGAGTCAAAGAACTTTGGGTTCAAATCCTACCTTCACTGCTTCTTAGCTGTGTGATGTAGGGCTTGACTATCAACCTCTCTGTGCTTCTGTGTTTTCATCTGAGTTAACTGTCACTGTCTGACCAGGACTGACTCCAGCCTTGGTGTGTGAACTGCCCCAGGGTGACCCAGTACTCTATAAATGGTCACTTGGCACCCAAACAGGACCCTGTTCAGGTCTCATTTGTGAGAAAGCAAACCTGGCCCTTGCTGGAACGTTTGCCGAGACCGCCAGGTGCAGCAAGCGGAAGGTTTAAGCGGTGGTGGCCTTGGTGGCAGACAGGACAGGGTGAAGGAAGCTGCCTGAGCACCCTTAGGGTGGAGGACAGCAAGAACGAGGCTGGGAGGTGAAGGCTGGCCCCCCGCCAGTGGAGGGTGGGGAGACAGAGGGTGGGGAGCTGCCCCCCCCCCCCGGCTCTGCTGTGGGGAAGGCCCAGCCCTGTCTGCTTCGTGTGGCCTTGACCTGCCCCTCAGATCTCCATCCAGTTCCTGGTGTACAGGAACCGCCCCACCTCGCCAGAGCACGAGCCCCTCCTCCACAGCTGAGCCCTGGACAGACGGACAGACGGCAGGGACCTCCCGACCCAGCTGCCCCCTGCCAAGCCCCAGTCCTTCCGGACCTTCCCGACGGACTCAGCCTTCCAGACGCAGGATGGCCTCCACAGACAAGCCTCCCCAGGGAGCCTGGCCGGACCCAAGGCGCCCTTTCCGCTACCTCATTCCACCCGCACGTCCTGGGGGCGGGCCATGGGCCCCCTCCCCCACACAGCCATTGACTCCACACCGACTAGTAAACGGCACTCCCCGGCCCGGAGCCTGCGTCTGCTGCTCCTTCCTGGGGTACTGGCCTCTGGGCTTCTGGTGGGACACGGTGGCTGGCAGGGACCAGGCCGAGCCCAGATCAGCCTCCGGGGCCCGTGGTTTCTTTGGCTGAGTGTGTTCTCTCTGGCCGTGGGGACGCAACCCTGCTTCAGGGCAGGTCAGGAGCAGCAGGTGGACACGTCTTGGCCCACGCTGGCCATTAGCTCATCGCCTGTGGGTGGACAATGTGAGGGTCATGCATCCCTCTGGAGGATTAACTGGGAGGGCCGCCAGGCTAGCGGGGACGTGGGTTCCCTGGAGGTGGTGCCAGGAGGTGCCAGAGGAAGGAGGTGGGCGGGGCTTGGCCCTGAGCTGGGCCTTCTGGGCCCCAGCTTCTCTGCTCTCCTGACCCTGTTCTGTCCGGTCGCCAGCCTGCGCGTGTCTGCCAGCAGAGGGGCCACCTGCTGGCCTGGTCCCAACTCTGCCCACCTCCCTGCACGATCAGAAGCCAGGCCTGTCTCCTGCCCTCAGAAAACATCTAGATGAGCGCTCCGAAGCCCAATCTTCCCCAGCCTTCCAGGCTTGGACTGGAGTCATGTGTGGGGGCGGGGCTGGTGGACCCCGCTGGCTGCCCCAGCCCTTGGCACTCGGCCCAGGAGGGCCTGGGCACAGGCGTCCTCAGCCTGCTCATCCCGTGGGACCACGTGTGGCCTCCAAACAGCATGCTGATTAAATGAGATGTGAGTATAGACTTAAGCCCTGCCTGGCACGTGGCCCACGGGTAGTCTGTCCATCCCACCTGAAGCGGCTGTGGTGTGGTCACAGCGGCATCTCTGGTGTCTTTCCCTTTTCTCTCTGGCCCACCTCTCTCGGTGCGGCCTAAGGAGTGGATGCTTCACTTTCAGGTTTAGGCTCAACTGCAGAAACAACTGTACACCTGAGGCCCTTGGGGGGGGGGGGGCTGGTCAGCCTAGGTGGCTCCAAAGGTGCATGTCACGGTGGGTTATATGTAAGCATTTGAGACATGCAATCCAGGCTGGTCTCAAATGCATCCTCCTGCCTCCGAATCCCAAATGCTGGGATTCCAGGTATGTGCTTCCATGCTCACCTGCAGTATGTTAACTGTGGAATGAGGTGTCCCATATAAAAAGCCTTGCTCAGGGTCTTGCCTGCCACCCAGCAGATAGAGGCTTTGCCTCTCCGAAGTCCCAGGGATAGAGAGAGTGTGGGGCAGGAGAAGCTGGCTGCCAGGTACCATCTCCACATGTCTGCAAACTGTCAGGCCCTCCCAGGACAACTTTCAGTTCCCTCCTTCTCCAGAAGGGGGCGCAGCAGCTCGCCCGTGGTACTTTTGCCTTCCCCTAGAGGCCCAAGGTCTGGAGGTCATCATGGCCATGTCTGTGGTCCTGGCAAGCTATAGCTTTCTGCCAGACATTCTCCCATCCCACCTGGCCTTCACAGGAGCTGAGGGGTGGGACCTGAGCTCTTGGGAAGCAGCTTGGTGCCAGCCCCATGGCTAAGTACTGATCTAGCTCTGCCGGAGCCAGTCCCGAGGACACAGTCGCCTCTCCTGCCCACACTCTGAACCTCGCCACTGGACCAAGACCAGCTCTCACGATCAGCACTGTATCCCCAGCAGAGTAGGCAATGCCTGAGGCATCGAAGGATTCTGGCTTCAGTGAAGGAGACAGGCAGATCTTCCCCCCCTCCCCCCAGGACAACTGCTTTATGTGGGTGAAATGCATGGTAGATAAATGATAGCAAATCGGCTATTATTAAAATCTGAGTGGGAAGGTAGGGGGAGTGAGGATATAATTCCATCTTGCCACATTTGTGAGTCTTTACCTTGGACTCAGAAACTACCAGTCAGCAACCAGAAAGATTTCATTGACAGCTGGGAGGGTGACACCACCTACTTTTTCTAAGGATCCTTTCCTGAAAACTTACCCCGAGTTGGAAACACTCAGTGAGGCCGATTACCTGATGCAATATTTTATATGCTAGAGACAGTCAACCGCCATGGTTGTGTTTCAGAAATGTCACATCTTTACAATTTGTACTGAAGCGATACAAATTATAACCAATTTATAAAATGAGAGAAAGACTTAATAGCTCATCTATTCTCCCAAGAGGCACAGTGAAAATGTGTAACAAGATCAAGTGTAGTGGATCTTAACTGTACTCCTAGCATTCTGGAGGCTAAGGTAGGACTAAACTCGGGAATTTGAAGCTAGTCTGGACTACAGAGACCCCATCTGATGAAAACTGAAATAAAGCGAAATGTCTAACAGTTCTTACTCAAAATCTCTGTAACTGAGTGGTTTTCACTTTGTTTTGTGCTAGTCCTGAGGCTTGAACTCAGAGCCTCTCCTTCACCTTTTTTGTTCAAGGTTGTACTCTACCACTTAAACTAGGCCCATCTGGCTTTTTGCTGGTTAACTGCAGACAGTCCCACATACTTTCCTGCTTGGGCTAGCTTCAGATCACAATCCTCAAATTGCAGATGCTTGAGTAGCTAGGATTAGAGGCATGAGCCACCAGCACCTGGCTGGGTGATTAAAAAAAAAAAAAAAGTAACTGCTGGGCACCGGTGGCTCACACCTGTAATCCTAGCTACTCAGGAGGCTGAGATCTGAGGATTGTGGTTCAAAGATAGCCCAAGCAGGAAAGTCCATGAGACTATTATCTCTAGTTAACCACTAGAAAACCACAAATGGAGCGGTGGCTCCAAGTGGTAGAGTACTAGCCTTGAGCACAAAAGCTGAGGGACAGCACCTGAGCTCTGAGTTCAAGCCCCATGACTGACAAAAAATTACATATATATATATGTATAAAAACAATGTATACAAATTATATCCAAACTATAAAACAAGAAAAAACAGAACTATTTAATAGACCACCTACTCTCCCAAGAGGCACAAAGTAAAATCTGCAACAAGGTCAAGTATGGCAGCTCTTTCCTGTAGTCCTAGTATTCTAGAGACTGAGACAGGAAAAAGCCCAGGAATTTAAAGCTAGTCTGGACTACAGAGATCCCATCTCACTAAAAAAAAAAAAAAAAAGGAAAGAAAGCAAAATGAGTAATAGTTCTTACTTAGTATCTCCACAGCTGTTTTGTTTTGGTGCTGGGACTGGGGCTTGAACTCAAGAGCCTGGCACCTTTTTTGCTCAAGGCTGTTGCTCTACCATTTAAACCAGGTCTTAGAAAAACAATCTCAGACTTTCCCACCTGGGCTGGTTTCAGACTGCAACTCTCAGACCTCAAGTCTCGCGAGTAGCCAGGAGCGCATGAAGCGCATTAAGTGGTTTTTTTAGTAGACACAATATGACAGTACGTGGTGAAGCTCATGTGCTCCACCTTACCTGTGGCAGAATTTGAATGCACCTTTAGCATATACACTACTTAGCTTACAATATTTACACAACTGACAACGAACGTTCTGTGGCATGAGGCAGATAGCTGCAGAGGCAGGGGTGTTGCTCAGTGCTGGCAGTGCAGGCTTGTTGTGAGTTCACACCACAGCCTCTCTCAGAATCCAGAAGTGGGCACCAGGAACCGGCTGGACACAACAGCAGCGTCCAGGGCTGGTCGGGTGAGTCCAGGCAGGCACCTCTGTTGGGGCCGCCTGCCCAAGGACCAGTCACCTCTTTGGCTTGCGTGGGTGCGGTGGCAGCCGCGGAACCCAGCGAAAGCACTCAGGACAGGGCTGTTTTCCCTCGTCTCTGCCAGGAGCACTGTGGGTATGGCTCAGGAAAAAGAGGTGTCAGAGCTGCACTGGAGCCTGGGCCGGCGTCTCTCGGGAGGGAGAGTGCCTCCTAGCGGAGACTAGCCCATGAAGAGTGGGGAAGGCCCTGCCACGCGGGAGAAACGACCTTGTGCACTGCAGGAAGGACGGTGGGACCAAAAGCGAAGACGCGCCTGGCACCGCAGATCATGCTGGGATCCCAGCAACTTGAAGGGTGAAGAGAAGAGGCCTGCGGTCTGAGGCAGTCCTGAGCAGAACGTGAGATCCTCACTGAGAAATAACTGCAGCGCGCAGGGGTTTTGTGTGTGGCTCAAGTGGTAGCGTGCTTGCTGTGCTGGTTAGAAACCACAGCACCGCACACACCATTATTACCTTCATCTGGCCAGGGCTGTGGCCTTCCCCTCTTTTCAGTGAGGGTTGCTGTCCCACCTAGGACCGTGGGAAAGCCTGGAGGGGAAGGGTTTGCCTCGTGGCGGGTGGCGATGCCTGCAGCCGCGGGGCACGAAGGAAGTCTTCACCAGGGCCGACTGCAGCCCTGGCCGTGGGCGCAGCTCCCCCGCGGCTGCGGCCAGGTGTGCGGGCGCAGGGAGAGCAGGTGATGGGGGAGGGGTCCCATCTCCGCGGGCGCCTTGGTCACGCCGCGTGGGCAGGGAGTGGCAGGAAAGCAAGAACTCGAGGCTGGCGCTGACTGCGTCCCGGTTTCTTTTATTTATTTATTTATTTTTGTTCTTTTTTTTCCTTTTTTTTTAAGTATGGAGGCTCAAGTATAAGATGTAGATTTTTTTTAAGCTTTACAAAAAAACAAAATAAAACAAACAAACAAAAAAAAAAAACTCCTTTTGCATTCCATAAAAATTGACAGAAAAGCACCTGGCCAAAAGAGCAGACGGTCGCCCGCCCCACGCCGCCCCGCCCCGCCGCAGCCTCCGAGCCGGGCCTCCGCACCGCGGTGCCGGGTGCCCGTGCTCCAGAGCGGCCCCTGCCCCAACCCCAAGCAACCCCCAAACACACGCGGAACCAGATTTCCAGTTTTCATCTTTCACACACCACAGTTATTTCATAAAATTTTTTTGTTTTACATTTTTTACACCAATGTAACAAAAAGGTGGGAGGGAGGGTGATGGTGTATTATGCCTGTAAATGGGGGGGGACCCAGGCGCACACACACGCACGCACGCATGCACACACACACACACACACACACACACACACACACACACGGGCTTTTATGGGGACATTGAGTTTCGGTAGCAAAACGTGGTGGGAAGCAGGCGCGGAGCCGGAGGAGGGGTCATGGGGTTTATTGTGGGGAGGGATGGCGCTGTGCGGCGGACGATGCAGTTGTTATGTGACCTGTCTGGGAGGAGGGGGGGGAGGGGAAGGGGAGGGGAGGGAGGAAGAAGGGAGCAGAAAACGAGTTTTCTAAGAAAGGAATCTAATGAGTGCATGGCGTGTCCGATTAGCGTGAAGCAGAGGTTTAGCATTGCTGCTTTCTCTTCAAAGCCTCCACCAGGTCGTTCTTCAGCGCTTCTTGTTTTGATTTGTCTGCAAATGTCTGCACAGACCTGTGGGGAGGGAGGAAGGTGCCTGAGAACAAGGAGAGGCGTGCCGGCACCAGCTGGCACCCACCTTGGAGGCCAGGCGGGTGCAGAGGGCTGAGTGGCACCTCGGCACCCGCCAGGCTGCAGGAGACCAGGCCATGGCAGCCACCAGGGGCGCCGCGGCTCAGGTGTGGGCATAAGCCATGCGGTGGAAGCACTACGCAGCCGAGGCCCCCGCCTGCTAGACCTTCAAGGGCCTGGCTCCTCATCACACAAGACCCGGCAGGCCTGCACCTGCGCACGCCAGGCCGCACGGCGCTGGGGACACACAGCAAAGCGGCTGGGCTTCCAGTGGGCAGCTCTGTCGGCTGCTCATCAGCCTGGACCCTAAAGGGGCAGCCCCTGCAGACAAGACCTGGAGTGGTGGGGAAGCACTTTCCACCACGCCAGGAGCAGAGATCGTGGACATACAGTATGTAAAACACAACACGCAGACAGCGCCTTCCCGCATGCCACCTCGCTCAACCTCACCAGCATCTCGGGAATCCTCATTATTCGTCAAACTTACCCAACATCGCTTAGCTGCGGATTTACTGAACTGTGGAAATCACATTTTAACAGACAGGCAGCAGAGGGGCAAAGAGGGGCCACAAGGCTCAAGCTTGATTCACATTGTAGAAGAGGAAGGAGCACAGGAAATGGGGGGGGGGGGGGGGAGTTCCATCTACCAAGTCCTGGTATGGAACAGACCCCATGCACCAGAAAAGGCGCCCCCTGCTGGCTGCCGGGGCTCAAGCCAGCACAAAGACCAGACGGGCTCGGGGCCTCAGTCCAGCGGCATGCTGACCCCAGGCAGGCCACTGCCAGTCCCCCCCCCCCCCCAGCTGTTAAAAAAGCAGGGATGCCGACTGCTTCCCTCCATCTGTATCTGTCACAAGCTCAAGTCATGGTTCCTGGCCACTGTCAATAAGCAAAGACTGTTTTCATTTCCACCCCCGTGGCCCGCACAGGACAGCTGCAGCTCGTTAGGGGAAAGGTGGTGCTGTTCTCCGCAGCATGGGCACTGCCTGGCCGAGGCCTGCAAGCCGAGCCGGGCCGGGCCGGGCCGGGCCGGGCCATCATGTGGCACAGGAGACAGGCACACACACACAAGCAACTACTCGGGGGGTGGGGTGGGGGATTGTTAGTGCCCTGGCCGGGGCTTCTTCAGAACAAAAGCCCAAACCAGGCATCATCTCACAGTGCCACGCACACACTCCACACACGTGACCCGTGTCTGTTACGTGGGGCTGAGGCTACACGTTAATGTGGCTGCTCCACCGGCCACGAGCAGGACGGGGTTAGTGGCGGTTTAAATGGGCACGCAGCAGCCTCCGGCTGGCCGAGCTGGTGGGTTGGTTGGTGAGTCCCGTTTAGTGGGGAGGCCTTGCGCCCCGCGGGCGGGGTACCTGGATCGGCTTAGTTATCAGGCTGGATGTAGACCTGGCGCTGGGTGAGCACCTGCGAGAGCTCCCTCTGCAGCTGCTTAAACTTGTGGTTGTCGGGGAGAGCATCAAGAGATCTACAGTGTTCAGAGGGAGGAGCGGGAGGAAGAGAGAACAGCGATGCACAGCCTGGCCGCCGAGGTGGAGGAAGTAGTCTACACGTGGAGGAAGTAGTCTACACGTGGAGGAAGTAGTCTACGCTGGCGTGGCCCTGGCTGTCAGGGATGCACACCCCATATCCCGGCCACTGGCGGGGGCTGAGGCCAGCCAGGCCGGGGGGTGGGGGGGAGAGGGGGGCAGAAGGTGGTACAGTTGCAACCCCAGACATAGGCCACCACAAGGCCCACAGGACCCTTGGCTGATGCAGGCCAGGGAGGGCTTGTGAAGGGGCTGCCCTGCCCCCGCCTTATTCTAAATGTGAAACCTGCCTCCTGGACCAATTCTCAAGCCAAGGCGACTCCCAGGGCTGTGCCTGCCTTTCTGGTCCTGTCCTGACATCTGGGCCAGGGAATGGGGTTCAGGCACAGCAGAACACCGGGGCTTGAACGGGGGAGCAGGCTGCAGGATGCTCGGTCGGCCCCAGCTTGGAACCTGTGGGCAGCGCCTCCTGGTCCGGGTGAGGGCTGCTGAGGCCTGGGGCTACCCAACTTGCAGGAGACAGGCCAGTGCTCCCGCTGACCCTCGGCTGCTTCTCCTACCAACTAGGTTTGGCCTCCTGTTCAGAACACCGTGGGCCTTCTTCACCCTCCAGCTTCTGCTTGGTGGCCATGCAGAGTCCAAAGCACAACATGGCCAGGTGGAGTTCGGGGCCCTGGGCACAGCCAACAACCATGGCAGAGGGCACAAAGTGGTGGTGGTGGGTCTCTACCTGTGCCAGATGCTGCTGCTCTGAAGCCTTGGTCAGCCAGAGGCTAGGTCGGGTTGGGGTAGGAAGAGTCTGCGGCTGGGCCTAACTAGCAGGGGGGTAAACCAGAAGCTGCCGAGGTGAGTGAGCGAAGGAACCTCAAACTACTGAGAATACAAACTGCAAATACTAAGTTCTAAACCTTGAAAACTTACGTGGAAATCCCCAGAGTGGGTATGTGAGGGACGAGGCTGAGGCACATGGACACAGAACCAGGATTCATAGACCTTTTTGATTCCAAAACTTCAACTTTTTGGTACATTACCTCAGCCCGTTGACAATATCCTTTGTTTTCCCAAAGTAGATCTCATTCAGTGTACTTCTGATTTTATTTTCCATGTCCTGGAAAGGGAGGTTGGTCAGCCAGGATGGCAAACAGGAATCCTAGGCCCCGCACCCCACTCGCCACCAGCTCACCCTGTGGTCCCCGCTGTGGCCACACGGGGGAGACACAGGACTGCTCCTCTGCCAGGACCCCATCTACAATTTGTGCTGAGCCTTTCCTGCTCTTAGGCATGAAGGAAGCCAACACCTAGGGACTGACAGCCAACTCTGACCACTACTGGGAGCTGGTCTAAACCACATCACCACCCCTCAGCCTGGCCATCAACTACGGGAACAATTCTGTGAAACCGGAGAACACTTCTCCGCTTCCAAACTGTGGCGACAGGCAAGGCCTTGAGCCCAACTCAAGCTGCTCCAAGGCACGCCCGTGTTCCAGGGATCTGCTTCCGGCCCAAGCTCCAGTCTGTTCACACCCAGTGGATTGAGGCAGACAGGATTTGGCTCTCGCTTCCCAGAACCAGGACAGAGTGCAGTCCTGGGGGCATGTGTGGGGCAGTGTGTATGGGGGGGGGGGGGGTGGCCCAGACTTGGGGGACCCCAAGCTGGGGTGGCAGGCACACGCTTCCCGGGCTGCAGAGGCACAGGTGTGAACCCCAGCCCTGAGTCCTGTCGCCCACTCACCTCTACCAGGCGCCCGATATTGGCTATGTGTGGGGAGCAGTCGCTTACAGTTTCATCTTTCTCCATCTGCAAAACCAAACCAAACCAAACCCAAGTCAGAGAAGGCAGCAGCTCCCGAGAACACGGCCTGACTGCGCGGCCACCTCTGTCCTTTGTGAATAGATGACGGTTCCTGCTGGTGGCGCTGTGGAAGCCACGCATCGATGGCTACAAGGACACGTTTCTAGCACAAAACCACCGAAGAAATGTCAGGTCACAAACAACCCAAGCCTCACTTCTGGGGGAATCTGCTGCGCCTGGAGACGCCTTGCTGTGCCTGCCCAAGGCACAGGCATTTGATTTGGGACCTGGGGAAGCTGCCGTGTACTGTGTGGGGAGGGACTGCCAGCCTTGGCAGAGGAAAGGCCGGACGAGGCTAGGGCCATGAAGTGACTATGCATGCATGCAGGGACCTGGGCAAACCCCTATTTTAGAACCTGCCCTGGTCCATTTGAAGATGGGGGCGGGGCTACAGCTATACCTGACAGGGCTTGGGAAGCCTCAGGATCCCAGTTTTAATACTTAGTTCTTTGACAAAATCCTTCCTCCCTCCCCCCCCCCCCCCACCCCGCTCCCGCCACCCTACCCCATCTCCTTTCCTCCCTCCCACCAGTACTAGAGCCCTCACACTCTGGCTTGGCTTTTTTTTCAAGGCTGGCCCTGAGTCACCCTCCACTTCCAAAATTGCGACTTTTATTGTTGTTGCTGTTGTTGGTTGTGGGACTTGAACTCTGGGCCTGGGTGCTGTCCTTGAGCTCTTCAGCTTAAGGTTAGGGCTCTACCACTTGAGCCACAGCACCACTTCCGGTTTCCTGGACTTTCCTGCCTGGGCTGGCTTTGAACTGTGATCCTCAGATCTCAGCCTCCTGGGTAGCTAGGATTGCAAGCATGAGCCACCAGCGCCCGGCTTTCCAAAACTGAGACTTTTTTAAAGGAGAAATTTGCCTGTTTTCAAGGGTACCTAGCAGGAACTCTAATTATGTAAGTGCTCACATTGCTAAGTCATTGTTGAGATACAACGCACAAGCTGGGTAAGTAGCAAGAAGCAGGAAGTAGGCTGGTGTGGTGTGGTGTGGAGGTGTATACCTCCAACTCAGCACTGGGGAGACTGAGGAGAGAGACTGGGGAGAGTTCCAAGTTTGAGGACAGCCTAGACTATATGGTAAAAGCCCGGCCACCCTGGGCGAGTGAGAGCATTTTGAATAATAACAAAAAGGAAGTGTGAAGAGAAAACCATTATTAGGATGGTGAGAGGCCAGAATTACAACAGTACAGACTGGAAAACGAAAGCAAATCAAGGGCTGCCATTTTTGGAGAGGAGGAAGAAGCCAGGGACCAAAGGCTCATCACAGCCAGGGCCACAAGTGAAGTCAGGTGAGCAGCTCAATGTCTGTGCACCCGAGCCTTGTGCTTCAAAATTAACAGGCACCTTTCAACAAAGAGGTGGAAGCCACTGGACTCTTAAAGGAGAGATACCGGGGGTCAGGGGCAACAGATGGACTTCCGGGAGCACAGGGGCCCCTATGCCTTGGACAGGGAATTCAAGCCCAGTAAAAAGGCTCAGCAGGGGCTGCGGGAGATAGGCCAGGCATGAGCAGCAGAGCTCCTGGCACCTAGAGGCAGTTTCCATGGCCCCTTTCCCCCCGCCCCAGCTCCCCTCCACACCTGGCCAGGGTCAGCTTGCTGGCAATGCTGACCCACCAGAAATAGAACTATTTTTGTAATGCATATATTATTACATCCTTATAAAAGTGGCTGCCAGAAGTAAAACATTTTTATGTTCTGTGGCCACACAGATGTTCCGTAAGGTAGTTCCAATGAGTCTGGAGTCTGCCCAGCCCTCCTGTCCCCAACGAGCCCCTCTCCTCTCCATGGCCAGTCTTCAAGCGGAGGAGGTCTCTCCTGACAGAGTGGCATCACAAAGCCCTGTTTGCTCCCTGCCCTAGAGCTAGAAGAGCCCCGGCTGGTCCCAGTCCTCCACCTCTTGTCTGTGAACTAAGGTACACAAGAGGCAGAGCAGTGTCTGGTGGGCTGGGAGCGTGTTCCCCCTGGCAGCACAGGGCCAGTTCCAGGACCCTTTCGTTCCTGAGGTCTGGACAGCTGCCTCCTTGTGTTGTGGGCACAAGGCCAGGTAAGGCCAGGATGGAAACTGCTACGAAGGCACAAGTAAAGCAGCATCCCAAGAGAGGTGGGCCTGTCCGGTGCAGGTACAGGGACTGAAACTGTACATTCTAGATCTGCACCAACGACAGTATACAACAGCATTGTGGAAGTGGCACCGACTTTCAAAACCGACTTCACCAACTCAGGGAGGGTCAGTTCAGATGGCGAGGCGGAAATCTTGCTTTCTTCTAGACCTTCATGTGCTTCGCCAGAAAAGCCAAGGACAAACCACCATCCCGGGTCCAAGCAGGGCCCACCCCAGCTGCACCTGCCTCCTCCAAGCACCGCCAGCCCCTTCCCAGTCCCACAGGAGGCAGCTCCCACCAGCCTGCCTTCTGGGTCCGTGTTCCTCACTCCTAGGGGCCATGTTCCCCTAGCTAACACACCCTGGCCCTGCCCACCCTAGATTCTGCCACTGAAAGGAACCACGGGCTTTGTCCCCTGAACAAAATCCCTGCCTGACCTAACCACCAGGCCCAGGTGCGGTGGGCCTCTGCCGCAGGGCCCGGGTGAGGGGGAGGCATAGCGCCGCCTGCCCACCGCCGTCTGACCTCCCTGTCCACCCGCACTCCACCCTCGCGGCTAAATATTTAGAATTGGTGAAGAATATCAAACCAACATCTGCACGGCCCTCCCTCCCCAGGAGCCCTTGGATCTTTCCAGACCTCTGGTCTGCTGCTTTCCCGTGCCTCTGCTGCCACCTGGCAGAAGTGGCCTTGGTGCCACAGGCCTTTCTGCAGGTCCACCACCTCCTGTGGGGGCCCACAGCAGCCTGCCAAGGGGCACCCCCCAGTGGCCTCTGCCCTGGCAGAGGAAGAGGTGGGTGGCTCCCGGCCTTGCCTCCCAGCCCCCTCAGCTGCAGGCCAGTCAACACTCCATCTCCTCACCTTCCTAACTTCTGTGTCAAAGACAACCTTGGGCAGTGGTAGCCAAAGGCCATGGAGAGGGTGGGCCAGGATGAAGGAAGTTCACAGCAGGGTGTGTCCAGCTAGCTGGGGAATGCAGCTGCAGCCCTGGGGCAGGCATCAATCACCAGAACCTGGAGGTCGCCCTCGCACTCCTGCTGGGGGAGTTGGGGGGAGGCAGGCAAGGCTTTCTGGCTGCTGCTGTTGGCGTGAGTGCCTGGGGCCACACACAGGCAAGGTGGGGGGGGGGGGCGTACACCCACAGTGCACCCACAGCTGGCCGGGAGGCTCGCAAGGCCAGTGCTCAGTATGGGGACTGAGGGAGACGGTGCCCCCCTCCTCCACCCACGGGCCTTCCTTCCTGCCGCTGTCCGGGGACGTGGGGGTGACTGTAAAGAGGCCACAGGCATACAGTTCTGACCACCCCACCTCCACGTCTCCCAATGCCTCCCGCCTCACCCTTCTTTATTCTCACCCCACCACAGGCTTGCCTGCCCTACCTGCTTGTGTGTGTGGTGGTCAGGGGAGCAGGGCATGGTGGGGGGCAGGCCTCACCACCTTTTCCTGGACAACTCTTAACAACCTTGTCAGCCTGGCCTGATGCTGGCTGGCAGAGCCATCTCCTGAAATGCCAGGCCCCACGTGGCCTGGCGCAGGGTCTGGCCAGTCCATTCGCCTCTCCATGCCTATCTACCAGCCACACAAAGTCAAACCAAGTAAGTGTGGCCTGGTAGAAAGAGCAGGTATTCCTGCCTGACAAACCTGGGTTCAAATCCTGATACTGACTTACTGGTTAAGCGATCACTTAACCACAGGAGCCTCAGCCTGGGTCTGTCAGATGGGTGGGGCAGCTCTCCCTGTTCACAGCCGCATAACCCTGTACCTCACTGATCCCTCATTCACTCTGCTTTCCTGGAACCCCTTCATCTCCCATCCAAGACAAACACAGGCATTTTTCCAGGGCTCATCTGGGACCCGCAACGAAGCCCCTCAACCCCAATTTCCTCTGCTGGCTTAGAAGCTGTGCACCGTTAACGTAAAACTATCCACCTCACAGTGCCCCATGCCCCCTCCCTACTTACAGGGGAGGGGAGCCTCAGGGCTAATGCAGCTCAGCTGGGCGAGGGTCCAGCCAGAAGAGCCATGGCAGAGCATGCATTTCCTCACTAGAGCCCCAGGAGCAAAAGGCAACACAGACAAGGCCCTTGGCCCCAGCCGAGGTGTGGTGAGGACGGCTGCTCACCAGGCCCGAGTTTGGCTTGGCAGGGCCTCTGCTCACAGCAGGCCGGAACCAGACTCTGGTTGCGGGCTGACAGCTCTGACTGAAACCATTAGGAAGACTCAGGATTAATATTTGTGCAGGTCACTGTCCACCGGATGGAAGTTATCCACAGTTCCATGCGGCCAGGATGCAGGAAGCAGTCTCCAGATGCAGAGTTTCCCAGCCATTCTGTGTGTGTGTGTGTTGAATGGATCTGCTTGCTGGAGGGGGGCAGGGGTTGGTAGGCCTGTCCCGTCTCCACCAAAGGTCCTCATCTATGCAGACGACAGGGCTCTGGCCTGGGGTGGACACAGCGCCCCCCCATCCCGGGTGTGCAGGCCAGCGCCTGCCTGGCAGCACCACGTTCCCAAATCTGTCACTGACAAAGTTAGGAACCGCACCCTTTCTGCCGTGCATTTCTATCAAGAGCTCTCACATGGGTCAGTATCATCGGTTTTTGGTGCTGGGGACGGGCCGGGGCTTTACATGTGCCAGGAAGCCCTCTTCCAGCAGGGCGTATCCCAGCCCAAAGCATCACTATCTTACTGAAGGGAAAAAAAAAATCTTTTGATACTGAGGGAAATTGTCAGTCAAAAGCCACTCAGAAGTGGAGGGGTTCCGTGCAGCAGGCACTCTGGAGCATTGGCCAGCGCCATTCCTCCCTCCCCCCCCCCCCCCCCCCCACACACACACAAGGGCAAAGCTCAGTTCTTCACAAGCCGCACATCTTGTTGCCTGTTGCCTGCTGTAGTTTCCTGCACTGGGCAGGCCCAAGGAAAGGCCCATTTCAGAATGGGATAGGTGTGAGGGGTCTCCTTCGGTGGGCTGCAGGGTCTGAAACCTGCTCAGATGCTTTCAGCAGTTCTCATGCAGAGGTTAAGGCAGTCTGCCCCAGGGGCAGGCAGCGCCTCCTCAGGTGAGCTCCCAGTTCAGCCTGGCGAGCTCACACCATCCCAAATTCTAACCACATGTGGAACTTCCTGGAGGATTTTGTTAGAAGGCATATCTTGCTAGGCACTGATGGCTTACACCTGCAATCCTAGTTACTCAGGAAGGCTGAGATCTGAGAAGCACAGTTTGAATCCAGCCTGAGCAAGAAAGGCTGTGAGACTTTTATCTCCAATTACCCACCAAAAAGCCTGCAGTGGAATTGTGGCTCAAGTGATAAGAGTGCCAGCCTTGAGCTCAGGGACAGTGCCCAGGCTCTGAGTTACACACCCACCCACACACACGCGTGCAGATCTTGATGAATTTCTCAATTTCAAATATGCTGGTGACACTGATGCTTGGCCTCAGGTATAGCTGGTGATGCAGAGACCTGGACTGCACAGCAGCTTACAGAAAGTTGACCAGATGGAACAGTGGCTGCCCCTGGCCATACAAATGGAGAACTCTTAAAAGCACCGCATGAGCTGTGGTTGAGGAATGAGGTGGTGGTGAGCCCTGGTGAGGGAGAGGAAACGAGGCGAGTGTGCAAGACCCTTGTCCTACCACAGTGGGAAGCCAGCTGGGCAATGGCAGAGATGCCGGAAAGCCCTGGACATTGTATTTCTAGGTGGGGTAAACCGCAGGGGGTCAGCTCTGAGGCTGGCGCTGCGGCACCTGCGGCTGGCTGAGAGTGGGAACCGCACCTGTCTGGTAAGGCTGCCTCCGAGGTTCATGGTGCCCGAGCCGGATTTGTTGGTTTGCAGCCACAGCATCACCGTGGAGGTCAATTTGTAATGGGCAGTGCGGCCACTGGACTTCTCCTGAAGGGGATACAATGGAGATCAGAACTGGGGTACACCTGAGCAGAGGAGGGCCTGGGCCTTGTGTGTGGCCTCTGCAATCTGGGGTCAGTCTATCTGCCCCCCCTTAAGTCATCACCACACCACCTCCTCCCCTATAAAATCCCAACTTGTTTTTAAAGGGGCAGAACCTCAATTCATGTGTATTAAGCTTTTTTGGGATCTGTAGGGTGATTGAGTGAAATCTTGACTCATCTTTATCCAAAAAGGCTTCAGGGATCCGCAGAGGTTCCGTCCCAGCAGCACCTGTGCCCCTCGAGGTCATGGGGAGGGTCGGAGCTGCGCTGTGGGGTAGGGGGACCGTACCTGCACCTCCACCACATGGATGGAGTCCCAGCAGCCTTTGATCTTCTTTGATCCGTCTCCAGCCTTCTTTATGAGAATTACTCCAGCAAAGCCATGATCCAGATCCCAGAGGTAGACAGATGAGACGCCACCTTCAAAATACCTGAGGGAGACAGGCCCAGGTGCCCGTTAGATGAAGTCAATTCCTGACCCTGGTCCCGGCTGTTCCTCAGCAATACAGCACCCAGATGATGTCCCTAGAATTGAAGGACCTAGGACTGAAGACCACCTGAGGCCAGGGCAGTAGGCTCATCCTTGGTTGGGAGAGATGTGTGGTACTATTTTGGTTAAGAGAAAAATATGGATGTAAGGAATCACCAACTTGAGTTTGACCTTTAAGTCCTTAGCTAGCTCAACTAAACTTTTCTGGGCTTTGGCTTGCTCCTAGATAAGGACCCAGCAGTGTGTGACCCATAGCAGACAGTTGATGGAAGCCACTGCTACCACAGTACTTACTATTATCAACAACTGTTCAGTATTTAGCTTTTTTTTTTTTTGGTGGGTCGTGGGACTTGAACTCTGGGCCCTCAGCTCTTCAGCTCAAGGCGAGCACTCTACCACTTGAGCTACAGCGCCACTTCCGGTTTTCTGGTGGTTTATTGGAGATAGGAGTTTCATGGTCTCTCCTGCCCGGGCTGGCTTTGAACCTCGATCCTCAGATCTCAGCCTCCTGAGTAGCTAGGATTACAGGCGTGAGCCACCAGTGCCCGGCTAGTATTTAGCTTTTGAGGAAGCTATCTGACAGGACAAAGGGGAAAACAGCAACAAGCCCTTTCTTCCAGACCA